>NW_025064851.1:1200000-1800000 GCF_014595645.1 Diaporthe citri | reverse complement strand
TGGAGGGCCACACCAGCACAGGGGACATCCTTCACGGTGGAGTGCCACGACCGCGTCTTCAACCTCGTCACCACAGTGCTAGACACACCGCCCGGCGAGCCGCTCTTCCGCGCCGAGTCGAAGCTGGGCACCTCGTGGAGCTGGCGGCGCAAGGTGTACGACCAGCAGCCCGCGGCTGGCGGGCCTGCGCAGACGCAGAAGCACATCTTCGACTTCCGGCACCACAGCGTGGACGCCAAGAACCGCTGGCTGGTCGAGGCCGCCGGCGACAAGCGGCAGCTGGCCGAGCTCGTGCACAGGAAGCAGGTCACCAGCGTGGGCCACTCGGACATCGACGCCACGGTGCGCACCACCGCGGGCGAGGACGTCGTGGTGAGCATGCGCCGCTCTGGGTCTGAGAGCGTCGCGTTTGAGGATATGTCCTTGAGCGTTGGCGACACGACGTTTGCGCATATTCAGAAGGTCGCGTATACTCCGCCGGTTGGGCTGGTGGGGAAGGTCGTCGGGGAGAGCATCAAGTGCCCTTCGAGCGTCTGGAAGGCGACCGTTGCGGAGGGGGTGGACATGAGCTTGGTGATGGCCATGGTGCTGTGCAGGGCGGAGATGTGTCATGTGTGGAAGAAATGAGCGACACTTGAGCTGAGCAGCGGCTGTGTGGGGGGTTTTGCAGGGAAGGGCTGAGCGTCGATCCAAATATCAATCTTGTTGCTGCCTTGAGTGAGTGGAGTGAGTCTAGAAACATTGCTTTGTGGGCCGTTTCCGTGCCAGGAGGAACATGATTGTCCGGCCCAGGGTTGATACACGACTATACAGGGACATTTTACCCCGTTTGAGACTTATCATCGGGTAGTACTCAGCCAACAGCATTTATAACCCATTCGCTTTTGGTCCATGGGAGAGAAATCTTATCAGCTCCTAACCAGAGAACAGTCTGAAAAGATGCAGCTCTCCTTTCGCTTGGTGGCCTCTTGTTCTGTACCAATAGTTCATCTACTACTTTGCATATTGGTATTTCACTTCATCATTCACACCTCAAACCACAAACGGCGCCTTCTTCTCCTGCCGCTTTTTCTTCTTTTCGCGGTGCTTTCCTTCACAACATGCAACCGCTTCTCAGTTATCTCTCCTTACCTATCCAGTCTATGGGCACAGTCAGTCGCCCTGAATATTGTCCATATTGTGTCCCTCGTGTGCATTGAAAAATACGCAGCGCCGCAGGGTGCCTCGTTGGCCACTTGGACATCTTTACGCGTGACCTGGCGCCTTTGGAGCAATCCTCAGCTGCTACCTGCCACCATTGTCACCCAGGCGACGAACAAAAAGGATGATACAAACACCAAAACCACGGCAGAGCAAGACTCGGTCGCCGTATTTCTTCTCCTACGTCTACTGAAGCTCCCGCTCTACTACTACCTTTACACCTCTATCCTGCCCTCCATCTTCGCCGAGACTATCTTTCGCCTCGATACCTCAGACGTCGCCGAGACGGCTCTTCTCACCCGCCTCGGCGATATTACAACCCGCGAGGTCGTCGTGCGGTCCTATACAGCAGTCGTATGGATCTGGGAGAGCATGGTACTCCTAGACGGGACCAACGCCGTCCTGGGCATCATCGCTGTTCTCTCAGGTCTGGATAGGCCTGGAGATTGGCCATCCCTGTTCGGAAACCCCCGTGCCGCCTGTGGCCTGCGGAACTTCTGGTCGCGGTTCTGGCACCGTCTCGCGGTCAGATCGTACGGCCAATTTGGGCGACTCGTAGCCACATACGTCCCCGTCAGGAGCAAGCGGGCCCAGAAGTCGGTGGTGGCCTTCGTTGTCTTCCTGCTGTCTGGCCTTTCTCATAGCGCTGTTAGCTGGCGGTTGGGCCATGTGGACTGGCATATCGATCTGCAGTGGTTCATGTTCAATTTCGCGGCGTGCTCGGTCGAGCTAATGGTTGTCTCGATGACAAGAGATGTTGCGAGGAGATTGGGATTGGCGAGGGAGCTGGAAATGCTGGAGGGGAGCTGGTTGGGATATCTGATTGGTTATTTCTGGGTGTTTGGCTTCTTCTTTTGGACGGTGCCCATGTGGAGGTTTCCGAGATTGCACAGGCAGTTGGATGCAACCGACAGGTTGATGAGACTAATATCGAAAATGACGCTGATTCCAAAGGTGGAATCATGAAAGCAATGCTAGATTGTGGCTGGAGGTTTTCCCTTGGGTCAGGGGACAAATAATAAACACCTATCTTAACCAAGAGTAGCTATATATCAGTGTGTCCCAGCCTGATAAGCAATTGGCTGTGAGGTACGTGATGGAGGTCTACAGGGAGCCTGTGGTCGAATGCAAGGATATCAATGAACAAGAGGGAGAATGACTGAACATTGGACAGAATGAAAGCTTCCTATGATCCGTGTGCAGCGTGGAGTTAGGACAAATTTCCCGCGATGTCAACGATGCCTTTTTACGCAGGCAGTCACGCACCCTTTGGCCACACCTACCTCTGAGCCACATTAATGTACTCGGGCAAAACTTGGCCCCTTGCACTTTTTATACACAAGCAGGCTACTCACACTCTATCTGAACATTCATATCAGCACCTTCCCATGCTGTGCTACATTACAGCATCTGCCAGGGCAACTCAGGTCTTGGGCGATCTGGTCCGCAACCACATCTGCGGTCGGAGCTTCACGACGTGCTTCTACCTCCAGGAGAATTATGGCTCGCACGACGAGCGTCCTTGGGATATTCCTATCGAGCTGGATGCCATCGACGCCATGCACCAGCGCGGCGTTTTCGAGGGGAGGACAAATCCACGTGGATTCGGCCAGCCAAGCCAGCATCACACGCATATCTCTGCGCCTTCAAATGGATCCATACGTCCCATTCATGGTCAATCGGGGCTTTGTGCAAAACTCCGCAAATGGGGAAGTTTTCCTTGCCTTCAGTGGGTTCCCGAGGAGTCTGTATCCAAACCACGGTATTGTGCCACCTTCTCCCAGCGTCAACTCCACCTCGAAGGAGCTCAGGGCCGAGTTGGCAGAGCCTTCACAACGAATCCCTCTATCATACACCGGATCCAGTCCAACCAGTCCCACCAGTCTTCGATCCAGGCTCTCCTCGATGCAAATAAGCCGGCCTGCCAAACTGGAGCAGAGCCACAAACCATCCAGGTGGAGCGACTTGAATAGCACTAAAACAGGATCACAGACAACCTTCGACTCTGTGGCTGAGCTATCTGGGCAGGATGATTATAGTTTGCGGTCCCTGGAAAGCCAGAAAGATGAGCCAGTGGCAGACAAGGTCAATGAGAAAAGTTAGCGCGAACACAGAGGAAGGACCAGAATTGGTCATTGGACGTGGTGGCCACTCAGCACATGGACGATTTAACGAACAGTATATCCCGATGAAGACATGATTCCATTTACCTGTTTTGGTTGTCTTTAATTAAACACGCTATCCCCAACGGTAATTGACTCAATCATCTTGCAGAGCGTCTCGGTTCACTGAGAGCATCGCCCGATGAGTAAAAGAATTCAGGCTGTTTAGAGAGTGATATTCAGAAACAGGTGATACACAATAGAGATCAGACAGTTGAGGTACAACAGATAATAGACCACCTCAGAGGCTTGAGCCTATAAAAATTCCCAGTGGTCAATGAAATACATAACCCTGATGGCATCAAAGAAACAAATCCGTCACCTGTTGAAAGGTAAAACATATTTCCAAAGGACGCCTTATCATTGTAAAATATTTGAAGCATCTAAGGGAACATGGCTAAATAAATACCGATTATATTGTCAGCTAAATTTTAATATAGGGCGGAATAGCTGCTTAAAGTATTAAGGGGGGGGGAGGGGGACGTTACTTTGCTTGTAAGGTACAGCGTACGTTAAGCTTTTCCACTATAGAAGTTTGGTGGTCTCGTTTTTAATCTGTACACATATGCTTCGTAAGCAGTATGCATCCAGTCCCTTCATACAGTGATAAACGCTTAAACACCTACAGAAGTAAGAGCAAGTTCTTCATCTTTAATGCGGCTTGTCCAGTTGTCTCCTCTTTTACTTCTTTCCCATTTCAGTACTGGAATGTAGCTTTGGACCTTGCAGGCCTTACGCTTCCACGGCCCGCGGTTAATGGAAATCTGAATATACCAGTACAACGTTACTGGTTTCTTGGCCGGGTACGGAATAAAATTGCTTATCAATGCGCCGGATTAAACTTTGCGGGGATCGATCCAAGTCGTGACTAAAATACTGGATGAATTACTCAAGCCACCTTCGCTTTACACATCTACTTGCTGTACAACTAAGGGATCCTTTTCGTGATAGAATAAGACTATTTACACCTTTCAACATCTTCCCTTGCCTTCAACTTGTCATGGCCGTAACAACACCCCCATTCTCATCATAGCCCCTGAATACATCCGGCCCGATCGGAAATGCCTGGGGCCTTTGGGATATTGGGGATCAGCTTGGTATGCTGAACCGGCTCAATGAATCGACAACCGTTGCAGCCCTGCAAGAGGTCCAGCATGGAATTCGCGTGTGTACCGACTGGACATTAGACAACCCCCTGGTGCCACCATTCGGGAGAAAACCTTTTGAGCACGACTTTGTGACGAAGTTCTTCCAGACAGGCCGCAGCAGCATCGACGACACCATCAACATCAACACACAGAGCTCAAGCAAATGGGACGGCTTCAGACATTTCGGATACCAAGGCACCGCCCAATACTTCAACGGCGTCACGAATCAGCAGATCCTCAATGGCACAGACAACATACTGGGATTGCACCATTGGGTCAATAGTGGCGGTATCGTGGGTCGAGGCGTTCTGCTCGATTATGCCGAGTACATGGCCGCCCATGGTATCGTGTACGACGTCTTCAACAACACCGAGATCCTCGCCAGCGACCTCGACGCCGTCCTCGCCTTTCAAAACACCACCACGCGGCCCGGCGATATCCTCTTTGTCCGCTCGAACCTGACCACGCGGTTCAAGGAACTGTCGCAGGAGGCGCAGAACGCGTACTCTGGCGCCAACCCGCTGCCAGGCATGGGTGTAAAGTCCGAAGAGGCCACGCTACGGTGGATCTGGGATAGGGAGCCGGCCGCCGTGGCTAGCGATATGATTTCGTTTGAGATCACGCCCATGGTCGCCACGCCATTTTTGCTTGATGAATGGTTACTTGCTGGGTGGGGGATGCCGATCGGGGAGCTGTTCGACTTGCAGAAGTTGGGAGACACTGCGAAGCAGTTGAACAAGTACAACTTATTCTTTAGTAGTGTACCGCTGAATGTGAGTAATTATCCCCGTGTTGAAATTCAGAGGGGCGGAGTGGACACTGACAGAGTTCACAGGTGCCAGGAGGCGTGGCCAGTCCGCCTAACGGTGTTGGAATATTCTAACCTTGTAAATTGGGACATCAAGTCACTGTGTGAGACTACAAACAGCATTAGAAATAGGTCATACTAGTAGAAAGGAATATTATGCATTGATACAGCATTCAATAATAGCGAACAGACTGAGGTGTTGAGTCTTGAAATCCAACATCGTGTCAAGTCTCAAGAGCCTCCTAGCGCATCACCGCCTCCAACCATCATAAAGCCTCCAGACGCCATCAATGCAGGATTACCCAACATGACGCCTAGTACAATCATCCCAATGCCCATGAGAGGGGAAAGACAAGCAGCCAATTTGCGCTTCCAGTCGCTACCCTTCTTGAATTTCGAGTTGAGCTCCTCCTCTCTCCGCCTGCTGTGGCCCTGCTCTTGCTCGTACTGGTCTTCCAATGCTTTCTCCAAATCCTCTATTTCCTTCGCTCTCATGGCGTCCCTCGCATCCAGTACCTTCCTTTCGTCAACGTATTGCTTCCGCAACTTATTATACGGTTCCTCGTCCTTCTCCCGAGTATTCAGGATTTGTTTCCGCCCTGTTTCGTATGCAGCTAATTATTCCGTTGCCCTGTTTAGCTCCTCTTGGAGCTGCTTTTGTGTTTTCTCGTATTCTTCCGTCTTTTCTTTCAGCAGCTGCTCCAGATTCACCCTAAGGTCCTCCTGCGTCTTATCGGCCTTCTTCATTACCTTTCCTCATTTGGTATAGGATAGAATGGTTGCCTGCCCAGTACGAACTTCCTCAGATCTCTCTTCGGTATCTGCTTGCAAGCCTCTCCGAACATTATTCCATTGATGTAAGCCTCGCCGAAAAGCTTAAAGTCACCGATCCGGTCACCCGCTGGTCTCAGTATCAGCGGCACGCTGGCGCCGGCTAGGATGCATACCCAATCGCCCGGTTCGGTTACACATGGCCCGAGTCCTAGATGCCCATTCGCGGTGATAATGAAGTTCCGGCCGCAGCATGCATTATTAAGGGCATCATAGAATCGTTGGGCGGCGCCAACTGCTAACGGCGGTAGGGGAAAGTCGGTTTTCTGAGGCCTGCAAAGTGTATGATGCAGAGCACTTGTCTCGAGTTGAAACTCATCTTCCACAGCGGTGACTGAGTCGAAGGGGTCATAGATGAAGGCGAGAAAGTCAGCAAAGTGCTGCTCCATATCCTCCACAAGGCCGCCGAACCAGTCTTTCCAAGCTGTAATAATTAAGCAAAGAGATCGTGCCATATCAACGTCTCCGTTCCCCCCCCCCCCCCAGACTGCTGATAACGTGATCCCATAGCTTGAAGATATCTTTGCGAGATGGAACAAATGTCTGCCTCAAATGCTGTGACGTACTGGCCACGGTCGAAAAGTGCAGACCCTCAGTAGCTAGTCTGCAGCCTTGAATTCGTACTTGGTCCACTATCAAGTCTCCAGACGCGCTGAAGGTCTTGCATGGGTCGGGGGGCGCTAAAGTACGCACAAGACACACGTGCCATCTTGGCACCCAAGACGGGACGTCCATTAGGGTTCTGTCTTCAATCCTCGGGTCGCGTTTCCAGTGGTCGAGCCCTCGGTCAGATGAATAGAGGTCTTCGTGCTGAACGTATGATAACGTTCTCAGCGAATGTGATCTTTCGATCACCTTCAGGGCACAATCAAAATATGTGACCGCGGTCGTTCTGAGATAGTCCGGTTTCATGAAAAGGGTCCCAGTATCAGGATTCGAGTCGGTAGTTGGGATACCCAGGAGCCCATATATTTTTATCCCGCGGATCCATCGCAAGAAAAGGCCGCGTCAGGGTGAGTAGTTGAAGGAATGGCACGCTTTGTTGACGCTTGTAACCACGAGAAAGGGAGTATATCAGACAGGCGTGATACAACCCTACAATAGCGAGAGGATCTTGAGTGAATTTGATCGGCATGCATGATATCCACATTGCGGCGAAACCAACATGCTCCCAGGGGATGGTGTATGGGCCCCAAACAACTGTCGCGGTGGAGGCGAGAACAGCTTCCTGCAGGCACCAGATGCGTGAGAACTAATGAGCTCGGAAAAGTTCGGTCAAAAGTGACCACCAATTCCGCTGGCTTGGCTCTGGCACGTGTGAAAAGTCTCTGCGGTACATCTGGTTCATAGTGCCGAAAACGTGACCAGGGTTTAATTTATCAGGATTGCTGAATCCTTTGAGTTGGAAAGGTCCGAGCCAGATCAATACGTTGGCCGCGCTCTGAAAGATACGTCGCATGAGAGAAACCTGTTGACTCTTTTCATCGTTGTCGGCTTGGTTGATACAAATGGAATCAGCCCAGATTCTTCGGATAATGGAAGGATGTCTTAGGTGCCGTAAGGCCAGGCACAGGTTCGATGGAATCGAGATCCGAGTCGATCCTTGGGATAGGACATCTTTCTTGTCATGTTGTTGACCCCAAACGTATGACACAGCCTCATACGGTTTGCTGGCCCCTAACAATTCATGCTCAAGGCGAACTTCGATTGGGCTCCCATCTTCTCCTGGCAGCAGGGCGAGTGTCCGAACCTCGTCAGGATGCGTGAGTCTTTTATATTGATATAACTCAGTATTTTTCAAAGGAGAACCAACAAATCGACGATCTCCACAACTCGGGTAAAAGTTGCGAAGTCTCACTAGCTTTCTCATCGAGTCTGGGTGGGCGGGACACCATGATTCGGGGGTATCTCTAATGATCCACATGGGTAAATTGTCCTGTCCGAAGGACTGCATCCACGGCGGCTGATATCCGGACATCTCCTCTCGGACCTGGGGATAATCATCATAGTAACTTTGCGCCCTAAACCCCCTATACGGGATCCACGTGTTACTCTGACGGCTTAGAGGCATGGTGACTGATAAGTGGACTGGGGAGTATCAGCTGGGCCTTTTGATATCTTTGGTAGTGGACTTCAGGAGACGCAACCTGGATTTCACGGCACGTTGGCTTGAGTTGTGCACCAAACTGTTTAGATTCACGAGTAGGCCAGCCTAAGAAAGAGAGGAAGAGGGGAAGGGCTCCATCAGAGCGTTCAGGCCGCAGGTGTAAGGCAGTCGGGCGTCTCAGAGGCTCTGATCACCCAATCTGACATAGCAGAGATTCCACGGAACAGTAGGTCTTGGCGCACTCGTACGACAGTATTCGCGCACTTACGCATAAATGTAGCCAGCAAAGTGCATTCGCCAACCGTGATGTTACGACGTGGCGCTGCAGCTCGCGACGCTTTGAGTTGAGCACGCTTGGCAGAGCAGATCACTTAGGCATCCATGCAGGCACAACCTGTTACACGTATAAACTCTTAGGTATTATAGCTTAACTTCTAGGTATTATATAGGTATTATGGCTATTATACCAATTAAATTCTAGGGGGCGAGGGAGGCTTAGTATTTGGTTTATATATAAATGGGGCGCAAGACCTATGTGACCTAAAACTCTCTCACCACTCTCGGTTTAGCCATTCATACAGGAAAGAAAGTGATGTCCGGTGTCTGAATGGTTGTATTTATGCAAACTCATCAAATGCTTGCTCTCGCAGCAAGTAGTATCTTATTATATCCCCCGCTCTTTATTTCTACCTCAGCGTCCAACTGTACGTGAGACCCAGGAGAATTATTTCATCATGTCTCTGATTATGGTACAGTGGTATTCCAGTCCGCTCCGTGACGATCAATGTTGGACTCTTCACACACATATCCTTATCCAAACCCTGAAGCTATGCCTTTTCTTCAGAAGTATCGTAAATCGAGTCGGTCGTAGCTGCGATGGGAGCGATTCGATCACGGGTAATCAGGCGCGCCTGGTGAGCTCTTCGATCGAGTCGTGGCTCCCTTCCGATGTCGCGCCTTTTGTCATCGTGGTCATCTCCATATCCGTCGTGACATAGATGCGCCGCTTTGATGAATCATCGTCGAGCCGCTCCCAGTCGCCGACCGGGGGACCATTCGTCGCCTTTCGCGGCTTGCCGAACCGATGCGAGCGGCTTGCCGTCCCGGCCTTGCTGGTGACCCCCAGCGGATTGGAGCTCCCATACGACTTGGGCCCTGAGGAGTTTCCGCGTGACGAGTCGAAGTTGACCCAGCGCTTTACCAGCCTCCGCAACGGCGGCAAGCACCCGGCGACGATGCCGATTCCCGTTTCGAAGATGCACCACAGAGCGACGTTGCAGACACGGTCTGTGGTCCGGCTTGGTCAGTTTCTCCAAAGGGCTAGAGGGAGGAGAGCCAGCTTACACAGATAATCCTCGGCCGGATTGAAATAGAATTTGATGTAGGGCATTCGAATGATCGTAGCTACAGACGCTCTGCTCCCAGTCAGCGTCTCTTGCGGGAGCGAATTGAGGAGACACAACGGCCGGCACGTACATGGCACCCAGCCCAAGCACGACGGTGACGGATACCCTTGTCGCCATCTTCATCTGGGTCTTGTAAAGCATGAAGCCAGGCAGCACGGCACAAACCAGGTCGGTGACCAGCGACGATGCCGAGACAAAGTAACTCAGGATGGCTAGAGTAGCCGGGGCCGCGCATGTTCCCTCGCCGGTCCACGTGGCCGGCAGGGGCCGGCAGAGAACAAAAAGGCTGATGAAGACGATGAGCGCCGAGCAAATGGCCATTGCCAGGGTCGCCCAAGCGATGGCGCGGTGCGTGGGCACGACGGCGATTCGTAGAAGGGTTGCGCAGATGGACGCTTTGATGAAGACGAGGGCCGCGCAGTAGAAGATCTGGAAGAGCCAGACATACTGTAGAGATGTCAGCCACAATTAGGTATACCACGCTCCGTTTCAATCCTTGCCTTCTTTCCATAAGGTAGTATCTCACTGGGAAATTCATTCTCGTGAATACCCATCCCATAATAAGTCGCCTGACAAGAAAAACCGACGAGACAAGCGAATAGTACCTAGCGACGGCCACGTTAGAAGCAGCGCTCCACTGGTTCAATTTCAGAAACAGCAATTGACTTACGTAGCCAGCGACCATAAGGCCATCGTCCAAGCCGAACACATCGTGCTTAAACCTGACCAAACACCGCAGGAACACCAAGATGGTGCTCAGGACTCCAAATACAATGGACGAAACAAGTTGGGCCATGGCGAGCCCATGAGGCTCAACCGTGGGGATGTCTGCCATGCTGCGAATGCTTGCTGAGGATGGCCAAGATGGAGAAACGTAAAGCCTGAGGAAACGCAAATTCATTCCCTCATCGCAGTTGGCAAAATTCAAAGACATGGTCGGACCTGGGGGAACATGAGCACTTCTAATCTACGGAGTACTGGACCTATACATTAATCGTCAGGGAGGATCGATTCAGCTGGACTCCCCTTAACAAAGCAACCCGTCTGCCTGGCATGATCAGAGCCGGGACTTGACAGCCCCTGATTACCCCAGGATACTACGCTTTTCGCAAGGGTTCCGAAAGTTAGTTGACTCCTCCACCGGAAGCTACTTCCGCCAGAAAACCGGCAGAGATTATGGCTGGTGGGTCCAAAGCTGCCAATGGAAAATGTGCAATACGAAAATAACTTTTGGATCGAACCTTGGAGGAGGTGTATGAATTGGGCATATAAGTGGTAGATCACATTGAGGATTTCAGCCCAACAAGCCACACGGTTCAGATGCAGCAGTGGCCGGCCCCCTGTGACGCGTGGCACTGACTTTTTATCCTCTCGCCCCGTCGGCATGCCAGCCATTTAATGAGTGTCGTTACTGGCAGTCGAATGCATGTCCTGCACTGGACCCTGGCCGCGGGTGGCATGAAGGATGGCATTGGCTGAACGCGGCGCAGCCACATGATTCAAGTGGTCTTGTCGTCCGAGATTGAAACCGGGGAAAGTCTCAGCTCCCACACGTATATTATAGACAAAATCGCATGGGGGCGACAGAATTCAATGTAACTAGTGCATGAGCAAAGCCAGCAGGTGAATACAAGTAGGCAGGAATAACACCGTATGCGCGGGGGAATGGCAACTTAGTTGTGGCGCTTCGTACGTGTCGAAACCTCTTAAAGGTCCCTCTATCACTCGGATCAGCAATGAGGCACATCATCTCGGGTGATCTACGAAGGGAGCATCAACGATGAATCGGCACGACCTCAGCAACTGAGCCGACTTTAGAAAGCTCAGATGACAGTACGGTTCTGTGTAGATCCAGTTTTCAATCCATGGGGTGGTCGGGAATTCCCCTACCGAAGGAGTAGTGATCGATTCATCCTATACTGATATCTGCGGACTCATCAAGGATTACGTGACTTGTCATGACTCAACCGGCGCCAAGGGGCTTAATATGCACCTTGTCAAGGTCTGACCGCCTCCTCTTATGTGACCGGTTGATATGTGGCGTCTGGTCTCGTTTAGCAGTACGCCTTTAAAAGACCCAGGCTTGCGCCTTGAAGCAGCAAAAAGCAAACTGGGTAAAGTTATCTATCTATCAGTCCTCCTCCTCTCACAATGACTGCTCCTGCCCCTGTCCGGAAGCTCGAGTTCGGCTCTCGCAACACCACCGGCACATGGACTCCCTTTGACTGGGAAGATCCCCTCCATGGCCCCCAGTCAAAGGGCGAGGTCGTGACCATCCGCACCGGAGGAACCACGGGCGGCACGGTGGCATCGGGTCTATGGCGGACGGGCGCCGGCATCGCGGGCTGCAACGACGACGGCACCTGCGACATCGAGTACTCGGCGCCCCTGGGCGACGAGACCATGGTGCTGCTGGAGGGGTCGGCCGAGGTCCTGGAGACGAAGTCGGGCAAGAAGCACCATTTCAAGGCGGGGGACATCCTGGCCCACCCCAAGCACGTCGACCTGAAGTGGCACGTCAACGGGCCGTTCCTGAAGAAGTTCTGGACCATCTGGGACGCGCCCATCGAGGGCACCAAGAGCGACAGCCTGTTCGTCGGCAACATCAACGACAACCCCGCCGACTGGACGCCTTTCACGTGGGACGAGCCAGGCAAGGGCTCCCAGACCGCGGGCGAGCTGACACTGGTCCGCAAGACTGGTTCCACGGGCGCCCTGCAAGTCGGCCTCTGGCGAAGCGGGCGTGGGCTGCCAGGCGCCGCTCCCGATGGGTCGGTGACGTTCGAGTACAGCGCCCCTCTTGGAGATGAGGCCGTCCTGGTCGTGGAAGGGGAGATCAGGATTGTGGAGCACGAGAGTGGGAAGACGCATCACTTCAAGGGCGGGGACATCTTCGCGCTGCCCTCGGGCCTGAAGGTCACGTGGACTTCTGAGGCGCCGTTTGTGAAGTTGTTCTTCGTCATCACCAACGGTCAGAAGAGCGGTTAGGCACGCGATTATACGATAGCATGTATACACACATCGTAGGGGCCACAGAAAGCCGAAGAGTGGTTCTGCCACCATATGAATTGCAGATTCCACCGCTGACGACCACCCTCTGAACCACATGTACTGTGCGCTGACCAACTTGAAGGCTCGTATGGTTGCGCCCAAGGGTGCCCCAACCTCGCTTAGGCCGGCTTGAATCCGGTAGCCGGGGAAGCGGGGCACTAACTCAGGTGCCGTTTGCACTGACCCCTCGGTGAGCTGGTGAGATGAACCCCTGCTGGAAGATCTGCTGGGTAAGCTGGGATAGCCAGGTGAGGGGGATCAGCCGTGTGGTGGTCTGTTCTCTGCATTTTGTGCAGGTTGTGATCTCATTAACAGTTGTAATACGAATTAATCAGTTAAGCATTCGACCCCTAATTAGATCACAGTCGTGAAGAACTTGATGCCCTTGCCAGTCCTCTCCTGAATGGGGCTTGTTGTCCCGTCAAGACCACGAAACGAGTTCTGTCCCCCACCTTGCTGGAAGGCAAGCTGACCAGCAGGTGTTTCCGAGCCATTTGGCGCGCCAATGTTATACTCCAGGTGGCAGTAGGGTATGAGGTTCAAAGAGCCCTCCGCGCTTGCTGACGCAGGATCACCAATGTAAAACCCCAGCTGGTCCCCCTGAACAACGGTGGCGTTGGTAGGCACGCTCATGGCTTTGAATGATGTCCCTATCTGGCTGGCGTTGAACGTTTCGGAGCCGAGCTCCTCAAATTTGTAACTGCGTGTGGGGATCATGTTATTTAATGCCTAGATTCGTGGGAAAGTTCCATCGTGTGGAAACGAATGATAGATCTATGGGTTTGGTACTTACGATGGCGCTTGAAGGTCGGCGATGTTGCTGAACCGGAATACTTTTACCAAGACACCCGTGGCTTGTCCTCCAGCAGCGAGATTGACTGAGACCGAGTCCAGTGTTCCTGCCTTGGAATTTGTCCAGGTCTGAATGACCGTCTGGAAAAGGTCTGTGTCGCACACAGGCTGATAATCGGCAAAGCGAGGAGACAGATCCGCAGCAGTCGTCAACGCGCCGCTGTCGGTGTCACCACCTCCGAGTGCCAGGGGCACTGTGAACTGCGCGCCGGGAGTGCAATCCAGATCTTGTACACTCCCATCGTCGTTGAATCGGAGTGGCTGGAAGAAATGGCCAGAAAAGCTGACACGAGGGCCGCCTGGGACAGAAGTCGCGTGCCAGACGTATGTTGTCTCGTTGGTGACGGGGTCCGTCAGCGGAAGTACGCCTTCGACCTGAGACCCGCAAGTGTACGCGGAGACGATATCGCGTTCCCATGGGCCATCGATGGACTCTGAGCGGTAGACCAGGCCCACGCTCCCATTGCAGAAGCCGCACGTGTTGCTTGCCACGATGTAGTAGATCCCGTTGCGAACAAACAGATCGGGCGACTCGGCCTCCTGGTCCAAGAGGTCAAACGCTGCAGATGTCACGTTTGTGCTCGTCTGCGTCGTGTTGAGGAAGTCGTCCGTCAGTGGCGACACGTGCAGTGTCTGGAAAAGTGGCGGCCAAAGGCTTCCCGCTCGAGGATCCCTGAAGTTGAGCGCGGACCACACGAGATAGCCTTTGTCATCAATGGTTGTGACAGTGAAGTCGGCGGGCTGCAAACCACTGAACTGGGGGTCCAGTGCCGCCAGGCCGTGCCCGTCCGTAGAGAATGGGGAATTAGGCGCAGAAGAAGTAGCTATCTCGTAGCCGGCCGACGGGTTGGACCAAAGCACATATTCTTGGCTCGTAGGGTTGGAGACTATGTGTGGACGTCCTCCAGTGATCTCCGACAGGACTCCCTCAGACTTCCAGTTGACAAGGTCAACAGAGGAGTAACAGACTAGAGGCCTGTCGAGCCCGGTTCCCGTCGTGAAGTCGAGGCCGTAGGCATAGTACCTGTCCTCAAAATTGTAGATCTTGAGGGCATAAGCACTGATGTGATTTCCATCGATGTCGAACAAGAGCCGATTGGCAGAGTTAAACGTGATATTTCCAGGAGAAGCTGCTCCTACAGCTCGGCCAACCGAGGCAAGTAGGAGAGCACTTAGGAGCCGTCTCAACATCGTGACAGTAGTATGTTATTATTCAACAATTGCGCACCTTCAATACCGTCCATTTCGTGCATGTCCTGTGTATTTGGGCATCTCATGTCGCGAGAGGTTCGGCTCTTCCAGTAGCATGCCCGGCTTTTCCGGCGCGGCGGCACCTGGTGATCTTGATTTTCTTCCCCGTGGGGCGCATCTTGCCCTGGTCCCTGGAGTGTAGCGTGAATCCAACTGTGACAGCGGGGGATGGCACTGGATGGCATAAGCTAGATTTGATCAGCCTGGGGAACCATCAATCTCGTTTCCCGGAGCCCATGCTCGAAGAGGTCATCGCGCACCTTTGGATCCATCCAGGCGGGACAGCCAAGCGCGCATTTAACCAGAGCCCATGGCATAATGTGCGCATCCGACGCGAATGGACCAGAACACCGGTGTGATGTCGGCTTTTTCTTCTGATCTGCGGGGTGCTTCGTTTGAGCTATCCAACGTGTTTCAGCGGGTTGATCCATTCAAGCGTCACTCATTTCATGAGAGCGAGGGTTGTCGGAACCTAAGTTCAATTCAAGTGTTGAGTGTTGCACCCACATCCTCCCAGCTTGACGGTACTTTTTTGACGGTGCCCGCCGCCCAATCACAACGAACGCGGCCGCTTATCATTTTTAGTCCCAAATAATGCAGTCTCTTGGTAGTTGACGTGGACGACAGATCCTGTCAGCAATGTACTGCTTGCCAAGAATGTCGTACGTGTAAGCCGCGCCTACGGAAATCCCATCAGGTCGCAAGCTCTTTTTGGGAAAACACTGATGGCCAAGTAAAGAGGGCGTGGCCATGCCAGAAATTGGTACCTGAATCCTGGCGGCAAAGTAGAGCGCTGGAACAGAGCCCAATCTCGACGTGCCCATCTCTAACTGGCTCGCTTTCTTTTCCCGTCAAGCACGCCCAAATGTCGAGCCGAACAAGCACTATCAAACGAGGCGATCGGCAGCGCGGGAACTTCTTGAGGCTGTCAGCTCAACCGCTGTGGATCCCTCTAGATCAACCTCTTCCAGTCCTCCATGCGCAAGCCCTACAAACGACGCATTTCGAGCCTTTCTCATTTCTTGTGCGGAAATATGACAACATTTGGATGTGTTGGCTCGAGGAAGACGCGGGATCTAGGACCATTACGGCCAGCGCGGCAAGCCATTTTGACGTTCTGACTGGACCAAGTTGTGCGAGGAAAGTCTTCCGATCTGCTGATGCACTGTAGCCTGAGAACAGATTGTTCTCAGGGGCCAGACATCAAATTGGTTCCGTAGGGAGAGGAACGGTTTTAAACCAACCAGATACAGCAGCTGTTCCTTGGGTACATAGGTACGCGAGGAACAATTATCAGTACCTGCAGGCAGACTGCCTGACAATCACGTTACACGTCGCGAAGTGAGACGCAGGGCGAACACTCTAATCTTCCAATTCCCCGCCATCCGACATGGAAGCTAATAACCCATTGGCAACTTCCCTTGCCATGCTGGCAACCTCGGTCATTGAATGATGTTCGAGACTTGCCACTGATTTTGGGCATTCTATCTGGGCCCAAACTTAATTAGGTATTACCTAGTGGTCATGCCTGGCCGGGCTTCGAGCCTAACAATTATCGCAACGCCATAAAGACCAGAGTCACCATGTGGCAGATTTTCTCGCAGAAATGTTCTTGACTTCGTCATTAGCAGTCCATATTTCTTGCTCGTCTGCCTGCCCGTCAAGCCACATTTACGATCACATCCGTCTTGCCACTGTCCTCTGTACACTTTTCATCTGCCAAATTTACCAACTTTGTCATTGACACAACATTTCTGGTCGTCGACGAGCTCCGATTGACCATGTCTCTACTGAATGGCACACAACAAACCCCTCCCGACTCACCCCGGTACTCCTCTCGGTCCGCGATGCCTGCAGAGCAGGGTCCAAATCGGGCGGTGGATGCCTTTGTCGGCGCAATCCGCGAACTAGCCTCCGATGATAACTACAAGATGATTGCGGACGTGTTCAGAGATGCTCAGAAACTCAAAGCTGAGAACACACGTCTGGTATCCTCGTCTCGAGATGTCCTAGAGGAGTACCGCAAATTTCGGAATGAGCTGGAAGCGAAAGAGGCCAAACTGATGGACGAAAAGGCCCAACTGCAACAAGACATAGGCAAAAGGGATGCACAGATTCAGGAGCTTGAGAAAAACAACACCAAACTTGACGCCAAGTTTCAGAAGAGCCGGCGAAAGTTGGATGAGGAGAGCCAAAAATGTCTCGAGCTCGCCGAGAAGATGAACGAGCTGGAGGCAACTGCCGGCAACCTCAAAGCATCGCTTGATGAGGGAGCTGAACTCACAAGTACCTTGGAAGGTACCAGATCAAGGATAGACGCTGAGCTTGCCGAGGCTAAAGGGAGTCTGGAATCGAGAAATACGGAATTCGCCATTCTCGAAGCAGCCAAAGCAGAGGCCGAAGGCCAGCTCGCAGAAGCAAGAACATCTCTAGAGGTGAAGGCTAGGCAACTGGCAGCTGTAGAGGAAGCAAAAAGCACTGTCGACGCTCAACTCGCCGCTGCTGACCTCAAGCTGGAAGACAAAACAAAGGAAATCGTGGAGCTCACCGCAAGCAAGGACAAACTGGCAGAGGAGCTGACCGAGGTCCACAGAGAACTCCTTGACAAGTCCAAACAGCTTGAAGACCTGTCGGTGTCGACATCATCTTTGGACACCAAACTTTCTGAACTCATTTCCAAGACGGAAGGCCATACCCAGGAGCTGGATGATGTCTCCCAAGCCAAGGCAAGACTGGAAACTGCGTTGGCCGATGCCAAAGCCGCACTTGAAGACAAGACCATGGAGACGGAGGAACTCGCATTACAAGTGGCGGAGTCAAGTGTCAACTACGACAACAAAGCCGCACAAGTGCAGAGTCTAACGTCACAGCTCGCCGATGTCAACGGCAGGCTCGAGGCAGGATCTCAGGAGCTCAAAGAACTCTTCGAGGCGAAAGCAGCAGTTGACGTCGAGTTGACCGAGACTACAGCCAAACTGGAAGCCGAGAGGGAACTAAAGATGGCCGCAGAAGACGGCTTGAAAACGGCCACAGACAGCCTCCAAAAGGAGGCAGACAAGACAAGCATCCTATTGGATGAAGTCGCCCATCTTCGACAGACAATTTCAGACCGAAACCAGGAGGTTGAGAAGTTGAAGGAGAAGGCTGCCCATGGCGATGACGACCTCTCTCAGGCGCAGTCGAGCCTGGAGAAGCTGGAGAACGTCATCCAAGGTCTTGAGCAAGACCTGAAGACCAAGACGGAGATGCTCGACAAGGTCGACACTTATCAGGTGCAGCTGAAGCACGAGCCAGAGGAGACATAGTAAGAGGCCCCTCCCTAGATATCTCTCGACACGCCAGCGATGCGTCGTCATCTCATCCCATCACAACAACAGCTAACCAACACCCCTCAACCAAAACAGCGTCGAGGTCCTCGACACAATCTGGGTCTCCACCCTCGACTTATGCGAGGCACACTTCAGCCAGGACCTCGACCCCTCGGTCCTGCGCGACCCCTCGTGCTGGGCCAACCTCCGCGCCGCCGACCACCTCCGCCACCAGGCGGTGCGCCCCCCCCCTGCCGCGCTCCAACACCCCGGCGGCGAAGCAGATGCGCATAGCCGCCGTGCTGGCCGCGCTCTCGCGCTCGCTCGCCCGCCACGTCTTCCGCCCCAGCTGGGCGTTCGAGGGCGGCGGCGGCGGCGGCGCCGACGCGGACGCCGCGCTCGGGAAGCTCCTGCGCGGGCTCGAAGCCGCCAGCCCGGAGCAGGAGAGGCACCTCCGCGGGACGCTGCTGGCGGCTGCTGCCGCGGTGCACCACCCAGCCCGCGGCGGGGAGGGCGAGGGGGAGAAGCAGCAGGTACATGGGGCACACGGCGCTTCCAGCAAGCGCCGCGCCGCCGCCGTCGTCCGCGAGGTGACGTTCCTCGTGCAGCACCTGCTGTCGGCGCTGCAGTACGGGGCGTTCCGCGAGGGGCTCGAGGCGTGCGTGGCGCTGGCGTGCGAGCGCTGGGCGGAGGTGCAGGGCGCGGCCATGAAGATCGAGCCGTACTTTGGCCCGCCTTATGATGACTTTGACTGGCAGGTGCTGATGCTGCCCGAGAGGTTCGGGGACGGACATCTCGGTGACGGCGGCGGCGGCGGCGGGTCGACGATCGGCCTCGATGCCGGGAGCGGGACGATCGGGGGGAGTCCTCGTGGGCCTCCCCCGGATGTTGCTCAGGATGCGGCGGTTTCTCCTTCTTCTCCTCCCCCGTCTTCTGCCGCCCGAGATGACGACGCGTCGACTATCACCGAGTCAGTCCGGTCTGTCATTGACCCTGCTGATATCATGATGGTCCTGTGGCCTACCATGTGCGCCGTCGAGGGCGGGGAGCTCGTCTCAATCACCCAGGGGCTGGTCATGGCCAAGGAGCAGGCTTCCGCCGCCTTCGAGGAGGAGGGGAGGCGGCGGCGGCCTGGGACCAACGGCAAGAGGGCGAGGTCGATGTCGCAGTCCCGGAACAGTGCGACCGGGAACCCTCACTCCGGCAAGGCTGTCTTGGCCCAGGCGAAGAAGGAGCATGATGCCAGTGCAGGCCGTCAAGGTTCTCGCAATGGCTCTCGAAACGGTCCCCTCGCTGCCGTTGATTGACGGTCTCGGTCTTCGTTCGGCTTGCTGATCACGGTCGTGTCATTTCACTCCTCGACCTCTGAGGGCCTTGCAGTCGTTATTCTCTGTTATCTCTCCCTTTTCATCGTTGCATGTTTCAATGTTCTGTTATTGTTGGTTGTTCTCGTCAGCGATTGGCTGGGCCATGGACCACCACGATCAAGAGTGTAATTAGAAAGATAGTGTGGGTTTGGCCGAGTGTTCAGCACCAACAGCTGCACTTCGGACGAGGATAGCAGGACGTGCCCCCTGACGAATCACAGGTTTATATAGAACAACTCGGCATTGCCCGTCAATTTGAGGGGGACATGGTTGCAGAGTTGGTTTTCGGCTTGCAACGATGCGCATGCGACATTCAGCATTCCGGTATTCAGAAGTTTAATCGAGCCCGCCCTCAAGGTTAGGTTTTGCATTACGTGCAGTCGTGATTGCGTGCCGGCTGGGAACCCGGAATCGCCACGGCTGCGTGGCGGCCGTGCATGGTCGGTCATCCCATGTGCCAGATCGTCGGGAGGCGAGATCCATGCCCTGTTGGCCGTCTGCTACTGGAGGGACGGATTGTACTGGCAGGGGGAGGCCTGGTGAAGTTGCATAAGCAGGGTAGCATCCGGGTCCTGTGCGGAAGGATTCGTGATTTCTTGTGCGGGCGAATCATGGCCTCGAGTGCCGCCGAGTCCTCTCCGGCAGTGGAGGTGGGGGGAGGATGCCAGTGCCGCGGCCCCCAAGGCAATCCTGCCGGCTCTGGAACCGGGTTCTCGACTGCTGCCAAGTCGACAAGCTCATGTCAGTCCCTGGCCAAGTCAGGTCTGTGGTAGATAGGGCATAATAAACCACAGCAAAGCTAGATCGAGCTTGTCACCGTGAAGACGTCTGGATGCGGCCAGAGTTGCGCTCAGACGTTGTATACACACCAGATCGGGCCTGGCCGGAGGTGTCCAACAGCTCTCACCCCTGCCGCGACGTGCGTATTTTTGTACCTAGCGCATTGGTAGGCATGCTCGGCATGGTGCGTATAGCATATGTGAGCTTGTGTTGTATGCTTCTGTCCCTCTAAGCTGCTGCCTCGGTGACGCCTTTAGTTTGGTATACGGTTTAGTCCTGTCACCCATCTTTAACCACCAATCGCCATGGCACAGGTGGTCTATCTATATCTAAGTTTCCCAATGAGACGGCCTACCGCACCTAGAGCCAAAATCGAGTGAAACAATGCCATTGCACCGTCCATACACTTGCACTAGATCTTCGCCCATGCTGGTGCAAGATCGGCCCGCGCCCTTTCCCTGGGCGCTGTTGAAGTCAATCCGCGTGACGAAGCACAATGACATGGCGTGCTCACGATCCCTACTTTGATGTTTGGCGCACGAAGCTCGGTGCTACGTGCCCTCCCTCTTCTCGGGTTATACCGTTCTGTCTTATTAAGTCGTCGTGTGTGCGCGTCGCACGACAAAAGCCCGCCCCGCCAATTGCGACATCCAGCGCGCCCAATAAGTTTCCGGCAGCTGAGAGTCTGAGACCCTTTGTTTGGAAGAAAAATTGCTGCTTCGGGGTTCGGGAGCCAAGGGTCTGTGGTAGATTGGGTGGGCAGTCTAAATAAGCTGACACCTTAGGCCAAAAGCGTCTTTCCTACGCTACACTTATCTGGTGTTGGGTACGGGGAGCAAGGGCTTACGGGCGAGCCTCCCGGTAGTACCTTTTAGCTAGCTCGCTTCACCTTGACGACGACTGGGGAACGCGTCATCAATTTGCGACACCCAGCAAGCCAGCAAACGGAGATTTGGCCGGGATTCAGAGATTGTTTGATCTCCATGGTCGAGTGTTTCTCTCTCTGTGCCTTCATCTGCGGCCCGTGTTCGGGGTCGCGCACCCAAGACGACGGGACCACCGCCTGGGATCTCTCTCCCGGGACGTGGGGCAGGGCGAGACTCCTGGGCATGTGTGGAAGGATGCCCCATGGCGTATGGGAATTGATCAACAACTCGGTCTCCGGTGCCAGAACGGGCTTTCACGTGTCCCAAGGGTCCTTCCGAGTGGGCGGACTTTTTCTCGGAGGGGGGTTCGCGGTCCTGACATTTCACACAAGGTTCAATTACCTGGGGCAGCTCGTCCATCATTTGCCCCTCTGGGCCTCCGTCCGGTCTGCCGACTCAGAAGCCCAAAAGTGTCACATGGCGGGATGACGATTGGGGGGTCACGGTGGGAGCGCGCAGGGCGCGTGCAACGAATCAGTCGCCCATAACCGCGTGGTTCTTGGCGTCCGTGCCTTGATTTTCGAATTGATTCTCATTTTCGGAGGGGCATTGGAGGAGCCTCGACAGGCCCTTGAATCAGATCATAGAGTTTTTCCCATTCGACAATATACTCCGGCCGAGTGATCAGCTCCAGAAACCGACCCTTTCGGAGAAGACCTTCATTTTGCAACTGTCTAGTTTCGTTCTTTTCTGAACGTCGGTCGCTGCACCACCCCATGACCGGAAGTCCGAGCACTTGAGTCTTGGCCACCACAAAGTCAAAGAAATGCCCAGGCAGGCCAGGTCAACATTTTCCGAAGCCGGCCGAGTCCATTTGGTGCGATGCGACTCTGTGCTGGGTGGCACGGCTGGGCGACACTTGGCTCAATAAAGCCTGGCCCTGTCCGACATCCGAACATTTCATTGTTGAAGAATGTCGACAATGCAATCCACCGTTATATGTGGCTAGTGGCTTGTGGCTTGTATTTTTGGATCATCTGAAGTTATATTTGTGGCACTGACACTGTCTAGGACACACGCCTTGCTGCATAGTTAGTAGTCTAGTTAATTGAGGGAAGGGGGCAAGGGAAGGCCTTCTGTGGCAAGCTTGCCATCTCAACATGTGGGCAGCTGAACCATGCATGCATGCATGAACGGCCATTGTCGTTGATTCTGTTGTCTCCCTTGGGTCGGTCAGCCCACAGACGTGACCGAGGGCGAGTTCAACGGCAGACCGGACGACACAAAGATAACTCAGGGATACACAGGTGATTTCATCGGCGGGTTATGCCAAGGAGATCGTCGGTCCATAACCCACGTTACTGTGGATCTCGGTATCTGGAAGGCTAGCTCTCCCAGATTACTCGCTGCGAGGTTCTCCTTTCTCGCGTCCCAAGGTCGCCCGGTGCCGATGATTGCGGTGCCCACTCATTGCTTCCGATCGTATTCCTCCTGCCCTGCTTTGCTGGCCCAAAGGAGGTCGTGATGCGATCTTATCCGAGATGACCAATGTCAACGGGGACCTGTTCGGTTGGATGGCAGGACGGTCGTGATGGCTTTGGCCATGGGACGAACCATGGGCTGCCTTTGGGGTCGCCAGTAGAGCGGGCCTGTGTGGCTGCGACACTGCCGTCCTTCCCGACCAACCGGCCCTTGGCGTGTGATTTGCCCGTCGATCGAGGCTCTGCGCGCTTTAGCCCCGTAGATCCTACCCTGTGCCTGTGCCTGTGACTGCGCCTGTGCTGAGGCGACTACGCCAGTACAGTGGTTCTGTGCCTGTGTATCGCTCGCTCGAGGTCTTTGTCCGTGGGGGGCCCTCTGGCTGCAAGTGCCGGCGCTACTGGGCAGCTGGGTGGGAGAACAACCGACCTCCTGGCAGCGTGTATCGCAGTAACGAGGTAATCTAATCCGAGGTAATCTAATCCTTTTGCGGGCACCGCAGGGACTGGCATACACAGGAATGAGGCGTACTGAAGGCGTCAGTCTCCTGGCTCGTGCAGTACTGCACAATGACAGCAAGCCTGCAAGCACAGCACAGTCAGAGTTGTCAAACAATGCAGGGTGGTCCCCAGGAGATGCCAAGAAGGCCAGAGTAAAATCAGCTGCCCCATTCGGGGCGAAAGATGGTCTTGGCGCCCAGTTGCGTCAGTTGGCGTGACCGCCAGAGACGGGTCTGCCGGCGGCCAACTGCCAATGGGCGCCCGAGGATGGGCGACCTGGACGGGATGTTTCAAGAGACCACAAGCGGGTTGGCAGGAGACCAGACAGGCGGGCAGACCGCGCCGTCCGTTATTCCCATCAATCGCTTTAGGGCCTCTAGTAGAAGGCACTGTATTCGAGACTGGCGTCCTGAGCCACAGTCGTGAGCTTCTGGAAGTCGGTTGTTGCCGCCAGGGGCAGAAGGAGCGGGTCTCGATGCTTTTTGCTGCTTTCTGCTGCTGTCTCTGCGACACAGCTACGGGGCAGAGCACCCGCCAGCTTGGCAGCCCTCAGAAACATAAAGCATGATGGGTAACCTTGAATGCAAAAGGTTAACCTTAACAATAGGACAGCCGCCCAGAACCAACCACACGGTCCGGCAGTCGGCACATCCACAGAGCCACAGAAGCAGGAGATGGCTGGGGCCACAGTGCAGCAGGTACACGTAGTCTAGAGATGCTGCATGTCGGGCTGGCAGTCTGGCAGGCTGGGGGATCCGGCCAGTCCTGAGACTTGGAGGGTCCCATCCTCTGCGGTGCTCAAGCCTGGAGTTCCAATTCTTTTACGATTATTGTGGTCCCCGAGGCCTGCAGGAATCGTGATGAGACTGTCCTGAGATTGACAGACTGACAGATTGACAGCTGCTGAGCGACAGGAGGGCAAGCAGGCCGGCGATCGAGTCGAGTAACACACAGAATCACGCACACGCGCGCACACAGTGATGGGCGTCTGCATCTCTGCGTTCGTCTCGGCGTGCCGCATGCCAGGTGTGGGGATTGTTTCCCCGTGTCCTGATCTGTGACTGCCCAGCTGCAGACTGTAACTGAAGCCGTTGCCGTCGTGCAAAGCATGTGTTGTGTGTGTTGGGGCTGGGTTCGCCTACGGCCGATCACGATACATACTGTACCGTTCGTATGTATGATGTGCTGTGAGGTTCTGTGGGACTGGGCGTGGCAGTGAGGCTTGTTGGGCCCGGGCAGTTGATTAAACCGGGCCAGGGGGGTTGGTAGGGGCCTCAGGGCCTTCAACAGCCGGAGAGGACGAACAGAGGGCCCTGAAGGCCTGAGGGCCTAAAGGGCCAGGAGGACCCGTTGCCGATCCACATCTTTTGTCTTGGCCCAGGCGGGTCGCCGTTCCCAGTTCCCAGCGCCAGGGGGCCCCCCCTCGTCCCTTCCCTCCCACCTTCCCCCAGTCCCCAGTCCCTGTAGCCTGCACCTTCCCTGCGCACGCCCCTGCCCGCCCTGAACCACAGTATGTACGCGTTTCTTCGCCCAGTCTTCCCTCTATGTCGTCTGCCGGCACATGGAAAAATACGGTACACAGGCTAGACCACATTCACTGCGTGCCCAGCAGATCGCAGATCCATGCATTGTCTGCGGTACGTACCTCCAACGACCGCACGAGATACATTGGTACAGTCCCGCACTGTCCAGTGTCCATCCCAAAAAGGAGAGAGCAGAGACATGCCTGCTTCCTGCTTCTATTCAAGAATAGAAGTAGCTCACATCCCCGACCACACCTCACCTCCTGCTCCACCTCGCGCGTGTACTCGTGTGTACTACTAAAACAATCTCATTCTCGTCTTCGTCCCGGCTCAGTTTCTCGTCCTGTCCTGTCTTGTCCTGATCTGTTCTGTCCTATCATTGTCTGTCGGCCTGCATTCTGGATTCCCTTTGCGATTTGGTCTCGGTCTTCCTTCACTTCTCGCCGATTTATTTGACTGATCGATTGCACCCGAACGGCGACGGGCCTGTATCACTACCAACTACTCCTTGAGAAACCCCGACCATACCAATTTCTTCGATTCTCACGGCTCGCTACCTTTACCGGTTGTTTGCCTCTTCACACGCAGCAACTTCGTCATACGGCGTCCTATCTCAACGTCGCTCCTTCCGCCCACGCCAAACCAACCAACAGCAACGTCCTCATTATCGACTACCAACAAAACGCACCAACCGGATGCCAACTGGATTTCCTCACCCCCACTTTCACAGATCTTGAGAGCTCAGTCTTGAGCCGGTCAACCAACCACCAAAATGGCGGTAGGAAAGGAAGGAAATGTCAAATGGGTTGATGTGAGATTCTTGACTGCCATTCATTCGCACTTCCCCACCCCACCCATACTGACTTTTTGATCACAGGGCCTCCGTGGCATCGCCTCAACGCTGGTCGTCATCAAGCACATCACTTGTGCCTTTTTCCCATACCTGTTATGGCCCGCCCCAAGCGAGGAGGAGGACCCCGTCATGCTCGAACGGCCCTACCTCCGCGTCCTAATCCAGGGTCGTATCGGTGTAGCAATCTTCTCTTTTGTCACAGGTTATGTGTGTGCCCTTAAGCCTGTCAGGAACTTCAGAGCCGGCAACCAGAACTCCTCCTTCAACTCCATCAGCAGGTCAGCCCTCCGCCGTGTGCCTCGCCTGGTATTGCCCGTCCTCATTATCCTCACCGCGAGCTGCTTCGCCACCCAACTCGGCGCATTCGAGACCGCAAAGCACTGCGACGGAGCAGGCCTTCCCGAAACTAGCCCCAACAAGCGCGACAGCTGGCTCGAGGCCATCGTTGCTCTTCTCTCGGATATGGTCAGGGTTTGGTCTCACGGCCAGAGCGAGTACGGAGCTGAGCTGTGGACCATGATGCCCATTCTGAAGGGTGCCTTCTGGGTCTTTATTTACCTCATGGCCACCGCACACGTTCAGACTAGATATCGGATGATGATCGCCCTGGGCCTGACTTGGTTCCGCGCCGCCTCCAACGACCCCTTCTTCGGCATGCAGTTCTTCTTCGGCGCCTTCATGGCCGACTTGCAGCAGCTGCCCGAGGGCTCCGGCCCCGCCTGGACCTCCTTCCTCTCGCAGAAGTCCGGCCTGGCTGGTGTGCGCATGCTTCTCTCCGCCTTCTTCCTCGTCACCGGCCTCTTTATCGCATCTCTGCCCGACGCCCACTTTGAGTGGCAGCCCTGGTCGCAGTCCCTCGTCGACTTCATGCTGTCCATCCTCCCCCGCAACCCGGATCTCCCACGATTCTCCTCCGGCCTTGGTCTCGACCTCATTGTCATGTCCATCCACTTCTCACCGACCGTCCGAAACGTCCTCGCGAGCAGGCCGTTCCTGTTCTTCGGCAAGGTTTCCTTCGCCGTCTATCTGCTGCACAACCAGTTCCTCCGATCTGTGCTCTGCTGGATGGTCTACGGTTTCGCAATCCCCGAGCCCGTGCAGGACGAGGCTACGGGTGAGTGGATGCCTGGCCCGCCGCTCGAGTTCCCTGGTGCTGCAAGGCTGTTCGCCGTCTTGCCCATTTACTTCGCCCTCATCTATGGCGCGGGCTACCTTTGGATCGAGTACGTGGACTCTTGGTGCGCGCGGGTCACAGAGCGTGTCTGTGGCTCGATCAAGGAGGAGACGGACGAGAAGTCTGGACCATCATTGTTGCCAGTTTCCAACCAAGAGCGTCAGTGAAGGATTAATGAGTGACGGGAAGGATGCATCAACAGAGCAATCACGCATTTCCAGAGCAGATGGCGGAACGTCTGCGGATCTGGAATATTACACAACTCGTGCCCGGTGTCTTGTCGTGTTGAGCGCGCAAATGACGCGTTCTGGACAAGCCGGGTCAAGTGTCAGCCTGAATGGCTAGACCCAGGAAGAGGAAGGCATCCTCTACAGGAGCCGCTCCGGCCGAGCACGCCGAGTCAATTGGAGTCTGGGGGTTAAGGGGGAATACTGGGCCACATCTGGCAAGACACGGGTTGCTGTTACAATGGCCATAATTGCCAACCAGCTAAGTTGAGTCTCCCGGCTCAAGCTGTACTTCATATTACAATGCATCAAATTCAATCACCAAATACTCAACGTGTCCGTGCAAAAATTCTGCAAAGCTTGTGACTGGCCTTCTGGAAGGATGCATCGAATGTCACGTCTTCTGCTTCGACCTGGAATAATTTCACGGCTGATGTAGTGTTACACCAATCCGTAGACTTGCCGTCATCTCTGGTAGCACAAATATGGCTGTGCCTGAGGCTACTTTCTGCCTGAACGCTAACCCACATATCATGGATCTATACACGTTTGCTGGCCTAACGGCCAAACTTGGAAACATGCTGGCGAAGCCCTCCTGCAGGAAGAAATCTCTGTTTTTTTGGAGAAGGCACTCGTACGCCAGCTCGGCACCGACGAAGAGCTGGTCAAGCTGTCACATGTGCAGCCAGCCCATTGTTTAATCCTTAAGCGGAGGTGAAGCCCGGTTGAATCCTACGCACTGGCGGCTTAAGAAAAAAAACCACCAACCGCCCAGGTAACCGGAAAGGGAATTTTCGCCCCTAGCCTGCCCGGGGCGGATGCAACGCGATGACGAGCACGCGTGGCGGCTAAGGACGACGGCGGCGGGCTAGGGGAGGCGTGGGAAGGCGACACTGCAGCTGTTGGGTGGTACTGTATTGCAGGATCCTCATCTCATCACGGCCCATCCCTGCCATTAATAATTTTTTGGCGTACTTGATATCTTCTCTTGCCTCTCAGGCCTCCCTTCTGTGGGTTCTTAAACCCGAGAAGCTTGGCGCTGGCGCGGTAGCATGGTCGGCGGCCGAGCGCGTGGGCAGCAAAATGAAAAGAGAAAAAAACAAGAGACCGCCAAAAAGCAGCCCTGCCACGCTACCCATGCTGGCACCCCAGACGCCGCCGAGATAAGGTGGCGCCAGGGACAATAGCAAAAAGGAAGGAAACGAAATCACCTTCCCGTCTAAAACCCAGATTGCAACGGGCAAGCCGCCACAGTAGAATCATCCGTCACCTTCAGCCCCCAAGCTGTTGCGTGCCGAGTAGAAACCCAACGAGCCCCGGAAAACCGGCACCGGTGCCCAGACCGGCCTGGGGTTGGGGCCTGCGGTGCCAAGACGATATCTAATAATCAGAAACCGGTCCCCGGTTGCGTGCTTTGCCCAGGGCCCCTTTTTTGTTTTCCCTTTGATCGTATCGAATCGATCCATGCCGGCACTGGAGACTTGTGTCGCATAGTGAGGATGGGAAAAAATAAAAGAAGCAGATTGGGACGCACACGGCCTCCCGCTTTCGCGCCCGCCAAGCCGGCTCGCGGCAAAGCACAGTCGTCGGTTTTCCTGACAATGGCGCAGCTCGCACGGGGCGAACGAGGGGAGAGGGAGCCCGCACCAACCCCCCCCCCCCTGCATCGGCTAGCCGAGCGTCTGGGCGATATCGCTTCTTGCAGGCGTGTGATCTGTTCCTGTGTGGGGAAGGATCAGCCGCGACGAAAAAGGAGGTGAGGTTGTGGTCGTCTTAGGGAATGCTCTGATGAGCATTGACGGCCGGCGGCGAAAAAAAGGGCAGGATGAAATACTCGGCGCACATTAGCGGGGCGTTCGTGGAGACGCGCGGATTGGAGGCCATGTCCAAACAGCCGGAGCACATGGGGCCCACCTACCCTTAACAGCTGAGCATCTGACGGAGAAGGGATCTTGCCTGTCGGGCCCTTGCAAGCGTTCGATGTCATCCGTACCTTCCCAACGAGGCTTGGGAGCTCCCTTATTAGGATCTGGGGATACTTGGCCCCCGTGTGGACCGTTCCGACTTGTCTAGAGTTCCCCTAGTAGCGTGCAATTCTAACAGTCTCCAGTTGATCGCCCCTGAAGTCTCACCGGTGTTCGCTTGCTGGACAGCCCGGGCTGGTGATAAAACCCCGTACGTGGCCTGGTTGCCCGTTGAACGTTTCCCTCAGCCCGACTCTCGTCTGATCTCACCTGGACGCCCGTACGGGGGCGCAGAAATGGTTTGGCATCCCGGCGCGACGGCACGGGGGATATGCAACGGGCGGTGTGCTTGTCACTGTGTCACATCTGTACACATGAAGCGAAGTTTTGTCTTGGCGATACCATCATGAATGGTGATTATTGAAGTGGGCGGATGGCGATCAAGGGCACGCGTTTCGATAGACCTGATCCATAGAGTTGGGGATCCTCAAGTAACTTATTACCGTGGGACAACGGTGCATCAAACATGTGGTAGAACTTGTTTTACCCCGCGGTGCGAGGACTAGTCGTGGATTTCTGGCTGCTATCCCTTGCAGTTCTGAAAAGGGGATTCTTCATGTTGGTGTCACAATGTGGGCATTGCAGCAAAACATGTGACGTGTGTGTTGTCCCAAGTCATCTCCCTTCTTTGACTTGGCTCCTCTCGAGACTGGTTTTCGGTAGGGGCCGTCTCAACATTCAATAATGTTGCTGAGCTTTGACAGTCATATTGGAACCTGGCTACTCCCCATGCTCCAAGCAGCTCCCGTAACACATTTTAAACACGCCTAGATCCTACCGTACCGCTGCAGGGATACAAGGGAGCCGTCGGCCATTCACGGCCAGAAACCCGTTCTGGCTGGTGACATTGACAGCTTCATAGGAAAGTCTGTGCGCAAATGGCCCTGATCTACCTGATTACACGTGAAGTGTGACTCAGTTGCGTCTATACGCGTCAGACTATGGTGAAGGCGACCGGAGAATTCTGAAAAAACGAGTGCAGCTAAGATTGTCTCTGATACCCAGTGAAAGGTGCACAGTAATGCAGATTCCGGAAGCTCCTAATTTAGTGGCGCTGCAAGGCCTACCAGCCAACGAAATACCATATCCAAGGACTAGTATGTAATCGCCTTGAGGTTCAGGCGCCGAGGCTGCACATTGCCAACGATTTGAACAGAGCCTGCTGCGCGGTTTACTTCGTCTTGACGGGGGATATGTGAGGCTCCATTCGCACGGGTCAGTCAAGTAGCATAGCAGTGTTCAATATCTTGATTTTGGGTCGACGCCACATTTCTCCGATGAAAATGCCCGTAAAGCTATTCGAGAGACCTTTTGCATTTGAGGCCACTGAACGCAGCCGTAAGACGGCCAGGTTAACTCACAGGAGGCTATCCCATAGGAGGTCACCCTATAGGAGGTGATTCCACAAGAAAGTATGGTGCATGTGGTTCGTCATCCTTGCGGTGAACTGGACGGCACTCAAGCGCTTTCGTCGTGACGGTAAGCTTCATATCTTGACCGCTTCTGTGTAGTGAAATTGTCGTCACCATTGCCATGCCTTCCGGCTTCAACAAACTCCGTGCTCACAGGTTATGATTTCGTGGTGTCAGGATGGGAGTATGTGGCTGCAGGACTGTGAGATGAATCAGTTGAAGTGCTCGTTTGACAAACCGATTGACCCAGACTTGTACATCACAGTACTTGATGTGTAGGGTTCAAAGCGATGGCCCAGCCTGGTCGTGAGTGACACAGCTGAGCCTCAAATGCATTGCTACCTTTTGAGAGGAGGTCAGCACGGACGTCCGAACTCGGTTTGAGCTTAAGACCCTGCTTTTTAGCTGAAAGTTTCTTCCTCGGACATTGGTACGTTCATACTGGGGTCGAAGATTTTTACTTTTCTAGGTACTCATAAAATGAATCAATGCCCGTCGGATTGTCATAGTAGCCTGCGACAATGTATAGGTCGTCTTCGCTATCAGGCTAGAATAACAATTTTGTTTGAGACTCTCCAAGGTGAACTTACGACCTGTGAGCGAGCTGTTCAGTGTACACCAATGGAACATGGCGAATTCATAGAAACAAGGATCACTGAGCAAGTCAGGTAGTGTCACATGAGATGCCGTCGACATTGACAAACTGTCCAATGGGCCACCTCAGGGCTGGAGGGCTGAAAAGCGCCAAATGTATCTCTGATATTTTGGGTTCCAAATTTAGAATGGAGAGCTTTGTGACGATGTCTTTCCAATCGGAACAAAGTGCGAATAACTTTAACCTTGTACCCCTCGCCACTGGACAAAGTCCATTTAGCGTGCGCTAAAGTTTAGTAAACCTCCAACTATTCTATCATGCTTCGCCATGAACTCGTTTCGTTTGAAACTCTCTTCGGCATGAAATAATACCGACTGAGTACAATAGGTAAACGCATCTAATTGAGACCGAAAAGAGGTTTTACACATGGACATCGATGATAGTATCCCTGGATGACCCGGTCATTTGGGTTGCTATGGATGATAATGTTTGAGCGGAAGGTAGGGTTGATTACCAAAATCGGTCTTGTCTGAGCTCATGGCTCATAAACCTGGAGGTTAGATGCTTGTGCGTTCTTATTTTGGAAGGAAATCGGGCAGACTCCTTCCATGGTTTCAAGGCTTTCATGCCCTGCCTGGGCCTACGATGGCTCCAATATTCCGGAATAAATAATGGGTTTTTGTTGAGAGGACTGGTTCTGATTGCACTCATACAGAGAACTTGCCCTCATAGATACCGGGGTACGTACTCGATGTTCAGAGAAAATCATGTCTGCAAGTCGTTCCGAGCAACCTGCATTTTACTTCAGCTAACATCGAAGCATGCAAGAATGAGTGATAGAAATCATCTTTTTCACTAATGCCCATCTGGGGCGACTGTGCGCCAATTTTGTAAACCTTGTAGACTTTTCGTCTCAAAGGGGGAACAGGTGGTAAGTCGATCGAGGGGGGGGGGGGGCTTCGCTTCGGAATGAAATGAACTTATAATATTGTCCCTGGTTTAGTTGGGAATACAATATAAGACGCTTGGTAAATGCGCTTGAAGCTCTGGAGAGATACAGACCAACGCATCCAACCCCCTTTTAGTCTACTTTACACCCTGCAACTCTCAACTCGAGTTTAAGCCTGTCTCTCCCGCCAAAAACGCGTGCTTGCAAATCATAAGGACAACCGCATCTTTATCTTTATTGATTTACTTTTGCTAAGTGGATCCAAGCTCTTGAGTCACCATGAATCGTCTTGTATTCGCGATTCTCGCTGTCACCATGATGGCCTACACAGCTGTTGCCACAGGCGGACTCGGCGTCTGTGTCACGAAACCTCTTGCTCGGCGGACCAGCAGTGGCCATGTCGTGACCTCCAATGTGCTCAAGTTGAAGAAAGGAAAAAAGGCTGCCAAGTCTTCATCCTATCTCAAGACCCTGAGGGCGACTTCTGCTTCGAATATCAAAAGATATGACTACGGGTCAGTGCCTGTGGTCAACCTTCTATCCGCAGAATATATTGCTGAGATCGCATGGAATGGTATTCAGGTGAATGTCGTCATAGACACTGGTTCGAGCGATTCGTGGCTAGTCCAGGATGGGTTCACATGCGTGGACCAAGAAAACAGAACCCAGCCCATAGGTGTGCTTTTGTCAAACGCTTGGGGAGCTCTATTGACAGTTGAATGCTCCAGCAAACCAACTGCTCGTTCGGCCCACCTTTCCAGGGCACCTTCGATGGCGGAGCTATTTCGAACCAGCACTTCAATCTGATGTATGCCGATCTCGAATTCATGACCGGTGTCATGGGCTACGAAACCGTCACTGTCGCTGGAATTACCGTTGAGAAACACCAGGTGGCCCTTGTCAACTACACGTACTGGTTTGGTGACTCGGTAACAAGTGGTCTGATGGGACTTGCGTATCCTCGCCTGACCAGCGCATTTGTTGGCACGAATTCATCAGTAAATGACGACGATAAGCAAGTACCTTACGACCCTATAATGACTACCATGATCAAACGAGGCTTGATTGAGCCAATGTTCAGTCTTGTGTTGGATAGGGACTCAGAAAATGGGTATCTTGCCCTGGGCGGTCTCCCGCCAGTAAACCACACAGGCACATTTGCATCTAGATCTTGATGGTAAGCTGCCCACAATATCTCCTTCGGTCTCATGGCACGTCTCACACAGAGATACAGATTGAGCTGTATGATGATGCGAAGGTGAACACGGAGTATAGCTTCTACACCATCATCGCCGACGCTTACATCCATACTAGTATGGGATCACAGAAGACCAGGGCAAACACTGGACCCTGGGGACAGCTTCTACAAAACATAACTGTCAACACGACTCAGTTTCCCGTCATCGTCGACTCTGGTACTACTTTGATGTATCTCCCTACCGGTAAGCTCTTGTTCAGGACCCATGGTCTTCACGCCTGGATGCGCACTGACCTTGGATGACAAGAGATATATCAGGATATTCTAGCATTATACAACCCACCAGCAGTCTTTTCCGAGGCCTTAGCCTCCGCAGTGACTAATTGCAATGCTAGTGTACCAGAATTCGGCATTAGCATCGGTGGTCAGGTTTTCATGATCAGTCAGGCCGATATATTGCTGCAAGCCTCAGTCGACCCGGCCACAGGATCATCTGCTGTTGGAGTTATGGATGGAGGCACGGGTCCATACGTCCTGGGAGACACCTTCATGAACAATGTCATCTCGGTTTTCGATATCGGGGCAGCGGAAATGCGTTTTGCCGTAAACAGATAGAGTACTGACAAATTTACGAATTGGTCGGGGATTAACATCTCTGTTGTTGGACTTCGTCTGACCCTTCGTCTGACCATGCGGATAACTGGCAATCCTATGAGCACGCACGTGTTACTCGAGTAAATATCCCAATTTGAAAGCCATTGGGTTTTCAGAACACTTCCCCCTATGTAGCAGACTCAGGTATGCCATAGCTATTGCTTTTCCTTTTTCTGTTTTGCGAGAGATCAGCCGGATTTCTTCGGATGCAAGGGACAAAGATTGCAAGTGCACCATAAGCCCGTTCCGGCAGCTGGTTTCTCGTCAACTCGTACCGAACAAAGAGCCTGAAAGCCATTTGCGTTCTTTTGATTATTAGCACTATCAATTGGCTCTGTGATTGAGCCAAGCTTACTTTCCATTCCTTGAAGTCCGGATGGTCTAGATACACGAAGTTCACCAACAGACGCAAGGGCCGCATAGCATCGAGAAGTGCATAAAACGACTGCAAGTCGCGCGAAAAAGGGAAAGAAGAAAAGAAATATGGCTACTGTTCCGGCGCCAGCTTCGAGACGGGTTCCGGCACCTCGAAATTACAGCCTTGATCCCGGGGTTGACTCCTACTGGAGAAACTTTAGGAAGCGCAGGCTGGTGACGAATAACTACTTTGCGTACCATCGAGCAGGCCGCACGGTTGCCCTATCAAGACTCGCACCATGGGACAGGGTGAATGAACAGCCAAGCCTGCGGCTTGTGGATGAAGGGACAAAACATCTTCCACAGAACTGGGACGAGATCTATGCAGACCTTGATATACCAGCCCTACAAGCTTTGCAAAGGCGAAATCGATTGCGGGTGGGACGAGAAAGGGGCCGGACAGACCCACAACAGCAGGCCATAAATCGTTGGTGCATGCCCATTCCTGATCAAGCCTCACCAGTGTTGGGAGGCTCCTGGCACAATTTTGCACGGTATTTCTAGAGAATCATTAACACTGGAGTTTTCCAGGAGAAAGCGCAACTACACTGAGACGTCTCCTTCGAAGCATGGGCTGCAACGTCAGACTCATGCGCGTCCTCGGCGAGGGCAGTAACGGAGTCGCTGCGTTGTTCGACATTTATGATGAAAGCCGCGGGGAACGCAGGAAGTTTGTTGTCAAAGGGGCGATACCACCGGCCACGCTGACACACGAGAAGGCCGTCCACGATGTAATGTTAAAAACCTCGAGTGCGGGCACGACCTCGGAGGTGTGCATTACCGTGACCAAGGAAGTCTCTAACCTCGTCATCATCGTATAGTTCCTGTTACGAGCGCAGCACATTGTTCGCCGATATCGTCTATGCGGAGAATTGTTGCCCCCCAGCACCGAGGCTGGTGCTCAGAGGCTCACGCGGCTCGACCAAGATCCTGGCATGTTGTTCATGGAATTCATGAAGCATGGCGACATGTGGTCACTGATAGCCAAAGTCGCGAGAGAGAGAGTTCAAGTTCCTAATCGCCAGCTGCTCAGAATCTTCAACTGCCTCGCGAGGGCGTGCATCGCGATGGAATTCCCACCTAGGCGTCAATTCGGGTTCAGGGGTCGAGAGGATTGGTCCATCAACGAATATCAAGCCAGGTTAGACGTCGAGGAGCTTATCCCTCTAGGGCCCAACAGCAATCGCGGATTTGGTTTGGTACACTTCGACCTGGATCCCCAGAACGTTTTTGTCGGCGACTTTGATAATCGCAAGCATCGATACGGACCCTTTTTTAAATTTGGCGATTTTGGCGTGACGACACGTACGTCAAGCGAAGTATTTCGAGACCCTCCGGAAGCCATCTGGCGGCGCAGATTTGGCAAATTGTTATACCACCTGCCCGAGCAGTTTCATCGTACGGCGACCATTACCCAGGCAGTACCTCAACTAGTCTTTTGATGGCTGACGTGGGCAATATAGAGGAGTGGGACTATGTAGACGTTCTTCCTCAGTACGAGGATCCTAGACCCAAGATCGCCGGGAACTACGGACCGGCAAGCAATGTTTGGCACATCGGGATGGTGAGTACCCACATGCTCCCTAGTGGCCAACACTGCAGAATCATCACGGCGTGAATTAACCTCATCGAAAGTGTCTACACGATATGATTACCCACCACCTTCCGCCTTACCCCCCTGGAGCCGTCGGCCCTCTTAATCACCCGGACTTGGAGAGTGGAGTGGGATATTATTTTACACAGGACACGCCTTGGGTCACTGATGCATGGAATCGAAGGGTACCGCCGTTTTATACCCACGGCGCGAGGGTCTTGTCTCAGGAAATCAACATTGTCCTGAAATCTATCGTCGTCCGCTGCCTTGCAGATCAACCAGCCCATAGACCTACACTCGCTGAGCTTCAGAGGTTTGTGGAGCGGTTCGAAAGGTTGCCACAAATGGGCCAACCTGATGATTGGTTTGCAAATGTGTACGCTACACCTACAGATGTAAGCCTAAATCTCCTCCATAAAAGCCGACGTCTTTGGAAAATCAGCCTTGAGTGTATGACTGATTCATTTTCCGATAGCCACCTTCTCATCCATTCGACCCGGATGTCGATCCCGACCTTGCCGTGGAGGCGCTAGAAATTGGAGCCTTCCGAAATGTCGTCAACACTGCTCCTGCCAACCCCATAACCACTGATGACCCCCTTCGGCCTGCAGACGGCTGGCTAGAACAAGATAGATTGGCCGTCAGTTTCAATGCGCTGGATCCAGGAGCTCCCGTCAATTTTGACCCAACACAGACAGTAGGGAGCGACAGTTTCTTTCAACGCCTCGCTTCCAGATTGGGATCCCTTGTTGGAAGCGTTTCTCGATCGATCTCAAGCGTAGCTTCAGGGAGCCAAGGATCGCAGGCTGTGGAAGGGGCGCGCCTTCCGACTGAGCTGCTGCTCAGTAACCTCAACCCCGTAGGCGATGATCTACTTGGAGGAGACCCGATAAATACAAGTCAGCCAGGTATAATGACAGGATCATTTTTAACAGGAATGATGGACAGACTGCGCTTGAGCGGGAGTGGCGGCGAAGGTCCATCAACAAGAGGACTCGTCGAAAGCTTCGGTCTGTCTGACTCGTTTGATCCAGCAGATCCTCCTCGTGGGATGCCCCTCGGATCCCGCTTTATCGAGGCATGGCCCCTCGTTTACACCGTAAATGGTATCGCACCTCCACCACCAGGCTTTGTTCCAGGCCGAATGATTCCCGACCCGCTTCCACTACGTAAGTACCACCTGAGTTATACCACAATACCTGATCATATTCCACGGAGAATGGTAAAGGTGCCGGAACAAGAAGCTGACATTTTGAAAGCCCCTGGAATGATGTACCCAGCTGGACTCTTCCCTATTCGAGTTGAGGATGTCGACGAGACCCGAGGCGAAGCTCCCAATTGCTACTACAGACGCGTTGCAATCTTTGATTGAAGTGCTTAGGCCTGGTTAAAGAAACAAGGCTCGCTGTAAGATTGCTAAACATCAACGTCTCAATTCAGGTACTGCTACGGGTATTGTTGTTGAAGTACCTACGGTATAAGGCTTGATCCGGCTGACGGATTAAGCGTTTGCTTTTTCCATAGTTATGGGCCCTTGGTTTGTTTATATAGCGCGATTAACCGCTATATTCTCCTAAGCTATATTAAATTAGGCGCCTTAGGTTAAGCCCCTTATATTTAGGTTTTATAAAGGTTTTAAGTTTAAAGGCTAAAAAGTTTATAAGTTTAAGAACTACTTACGGTTTAAATAACACTGCTTATATAAGTGCATTTAAGGTATATAACCTAGGCGAAGCGTCTTATGTATATAGGGGCTATTATGGCATATACTTTACTTGGTGGGTACTACCTTGCAAACTGGGGGGTGTATTGAAGTACCTACGGTATAAGGCTTGATCCGGCTGATGGATTAAGCGTTCGCTTTTTCCACAATTGTCGCCACATTGTGGCGAAAGTTTCAAGCCGTACAACAGAGGCCCAAGAATCGGCCATCACATGTATACTTACAATGTCAACATTGCCCGATTCTGTGAGCCTTTAGCCGTCTACGTTTAGGCGTGGTACATTTCATTGGGCTTGGGCATGGGAGGCAAGTCTGCCTTGAGCCTGGCAACTAGCCTAGGCAAGGTTGGTTTTAATATCTGGAGTGAACGGGAGTTTCCAAGATATAATTAGGCACATTTTAGGCCCGAGTTGAATACATAAGTACGGGTTCACTGGGCCGATTCTGCAAGGAAAGTAGACATTCTTTCCCCTTGTTTGTACCCTTCACAGATGTGATGCTACCTAGAGGAAAGTCTTGCCTCACGATGGCAAGGGTTGCGATTCTCATAGGTCCGCAGGTCTGAAATGCTTCATTCCATAAATTGTACAAGCTGCAAATCGAAACCTTTAGTACCTAGGTATTATCTAGACCTAAGCAGAACTCTCCTCAGCATTAAGACTGGAAGAAAGTAAAGATTACCTAATTGGAAAGCAATATTTGACTGGCAGAAAATTGTTTGAGGTGAGAAAATAATTCATAACTTGCTAGAAGGTCGCGACGTGTGGACAACATGATCTGATGAAGTTGCATCAGGAGCTATTATAAGAGCGCATGAACGGCTTCTATTCTCAATCTAAAGAGCATAGGACTTACCCGAAGGGTCGTAATTATGGATGTCGGTCTTTGTCAGCAGATGTGTTTAATGGAGCATAATATTTTACTTTGCACCCTCGAGGTCACATTGTGCTCTCTGCCGACTTTTGACCCGTGCCATTGAATAATTACAATGGGGAAACTTAGAACATAAAGACCTTACAAGTCCAAACACGAATAATGCGGCAGAGCCACGAAGGTGCACTGCAATAAAATTATCTGTATTTATACGCGGCCAGACGTTGCCTCCAATGTCATCAAGTTATCCCAGTCGCCAACAGTTAATCACTGACTAAACCGGAACACACATACGCCAGCGAAAGCATTCTCCAACAATGTCGGCCCCATTCAGTTATCCAATCGTATTCGATGCAAAAACCTGTGATGTTGGCAAATTTACAGCGGACATCAACATAGCCTTGGACAGAGTCGAAAGCTACAATTGGCAACTCAAGGTGTGTGAAGCCAAATGGAGGCAGGGCATCCACATTGCAGCCAGCTTGACTGACCCCCATAATCCGACATTCGTCAGAGCCAACATCAACGTACAAGAAATAGACAGAGAGCGTTCCGATTTGGAAAGCGAGCGGCAGATTGTGCTGCGCAGCGTGGACCAAGCGATTCGCTGTTTAGAGCAACAGGAAGAGATTGGAAATAATCTTGCGGCAAAGTTTCGAGGCGTTAATCCTGAGCTTCATCAGGATGCGCTAATCGCCGTTGCAAAATGGAGTGCGGATATAGCGTTTTTAACGCTCAGACGGGACATGGTTGGGCATACTCCACAAACATCTGGCTTTGGTCAAGACCAATCACCCAGCGGTGATCACACTTCGGATTAATCTAATCGGCCTCAGTGGGACATCTCTTTTCTCGGCAATCTAGGCGTTCAGGAAAACCCTCTGTAGACAGACACACTTTGAATTGATTCCAAACACACATCTTTCGTTCCCGATTCGTTTCCGGCGTGAATGTCAACCTCAGCTGCTTCCTATACTCCACGGACGACACTTGTTCGCAGCACAAAAGCCGTTGCAACAACTCCCGAGATATTGTCCGTTTCTATAACAGTCCCCTGTAAACAAAGGCGTTGTCAGCATTCCATTAGACGTGACGCGAGCAAAAACGCCTCCAAGAGTACCGAGTGCATTAGATGATTGATTGGTTGATACTCACCGTAAACCCCGATGCATGTTCCGCTGCAAGTGACAGAAATGATCTTCTGGGGTGGCCCGACTGCTATCTGGTTGATGGGCCAGACGTCTCCGGGCCGCTGCGTGAGCGACGGCGCGAATGTGACCTCGTTGGTTTCCGTTTTGAAGGTGCAGAGACGATAGGCATCGAAGTCCGGGGCAGTAATCAAGTTGACGTTGAGGTCATTATCTGTAAACCACGTCAGACTATGTTTAGTATTCGCGGTGCTCCGAGTTTAGGAAGCATGTGTGATAAAACCCCAGTGTCAGTGGTTTCAACGCACTAGTAAACCATTCTTGCCCATCTGCAACTATGTCCATCCCATAAGAAGCTGGCCCAGCTTGAAAGTTCAAAGCAACGGGCTGGAAGTCTCTACTCTGAAGTTGTGTCTCAGCACGCGAGACCGCGTGCGCCGAGGCAAGAGCCGTGAGAAACAGAGTGATGAGGGCCTTCATGGTTTGAGTGATTTAATTTTTTGTCACGTAGTGTTGATGATTTTCCTTGTCGGATTTGTCTCGTGTGCATTCCAAATTCATTGGGAACCTCATCGGGTTTATAAGCTTCATGGTTCTCTCCTTGCTGAGGAGTAGGGCTTCCTGTCTCACTTGCTGAGACAGACAACGAACCACTGTCAAGGATTTGTTTCTCGTATTTGCAGTCTGCTGATCAAGAAAGCAGTAAAACAGCTCGACCTTGGAAATACGAAGCATCAATTGATCCCATGGGCATACAAAAGCGAGCTAAATAACCAGCGGTGTGCTTGTTAGGTCTTGTGGCGTCTGGTGCTCTTTCAGCCTCAGTTACCCCCGCCTTGGCACGTTCATACCACTGGACTGAAAGCCGGCCAGGAACAGGCCATGATGACATGGGAGCGAGAAAAGCTCGTATCAAACGATTCGACCACCAGGTCTGTCATATAATCTCCTTCCATGTGACGCCATCAGAACGGCATACAAGTCCTCACTACGGGCCTAGGCTACCGACGCATCGATTCTCAGTCCCCTCGTCATGGTGTCAAGTGGGCTGATCGTTGACACCCTCTGAGTAGCACTCCCATGATCCACAGTCGAGGGTCGTAGCTCAACATCTTCATTGCCACTTGAAATAGAGACCGGTGTGCCCGTCGCAGCCCTGTCTCCCCGACGGATAAAGAATCTAAGTCTGGATGTAAGGCTCCCTAGGGCAGGGTGGTGGAAGGGTTGCTGAATGTCTTCAAGTGACCTGCCCCGAGTCTCAGGCATATAGGCTCCAAGGACCGCCACTGTAAACAACGCGAGACCGCCGAAGAGGAAGTACGCGCCGAATGCCGATTTGTCGAGTAGAATGGGAGTGATCATGGCCACGAACCAGTTGGTGAACTAAAGATTTAAGTCAGCCTCGGTCCTGCTAGGATATACGAGCATGTGGAAGACATACGAATCCGAGTCCCTGCGCAACGCAGTTTGCGGCATCTCTGACATGAGTTGGCTGTATCTCGGTCGCATAGATCTTGCCCACGATTCCCCACGTCGCACAGCACGTAAGGCCGAAGAGGAACACGGAAAACGACGACAACCCATCTAGCAATTCCGAACGGATGCACCGCACCTGCAGCATACAGGGAACCGATCAAAAACATGATGCCTGAAAGACCGATGCCACCTGTAACGGCGGACGTACGCCTTCCCCATTTGTCAGCCAGCAAGAAGGCAGGGACAGATATCGCCAGCATGAGTATCCCGGATACTCCTGATGCGAGGAATGACGCGGTAGCCGAAGACAGCCCTGCCTGTGAAAACAGCAGGGGTGCATACTATTATGTTGTCAGTACTATTTCTGTATACGCAAGAAACATATGTCCCGGATCGTGGAATGCTCACGTATAGCACACCGTCTATTCCGGAAAGCTGGACCATTCCCAACACGAAGAGTGCCAGTATCGTCCTCGCCCGGTACCCTCTCCTGAACAAGATGGCAAAGCTTTGCCAAGGCGTCAGGCTGACTCTCTGCTCGACGACCAGGCCGCCACTCATGAAGCTGCTCTCAGCCTCCACCATCGAGAAGTCAAGCCTGCGCAGTGCATCCAGGCGGCAGGCCGGTCGCCACGGCTCATAGACCACCTTGGAGACTCGGGCAGCCTCATGCAGCACCCGATCAGTATCATAGACATCGCGACCATTACGACGAAGGGCAGCCTCCACGCCATGCTGGACCCGCGCAGGTAAAGACTCCCGTAGCATGCGAAGTAACCGATGCAGATACCAGCCGTGCACATGAACTGCGGTAGCCCCGACAGGACGCCCCGTCTCTCCGTGGGCGAGATCTCGGAAATGTACACGGACACATTGCTCAAGAAGACGCCCTCTCCCAGCCCTGCGGCCGTTCTCCCTAGCAGGAACTGCGGGAGCCCGTATGCTGTACCCTGGAGAAGGGCACCGAAACAAAAGAGCATTGACCCAAGCAAGATGGTCTTGAGCCGTCCATGGTGGTCGGCCAGCCAGCCAGCGAAAACAGAAGGGACTGTGCCGGCTAGCATTATGAGGGACACTGTGAAGCCGACGAGCGTGGGGGAAAGGGCTCCGATGGTGGTTTCGAACTGCGGCATTGATATCACGGCACCTATGGAACCAGTGTCAAATAGCCATTGATCAAGCCCCCCAGCGAGATGGCCAGGGAGGCGACGACGTAGCCGGGTGGTGATTTGGGGCCCATGGCAGGCGTTGTTCAGTTTGCAATGTCACCGAAGGCTCGGGTCGTAGGGCAAAAGGGGTGTGTCTGGGAAATATTGAGCGGGATGAGCGATACGGATCATGATGGGAATACAAGTCACCATCTTGGTGAGACCGCCCGGGCGCGCGTTCTGTTGTCGCCGAAGGGCGTAGGAAAGGTTGACAGTCGACCGTCCGCTTTCCCAGGTTTGCGTCATTCCCGCCCGCGTTGATTGTTGGTGCTAGGTAGATAGCATTCGAGATGGCTGCAAGCGGGGGGATCGGCATACTATTAACTCCTCGTGGGACAATCGTCGATCATTTGATTTATCATCTGAGATAATCTTGGTTACATGGTAGGGCTATCTGAACAGGGTCACATTGAGCCCAGAGCCTCTTCAGTTAAGTTACACATGAGCTCAGATTCATGATGCAACATGAGCTTTCACCTCGGGTGCTGAGTGCCTGTCTGGTCTGGACCCTCTGAAACATTGCATCGCCATTGATCATGAATGTTTGGATTTCCAGGGCCATCATCCTTCTCTTTCGCGATGCACTCGACTTGGCAGTCGTAGACGAAGCCCCCAAGGCTCCATTGAACACAGTCCCGAGCCCTTCACTGTTCGTGTTGTTTCGGTCAGGAATGGGATCTGACTTGATGGTGTTCACGGCCGTGTCAGCGGCTAGAATACGACACGCGATGGTCAGCAAGGATCTACTCCCATTCTGATACTGCGGATGCTCGGATGGAATAGTGCTTACCAAGTGTGCCATACTTGGGCCACGAATGCCAGTGCCACTTGTGAATCCCCGTGCACCAATCCACCGGCTCGACGGGCCATTGATGCGACACGGGTGTCATAAAGCACCTCGACGTCGGCGGTTATGTGCTGAAAACGGACATTTTCTGCCACATTTGAGGCTGGGCAGAAAAGCAAGCTACTCTGCAATTAGCCACAATAATCGCAGGCAAAAGTTGAGGGGTGGCTGGCTGTGCTTACCTGCCCGCATTTGCCAGACCCGGGGGCTTGGCGGCATACCAAGTGCTGAGGGGCCGTTTCTTTGTGGGAGGAGCGTATTGTTTCCCCTCACATCTCTAGCTTTGTAAGCTCGCTTGGTGGCCGAGGCCGTCACATCGACAACCTGGCCCACATGCTCTCGTCCTCTTCGGTTAACTCCTCCCTCCGGTCGTAAGCCGTCCCGTTCGGCTTGCCCTGCCAGGTGCTCCTTGCATGCTGGCGGTGGCCGGGTACGTGCATGTCCTTCTTCTCGGTTGTGTCCAGCGCCGTGTCACCGTCGTGTCCGTAGGATGACATCGTGGTCTGGTCCACTGACCCGTACGAAGGTCGTGTCCAGCCCGACGATGATACACCACCCGAAGTCTGTGTTGACTCGTACGAGGGCAGGTAGGATGACCCCCCTCTAGTGCGCCTCATGCCGCCAACCTGGAACTGGGCAATCTGCCTGGCCTGCTGTTGGAACGTCGTAGGAGGCGAGGGGCTGGTTGCATGGGGCTGCAGCTGAGGGGGACTGCGGTAGGCTGGTGGTTGCACCGCTGCGGCATGGTGGTATGACGGTGTTGCGGTCGAGGGTCGGTGGCCCGCATCGTATGAGGTGTCGACCGAAGAAGCGTTGCTCGACGCCGGCTCGAGGTTCTTCGGCCGAGAGAAGATCTTCTTGACCTTGGCGAGTATTCTGGCCATCTTTGCAGTAAGAACAGTGACGGATGCGGTCTGTGATTCTCGTCTGTTCCACTTGGTGTGCATGTATCTCGTCGAGACACTGCAGAGTCGATGGAATGCCGGACGGATCGTTGACTTTTGTGTATAAGAACAGTTGCGTGGCGAGCTCAAAGTCCAGTGGTAAACACTTGGCTGGAACCAGTTCTTTCGTGGCAGTGGCTATGCAACGAGGGGAAAACTGAATGGTGGGTTGACTACTCCGTAGAGGCTGGGCTAGAGAGTGTGGGCGGACTGATGGTGTTGGCGTGCTTGGCTCCAAGGTGCTTTGACGGAGACTCTGAGAGCAGAACTGTAGACAGCAAAACAAAGATCGGGAACAATGGCGAGCGGAGGACGAGGCTTTAATGTATGGGAATGATGTAAGACATGTGGTGTCCTGCCTTGCCAGTTATGGTCGAAGACTGGCATTCAATGTCTTCAGCTTTGTCCCACTCACGACAATACTCGTGCAGTGTACCTTGATCAGGATTGCATGCAAATTCCAATGCAACCTTGTTGACGGCTTAGCGCTGCGGGAAGGATTGTGGGGTCCAAGAGGAGAATGCTGATAGGCCCGACAGCAAAAATAGCTCGAACTTTGGGTGCCTGCTAGGCACTGAGGTAAACCACATGTACATGCATCCTGCTTGGCCGGAAATGGTTGTGGCTGTACGGCGAGTAGGATGTCAAAAACGTCTCTCCGAAACAGACAGTCAGCACTCACATAGACAATGGGTCCTGTTCGATTTCCGTCAAGGGTTGTTAGCATGTTACAGACTCTGGCAAATGAGAGTGTTCAACCTTCTCGTGCAGTCCATGATTGGTAGCGCGAGGCCCGATTCCGCTGCTCCGGCAGACGATGACGTGAGAGACCAGCCCTGACAGGAACCATCGACTCCCTTGGCTTAGACGAACTCCTCTCTCAGCTGCTGCGTCTGCATCAATTGCCCGCTACATTCCACTATATTCGCTTCCGTGCAGCATGCGAATTCCCGTAGCGTTGCCCGAGTTAAACTAACTCTGATTCACTGGACAGGATCTCATCTGACCGGGGTCTCGGCTCTTTGTGGCACTGGTAGTGGGTGCACCACACTCTGAAGTGGGCGCTGTGCATGCCTTCAAAACCATTTTAGAACTCCTCCCCACAAATCCCTTCCTGCCACCCGAAGAGGCTAGATCACAGTATCTTCACTGCAACGTGGGCGCCTTTGCAGGAATCCGACTCGTCACAAGTTTTGTGAGGCATAGTGGAGCCCAAGCGAGGCCAAGTAGGTGGACGCGTAAGTGAGAGAGAGCCTTGCAAATTTTCCTCCTCTCAAACAGTCTTCACAATATCCGAGCATTCCTATTGGGATGCGAGCACTGCTGCTCGCTGACCTTCGAACGAGCTTGTAAATGTTTGGGTGTGGGACCGACCTGGCACGTCAGTTCCAAGACATCACGGCCAAGGTAGACAACTCTACGACTGAAGACATTGCGAAGACGTCACGAAGTGAAGCACAGCCATCGTCCTTCCAGCTGCACGACTTAGTTGACAGGTTTTCGAAGGAGAATAATAAGCCTCGATGGTTTAGCCACCCAGCCCCTATGTCTGAGATCCAACTCGGGCCGCGTCGAGCCACAGCCGAGGTGGTAGAGAACTTACAATGCAGCCTCTTCCGACAAGCACGACAAGGCGACACGTGAGACATGCCAAATTTTGAGCCCCTCAGACCACTGGAGATCGGCAACAGAGACAATCTATTCACGACTTGGTGATGCTCTCAGGATACAAGAAAGTGGGCGGCATACATGCTCACCTCAGACTGGGACCTGAAATAGGAACCTTAATTTTCCTTCCACATGCAGGCTCCAACTGTTGCCTACGAATCCCTCGCATGTTATGGCTCTTTCTGAGAAAAGGATTGACGTTTCTAACGAATGCTGACAGGTCTTGTATTTCAACGGAGAAGATGTCCGGATGGAAGGCTCGATATCCATGCTACTGATCGGACACCCTCCTTGAGGATTTTGCTGGACCTACGCGCCCCTGTTCATCGTCTCTTACAATCCAATCATGGCTCTAGGTGCTCACTAATCCAGAGGGTCATGAGGACGAGTCTCGTGAGCCTACGACTGCTTCAGTTCGAGGGAGGCAGTACGGGACAGTGTTCCACGTGGCATGACCATCTGGGAGGACTTTGACCCATAGGAGATTATGAAATGGGAAGTCGTCCTTCGGCCCCTTCGGAGGCCATCCTAAAAGAGGTTATCCTACGCCTCCACGGCATACCCAAAGCGGATAGACATGCTCGCGACGTGCTCAGCAGGAGCCACGAGACCGCGTTGGTCCAACTGCTACAGGATACCGTATCGAGCTCGGGATGTTGGTAGAGGGCACAAAGGATTGCGTGCCCAATCTTCCAGTCGTGATCCTCGCTGTTTGTAATGATCGACGCCACCTCTCTTTCTGCCATTTGACTGAACCTGTCCCATGACCACAGCTCCTCCACATCATGCTCGAACTTATGCGGTGCAAGTGCCTGCAACGAGTCGACGCCAAATATTTGGAGAGACAGTACATCTTGGTGTGAAAGCCAATTGTTCCCTCCTCGCTGTCAGACGTAGGTGACTGAGGCGGTGTATGTGTCGAGTCTTGACGGCCATTGGTGGCTGGGTGAGCAATGCCCTGTTCTCGGTTTTCGTCAACAGTAACCGGCGGCAAAATCACTTTTGCTAGTGTCCCTGGTGGATCGGTTGGATCCTGCACCAATAGGCCCTTTTCTGACTGGTTTTATGCGCTGCTTTGTCGCACTTTTGGAAACCGAGATGATGAAGAGATTATCGAGTGATGATGCTGGCTCATCGGTCTTGACAGTGACTGGGATTTCATCATGGTTTTGCCGTCCATTGACGCCGGTGCTCTTGTCTGCGGGCCGGATACGTCTTCAGGAGGTAATGGAGTCGGAACAGAAGGGCAATCGAGATGATAGAAAGACTAGATGGCATCGTTCAGGATTCTGGTCTGCCGCGAGAACCATTGTGATGGCATTATCGGTCGAGTTCTGCTTGTCCAAAATACGTCAAGGAAGTGATTCAGTATAGAAGAAAATGACCTACATCTGGTGAAGGATTGAGACGCTCGTCCCTTTAGAGCTTAGATTCGAGGGTAGATGATTGCCTTGTGCACATATTAAGTCCTCTCTCGACCCAGTATCCTACGGCGGGACTTGGATTACTGGGTAGATGGAGCCTCGTACCGACCAGTGATGATATAATGGTCCACGAGGACTTCTTGTACGTCACTGGACTCCAGAAACTCAGTCACGGCAATGGCACTCATATTCAGGGCGGCTCTGATCAAGTACACCAACCTCCGTGGCGTTACCAAAGCTAAGCAGGGGCAGGCAGTAACAGAACAGCAACATGGCGATACTCATAGCCGAGTACGGAGTTCGGACTTAATAATGTGCCCACGCGGCCTTCTTTCGGGCAATCAATGTCGAACATTGACGCTCCCTAGAAAGGAGTTCGTCATTGCAGCCCAAAGGCATTCCGTGCAGTCACGGTGCACGGGCAACTCGAGCAATACCTTGGAGCCACAGCTGCCATCGACTGCTTAGCTAATAATCTAGCATCTGGATGAGGCTCTGCGAGGCCTTCCCGTCATTCCTGCAGGCGATGCAAGGCAGAAAGTGCATTAATTGCACCCAACATTTAATTAACAAGGAATGGATAACCCCCACAGCAACGCTGACCGCGTTCAGGCATTTCATAGCCGGCCCAATGGCTGAAGCGAAGCCTGGTTTCGCCCTGGAAGCCTTGCTGAGCCAATCGCTTGACGTGTAATGAAGATGCAACGCATGCCCAAATTGACAATTCATAGGCCCCGTCAGATGTGAAGCCTCATGCAAGTGGTGTGCACCTACATTGTGTGATCGTCCTACTCCTTCTCGTCGCTCTCGCACAACGGTCACAATAAAGAACTCCGTGTATCTCAAGATGGGATGAGGGATTATTTTGCCCAGATACTCTTGTAATTGATTGGTGGGATGCAGTGCACACAAGGTTTTCTCGATGGCGTTCGAGTTGGCTGAGCCTAAGTAACATGTGTGCGAGCGCCCCAAAAGTCCGGGCTAGTCTTGAAAGGGACTCATGTAACCCGTGCACAGGTGTGTGGCGTCGCGAGATGGCTGCCCGCATGACCCTACTATGTCCTCAGAGGGCTAGCTCTATCCCGCGCAGACATGCGAGGGAGCTCGGTAGTTGGTGTTGTCGGGTCTCTGAGGCAGCAATAGTCAAGCGGACGGGGTTCAGATGACACCGTCAACGGTTTACTGCGACGTAGTCCGGTTTGGGAAGAAGATCCGACGAGCAAGATAACCTTCACCTAATGTTTCAGCCTCCACAGCAGAAGCGTGCCGAGGGTTGCGGCTGATACCCCTGACCTCAACCGAGAGAAGTTTGACTAGTAGAGCAGATGAAACCCCTGGCGGCCAATCGAAAGGCACGCCCAGTCTGGCGAGCCATTCAGGTGGGACATGACAGCGGAAACATCTGCCGGGTGACAGCGGGGCCCGCGGTGGTTAAATCTCCCGGCGGGTGTTAGCAGTGAATGGCCAGGCCCGGGTGAATTAATCCAGAGGTGCCCAGGAAGGATCTTGATGCCTTCCAAACCGTTGAGTACCACTCCGACGTAGCAATAGGGGTCGCAAGGAGGTGATAGTGAAAGTGCTGTTTAGCCGCAGAGTTGGGCGCATGCTTCAGGGCACTTTGTAAATCTCTTCAGTCTTCATCGAGTAATGGCAATGCAAGCTTCTTCTTTCATGACTGGATAATATCTGATGGCTGTGTGTCATGGAATTTTGCTCAACTCGGCGATCTCACAGGAACAACCCGGATTATAGATGGAGGCAAACCGACGGGGCTGTGAAATTCCAGACCTTCCTTTGAGTTTACCAAAAGTCCGGCGGGATGCGCTGCACCAGAAAAACAAATCTGGTTTTGTAAAACAATTCCGGCTCGCCCACTTCCCTTACTCGGGTGCCACTTATATTCTGGCTTCCGTGCGTTGAAGTTTAATATCAGAGTTTGCGATCAAGACGAGGCCTCAAGAACACGAATAGAATTTTTGACCCTTCTATTTCATGGTGCACTACAACGTTGAAGTAGTACCCGCTACTCCAAATTCCAAGCTCTTTTCCGTGTAAAAGACTTCCCGACTTGGAGCAAATAGGTCTTTCGTCCGTTGTAAAAGGCTGCCCAGACATCCCCTTGAGTACATCGGATCATAAAATCGCACGGGCAATTTATCCTAGCGTGAACGCCACCGAAACTCTATTTCAACCCGTCTTCCTCGCTGCCTCAGGCCAAACCCGGCCCAGGAGGAGCCGAAGAAAATGCAAGTCATGGATTGCATGGACTGCAACCTTCGATTGGCAGTTTTATTCCCCGTGGATGCAGGGCCCGTGTCCGGCTACTCGGGCCAACTGTCCCTGTGTGACGGAATGCTCGTATATGAGTTCCCAAGGGCCCCCCGGGGGGTTCGTCTCGATCGACCAGAAACCTATGCCATCAACACCTAAGTCGTACTATCCACAAGCGCTGACCGACAGCCTAGACGTCGACGGCAGCGTCTGCCATGGGATTGCTTGTGCGCTGATGAAACTCATGTCATCAAGTTCATGATGATCTGGCGATTCCTTCTCTTGGTCCTCCTTGGCCAGCTGGGCTTGGTATCCGGACAGTCGAGTGCATCGTCACCTGCCCAGCTCATCGCGGCCTTGCCGAGTTGTGCTGTAAGTCTTTCGTTGTGAAGACGGCCTGGGCCTAATGAAGCTGGCTCGGCAAGCTGACGTTGTTCAAAGTCGTCCTGTTTCCTGAACTCGCTCCCTGTGACGCAGTGCGCCCTCACGAATGCGACGTGTCTATGTACAGACACCAACTATTCAAACACAGTCGAGACGTGTATCCTGGGCAGCTGTACCATCAGGGAGGCTCTATGTAAGCGTCACTTGACAAGTTTGCAACTCAAAGCGAGGTCTAATGGAATCACACAGTCACCAAGAACCAGACCCAGTCTTCATGCGGCATTCCAGCCCGGGACAGAAGTCATGAGTTATACATCTTGGCAGTCACGCTAGGCGTGATATCGGCCGCTGTGGTATTGTTGAGGCTCGCTTTCAGACTACTTGTGTCCAGAATGGGAATGTACGCCGATGACTGGGCCATACTGCTGACGCTTTGCCTCGGAGTGCCGGGGACGATTGTTCTGTGTGCACGCAGCGTGCCCAACGGCTCCGGCAAAGACGTGTGGACGGTGCCTTTCTTCCAAATTGACGAATTCGGCAAATGGTTCTTGTTCATGGCAGTCCAGTACTTCTTGGATCTTGCGGCGCTCAAACTGAGCCTGCTGCTCTTCTACCTGCGCATCTTCACCTCCCAGTCAATGAAACGCCTCCTCTGGGCCACCGTGGTCTTCGACGTTATATACGGAATCGTCTTTGGCCTCGTGGCCTTGTTACAATGTCGGCCTATTCGCTACTTCTGGGAGAAGTGGGATGGTCAACACCAAGGTACCTGCATTAACGTTAACGCCGTGGGTTGGGCGAATGCTGGTATCAGCATTGCATTGGATTTCTGGATGTTGGCACTACCGCTGTCGCAACTGCAAGGACTGCAACTCCATTGGAAGAAGAAGATTGGAGTTGCCTTGATGTTCTTCGTCGGCACATTGTGAGTTGACACTCTTCCAGTGGACAGCCGATATCAGGAATTCTTTTTAACTGACATGATTTGCAGTGTAACCATCGTCAGCATCCTGCGCTTGCACGCCCTGGTTACTTTCGCGACGTCTGACAACCCGACGTTCGAAAACTTCGACATAATGCTTTGGTCCACCACGGAGATGAACGTAGGCATCATCTGTGCCTGCATGCCAGCGATGCGGCAGATTCTGGCCCGGATATGGCCGACAGTGTTCGGTGGAGAGCAATCAAGACAGAGATACTACCGCTATGGTAATGGGAAGGACGCCGGCCACGTCCCGACGATCGGATCAAAAGAGGTCGTGCCCAACATCGAAAAGGGGAGGACTGAATGGTGGCAAGGCCTGAGTCTCAGCAGGGCCAGCATGTTCGTGTCCCAGCGGATGAACCCCAACGTGGCGAAGGCTTTCCGAGAAAGCTCACCTATCCAGGAGTTCCCCGCCAAGGGCATCCAAGTCGAAGACGACTCGCCCACTTCTGTGCAGATGCAGAACTTGAAGCCGTATGCACCACCACGACCTGCGAGGAACGAGATAAAAAGCAGCTTCGTCGTTTAGGCCCGTCAACACATCATCGAAGGGATGGGCACTGTATGACTAGGGTGTAGGCATATCACGAAACAGATGACGGAGAGCAACATAAGGTGGAATTGTACAACAATCTGTCAGACTGTTAAGACTTCCAAGGGAGACTGTGGGCTTTAATTCCTACAATGATAAAAAATAAAGAATAAGACTTAATTCAATCAAAGCGATCACTCGAACGCGTCGGAAGAGATATCTGCTGAGTGTGCTGTGAGCCCTGATTCGTTACTCGGCTCTGACTACTGTACACCCTATTCTTGGTTCTCGGCTGCACCATCGTTGTGGGACAGCACGAAGTCCATAGAAGAGGGATCACGGCAAATAAATGGACTGTAAAGTCTTGATGCCTTGTACGAGTCTCGTCGTGTGGGACAGTCTGCCTTGGGATACCCGCCCTGGGATGATCTGCTGTAGCTTCATGTCGTGTGGGACAATTTCCTGCGGCATCACCTCGTATGGGATAACCTCATGTGGGATAATTTCATATGGGAGTAGATTACCCTCTTGTGAACGGATTGCTTCCTCGTGCTGGTAAGATGGAGACCATATACTTTCCGATGCTCAAGCTCTGACATTCTGCGCTTCTCAGGACAATCATGACTGAAGTAATCAAAATGCTTATACCTGAACGTGCCATTATAGGTATGTCAGGTGAGATAACCCCAAGTCGGTTGCACATGCCTCAAAATGCACCTTGGCCCGAATGTAACTTAACACCCTGATTCGGATACTGCTTGCCTATACGACCTTACTTATCAGATCCGTGGAGGGGGCGACCGGAGCCGAGGATCTCGCGGAGGAGGAGGCGGAGATCGCCGCGTGTACCGTGGAGATGATCGGGTCAGATATGATATTGATCGAAGTGGCCGCGGCGGCAGAGCCACCTGCGCAGGTCTACACGCCTCGTACTGGAGGAATTCCCATCCCAGACGCCCAGGTCCATGCCATCGAATATGCTCGCCAGAAGGCCCGCATTTCGCTCGAGTTGGCAATGAACTCAATGAGTCTCGACGGCTCTGGCGTGTTGCCAGCTCGACCCGGTCACGGCACCCGATAGCCAGCCCATCATCATCTACGCCAACAGAACGAGAGAGTCACCTCCAGAGCCGCAGGTTCGGGTCCCCAGCGTGATGCGGCATTGGATATGACTGGCATTCGAAGGTGGCTGTTTCAGGATTGTGACTTGGGGCCCAAGGATCTTGGGCAAGGATCCCCTGCCGTGGCTATTGTACTGAGACGGCAGAAATGGCATTTTTTATACTTCGTGTTGATCCAGGCCAAATTGAGTCTCAGCCCTAGCAAGGCTTTTACTTTGCAGGAAGCCGGTCACTCAACTAAGCGAGATCTACTTTCTGTGTCTTGTGTCGCCTGTATATGAGCCTTCAATATCTTGCCCAGTACTGTACAATGTACAATAAACCCTAGGTACTGACCAAATTACTTAAGACATGGCACTTACTTTCAATAAGTTGAAGAATACGCCGTTTGATGATAATGAATCACGCCAATATTCTTTCAATCCTTGCTGCCATAGATTTTTGAACATTAAGATTAATCGACCACCGTTGAGTGCTGAGTTTTGTTTTCTTATTCAAACGAGACCTTTCTATATCCATGCTAATGTGGTGCCCCGGCACGACCCTTGGAGCCATTTTCTGCTTCGCACACAGGCTAGCCTGACATCGAAGTGTGACTGCCTGAAGGTTTCGTAGCAATGTTGTTATCGAATACTAGCCTTGCTTATGGTCTACGACCAGGTTTTCTGGCGGATTAGGCGCCTTAGGTTTGATTTACAACGACGACTAGCTGAAGAGATCGATCTTTGAGACAACGGGCACTGGTTGTGATTTTCATGCCATTCTCTATCGACCTACTACGCCCAATCTGATAGCAGAACCCAACGCGATACCTATTCAAGCTCTGCTCAGGTTCGCCACGATCTCTTTATGGTGACTACGTGGAGAGATCCGTTGTCTCCACTGTGTACGGGTATCGGAGATCTGCAGCAGCTCGGATCTCATCCATGATTTCCATAATCAGAACGCTCTCGTCTAGACCTAATTGTGTGCCCTCCTTTCTGCCCTCCAGCAGCGCTCTGCCGGCATCGTCAGCCTCCCAAAACAAGCCATGGCCTTCACCCTCAGAGTGTACATCACCATATCCATTGTACCATCCACTGTCCGCGCCTGGACCGGATTGCAGCCAGTTCTTATCTTCAAGGGTGCCGTCCTTCAGGATGATCCTTGTATGTGTGGGTCGATATGTTGGTGGGAATATCTGAATCTCGCCAAGCTGGCCTTGAATCCGAATACCTGGAACTGACACGTCGTTCTGGGCAGCTACCGCATCGTTCGACAACCCGAGTGAAGTCGAGGCCACTGCGTGCGCGTTTCCGAATGACGACTCTCTCGGAAATTCGAGCAGAATTGTGGTCATCCCGTCGACGCCAGTAGGGCCGTACTTGGCGACAGCCAATTTGATGATTGGCCGCTGCCCAATATTAGGCGAATGTGTCTGCCAAAGAGCCAAGAAGACCCACGTCAAGCTGTATATGCCTCCATCGAGAAGAATCCCACCTGCGAGATCTGGATTGATCATGATATGTTTGTTGTCGTAAAAAAGCCCAGAATAGGAAAGGCTGTGCTCAGCCAGCACCCTGTCTACTTCGCCCGCAGTTGGCGTGTGGAGTTCCCCTGAGCAGCCTTGGAGCTAATCCGGGAAACCGTACGAGTCACCTGCCCAGTAATTCCTCACCCCTGACTCCCGTTTACAGTCGCGAGTTTGAATCACTGCGTAAAACTTTGTTTACCTTCGGATTTCCTTGAAAACTTTGTAAAACGTTGTCACAAAGTTGGGGGTGTAACGCAAATACGGGTGCTTAATCCCGGGGCGGATTAGTTAAGCGTTTGCTTTTTCCAACACAAAGAGCCTAGTCAGTCTTTCGGGAATATCCCGAAGTGGATTCCATTCTGATACATTACAAATCAACGATACTACACCAAACTTGATAAGCTCTAAATACCTCAAAGCCGTCATAAAAGCTCTGGCACCACCCGCTCAAACGTCAGTCCGACCCTACACGCATACTCAGCGACATCTGCATTGTACCGAAAATCGCTATTAGGCACAGCTCTACCACCGGATTATCGAAGTACTTGTGGAAGGCGGACGTCCTCAGAATGGCACCACCATCAGAATTCAACACCGGTGTGCCCGGCCTCGAATACTTCACACCCCAACATCTCATGTCCCCAGGCACACCAGCATCAACAACCACCACCACGCCCGTCCCGAGGCTTTTCCAGCCCCTGACCATCCGAGGCACGACCCTCCGCAACCGCATCCTCGTCGCGCCCATGTGCCAGTTCTCCACCGCCTCTCACGGCCCAGCAACCGGCGCGCTAACTGACTATCACATCGCGACCCTGGGCCACTACGCCTTGAAGGGCGCCGCGCTGGTCATGGTCGAAGCAACAGGCGTCCAAGCCAACGGGCGCATATCGCCCAACTGCCCTGGTCTCTGGAGCGATGCGCAAATTCCCGCGTTGCGGAGGATAAGTGACTTCGTCAAATCCCAAGGAGCGCTGAGTGCGATTCAACTAGCGCATGCGGGAAGGAAGGCGAGTACATGTGCGCCATGGGTTGCAGACGCGCAGGGAATAAGTAATGGGAAGAGGAAGGTTAGTATCAGGGCGAGTGAGGCTGCGGGGGGTTGGCCAGGGGACGTTGTTGGGCCGATGGGAGGCGAGGAGTGGACGTGGGACGAGAAGAAGGTAGACGATGAGACGGGTGGGTTTTGGGCGCCAAGGGCGCTGAGCGAAGCGGAGATTGGCGAGCTGGTGCAGGACTGGGCCCGGGCAGCGGAGAGGAGTGTCAAGGCAGGTGTTGACGTTATCGAGATCCATGCGGCGCACGGCTATCTCATTCACCAGTTCCTTTCGCCAATCACGAACCGCAGGACCGACAAGTATGGTGGCAGCTTTGAAAACAGAACGAGGCTGCTGGTTGAGATCATCCAGGCCATCCGGGCTGTGATCCCAGAGGCAATGCCCTTGTACCTCCGCATCAGCTCCACGGAGTGGATGGAGGAGACGGAGCTGGCCGAAAAGTTCGGTAGCTGGGATGTCGAGAGCTCTATCCGGTTGGCCAAGATGGTTGCTGGCCTTGGAGTCGATCTTCTCGATGTCAGCAGTGGCGGCAATCATCCATCGCAGAAGTTGAATGCCTTCAACACAAAAGACTATCAGACACGAATTGCCTCACGCATCAGGGAAGAAGTAAAGAAGGAGGGAGGCAAACTGTTCATTGGAGCTGTTGGTCTAATCACGGAAGCTGAGCAGGCAAGAGACATTCTTGAAGAGGGTGGTGCTGTTGCCGAGCAAACATCAGATGCGGAGACTGCGAAAGAAGCGCAAGCTGCGCTGGGCATGACAGAGCCCAAGAACGGCAAAGAGCCTCAGGCCGACGTCATCTTGGTGGCACGGCAGTTTTTGCGTGAGCCAGAGTGGGTGCTGAGGGTGGCATGGCAGCTTGGTGTTGATGTTGCGTGGCCGAATCAGTTCCGGTTTGTTCGCTTCCCTACATCGTAGTTTTTACGTTGTAGTGGGTGCTTGCAATAGAGAAACGGTAGATACACATAGATATAGATTTAAGCCCATACAATGCTCTGTTGTCGGATCGGCCGCATTTAAAACGCTGATACAATGGTCTCTGAGTGTGTGCTTGGTTCGAGTGGCCCGACGATATTTTGTCACATTAACAACAACAGGGTCACTTAGGACTTGATCGACTAGTCAGGGTGATGTTTGATGCCTTTCAAGGATGTTTAGGGAATTCGTTCGGCCGGGCAGCCGTCCTGGTTGGAAACAGTGACGGGGAACGTCTATTAGCCCATAGTATATGCTCACTAAGCTTGTCCGCATATTCGGCCGAAGAAGAATAAACTTACACGGGCTCTCCCGATCAATGAGATCGGCGGCTCCTGTCGTAAGCATAGTGGAAATTAAACCCCCCCCCCCCCCCCAAAAAAAAAAACCAAAAAAAAACCCGGGACCAGGCACACACACCTAACCTGCCGGACACCCAGTCCCCGTTCAAGGACCCAGCTATGGATGTTCCTACTCACCTCACAATACATTTCCACACCACTGAGAAACCCACAAACCGCACAGAGAATGGAGTGAAATAACTACGTCAGCAATCTATTCGCTTCAGCCTCGTTCAGTGCGCAATCTGCCTCATACTACTCCATGGCAAGCTTGACTCTGCACAGTCAGTTTTGCGTCATTTGTGGTGTCTTCTTGATTGTTGTCACGGAACACGAAATATGCGACGCCACTGGCGAGCGGCCAAGACTCGCAGCTATGAATCCGCTCACTAAGCGCTTGCTGGTGGAAACCTCGGGGCTCGATGTTCAAAAGCCGCATCGCATCATCCACACCACACCGCACAGGCTCATAGAGCCACAACTGAGTCGTGGACCTCTGGGCACTACGACAGCAATACAGTCCCATCGTGGGGGCAGTGCGTTGGCATCTCAGGGGAACAAGGCGAAATCGTCTAGCAGAGCCTTCATTTCCTCCTTTCCCGTGCCATTTGTCATCATGCCTCTTGCTTTCTCAGGGAGTAGGACAGGCCACGGAATAATGAAGCCACGATGTAGCATATCAAGTTTGTATATGTAGTCTCCTGTAATGTTAACCATGATGGTAACGTCTGTCAAACCCATTCCTTGCCCCCATGTTGGGACTTAGCGTTATTTACATAGTGATTCGGTCCCCATTACACATCCTCTACGAAGACAACAAGCACCCCACACAATGGCGTCCTCTTCTCTTCTCTTCGAGCCGCTCAAGATAGGCAATGTGACATTGCAACACAGAGCTGTCATGGCGCCGCTGACGAAGTTCCGAGCCAATAAGAAGCATGTCCCGCTCCCTCTCATGAAGGAGAATTACGGCCAGCGTGCATCGACCCCTGGCACCTTGCTCATCACGGAAGCAACTTTTATCTCTCAGCAGGCTGCTGGGGCCGACAACGTTCCTGGGCTATGGAACATAGACCAAATCGCCGCTTGGAAGGTGATCACCGATGCCGTCCACGCCAAAGGCAGTTACATCTTCGCTCAGCTCTGGGCCCTGGGCCGTGTCGCCGATCCCAACGCCGCCAAGGCCGAAGGTTTCCAGGTCAAGGCACCCAGCCCTGTTGGTACCGAGGGATTTTCCACCCCTAGCGAGATGACTGAGGCGGATATCAAGTGCTTTATCGCAGACTATGCGCAGGCCGCACGCAACGCCATAGAGGCCGGCTTCGACGGTGTAGAGCTGCACGGCGCCAACGGATACCTCGTCGACCAATTTATCCAGGATATCTCGAACAAGCGCACTGACAAGTACGGCGGCAGCATCGAGAACCGGTCTCGATTCGCCGTGGAGGTTATTGACGCCCTGGTCTCGGCTGTGGGCGCTGACAAGGTCGGTCTCCGCCTTTCGCCCTGGTCTGACTTCCAGGGGATGCGGATGGCCGACCCAGTCCCCCAGTTCACGCACCTTATCACCGAGGTGAAGAAGCACAAGCTGGCACGTCTCCATGTTATCGAGTCTCGAATCTCGGGAAATACTGATACCGAGGGTGGAGAGAGCAACGACTTTGTCTTTGATGCATGGGATCGCACATCCCCTGTGCTGGTCGCAGGTGGATTTAAACCCGATCGAGCGAAGTCATTTATCGACGAAGAGCACAAGAATGATGAGGTAGCCGTCGTGTTTGGACGTTACTTCTTGTCGAATCCTGATCTTGCCTACCGCTTGAAAAACGGACTCGAATTGAACCCTTACAATCGCGATACCTTTTACAATGCAGAGAGTCCCATTGGTTATGTCGACTACCCTTTTAGCAAGGAATGGACAGCTTCTCAGGCTTCATAGACTACGCAGAGGCAAGAATGCACGGCATGAGTTCCACGGGCTTGGAACTTAGCATATAGAACTACTATCAATTACTACACTATGACCGTTTTTTACTTGAGGTGGAGAGCGCTGTGATGTATTCTGAAACGGCTGCGAGGTACCCCCCGAGCAAGTCACTTGGCATGATAGTTGGTGATGAGGCTGTTGCACTAAGAATCCAGGCTGTTATTGAGTCCATCGCGAGCGCAGCCATGTGCTGTGACTCGATCGGGATGGGACTGAAGACCAAACATGCTCTCGATTGTACTCTGATCACCAGGACTGCCCGAGACCTGGAATCCTGTTCGACCCCTGTCTGAAAAGATGTTGCCCCCTTCTGAGGTCGGAAAGATACTCCGAACCGCCGAAGAGAGTTAACAGAGCGGTATGTAACTTGTTCACTCGCCGACGGCTGCCTTAGGGGACCATTCAAGTAATTCAACCTGATAATACATCATCCCACGCTTTCATAGGCAAGTCACGGCGAATCCCGATAAAGTGGGGCGTAACACGATTTACTCGGGGTTTGAAAGAACGTTATTGATTAGCTCACGGGTCCGAAAACGACAACGAAACAAGTCATGTCCCGCGGCAATTGTTGTCGCTTACTGAGCGGCGGACAACCTAAAGGTGTTGTGTTGACGTGATTTGTTCACTTCAACTGCACGCCGCCCTCAGAAAAGTATAGCGGGGTGCGGTCTACAGGTGATTCCTCATGACACAGCTTTAGCCGAGTTTCAGGCAGCTGACAACCATAGTTGCAATGAATTCCCATGGGCAATGGATATAAAATAGTCTGCTCCTATTCTACCAACTTTTCCTACAAATACTACAGGACCTAACCAACCAAACTCACCATACCTATTGTCCTTGCTGCCAAGTTCTGAATACAATTATGGCTATTCTCGATAATGCTGATCTGGTATTACCCAGAGGATCTCTGATATTAGTTACCGGTGCTTCCGGATACATGGCTAGCAACTTGATTGTTGAAGCACTTGACGCCGGCTATAGGATTCGCGGAACGGCAAGATCGGCATCCAAAGCTCAGAAGACAAAACAGATCTTCAATTCACCGAACTACGATGCCGTTGCCGTTCCAGAGATGCAAGCACCTGGGGCGTTTGATTTGGCCGTCAAGGGCGTGGACGCAATCGTACATATGTCGTCGCCCCTCACCTTCAGTTCCAACCCGAAGGAGGTTGTGCCTCCTGCCGTCGAAGGGGCGACGTCGATACTTCGCTCAGCAATCAAGGAGCCCAGGATCCAAAGATTTGTCTTCACGAGCTCGAGCACCGCGACGTCCCTACCCAAGCCTGGAGTCAAGTTTTACATTGACAAGAGCTCCTGGAACACCGAGGTCGACGATTACGCGGATTTTCCACCACCCTACAAGCCCGAGAATGCGTTCAAAGTATACGCTGCAAGCAAGACGAGAGCCGAGAAGGAAGTGTGGAAGTTTGCGGAGGAGAACCCCAAATTCACGATCAACTGCGTATGGCTTCTAGATATTATCGTGAGGTGTGTACTGCGCTAATAGAGATCTAGGTCAACCCAGCTGTTAACATGGGCCGGGTGATTGATTCGCCTGGGGAGACTGGCGGTTTGGTTATCAGGGCATTCAACGGTAATGTACAATGGGACTTCTTGCCACAGTATATGGTCAACGTAGTCGACTCTGCTCGGCTACACCTGGCCGCTTTGATCGACGGTTCAGTCAAGAACGAGCGTATCATGGCATTCAACGTTCCATTCAACTGGAACGTTGTGCTGGACAACTTCCGGGAATTATTCCCCAACAAGAAATTTCCCGACAACCAGGAACAACAGTCAGATATCAGTGAGGTTGACAACAAGCTTGGTGCGGAGCTGCTTCGCAAGTGGTTTGGTCAACCGGGTTGGACTGGTCTCAAGGAGAGCTTACGACAGAATGTTGCTGGCTTGGAGTAGAGTAGTAAATCTGGTCATGTACTAACAAATCGAGACAAGTTTACGATCTCTAGATAATTACCGAAGAAGCTTTTATGTCATGCACATGTTTCGGTGACACGAGGAAGAAGACGTAGCTTCTTATTTGACCTCTGCCGGACCAGGAATACTGTTTCCTCTTCTATTACTTGTCAGTTCGAGTACCTTTGTGTGAGGTAGGATGGCTGGATCATGCTGATCAATGACGGGTTCAGCATCGATAAGACATCTCTCCCAGATATATCAACAAGTGAACCGGTCGCTAAGCTTTACGTCAAGTCAAGTACAGAATTGCATCCTCTGCACTCGGGCTTTGATTTGAGAAGGTCGGTCTTTGGGATAGCTAAGATAGCTTTGCTGGGCCCGGCGCGTAATTTGTTGAGCTGAATTGTCCTACCCATGCTGGTTGATGCTGGTACTGCTGGACTGTATGATCTCACACCATGCCGTTTCGGTGAAAAGAAATGTCGTGCGTCGCGGGCAGACGGCGAAAAGTTTCCGCGGAGCAATGTAACTTGTCCATGTCTTACGCCCGTCATCAAATGCTGCTGCGGCTCCCACGATGAACATGGTCGACCGCCTCGCTCAGGGACAAGTAAGATGCAGCATCTTTACACTCCAAAGAAAGGGCCAGTGGCTAATGTGTCATGCCTTTTCCAGCCGAAAAGGCATCTGTAATGTGTCGAACCCTTGTTAACAGAACTCAGGGCCAGGGCGCTTTGTACAACCCATTGATTTATATTACAGTTCTCTGTAAAACCTACTAGCATGTACGAGAAGGATTTTATAAAGGAGATAACCAAGTATATAAATTGGTAACAACTTATACCCCCAGGTAGGTTGTACATGCCTCAAAATGCACCTTGGCCCGAATGTGACTCGACGCCCTGAGTCGGATCCTGCTTGCCTCAGCTGCACGACGTTTATCAGATCCGAACTGCCGAATGGTCTGGCCCCTCAAGCACGTGGGCGTCCAGTGGGTCGCGGGCCCCATAGAAACTTCGAGGCAAGAATGCACGCAAAGGCGGCCAACTTTATTGCCAGAGTAGATAAGCTTTTAAGCGCCGAAATTGCGCGAAGAGGCGACAATTCCGAGATCGGTAACCAGAATCTGCTTTGATCGAAGATGAGACTGCTGTGGCTACTCACCTGCTTGGTTCGGGCGAGTTGAGAGACGGACCGACTTCGCTGCATCGTAGTGACGGTTGACAGTATGCATTCAATCTATGTGCCGCAGGTCCCGAGGTTGTCTAGTTTTTTGGAACCTTCATGCACTGTCTGTCCCAAACGAAACGCAGCCCCCCCCTATCTCTTTAATTAGCTATCCCCCTCCGCACCAAAAGTTTGCTGTGAATGTAAAATATATACCAAGATTATTAAAAATAACCTTTTCGCTATTACTATGTACTTAATTTAACAAAAGAAAGGCTATAATAATGTAGCTAACCTTTATATAATTATAAATATTATAGTTTTATTTACATTTAAACTTATCGCTATTAAATAAGTAGCTATAAGCTAAGTTTAATTATAATAAATTAATAATTTAATAATATTAAAAAAGGATTAAGATAATAAACATTATAGCGCTAAGCATGCTCTTATTATTATTATTAAATGCTATTAAATTAAAGCAATAAGCTTTAAAGGTATATAATGTTTTTTAATATAATAAGCCTTTTAAGCATTATTAATACTTAGCTATTACTATATAAAAGCTTAAAAATCTTTTCCTTAATAAGTTAAATATATATCTTAATAAAATATAATACTTTCTTATTAAAAAGTGCTAAATTAATTACTTAATAAAGATTATCTTAAGGGCTTTTAAGGAGTATAATTAAATTAATAAGCGAATATATATACTAGCTTAACAGTATAATAAAAACCTTTAAAGCTATTACCTTTTTAAGATCTTAAAGCTATAATATATTACTAAGATATTTATTTTTTATAATAAATTAAAACTTAATAAGCATAATAACATAAAAAAAATAAGCTAAGCATTATTAAGGTATACTTCTTAAGTTAAAAGTTTTCTTAAGCAAAGTAATTACTTTTATATATTGCTAGTGTGGGAATAATGGGTGTTGTTTATATGGAGGACTGTTTAGGATTAGGCAGCTTTGGCCCGTTAGGATGCCCGGCAGGCAGCAGCCTTAGCGCTGCATATAAAATAGCTAGCATAGTTAAGCCTTTTATCTTCCTTCCTTTTATAATTAATAATAATTAACTATAATATTAACTAAATATTATATTGCAATATATAATTTAATTAATATTAATTAATAATTATAAAGGTAATTATAAATTAGCAAGGCTTAAAAAAATAACCTTTTAATTATATTAATTAGCATTATTAATATTATAAATTTATATAATGCAATTTATAACAATAATAATATTTAATATATAAAAAGGTAATTATTATAATAAGAAACCATGATAAATTCCCTTATCCTTAATATATATATATTTATTACGCCTTAAATAATATTAATAATAACTTTTAAATTTAATAGCTATAATTAAAAGAATTAAATTAATATTTATTTTTATTAATAATATATTTACTTATATCTTATTATATAAATAAATATAAAGAAAGAAATTAATTTATCTTTTAATAGCTAAGTTATAAAAGTAACCCTTAACTTTTTTATTTTCCCTTAATACTATTTATTTCCTCTTTTTATTATTTTCTTTCCTAAATTAAATATATCCTTATTATTATTTTATTAAAATAATAAGAAATAATAATAATATAGTAAATATAATAAGCAATATTATTAGCTAAAATAATTTATTAATATTAATTATAATAAACCATACTTTTATATTTAAAAGCATTATTAAAATACTTAATCCCTTGGTATAAATAAATTCCTTGAAATCCCTTAATAATAAATAATACTTAAATACTTATATTTAAAGCTAAATTTAAGTTATAATATATATATTAAGTAATAAAGTATATAAAGTATTTATTAAGGATTTTTATAACTAAACTAAGCTAATATTTAAATAAGTTAATAAAAACTTATTATGCATTATTAAGAAAACTTTTTAAGTTAAAGGCATTTATACTTAAAAAGCAAATACTTTAAAAAAATTTATATATATCTTTAAAATACTAAATTATCTTAAATAATTAATAAATTAAAAGCAAAAATACTATATTATATTTAAAATTAATTAAATTTAAAACTATAATTTAAATATTTATATTATCCTTAGCTTTAATTATATTTTAATAAAAAATAAAAAATTACTTAATAATAATAATTCTCTTAATTTTAAATTATTTAAACCACTTAGCTTACTTAATAATAATAATAAAGGTAATAATAGCCCTTTAAAACCTCTTAATTTATTAAGAAAAGGCAATAATCTTCCTTTAATTAATAACTTTTATGCAATATATAATTATTATACCCTTTTGCCTTTAATAAAAACAAAAAACTTTTTACTTAACCTAAATATAGCAATTAACTTAAGTAAATATTATTATAAAAATAAAATATTTATTAAAGAATTATATAATATTCTTAATAATAAAATCCTTTTTTTTTATAAAACTTATAGCAACTTATAAATATAGCCTTAATAATTTAAGGCAGTTCTTTTATATATACTTAAGAAATTAATAAAAATATATTATATTTAAGTTATTAATTAAAAGGATTTATTTATTTAAGCATATAAGAAACTTAAAAATTACTTTAATATAAATAATAATTATTATAACTATTTTATAAATTAAAATACTTTAACTTTCTTTACTCTTTAATAAAAAAACCTTAATAAAAGTTATATAAATATTCTTTAAATACTTATTAATAAAATGCAGCTTTATTATAAAGCACTTAAATATATTATTTATAAGGATAGCCCTTTATAAAATATAATTTTATAAGCAATATAAGGTATTTTTAAATTTTATTATGCTATTTTAATAATATTAATAAATATTAAATAGCTTTACTTTATCTTATAATAATATATTAAGGCATTAAAAGCTTAAAACTTTATATTATAATATATAATTATAAGAAATAATTAATAAGCTTATAAATAAGGCTATGCATTTAATTATAATAATTAAAATAATAATAATTTAATTATTATAAATATTAAAAAGCAATATTATCTTAATAAGTAATATAATAATAATAATTAATGCCTTAAGTACCCTTAACTTTCTTTTAAAGGTAATGGCTTTTAATTAAACTTTTGCTTAAATTAGCCTTATTAATTTAAAGGCAACAGCTATAATAAAAAACCTTATAAAGGTAGCTATAATAATAAATATTAACTTAATAAAGGTAATAATAATAATATACAATATAAAAAGAAAAAGTATTTTATATATTATAAAAAGAAATGTTAATTAATAAATTACTTACTTAAAAATTAATAATATATTAAAGCTATATATATTTATATATATAAGGATACTAAGCAATAAGTTAATAATAATAAATTTAATACATTTCTTATTAACTTTAAAGATCTTAATTTTAAAGCTATTAATATTATAATAACTTTAGCTATTAATAATAATAAAAAGGGATATACTTATTATACTTTTCTTATAAACTAAGCCTTTCTTTATAACTTCTTTAATAATATAAGCGGCTTTAATATTTACTTTAACTTTAAAGATTATTTAATATTAAAAATATTTATTATTTAAAATTAATACTTTTATTAATAATATTAAGGCATTATGCTAAATATAAATATAATAATATTTTTAATCATTAAATATAAGTAATTCCAAGCTTTATAATATTAAGTATCTTTTATATATTTAAATATTATATAAGCTAGTAAAGTATAAGTATAATTTAACCTAAGCTTATTTATTAAATTACTTAATATAATATAAATTAATACTTTAATAAAGCTATTAATATTTTATATTATAAATAAGCTTACTCCCTTCCTTTTTTATATTTAAGATATAAATAAAAATTCTTTTTTCCTTTAAAATATTATTAATAAGGTAATTTAATAAAAAAATAAGTACTTAAAGAAAACCTTTTTAATTACTTAAAAGTAGTGAGATAGTCCTCACGTTTAAATAGCAACAAAAGCACAATATAATAATAAAGAATGGTTAATTTATAACTAGGTTTGCCTAAGAAAAAAGAAAGGAAAAGGAAGAATTGCTAAAAGAGTAAATTAAAGTGGTTTTAAAGGCTAGTTAGGCTAATAAGATAAGCTAATTAAATAAGCCCAAAGGGCCCTTGCATATAATTAGCCCTACGGCCCTAACAACCCCCCTCCTTTAAAAAGAGTTGAAAGTATATTGCGTTTTAAAGTTAAACCCCTAACTTTAGCATAGCATAACTAAGTAATGCATTTTAAGCTAGTATAAGGATAGCCCTTGAGATTTACTATTATATCAAGGGCCTTAAAACCTTAAGTTATAGTAGTTTCTATATTAAGTAAAAGATTAATGCAGCTAGCGCTTTATAAGGGATTCCTACCTTAATTACGCTATTCTTAAGGATAATTTATACCCTGCTTATAACTTATTATAATATCGCCCTTAGCAACATCCTTATTATAAGCATCCTCCTTATTAATCCTTTTATTACAAAATGTCTTATAACTAATAGCATTATTTATGTTATTCGCAATTACATTTTATAAAACTATACCCTTATCCTTAATATATTCCTTTATTAAATAAATACCTATTCCTTATTAATAGCTTAAGCATTATAGCTATTAGCCTTGCTATATAAGCTTATTATTATCATTATACTTAAAAACCTCCTATTCTTAAAGCTATGCATTTAGCCATTTCTGCAATTAATAAGGCGAGTTAGCATAGTTTAAATATTAATTATAATATATCTTTAATGTTATTAAGGCATGTTTAAAATTACTAGCTAGGTATTATTTAGGATTTGGATTTTAGTTCTTTTAGCAAACTTAATATTAAAGCATTTTGCAATATACCTTAAAAGTAATAATCTTTTTAACTTTTCATTCCTTTTTATTTTTAATTAATTTACTTTTAGGTTGCAATGGCGATTATCTTAATAATAAGTTTTAGGAATTGCAATAAAGTTAATTAAGTATAAATATCTTACAGCCTTATTAAGTAGGTAGCATTTTAAGCTTAAAAGAGTAATATAGATTATTATTAATGATTTAGTAAGATTATTAAGTAAGGGGAAAGTTAAGTTTATTATTAAGATGGTTAATTATTTAAGTTTTCTTAATAATAAAAATATAGTTATTAATGTTAAAATTAAATTTATGCTTATATTAATTTACTTAGTTAACTATGCATTCTTATAAAGCTTATATAGCCGTCTAGGTTTTATTAATATAGCCTTAAAGGGTTTATGCTATGCATTATGCCTTTTATTATAATAAGTACTCTTAAATTAACCCTATATCCCCTTGCCTAATTTATCGCTCCTAATTAAAGGGAAGGTTTAATATAAAATTTATGCAGATCTTAAAGGGAGAAAGACCATTAAGCGAATTATATAAAAGGCAAGCCTAAGTAAAGTTAAGTATTAATATTATATTTATTTAATTATCTTAATAATAGTTAATAAATATATGTAACTTTTAATTAATTTATTGCAATAAGTTTTCTACCTAGCCTTAAGATTAAAAGTAATTAGCAGCGGAAAGTTCCTATTTAATGCCCAAGATTTAGCAAAGCTTATTAATAAAGGAGGAAATAAACTAAGGGCCGTGATTAAAGATAATAAACTTAGGCAGCCTAAATATATAAAAAGGGCCCTTATAATAAAGGTAGGCAATTTAAACCATAATATAAGTATCCTTATAAGGAATGCATTAAGCAGTCTTTAAAAGGTAATTAATTATAACTAATAAGTTATTAAAATTATGCTTATTCTTTAATATATTTTTAAAATTAATAACTAAATGCCTTTAAGGATAATAAGGTATTAACAAGGGCTTTAACAAACTTGGGGTTTTATTATGCAAATATTTAGTTAAGCGGTAAGAGTAATTAGCAATATAAGTAATAATGTTAGCATATAGCCCTAGCTATTAATATTATTATTAAACTAATTGCATTATCTTATTTCAGCCTAAGTGCGCTATTATAATGCAAAAGTAAATATTCTTAATTATCTTTATCCTTAAATTATTATAATTAAATATTATTAGCTATTTGCAATATATAATATATTAGTTATTTACAAATTCCCATTTTAAGTAGCTACAATAGGCTAACTTATAATAATGCTTAAGTATAAGATCATCCTTATTAAAGCATAATAAAGAGTTTAATAACTTAAGCTTAAACTACTTAAGGGGAATAAATAATATAATGTTATGCTCCGGCTTAGCAATATCCCTATTATTAGCATTTATTATATTCCCTATATTTATAGGTAATAAGTTTAATAATGGCTATATACCTAGCATTTTTAATAAGGCAAAATTTAGCGAATTATTTACTTATAAACTAAATATATTGCAGGTTCCCTCTTAGGAATCCTTAGGTTTCTTTTAAAATAAATGTATTATATAATATACATTTAAATAATCCTTTTGCATCTTAAGATTATTAAGGTAATGGGATAAAGCGTTTGCTAGTATATTTTATATTTTAGGTTAATAGGATAAGGTAAAATAAAACTAAGCTAATAAGCCTACTTAGTTTGCTTATTAGTAATTAAGAAAACGCTTTATATTAAAATATTTTAAGGCGCGGTAATTAATAATAACCTTAAATGGCGCTAATTGCAAGCCTATTAGCTTTAATTTCCAAAACTTTAAGGCATAAACTATTGTAAGCAGCTCCTTATTATAAATGGCATAGTTTATTTATATGGTATTTATAAACTTTAAAAAGTACCCCATAAGATGCTACTCATTATTTACTTATTGCTAAGAGAAAATATTAGCCACCATATCATTAAATGCATTTATTTTTAATTAAGTAGGTAATTTAAATATAAAATATGCTAATATTAAAGTATTAATTAAAGCGTCCTTTAAAAGGTTAAACGCTATTTAATAATCTAGGGATTATTAAAATCCCTCGCCCTTATATATAAGGGTAGTTAGCGGTTTAATAATATGGTTATATTTAGGCATAAACTTACAATAGAAATTATAAAACCCTAAAAATAATTGCATGCCCTTAAGTATTATAAGCATCTTTTATTTATAAACAGCTTTAATCTTTTTAAGGTTAATCTTTATACTATTTATACTTATAATAAACCTAAGAAATTTTATGCATTAAATATAAAACTTACACTTTTTTAAATCTGCTTATAACTCAGCATCTTATAGCCATTATAAAATTGCTATAACATAGCATATATGCTCCTTTTTTATCTTAAAGTAAATAATAATATTATTAATATAAGCATAATAAAAATTATCTAAATACTCCATTATAATATTATTTATATATTATTAAAATGTAAATAGTTTATTACTTAGGCTAAATAAAATAACCTTATACTTAAAGAAACCCTACTTAATTTAAAAAGTAATTATATATTTGCTTTCCTTAAATAGTTAAATATAATAAAATGCTTGCCGTATATTAATCTTTATAAAGATCTTAGCTTAGCTTAAATAATTTAGCATTTCCTTAATTAAAAGCAGGAAACCCTAATCTTTCTTTATAGTATTATTTAGCTTTTTAAAATTAATATAAAATCGTAATCCTTTACTTAGCTTAGTAGCCATAAGGATGGGAGATACCCATAGCATTATTATTAATTTTATAAACCCCTTTTTTAAATTCTTTATATTATAAGCTTTAGCTATTTTCGCTTTCTTTAAAGATATTTACCTTAAAGGCTTATATTTAATAGCTATAATAAGGTTTATTTTAGGCTTAAGCTTAATCTTAAGGTTATACTTATGGTATAATGCTAAATAGTTAAACTTTGCCTTACTAAAGGTTTGCAATAAATAATAATACTGCTTAGAAACCTTAGCTAAAGCTTTTTAATAAAGGGCTTTATTATTATATAACATTGCCTTTGCCTTCTTATGCTAATTATAAATATAGCGATTAATTTTATGCAAAAAGATAATAAAGGCTAGAAAGTTTTTTTATTTAAATAAAGTTAATAGAGTTTTTATTTAAACTATATTAATATTAACTTTATAATAATAAATCTAATTAATACTATCCTTCCTTAGGGAATAAATATCGCCGCTATTAACTTTACTAAGGCATCACTAATTATTTAATTATTATTGCTGCTTCTTGCAATCTTTAACGGTTGGCTTAAGTAATTATGCCTTAGGGGTTTAAGGAGTTATGCTATGCAAAGCATTTTTTATCTTTTATAAGTTATTATTATATAGGGGCTTATGCGTTTATGCGCTAGGCCTAAATAGCTTAGTGATATAAGGGGTTACTTTGGTGGGCTAGATATAATTAGATTAATATAACTTAAGCTTATAAAGTTTCTTATATATAGCCGCTGCTATATCTTTATGTATGGCTGCTGCTATATCTCCTTCCTTGTTTAGGGAAGGTATTCCTATAGGTATAACGGGTATTTCATCCCTAAATATTATTATTTATTAATGCATGTTTAAGCGTATATTAAACTTATATAGCTATTTATAGTTAATAATTATATTATATTTTATATTTATTATAATTATAGGTAGCTGTAAATATTAATGGCTCTTAATAATTAAATTAGCTATTAAGGCTATATTAATTACTTAAGATATTTCTTCTTTAAATCCTTTAATTAAATATAGGCGGAACCTTAAGATGCGCTAAGCATTAAGGTTTTGAATTAACTTTGCTATAAAGGTTATATTAATAAATATTATATTATTTGCTTTTATATTTATAAGTCCTTATATATTTATGCTATTTTTATTATGCATTATTATATAAGGGGCTATTTAAGGCTCTTTATTAATTATGTAGATAAGGAAATTATAAGGAATATCCTTTAATAAGCTGTTTATTTTCTTATTAATATAAACCTTTTTTAAAAATATATTTATATTCCCTAAGAGGGAGTTTACTTGCCTTAAGGTTAAGCATTTCTTAAGTTGCTTAGCTTATTATTTAGCTTTATAAAGTTAAACTTAGCATTATTATAAAGCTTCTTAATATAAGCAATATTAGCTTTCCACTAGGTATTATAATTAATATTAATTATAGGATAATTTAAGTTTATAAAATACTTATAGCTTATATAATTAAGCATTTTATAATGAAAATAAGTACCCTTATGAGAAAACTTTAATATCTCTTCCTTACTTAATTTACTTTGCTTAGCATAGTTAACGGCGCTATTAAAAGAAGAATCACTAATTAAACCGCTAATATAATTTCCAAAGCTGCTTTTTATATAGATAAAGATGCCTTTACCACCATTATTACTTTTAATATTGCTATTATAGTTAGTATTGCATATATTAAAATTATTAAAATTAATATTGGTAGGCTTCTTATATTGCTTTTAAATCCATTTAATGCATTGATAATTAAAGTTAATTTACTAGGCCATATAGCAATACTCCTTAAAAATCACCTTATTATCCCAAGTTTTTTTAAATAAGTTATTTTAAACGTAAGGAATTAAGGCTAACTTATTATAAATCTTACTTTTTTACTTATTACTTAGTAATTAATAAACGCTAGCCTTTTAAATAAACTTATTATAAAAATCTATAAAGATATCCATCTTCTTTATTATTAATTTAATAAACTTAACTTTTACCTTTTGCTTTTTATTTAGGTTATTATATTTATTAAAAAGCTATTAAAGGAATTAAGATTAAGTCTTAATATACTTAGGGTAGCTAAGATTAAGAAAGGCATTAGTAATATTAGCGGCCTATTTATTAAAAAAGCTTTTAATGGCAATAACCTTATTATAATTGCCTAAGTAGTAATTAACATTTATTTCCAGCTTATTTTGCAGCTTGCATAATTATACCTTAAAGATAATAATATCCTTATTCTTTTCTTTATATTAAATTAAGAAAAACTTTGTCTTAATAAAGCGTTATGCATAGGGCTAAGTATTATTATTAAGATTAATAAGGATTGGCTTTGCTTAAAGGATAGCGATTTCCTTGCAAAGGGTCTTAATAATAGCTTACTAATCCTAGCTTTAAGGACAGGATGTAAGTTTTAACCAAAGTTTATTAATTATGGCTTCTTACTCTTAAATTTAAGTAATTATAATAGTTAAATATTTTAAAATAGTATTATATTCCTATATTTTATTATTAAGAATTGCCTAAAAGTCCTTATAATTAAAGCAAACCTTATTAAACTGCTATTGCAAGTTCTTATATTATTATATAAGATAAATATTTCCTTATTATTCCCTTTATACCTTAGCTATAGCTTTATAAAGATTAATTATTAATTTAATAAAGGTACTTACTTAAAACTTAAGGGTAATAATATTAGCATTAATTTATTATAGGATTATTAAAAACTTAATTAATAAGGTATAAGCTATAAAGCTTTAAAGGCTTAGGAGCTAAAACTTATTTTACATTGCCTTTATATTAGCCTTTAGGTATTTCTTAAAAATTTTTATTAAAATAAGGCCCTTAATCTTTTACTTTTATTTTTTATCTTTAATTAATATAGCTTAAAAAAGCTTTTTAAGATAAATTTAATTAAAGTAAGCAACTTTATTATTAATATTATTATTAAGAATATTAATAGTAACTTAAAAGTAGGCAAAGTCTTGTAAAGCTGCTTAAAATTCCTTAAGATAGTTATTAGCTTATATAAGTACTTTATTAATATCCATACCCTTATTATTGCCATAATTTAAGGTATTAATAATTACTTTAATAGCAAATAAAAGGGATGAATAGCGTATGCTTATTAATAATTAGTTTAATAAGGTCTTAGGTAGCTTATCCTTATAAGGTATAATCTTATTAATATTAATTATGCTAAATTAAATGCATAGATTCTTTTAAGAAAAAACGTTTGCTAAGCTAAGTTTTATATCCTTAGCCAGGACATTATTAATGTTAAGAAGGGACTTATTATTATTTATATTTATTTTAAAGTAGTTACTTAATGGTAAAGTTTTATTTATTAGGCCGTTATTAGCTAGGTTGGTTAGGATAAACATTTCGTTTATTATAGTTGCAATAAATAAGTAAATAAATATTTCCATAGCTTTCTTAAGCTGCAAGGTTAAGAAATTGTAAATTAAGATAGTTATTATATTTAAATGATAATAAGGGCATAATATAATAATGAAGAATAGTGAAAACAAGCCACCTAAACAATAAGGGATAAGTTCTACTAAACCCTCTTAAAGATAACTTAAGGAAAAGCTTTAACGCAATAAAGAGGAAAGATAAAAATAAAAGGAAATTAAAGAAAGGGAAAAAATAAATATTTTAGAAATTTTTAAAAATAAGAAAAGCTTAATTAAAGCATTAAATATATAAAAAAAGAAAAAAGTTAATTTCTTAAAAGAATATTTAAAATAAGTATAAAAGCTAGCTTTTTATAGCTAGCTAAAATTTAATATAATACTATTTTTTATATAATTTTTTATACCTATTAATATACCCCTTTTTAAGTACTTTATAATAAGTATTGCAAAGATTATTAAAATAAAACTTTGCTATCTTTAATTAAGCCTTTAAATTTTAAAATTTACCTTATTATAATCTTAATTATTATTATTATCTTTAATTCCTTGCTTACTTATTTTATTATAGCTTTTACTTTTCTTTAAAAGCTTTAAATATTTTTAAAACCTACTTAGCAATATATTTGCTAATTATATTCTTTTAGCTATTAAAGTTTATTTTAATAATTAATATTAGCATAGCTATTAAAGATTTAAATACTTTTATAAAATAAAAAGTAAATTTATTCTTTCTTTTAATTATTGCATTAAGCATAATATTTTAACTTTACTAACTTTCACTCTTACTTCTTATAAAGCTTTGCTTTTACTTTTACTTCTTGCAATACTTTTACTTTTAATATTTATACCTTATATTTAATTACTTAGCTAACTTACTTATAAGCTTTTTAAATTATCTTTAAATAAACTTTATTGCTATTTTAATTATTTTAAGTTAGCTAATATATTTTAAATTCTATTTATATTTATTATTAAAATAAATAAGTAAAAAAGATCTTTATATATATTAAGGTAAGTATTCCTTATTAGCTTTAAAATATCTTATAATATAATACTTAAATTAAAGGCTTATTTAATTAAAATTATGCTTAATTAATTTTAAATTATTTAAAAATTTATACCTTGCTATATATTAAATATTTAAAATTAAGTTATTAAATTAATTTATATTAAAAATATTATTTCCCTTATATTCTTCTTATAATTAATAATAATCTTAATATATTATAATTTAAATAACTATTATTAAATAATATCCCTTTATAATAAAAGCCTATTTTTTACTTTAATTACTCTTATGCTATTAATCCCAATAAGAAAAACTAATATAAGCGTTTAAATAACTTTACTAATTTTATTAAGCTTTAATTAAATAATAAATATTTAAATAATAATATTAATAATAGCTTTAAGCATTTTATAATATATAATTTTAATTAAAAAAGCCTTAACTTAATTTTATACCTTTTAATTATTCTTTCTTTAATTCTTCTTAAAATAATTTTTAATAAACTTAATAATATATTATTTATAAAATACTTTATTAATTTATTTTAATCTTAATGCAAACTCCTTATTAAAATTTTGCATTTTATCTTTTAAAATAGCCATTAAATATTTATAAATAAATACTTTAATATTCTTATTTATTTTACTCTTTTATCTTTTAATATAAAACTATTTTATAATAAGTAATAATTCTTTATTTTATTAAAAAAATATATTATTATTTAATAATTAAGTATATAAATAAATATAATAATAAATTTATAATTCTTTATTAATTTATATTATTAATATTTCTTAAATAAAGTATAATTATAATATAAAAAATTTTTAAGCAAAAATATAATATTTTAAAAGTTAAAAAGCTATTAAATTATAAAGATTATAATATATTAAGTTTTTAATTTTTTACATTTATAAAGCATTTCTTTTATATTAAAGAAATTAAAAATAAAAAAGGCTTAATATTATTTTATTAAATTTATTAACTTAATTAATTTTCTTAACTTAAAGTAAAAATTAATGCTTAAGAAATATTCTTATATTATCTTTATAAGCTTATTATTAAATATTATTTATTTTATATTAAAGAATAATAGTTAATTAAGAGTTTAAAATTATTAAATATTATTTAAGTAAACTTTATTTATAATAATTTTTATTTTAAAAAGATTTTTAAAAAAGTTAATATTTACTTTTTAAGCAAAGTTTTATTAATTTTAAATATTTATAATATTTAAAAATTATAATACTTTATTAAATAAGTTTTTAAAGTTATTAAAATAAGGAAGTTTTATAATTATTAATATTAAATTATTCTTTCTTAAATTAATAAGTTTAATTATTAAAATTAAGGCATTAAAATCTTAAGATATTTTATAATATAAAAATAATTAAAATTACTTTTTTATCTTACCTTTTTAGCTAAAAAATATTTTAGCTTTTAATTATAAAAAAAGGAGGTAAAAAAAATAAATAATAAAATAAAGAGTAAATAATAAAAGTCAAGTAATAAAAAAAGGAAATATAATAATAAAAAGAGCCTTGCATTCTTAAGAATTATTATATAAGTAATTAAGATAAAGAAGGTTAAAAATAAAGAAAAGATATAATTAATATTTAATTATAACTTAAAGTAGCTTTTATAAATAATTATTGCTTATTTTTAAATAAAAATTAAATAAGGAAAAAAATTAATATATTAAAAGTATATTATTATTAAAATAATTAAGTAGTAATTAATCTTTAACCTTTAATTAATAATAATATAAAGATAAAAAGAAAAAAAAAAAAAAAAAAAAAAAAAAGAAAGCTTAATTATAAATAAATAAGTATAATAATATATATAAGTTAAAGTAATAAAAGCTAATAACTTATTATTTTTAAATTAAATAATTATATTAATTAAAAGGAAAAAATAATAAAAAGGCTTATAAGTTATTATTAAAAGCTATTAATTTATTATTTTACTAATAATTAAAGTAAAAGGATATATAATTTCCCATTTTTTTTTAAATAATAGCTAATTATAAAATACTCCCCTTTTAATTTATAAGTTTATTAAGCATAAATTAAAATAAATTACTTAGTTAAAATTCCTTTATAATAAAAAGATAAATAACTTCTTTATAAGCAAGGAATTAAAGATAAATAACTTCTTCTTAGCAATAAATTAATCTTAATTAAAAGCAAAGTAATAAATCACTTTTTTTAATAATAAAATAGCTTATTATTAATATTACTTACCTTTTTTTATTATAATAATTTTATATATATAAATTTCTTCTTTTTCCTTAAATTTCTTTTTCCTCCTTCCTTTTTTTAATATCTTTTTAACTTTAATTAACCTTTAAATTAAGCTAAAATTAAAGTAAAATATTATAATCTTCTTATCCTTTAATATCTTTTTATAATAACATCTTTATTATTAAACCCTCTTTAATTAAGATTAGGAAATTTAATATAAAAAGATTTTTCTTCCCCTTTTTAAGCTATTTATTATAATTTATAAGCTAAATAAATTTTAATTAAAAGCATTTATATATTCTTTAAGCCAAAAGGCATTCTTAATAAAAATTAATTTATTAAAACTATCCTTTATAATGCTTTTATAAAAAATATTTATATATATAAGATTATTAATATTAAATAAAATTAATACCTTGCTTAATAACTTATTAATTTTATTTTTAAAAAGATAATTAAAAAATTATTTAATAAATTTCTTAATAAGCTATAAAAAGAATAGTTTTTAAATAATATTAAGAATTTAATTAAAAGCTATATAAATATTATTATTATTAAAAAAAGCAATAAAGCTTTTTATAAAAAGTATATAATAATAATATATAATTACTTTAATTATTATTATTAAGCAGCTCTGCTTATAGCCTTTTATAATTATTAAAATACTTCCCCTTATAAGTATTACTTAAAGTATATAAATTATAACTTTTCTTTAATTATAAATAAGAATATCCTTATTATAATCCTTTTCTTTAATTATTACTTTTTATATAATTTTTATAATAATGCTTATATTAATTATATTTATTATATTAAGGAATTTAATTATACCTTTAATAAATATAATAATATAAAGAAAATATAAAAAGCTATAATAGTTAAATAAATAAAGTTTAAGAATATACTTAATTTTATAATTATTATTAATAAAATAGCATAGCTTAAAAGAATAATTAGCTTTAACATTATTTAAAATAAAAAGGCTAGTATTATTTAAAGCTAATAATCGCAACCTTATAATGCAAAATTTCTACTATGCTAATTATAAGAATAAGCTTTTAATAAAATGCAAATAATAATTAAAATAAAAGGAAAAAAAAAAGTAAATTAAGTTATTAAAAAGAAAAAGAAAGTTTTTAATCTTAGCAAGAAAATAATAAATAAATATGCAATAAATTTTGCAATGCATTTTTTAAAATATAATATTTTATATTTAAACTTAAAACCAAATTTAATTAAATAAATAAATATATATAAAAAGAAATTCTATATTATAATAAATATATATATATATATATATAAAAAAAATACCCCCCCCCTAAATAAATACTTAAATTAAAATTTAAAAGTATTGCTAAGTTAATTATATTAAAAACATTAAGAGTTATTTAATTAAAGCAAAGAAATATTAATAAATTATAAAGGCTTATTTCTTAAGTTTTTTTATTTTATATATAAGCATATTATAAATTTAATATTTTAAATATTAAAGTTTAAAGAATTTAATAAATTTAAGCTTATAAATAATTAATATATTTAAGCAATAAATAAAGATATATTTAATTAATTTTAATAATAATTAAAGTTAAGGTTATTTAAAATAAAGTTAAATAGGCTAAATTTTATTAAAATATTTAAAAAGGGGTTATTATTTATAATAATTGCAAAATTAATTTCTTAAAGCAAATAAGGTTTAAATTCTTATATTTTAAAATAATTAATAACTCTTTTTAATTATTTTAATAAAAATATATTTAAAAAATAAATATTATTAAATATTTAAAGTTTATAAATATTATTATAATAAATATTATAAATAATAAAAGGATTAAATTAATAATAAATTAATTTTTAAAATAAAGAATAATTAGCTTTTCTTTGCTTATTAATAAATAAAATTAAATTATCTTTTTTTAAAAAAATAAATTAAGGAAAATTATAATATATATCTTACTATATAGCTTTCCTCCTATAATTAAAAATTAATTTAATTACCGCCTTTATATCTTATAAAAGATTAAAAAGTAATTAAAATTAAAAATTAAAAGCATTTTAAGCAAATATATTTAAAGTTTAAATTTAAATATATTATATAGAAATAATAATTTTAATTAAAATAATTAATTTAAAGCCATAAAAAAGATAAAAAGAATTCTTTTTATAAAATCTTTTAAGTAAAGTTTAATTAATAAAGAAAATATAAAATAAAATTTATATTTAGCCTTTAATTTCTTTATTAAGTATCTTTTTAATAATAACTATAATAATAAAGTACTTATATTTAATAATATTATTAGCATAAGAGTTATATATTAAAATTATAATTTTCTTAACTTTAATTATTAAAATATATTAAATAAATTAATTTATATTTTCTTATTCCTTATTTATTATTACCTTTATTAAAAGCCCTTATTTAAAAAGGAATTTTTAAATAAAAAACTTCTTAATACTTTTTAAGTTAGCTATTTTAAAAAACATAGCTTTAACTTATTTTATTAAATTATATTATTCTTTAATTAACTTATTATATTTTTAATTAAAAAATAAATATTAAATATTAATATAAATCTTAATAAATAATTAATTTAATATAATTAAAATAATTTTATTATTATAAATTTAAATATTTTACTTATTATAATAAAAATAGCTAATAATAACTTTTTTAATATTAATATATATTTCTTTTTAATAATATATAACTTAAATTTAAAAATAAATAGCATTCCTTTTATAATATTTAAAAAAAGCATAACAATTTTTAATAATTTCCCACCTTTAATTAAAATTATTAATAACTTATTATTATAGCAAATCCTTTTTAAATTATCTTTAAAAAATTTCTTTATAAATAAAGAAATAATAAGCCTTTTTATAAAAAATTAATTATTATTATAATATTAAATTTTTAAAATAAGTTTTATAATAAAAATATTAAGCAATCTTAAGTAATTCTTTTAATTAAAAATAATTATTAAGTAATAATAATTCTTAATTAAATAATTAAAATTAAGATAATTAATTAAGGAAAGCATTATATTAATTCTTAATATTTCCTTTAAATTTATAATTTACCTTATTTAATAGCCTTAATAGCTTTTTAAAAAGTATATTTATAATAATATTCTTAAAACCTTTAATATAATAAATAATAAAATTATATATTTTAATTATAATTAATTATTTTATAATATAAATACTTAATATATTTAAGGTAAATTCCTTTAATTATTAAATTAAAATATTTAAATTTATTTTTAAGATAAAGTAAATACTATAAATATAAAAGCATAAGCACTTAATTATATATAAAATAGCTTTATATTTTTATTTTATTATATTATATAGCTTTTTAACCCTTATTTAAATATTACTCTTATATTAAATTAAGTATTATAATTTATTTTTAATTTATATAAGGTATATACCTTATTTTTTAAAATTTATATTTATTATAAAAATAATTTTATTATTAAAATAATTAATATTAATTAAGTATAGCTTTAAAGTAATTATAGCTTTAAAAGCATTTATAGCTTTTTAATAATTTAAGGTTTATTAATAAAATATACCTTTCTTTAAAAAATTAAATAATAACTTAATAATAATTTTATAAAAAAGCATTTATACTTTATAAAAGTTTAATAAACTTAAAAAAGATTTAAGCTTAATTATATTTTTATAAATATTTTACTTATTAATTTTAATAATTTTCTTATTTAATAAAAATTAATTAAGTATTTTATAAATATAATTAATAATATTAACTTATTACTTATATTATTTTAATTTAATAATATTAATTATTTTTTTAATTAACTTAAAATTATAAAAAATATTATTAAAATTCTTAATATACTTAATTATATATTTTTAAACCTTTAATAAAGTAAGTACTTCTTTATTTTTATAATTTATTTTTAAACTTTTAATTATAATATTATTAAAAAAGAGTTTATATATTATAAAAATTAAGTTATAAAAGATTTAAATTATATATTATATAAATTAAGTAATAAAATTTATAACTTTTATAAATAAGTTATATTATTAAAATAATTTAATTAAAGTAAAAAAAATTATAATATTTTAGCTTTTTTTATTTAACTTAATTTAATTATATTTTAAAAAAAAGTTAAGAAAGAATAATATTTTATATATTATAAATTCCTTAATAAACTTATTTATTAATAATAAAATAAAGGCATTTTTAATTATAACTTTATTAGCTTTTAAAATATTATTAATAAGTTAATAATTAAAATTTTTCTTTTTTATAAAAAACTATTAATTTCTATAAATAATATAAAATTCCTTAATAACTTTATTAACTTATTAATCTTTAAGCATTTTAATAATTATTTCTTTTAAAACTCTTAAAAGCTAAATTATTTTTACTTAATATGCTTTATAAAGAATTATTTAAATAAATTATAATAGCGCTATATTAATATTAATTTAAGCAATATAAAATTAATTTCATACTAAAGATTTTTCTTAATTAAAAAGTAAATAAATAAATATTTCTTTTTTTTACTTTAAAAAAAAATTATAGTTTTTTTATAAAAAAGCGTTTAATTAATTAAGCATTAATTTTAATCCCTTATTAATTAAAAAAAACTTAAGCTAAATTTAAGCATTATATTTACTTTTATAATTTTTATTTATAATTAATTTTATTTCTTCTTTATAAATAAGTTTTTAATTAATTATGCCCTTAAAAATAATATTATTAAAAAAATAATTATTTATAAAATAAACTTTAATGCTTATTTATTTATAAAAAGTTTTAATTAAAAGTTAAAAGGTTTTATTAATTAATTTAGCAGCTATTAAAGTAAAAAAAATTTTATTAATTTATTTTTTAATATATATAGCTCTTTTTTATAAATAAGCATTATAAATATAAATTAATATTTATTAACCTTTTTCTTTAGCTTAATAAATCTTTTAAACTTTAATTTAAAAGTTTTTTATAAATATAAAAATTAAACTTTTTATATCTTTATTTAAAAAAATACTTAAAACTTTTTTATCTTTTTTTATTTTAATATTAAAATAAATTAATATTATTAATATATTAATTAATATTAAGCTTTAATTAAGGCTTAAAAAAAGTAAAGAAATGTTTTTAAAAGTTAATAAGTATTTTTAAGGAACTTAAGCTTTCTTAAAAAAAGCTATTTTAAAGGGCTTTTAATTCTTTTATTTTAAACTATATATTATCTTAATATTACTAAGGATAAGATAAGCATAAAGGTATCTCTTTAATTATTTAAATATTAAGTTTATATTTAAAAAAAAGAGCATTTTTAAAAAAATATAATATAAAGTATTAAAAGCCTTATTATTAATAATAAAAAATATAATTTTAATTTTATTTAAATTAATGCAAATTTACTCTTTTATAATTTTAATTAAAAATAAAGAATTTTTATTATATATTATTAAGCAAAGCATATAAAAGTTTATTATATTTATAATATAATAAAGATAAAAGATTTATTTTAGCTTTAATATTTAAAAAAATAAGCTGTAAAGAATAATTATTTATTCTTATATAAATTATTAAATAAGCTAAATTAAAACATTCTTAATTAATTATATTTATAATAAATATAATAATAAAGTTAACTTAATATTAAATAATTTATAATAAATTAATTAAAATATTAACCTTAATATTATTTCTTAAAAAAGTAATTATATTAACTTTAAAAAATAAATTTTTAGTATAATTCTTAAAATATATTAATTTAAAAAGTATCTTTAATAAAATATATGCCTTAAATTATATTATTAATAAGTATTTAATTAAGATTAAATTAATATTATTAAATATTAAAATATTTATAATACTTATTTTAATAATTATAATTAAAATTACTTAAGCTATTTTTTCTTTAAATAATAAAAATTATTAAATATACTTTTTTAATTTTAAATTTATTATACTTATTAAGCTTACTTTTATTATAAAAAACTTAATATTTTCTTTTTAAGTTTAATCTTAATTAATAAATAAGTTTTTCTTTTTTCTTACCTTTTTTTTATCTTTTAATTATAACTTATTATTAATAATTTAAAATTAATTATTTTTTACCTTTTTAAAGTTTTTAAATTAAATATAATTAACTTTTATAATTCTTATAACTTTATTTTAATTTTTAATATCCTTAGCTATATACTTTTTTTTAATTATAATAATATTTATTTAAAAAAGCTTATTATTATTTATAATTATAAGCTTTTTTTTAATATAAATTATATAATTTATAAGATTTATAAATATTAAAATTAAATTAACTTTCTTTTAATTATTAAGCTTTTAAATTACTTTTAAAGCTTTTAATAAAATCTTTTCTTTAAATAAAGAATTTACCTTAATAAGCTTATAATATTTAATTATATAAAGTAAATTAAATCTTCTTTTTTTTAAATAAAAACTTTAATTAATTATAAATATATCTTTTTAAATTATAGTTACTTTAATTATAATATAATTAAATATAAATAAAATTTAAATATTTTAAAAAGCTAGCTTAAGTATCTTTAAATAAGTTAAGAAATATTAATAATTTTTTTAACTTAAAAGCTATTAATAAGTTATTTAAAGAAAATTACCTAAGCTTATTATATTAATATATATTATAATCTTAAAAAGTATAATTATAGCAAACTTTAAGTAATTTATTTTTTTTAAAGAAAAGCATTAAAATTATAACTTATGCTTTATTATTATTAAAATTACTTTAATTAAATCTTATTAAAAGCTATTAAATAAAATTTATAACTTTTAGCTTAATTATTTTAAAATTACTTTATTATTTATTATAAAAAAAAGCTTTAATATCTTATTAAAATAACCTAAATTTATTTTTAAACTTAATTAAATTAAGTTTTAACTTTATAAATTTTTTAATAAATTTATTTATATTTTATAAATTTTAATTATATTTTTTAATAATATTAATATAATTAAATTTAAATAAAGATTATTAAGCTTATAAATTTTTATTTTAAAGATAATTTAAAAAATTAAAATTATTTTAATTTTTTTAAAAAAAATTTAGCTTTTTTAAATTAAGTAAATTTTAATTAAAATTATTTTATATAAATAAATACTTATTTTACTTAAAATATTTAAATTCTTAATTAATAACTTTTAATAAAGCATATTTAAAATTTAATTAAAAAATATTTCTTATTAACTTATAAATAATCCCTTTTCTTATTAACTACTTTTTTAAATATAATAAAAGTACTTTATAAAAAGGCTAAGTTATAATAAAAGAAATATTATTTATATTATTAAGTTCTTAATTATATTTTATAATCTTTTCTTTTTATACTTTTAAATTATTATAAAAGTTATTATAAATAATATTTTTAATAATTATAATTAAGTTTATATAATAAATTTAATTATTAAATTTATAAAAGGTAAAAAGCTTTTTCTTTTAATTTTTTTAAATAAATTATTTAATAATAATACTTTTAATTACTTTTATTAAATTTAAAATAATGTAGCATTATTTAAGTAATTTTAAAATTTAATTATTTAAATAAAAAAATTAATAAATAATAATTTTAAGGCTATTTAAAACCTTAATAATATTAATTTTATTAAACTTTAAAGTATTTAAATTATAAATTATAAATAAAGCTATTTATAATAAAATTATTATATTAATAAAAAGTAAAACTTTTAAAATATTAATTTAAATTCCTAACTTATTATTAGCAATAAATTATAAAATTTAATTAAAGCAAAGCTAATGCTTTAATTAATAATAAGCAAAATTAAATCTCTTTTTTCCTTTAATAAATTTCTTAAAATTCTTTTCTTAACTTTAAATAAAAAAAAATAAATAATTTTTAAAATTTAAAAATACTTTTAAAATAAAAGTAAATTTAAAAAGATTTTAAGCTTAAAAGTATAATATATATGTTATAATAATTCCTATTAAAATAATAATAAAATAAAAAAACTTAAAAGTAATAATATCTTTAATTAAAGCAATTACTTTTAAGAAATTTATTTTTAATATTATTATAAAATATTTAAATTAAAATTTAAAAAATAAAAATATTAATAAATATAATAAATAAAATAAACTTAATAAAAAAAAATTTTATTAAAAAATGAAAATTATAAGGTTATAATAAAAAAAGCCCTTTAAATTTATATTTAATGCCTTACTTATTAATATTATATTAAATTCTTAGCAAACTAAATTTAAATTTAATTAAAACCTAAGTAAGATTATACTTTAAGTTTAAATCTTTTATATAATTTAATTAATATAAAAACGCATAATATAATATTATTTATTAAACTTATAAATAAATAAAATAAGCATTTTAATTTTATATTATAACTTCCTTTATTTTAAACTTAAGGTTATAATAGTAATAATAAATATTAATTAAAAGTTTAAAGCATTTTTAATTAATATTAAATAATATTTATAAAGTTTAAATTTATTATTTTAATTTTAAATTTATATTACTATTATATTTTAAGCATGATCTTTAATAAAAAACTTAAAATAAATTTAAAGCTTAATAGCATATTAATATATAACTAAGATAATATTTTATTTAAACATTAAAAGCATAAAAAGTACTTTAAAACCAAAAAATAATCTTAAAGCACTTATAATATTATTATAAATTTAATTATACTTAACTCTTTTTTATAATAAATTAAAAATAAATGCAAACTTTAATTAAAGCTTTAAGTTAATATATAAAATAATTTAGCAATATTTAATATAAAAATAAAAAGAAATAAAATTAATAAATAACTAACTTATAATTAACTTCCTATTTTTCTTATTATTAATTAAAAATATATAAAACCAAAATCATACTTAAGCCAAATTACTAATAAAAACAAGCTACTTAAACAATAAAAAATAAATTCTATTAAACCCTTTTAAGAATAACTTAAGGAAGAGCTTTAATGCAATAAAGAAAAAAGATAAAAATAAAAAAGAACCAAAGAAAAGGAAAAGATAAATATTTTAAAAATTCTTAAAAATAAAAAAAGCTTAATTAAAGCACTAAATATATAAAAAAAAAAAAAGTTAATTTCTTAAAAGAATATCTAAAATAAATATAAAAGCTAACTTTTTATAGCCAGCCGGAATTCAATGCAATACCATTTCTTACATAATTCCCTGCACCCACCAATAATAATTAATTTATAATTAAGTTTGCCTAAGAAAAAAGAAAGGAAAAGAAAGAATTGCTAAAAGGGTAAATTAAAGTGGTTTTAAAGGCTAGTTGGGCTAATAAGATAAGCCAACCAAACGGGCCTAAAGGGCCCCTGTGCATAATCAGCCCCATGGCCCTAACAAGTAGGAATACTTATGGATTTTCCTTAATATAAAAAGCAATAATATATTAATAATATTTTTAATAAAAATAAAGCTTTAATAACTTTATTATAGGTTTAAATACTCTTTAATTAATTATCTTTTATACTTTATTATTAATGCTAATTATAATAATATTAATTGTTTTATTTTAAAAGTAATTTTTAAATTTTATTATTATTATTAATTTTATTTTATAATATTATAATATTTTAAGTTTAACCTTTAAAATAATGTTAATTTTAATTATAAGATTATTATAAATATTATATATTTACTTGCTTTACTTATTTTATAAATTATTAATTTAATAACTTTTTTTTAAATTAAATGTTTTTTAATTTCTTTTTTTATAAAAAATATATAAAAGATTATTTAATAATACTAAATAAATATTTATTTAAAACTTTTAAATTATATTATTTATAATATTAAAATTAACTTTATCTTAGTAAAATTTTAAAGCATTATATAAATTATAAGCATTACTTATAAGTAAATATTAATAAAGATATATTAATTTATTAGTAAGATTAAAAAATATTATACTTTGTTTTAATAAACTTTTAATATTTTTTATGCTAAACTTTTAAAGACTTATATTAAGAAAGCTATCTTATAAATAATTATTAAGGTAATAAATAATATAATTAATCTTAATGGCATTATTTTAATACTTCTTATCTTTAATGCATATTTAAAACTTATAAAAAATTTTGTATTAATTCCTTTAATTTTTAAGAAAGTAATAATTATTTAAAAAGCTATAAGGGAGTTATATAAAGTTAATATTAAATAATAAGTTAATATAACTTTAAATACTTATAATAGCTTAAATATTATAAAAGTATTAAGTCTTTTATTATAAAGTAATATATAAATATAATAAGAAAAGCATAATTAATAAGAATTATATAAATTACTTAGCATTAATAAATATAATCTTATATTAAATCTTTTAAATAGCTTAATAGTTTTTTAATTAATATTAATTTAATTATATTATTAAAATAAAAATAATAAAGATAATATTTAGTTAGTTTTTAATTTAAATAATATTATTAATAAGTTTATTTAATTTAAACTAAACTTAATCTTAGTAATATTAAAATCGCTATAACCTTAATAATATAAATAACTTAAGGAATTAAAGAATAAATTAAAAAAGATATATCTTACTTAATAAAAGGTTAAGAATTATAATTTTTTTTTAAAGCTTTAATATAATAATATAATTAATATCTTAAGTAATTTATTTAAGAAATTTAATTATAAGGAGATTATAAAGTTAATTAGTAATAATATTTTTTACTTTAAATGCTTTAATCTTAAAATGTATAAAAATATTTAGCTTTTTAAGTTATATATTATTTATAAAATTAAGAGTAAAATTAAAAAGCTATATAAGAAATTATAGCTTATTATTATTAAATATAATAATAAGGATAAGTATAATATTTTTATATAATTTTTAATTATTTAAAGAGCTAGCTAAAGACTTTTAATTACTTTAGCTTTATTTCTTTTAATATAAAGCTTTTAATTAAAGCTTTAAAATATTACTTAAATGTACCCTTAATTAAAGTTTAAGCTTAAGTAATTTATTTTATATTACTTACCTTTTAAGATTTAAAATAAATATTCTTTAAAAATTATTATATAAGTTATTAAATTATTATATAGTATTATTAAATTTAATATATATTAATAAGCAATTTATTATAAGTTTTATTATAATGATTTAAATATAGTTATCTTAGCATATAATTTATACTTCTTAATTATAAATTAAAGAAAAAGTTTTTTATTATTACTGCTATATAAATTAATAATATATTATTCCTTAATACTTTAGCATTTTTAAAGTTAAAAGAATAAAAAATTAAAAAGGTAAATATTTAATGCAAGCTAAAATAAATACTTACCTTTAATAAATTACTTATTTTTAATAGCATAACTATAAGCATTTTTAATAAAAACACTTTATATCTTTATTAAAAGGGCTAAGATAAGAAAATTATGCTTATTAATAATAAGGCTAATAATTATGCTTAATAATATATAAAGCAATATATATAAGGAATATACCTTGCTTTTATTTATTAACTTAAGGTAGCGTTTAACTTATTAATAATAGCTTAAATTTAAAAGCTTTTTTATAAGAATTATAATAAGTTAAATCGCTAGTTATAATAATAAGCTAATAACTTAAAATATAAACTTTAATATATACCCTTAAATTTATTTTAAATTAAATTAATGGTTTTTATTAATAATTTATTTGCTAATAATAAAAACCTTAGCTTATAAATTAGCTTTATTATTATACTTATAAATAAAATATAAACCTTATAAGCTTTTAAGTAAAATATTAAAAGCAATATTATTTATTAATTCTTAATAAAATATTAAAAAATAACTTAAAGTATTTTAGCTTTAAAGATTTATAATATAATTAATAGCTTTAATATAATTATAATGTTAATAGCTACTTTATATTAAGTTATTATATATTTAAATATTATAATAATTCCTCTTATAATATGCATTAATTTATACTCCTTATATAAATGCTTAGTTAAGCTTAATATAATAAAAGAAAAGCACTATATAATTAATATTATAATTCTTTAATAATTATATAAAAAGCATAAAGTCTTTAAAATTTATTAAATTACTAAAAATTACAACTTAATTAATACCTTTATAAAAAGTATTCTTAATAGCACTTTTTAACGCTTTATAAATATAAATAAGATTATAATTAAGATATAAAGCTATATAAATCGCGGTTAAAAAGATAAGGTAATTATTTAAATATAATAAAAAGTTAAAAAAATTATAATATATTAAAACTTAAATTTAAATTATTAAAGCATAATTTAATAACTTATTAATAAACTATATTAATATAACCTTAAATATTATTATTACATTATATATTATAAGGTTATTATATTAATATTAATGCAATTAACTTAAGTATGCATATTATGTAATTATAAAAATAAAAAGATTATTAAAGGTTTTTAATAAGGAATAATAAAATAATTTCTTTAATTAAAGGCAATGCATAGCAAAAGTATAAAAGTTTAGTTTATATTTATTAATTACTTATAAATTACCTTATAATGCAATATAATTAATTAATTTTAAATTATATCCCTTTTAAAAGTAAACCTTATATTTAAGATTTTTATAATAATGCTTATGCATTAAGGGTTTAAATAATAAAGGTTATTATTATCTTATAAGCATTTAAGTTATTAACTTATATTTAATAAGCATTTTTAATTAAATTTTATAATTTAATACCTATATATTAAAATTAAGAATATTGCTATTTATTAACTTAATTAATAATCTTTATTTTACACCCTACTTTTCCCTTTATTTAAATACTTTATTTACTAATTCTTATAACTTATTAATCTTTATTTTAATAACTTATCCTTTAATACATTTCTTAATTTCTTTATTTAATAAACAGCATTAAGTATAGCAAAGCTTAAATTAAGCTAAATTAAGAAATTTTAATTATTTAAAGATTAAATAATTATATTAATAGTTTAAGGGTTTAATTTAATTCTTATTTAATTTAAGCGTTATAAATAATAAAAGCATAAATTTATAAAATATATTATAAATAAAATATTTATATAATAATTATAACCCTTTAAGCTTTTTAACTTTATATAATTAAAATATTTTAATATATATATATACTTAATTAATTTTTATTTATTAATTATATACTTTAATAAATTAATTAACTTTTAACTCTTTAATAATAACTTAAGCCTTTTTATATACTTACCTTTTATAATAATATAGCATAATAAAATAATAATATACTTATAATTTAACTTATATATATAATTAATTAATTACCTCTTAACTTTAAGTTTAATTTAACTTAATATCTTCCTTTTTTTTATACTTTTTAAAAGTAATATATATTTATAAAATAAAAATTGCTAATATAAGAATAATAAGTATTATTTATATAAAGGATTATTTAGGATTAGGTAGCTTTAGCTTATTAAGATGCTTAATAAGCAGCAGCCTTAGCGCAGCATATAAAATAGCTAGCATAATTAGGCCTTCTACCTTCCTTCCTTCCATAGTTAATAATAATTAACCACAATACCAATTAAACATCGTATTGCAATACGTAACCCAGCCAACAGCTAGCAATTATAATTAGTAATCTTTTTAATATTAAGGTATATAAGGGGCATATAATAAAGAAGTTTTTCTTAATATAACTTCTTAAAAGGGTTCTTCCTTAAATAAATACTTATTTAGGCTTTTAATTAATCCTTATAATGGATAATGCCTTATAGCATTATAATTAAGCTATTTATAAGGCCATTTAAGCAAAAGGCATTAAACTAATATATTTACTGCCATATTCCCTTAATTTAAATTTAATTAAGGCATATTTTAAGGATTTAAAGAGGTATATTTATTATTAATATTAATATAAGATAAATAATTATAATAATAATATAATAAATTTATAAAGTTCTTATGCTTAAGCATTAAAAAGATTAGCTAATATATAAAGGCAATTAAGGAATATTTCCATTATATACATATATTAAAGAAAAGGTTTAAAGGTAATAATTATAATAAAAGTTAATAAAGATGCTATATAATTAAAATAAAGGCAAAAAAAGTAATATTAATAAAAAGAAAAGAGTATAATAATGGAATTATTTATAGTAAGTTTTTTAATAATGGGTAAGTTAGCAAAAGAAAGCATTATTTAAATAATTAAAAGGGATAGGTAATAATTTACTATAAGAAATATACTTAATTTTCTTAATTAACTTTTTAATCGCCTAAATAAAGCCTCTTTTTTATATATAACTACTTTAATTACTTTCTTGCTAATTATATTACCCTTTCTTTTATAAATAATAATAATTAGCCCTTAAAACTTATTAAAAAATGCCTTAAACTTATTCTTTATTATTAATGCATTATTAGCTAACGCTAAAGGGCTTTTTGCTTACTTAAAATTATAATTATTATTTTACGCTAGTGTTAATAGCAGCGGCAGCTCTTCCTTTTTATTATTACTCTTAAGAAGCCTAAAGAAGTCCTCCCTCTTTTTTAAGTATAGCTTTATAAGCCTTTTAACTAATTTAATACTATTTAAGCCCTTTTCATTAAACTAAATATCCTTCTTTAAGTATAAGGCTTAAAGATTAATGCTTTTATGCTTTATTACCTTTTGCAGCTTTATTAATTACTTTCTTTTTATTAATATATAAAAATGCTTTTATAAGGCCTTAAACATAAAGTCTTTACTAAGGGCCTTTTAATTATTAAATACTTATAATAGCAATAATAAAAGCATAAGTAATTAATAATAATATATAGGGTTGCTTAAGCAAGAAGCTTTTATTATTAATAATGCTAACAACTTTTTAAAGCCTGTTAATAAGTATATTAATAAAGGTATTAATAGCGGCGGCAATAGTATCGCTAAATGCCTATATATAAAGCTAAGGGCATAAAGATTAATTAATGAATTAACCATTATATTAATATTACTTTCTCTTTGCTTATTATTTTTTTTAGGCTTCTTTTGCTTATATATAAGGCTAATATTATTTTTATTAAATTCCTTATTATTTTTATTAGCTTTAGCAGTATTTATTTACTTAATAAAAAGCTTTTTTAAAGGCGCTTAAATGGCAGCCTTATTATTAACTATTATTTATACTTATATTATTAAATTAATATTAGCAATATTTATATATATGCCGTTCTTTTTAATATAGCAGCATTATTCTTATAAAAAGTTCTTCTTATTATAATAATAATAATTAACCTTATAATAAATACTTTTAAAGCATTATTATATTTATATTAACTTTTTATAAGCCTTAAAGCTAAGTAATTAATTGCCATTTCTTATTATTATTATATAAATAGTAATTAACCCTTTTTAAGGGCTTTTAAATAATGATAACTCTTTTGCTAAAGGAATACTTATTAAGCGTTTAACTATTAATAAATTATTTATTAAGCTAGGCATTAACCTTATTAATAAGGAAGGCTTAAAAACCTTAATGCTTAATTATCACCTTAATGTTATAATGCTTTAAAGCATTATTTATATTACTAAAAGTATTACCTTATAGATATATATAATTATAAGATAATAGGAACCTTTACTTAAAAAAAGCATTTTTATAATTTAGTTATTAAAAAGTTCTCCCTTTAAATACCTTTTAATCCTTTTTATTATATTTAATTAAATTAAGAATATTCTTATTTATAGCTAATAATTTACCTTAAATAAGACTTATAATAACTTAATTATTATATCCCTTATATTAATAAGCTTAACCTTAACTTAATTCTTTATCTTTAAGAAAAAATTGCTTAATAAAAAATTAATATTAAAAGCTTTATACTTATTATTATTAAACTTAAAGCTATATCGCTTTATTAGCAATATAAAAGTAGGCTATATGCTAATAACTTTTATATATAATATAAGGAATGCTTTCTTAAGCAATTTCTTTAGCAAGGAACGGCTTTTTAACTTCTTAATATCGTTACTTTTAGTATTATTAATTAATAATAATAATTTAAATATACTTAATGTTTCTTAGCTAGCATTATTATTCTTAACTTTATTTAAGTTAATTAAAGCATTATTCGTATTAAAGATGGCTTTAAAAATAACCTTTTTAGCATTCTTAGCAATATATTAAGCAGCATGCTAAGTAGCTACTTGCTTATTTTCAGAGGTTTTTAATTAAGCTGCTAGCTTTTTTTTATAGCAGTAATAACCTTTATCTTTACCATTAACTTCTTTATATATAATAATGCCATTAATTAATTAATATAGTATTTATTAATAAAGTAAATAACTTGGCATTGTAAATAAGTATATAATTGCAATGGCTAGGCTTTTGCTTTTTAAGAGCTATTAGAATAAGTTTGCTATTAATTTGGGTGCGCTGTAATTACCTTAGGCCAAAGCTAATAAAGTATATGCTCCCTTATATAACGAGCTTAAATTAACTACGCTATTCTTAATTATTCCAAAGATATATATAAAATAAGGTTTTAATAACCTTTTTTTTGCTAAATTAAGTATGCAATAATAGCGAGAAGGTTATTCTTAAGAATATTAGTACGTATTCCGCGTTTATAGCAAACTTTTGGTATAAGGGGGGATAGCTAACCAAAGAGACAGGGGGGGGCTGCGTTTTGTTTGGGACAGACAGCAGCATGGGTACGCCTGTCAACATCAACTTGGTAATGCCGATCTTTACCAGCACGGTGGAACCGGCTACTTGATGGGCGCACACTGAATCGTTTTTCAACTCGATGAGCAGCTGGACGCAGCCTACTATGTAGGAACGAGGTCCTACTCATTATGTCATAAGTAATGACACGAATACAGATCCTCATCGAGCTTCCCTTATGATGAACGAGACAAGTGACAGTCGATAATCGCGGGCCGATTGTGGGAAGACCCATTTTCTACAGATTCCTTTTCCTGCTCCGATGTTACCCCCGTTCATCCACAAGTCCGCCAGTCTGTGGATTAATCCTGGTCATCCTGGTTAAGAAATCAAGCATCCGACGAGATGGTTAGTATCCACAGAGCTCCACCTCAGAACAAGTTACAAATGCTCATGTAAGTTTAACAGCGTTTGTGTCTCATCTGATTAACTCCACGAGTATGACTATGAAATGCTTTCATGGGTTTTATCAGACAAAGTGTTGACTATATGGTCACTCTACAGAGACGATACGAAAAGAAGAATATCGGCATAGTCGAACTGGGTCACGTAGGGCTCCGTAGAAAGACTTGTCCTGAAAACTCTCAAGGCAGCACGCTGCTTGGGCCGACAACCCCACTGCCACACACATGAAGCTGGGATCTCTGGACAAGTTGGAAAGGGGCTTGGTGGAGTGGACGTCCTCCCCGAATTTGTCAGGATAATGGATCCATCACAATCACAAATCTAGTAATCTTTTCGATCGGATGCCGATCTCTAATGCTCTGATTCATTCCTAGGTGACATCTGTATGTGCTATAAGACATAGGATATGTCCTGTGCTATCATTCCTCACGTGGCGGTTTACTCCCGATAACCCTAATAAACAAAAGACCTGGTCAACACGCGGGCCTCACTGACAAGAACGCTGGCGGTTTCGGCCGCCTTCTGCGGCGTTACGGCAACTTGCTCCAAGTCTCGGGCCACTGGTTCCTCTGTTGGTAATGCCACATATGACTGTAAGTGTAATAGTTCTCTCTCCACGGTGTCATGATTCCCTTTCCTTTCTCTCAGAGAAGTGCCCTCTGGTCTCCGGAATATATAGCTAACAGAGCCAAGACATTGTGGTCGGTGGCGGCCCATCCGGTATTATCGCCGCTACCCGTCTCGCCCAGTCTTCCAGCAAGAGCGTGCTTCTCCTCTCCCGCGGCCAAGGGCCTACCGTCGGGACCGGAGCCGTAGGCACAGTGGGGTTCAACAACACGTTGACACCTATTGACGTCCCCGGTCTCTCGACTGCTGTCACCTCGTACAACGTGGGAGACCAGCCGCTCTTCCAGGCCTACCTGTGCTCGGATGTCGACGCTTTCGCAACCTGCGTGTTTGGAGGCGGTGCTTCCATCAACTACATGGTGTTCCCTCACCCCCCGGAGCGTGACTTTGACGACAAGTGGCCCGCGGGGTGGAAGTGGGACGATGTGTCCGCCGCCGCCGACCGGGTTTGGGACCTCAACCCGGGCAACATGCTCCCCAGCATGGACGGCAAGCGGTACGACCAGGGCATGTTCGAGACTGTTTCCAAGTTCCTCGATGCCCAGGACTGGTCGGAGGTTGACCAGGTCGCGGAGCCTAACAGCAAGACCAAGGCGTACAGCTATCCCAACTGGGACATCGGCGTCTCTGGTGACTGTCAGCCTTGCTGCCGGCGGTAAAGTGGTCCTGGCTGCTGGCCCTTGGGGAACGCCTCGCATCCTATTCAACTCCGGGATCGGTCCAAACGACCAGGTTCAGACCGTTGCCGACGGAATCAGCGGTATTGCTGTTCCGCCCAAGGAGGACTGGATCGATCTCCCCGTCGGCCAGACCATCAAAGACCACCCAATCTTCAGTATTTATGTTCAGACACCTGACAACTGGACCTCGTTCAACACATCTACTGTCGTTGATGGCACCAACCTCGATGATATCGAGTTGTATACAGAGCAGGGCTCCGGTGTTCTATCGCAAGACTACCACCGCATGATCTTCTGGACGTCGAACGTGGCCTCCGACAACATCACTCGGTACTACCAGGGCAGCGTCAGCCCCCAGGTCCAGGGCCTTGTCCTGATTAAGGCCTACTTGACCCACGGCGCCACCTCCTCTGGTCAGATGGGCATCCTAGCCAACGGCACAGTCGGATACACCCAGATGCCCTACCTCCAGACCCAGGGAGACCAAGATGGCGCTCGGACTTTTGTGGAGGAGCTGCTCGAGAGCGTCACTTCCCACGGCTGGGAGCTCACCCAAGGCACCACCAACGCCTCTGCCATCCTGGCATCTCATACCCAGGGCGACCATTACGTCGGCACTGCAAATATCGGAACTGACCCCAAGACCTCTGTGGTGGATACCGACGTCAAGGTCTGGGCCACCGACAACCTGTACATCGTTGATTCCAGCATCCACGCTGATCTGCCGACCGGGAACACCCAGGCCATTACTATGGTCGTGGCTGAGGCCGCGGTGGAGAAGATTATCGCCGCGAGTAGCTAAGCTGCACGGTCGACCTCTCAACTTAAGAGACGCGACCATTGAGTGCGAGATCCGATGACTGTAGCGGCAGATAAAGGAAATATGTGTGGAAGTTGTGGGAAGTTTGTTCTAAAGTTATTCATGTAAATAAGTTCGTGTCCCAATTAATTAAGTATACCCAACTCAATACGTGCTTCTCGTTTGCAAGATTTGTGGGTATCAACTTTTTATTGCCTTTATTATTCTTAATATGGGTGATATTATTGAGTGTGCTATTGTCTCATGTCTGATTTTGCCGTCTATCCTCTGTCGTCGTTGTCGATGTCGACGACGCTGATGTGGACGAACTCGAGATTGGTGTTGATTGAGACTGGGCCCTCGCCACAGACCGCCTCTTCCAGTGGCCCATATTCCCCAATGCCCCTGACTCCCTTTGTGAAGTCTCCGCCGTTGGTAGTGGTGATCTGGGGACATCTGTCTCTGGTGTATGCTCTCCGTCGTCATCGTGGCCCGCCGGCATGCTCCCGGGCAGCTCTGCCACAAAATGCGGCACTTCCATCTCTGTTGCGGCTATGTGCATCGGCGGCATCTCTATGGCATCTCTGTCTGCCGGCGCCTCACTTAGTGCGGCCGTGCTGGCCCTCGCCCTCGAGTCCAGTTCGGCCTTGTTGTCCGCCGCAAACCCATCACTATTTGCCGGTGAGGTTTTGGAATCGCCAACACCAGACATCATGGACTCGATCCGGGTGCCGTTCTCGCGCCTCTTCCTGCGGTGCCGCCATATGAAGAAAACAACCGCGCTTACGGCGATAGCGGCGACTATCCCTCCCACGCCAATAGCTATGCCGATTATAGTGCCGGCCGGTATTCCGCTTTCTGTCCTCGAGGTGGGGTCGTCGTTCTGGGCGACGGTGTTGCTGGAAGACGACGAAGGGGTCGGCGTGTCGCCATTGCTCCCGGACGCCGCCGTGCTTTCTACCGTCGATGGCGTGGCTGTAGCTGTTGACGGCGCGGAGTAGGTCGATCCGGGGACCGTCGGGTCGGTCGCCAATATGCTAAGGTCAGACTCCTGCCAGCGGACCTGGAGGGCGAAAGCCATCTCTGAACTGTCGGTCGTATGAACGCACTTCGAGTAGCTGTAAGGATCGTTCAGGAGGCATGTGTATCCGTTCGGGCAGCAGACCCTGACGGTCTCGCCATCGAGCACATTCCCTCCAAAATATACCATCCCGCCATCGTCTGTTCGCGCCCTATCATTCGGGAAGTCGCAGCCCTTGCTGTAACCGGTCGGACATATCCCAGGCGAGTAAAAACCGAAGCTGTAGTCGTATAATGAGTGAAACTTTGGCGGCATGCACACCAGGCTCGAGAGCGGCGGCGTGACGGTGTCTGTCCAGTAAAGGCTCTGATGGGGTGACGTCAGTGGATGTGGTTCCATTTCGCGAACTCGTGTTTAGGGGGCTCACTGCGCAAAAGTCCGGAGTGGTAAAGACTGTCGTGAGAGGGCCCGCGCCGTGGTACCCGGGCACGTAGCCCAGGTCCGACGTGGTTGTTGTCATGCCGCCGTGTTGTAGCCGCGGCTTAGCGAGCCATTGCTCTGCCAGAAGTTGTCATTGAGGAGGAAACGGTTTCCCTGGAGGTGCAAAACTAGGGAACAGCATGATGGCGTGAAGTCAATTCGGGTTCGGGCGTACCAAAAACCCAACACCGCCAGCACAGACAGTGGGTTCTTGGCTAAGCGAACACGAGTCAGCGATCGAGCTGTCATTTGATTGCTCTTGGCTATAGTCGCGTCGATCAAACGGTCGACTAGCTAGGCTCGCTAGGATCGTGGTCACTCGACCGTCTATGATTTGTAGCTAGAGAATCGAAGGGACTGGTGTGTTCCAACTTTCGCATATATCTACGAGCAAATCCTGATTCGAATATCTGCTGTTTTTTCTTGTGTGCGACTTCCCTGTGAAGCGTGCACGCCAACTCAGTGACAGAGCGATAACCATCGTGAGGCGAGGGAGGAAATGCTCCGGAGCCGCCTGTCGAAGCCGACAATTCCGGGTAAATGAGCGGGTCCAGGCGTAGATCTTGAACTGCGCCGTCACCGAGGCCTCCGAGCATGTTCGGTGTATCTACCCGGTTTCCCGTGGGGTTTTTGCTCCGGCTCGACGAGAGGCCGTAACCTACCTTCCGTTGCAAATCCGAATCGATTTCGACGTGAAGTCGACGATGTCGTCAAGAGGTTGGACCTGAGTCAGGATGCATGTGTAGGTGACGGGCACCCTTGACAGTCACTGCCCCCTGAAACCCTCGCCCTTCTTCAGAGTCAGAACGGTGTTTCCTTTCAGCCGGCATGGGACGGGGGATCCGTCTTTGATCTAAGGATATTCGTGGGTCGCATGCCATACTCGCTTACTGAAGTTCCCAATGAATCGCCCGCGATGGCCTACCTATACAGCTTGTGGTAACCCGGGTACAGCTCACACACTCTATGGACCTAAAAGGCAAAATCAACATCGCGCACCTGACCCACAGTGCACTTAGTCTTCCTCTCCACAGTTCGTGGTCAGCAAGCATGTACGCCTGTTCGCTTCCTTTGTGAATGATATTCGTATTGGTGACACGCTAGTTGATCTCAAATACGCATGTGTTTCTTGGAGCATTCATCGCGAAATCTTCGCGTGTGCTGACCTGATCAGACTCGACAACCTCGGCGCTCAGTCTTAGAGATTGATTCTCAGACTCAGATGGTTGTCAAAGGTAACCGAACCCCAGTAAGGCTCCATGCCACCGTTACCCACGTTGACGTACGTGTCGGTGCCGAAAATTCCTTGTTCAGACATCGCAAGAAGCCAGTCCTTTATGTCCCCAGTGAAGTTACCCTGGTACATATCATTCTCTGGAACAAGCAAGGACGAGACAGTGATTCCTGTGTCTGTGTTCTTGCCTTGGTACAGCTTCCAGCCGTCCTTGCCAAAGAGGCTGATGGTGGCAACGGCGCCTTCTGCCCAGCCGATCGGGACCTGACCGCCTTCATACTGAAGCCACAGCATGAGCTCCTGAGCGTTGCTTGATGTCGAGTCTCCCTTCGTATCGGATGTCATGAAATCGTAGACGACGTTTCCTGAAAGTCATTGTCAGCAGAGGAGGTGACGATGCTGCTCAGATGACGTCGAGACCAACCCTTATACGCAGTTGTGTTGCTAATGGTCCATTCGTAGGTGCTAGGAATGGATGAAATAGCGCTGAGCTGAGTCTCCAGGTTTTGTGTCAAGCCAATGAACGAATAGCCCTTGACAACATTGGTCCCGACAGCCTCGTCAATGTCCCATACGCTGGACCAGTGAATCGTCTGGCCATCACCGGAGCCGGTGAAGTCAAAGTAGTCCGTGCAGCAGGACCCGGAAATATCCTTGTAGTTGTAGTTCATCGAATAGACGATCCAAGGCGTCCCTGAGATGACCTGGTAATCGTTCGGGGCCCCGCAAAACTTGGCAGTGGCAGCAGCGGAGGCCCGCTCGACGGCAGCTGCGGCAGAGCCCGTCACAGCTGTGGCTGCGACAAAGAGCGCGGCGAGGGAACGGAATGCCATTGTGGCTAAAAGAACGTGAGGCGTTTAAACGAATGAAAGAATAAGGAATCGCTGCAACTGTTCAACTTCACCACAGCTAAAGCCAAAAGTGAAAGATCGGAGTTGACCATAGATACACGAAAGCGTGCCGCCACAAGTTTTAGTAACGGTCTGTTGTTCAGTCTTGATTTTGATGACATACCGTTCGGCGTTGTCATTGGTGGGTCTTGTTTCCACCTCCAAGAAAGGAGTTGTTGCAATTAGAATTGCCCCTACCCAGATGTTTCATTTCAGTGAAACAGTAGCGGGAGACTCCTATTCAACATCACCCAATCCCAAATAAACCCCGAGCGTCTGGACTCTTGCACAGAGTCTTTTGATTTATTCACCCCGGGATTTTTGTGGCTCATCATCTTATATCACCAACTTTAATGAACGGCTCCCAGACCCGGCACTGCCGGACTTCCGCACTGCCTGCACGCCAGGGGCCCTGTTACTAGGTTCCACGTGATTGACCTCGGGATCTACGACTTCTCAAAGAACTGGTTCTTTGGCCGTGGAAGACCAAGATGTTCGCGCAGCGTTGTCCCTTCATATTCCTGCCGGAAAAGCCCGCGTCGTTGAAGTTCTGGCACCAACCTCTCGACGACGTCATCCAGACCCTGCGGCAGGAAGGGAAAGGTCACAGTGAACCCATCAGCTCCATCCTCTGCTAGCCAGCGGCCCATTTGGTCGGCGATACTCTCCGGGGTCCCTACAAAGGCCAGCCCGGCATACCCGCCGAATCGCTGCGCGAGCTGCCTGACAGTCAGTCCCTCGTCCTTCGCAAGCATGACCGCGCCCTCCCGCGCCGTCTTGCTCGCGTTGGTCTCGGGCAGGTCCTCCGGTAGCGGGCCGTCTGGGTCGAAGCCCGACGCATCAGTCCCCAGCATGATAGACAGGGACGCTATGGCGCTGTCATAGTGCACCAGGCTGTCAAGCTCGAGCCTTTTCGCCTTGGCTTCCTCGACCGTGTCGCCGACGATGATCATCGCCGCCGGGAGGATTTTAATGTGCTCGCGCCTCCTGCCTGCTGCTGCTGCGCGGTCCTTGATGTCTGCGTACAGTGCCTTCCCGGACTCCAGATCTTGTGGGGAGCAGAACACAACTTCTGCCGTCTCCCCTGCGAGCTGTCTCCCGGGCTCACTCTGGCCGGCTTGGACGATCACTGGCCAGCCTTGGACCGGGCGAGCGATGTTCAACGGCCCGCGGACGCTCAGTTCGTCTCCCTTGTGGTTGAGTGTGTGTATCTTCTCCGGGTCGACATAGATGCCGCTCTCTTGGTCACGGACGAAGGCGTCGTCGGCGAAGCTATCCCACAGTCCCGTCACGACGTCGTAGAACTCCCGGGCCCGCTTGTAACGGTCGCCGTGCTGCATGTGCTCGTCCTGGCCAAAATTCTTGGATGACTCCGGATTGCCAGTCGTGACAATGTTCCAGGCTGCTCGCCCATTACTTAGATGATCCAACGAGGCGAAACGACGAGCAATGTGGTATGGCTCATCATATGTAGTGGATGCCGTTGCCGCGAGTCCGATCTTCTCCGTCACTGCTGAAAGGGCAGAAAGTAGCGTGAAAGGCTCGAAGGATGTGACTGTGTGACTGCGCTTGAGAGCCTCGACTGGCATGTTCAGGACGGCTAAATGGTCAGCCATGAAAAATGCGTCGAATTTCGCAGCCTCCAGTTTCGTTATGAATGACTTCAAATGCCCCAGGTTGAAGTTGGCATCGGGAAAAGAACCAGGGTACCGCCATGCTCCAGTATGGAGACTCACAGGTCGCATGAACGCGGTGAGGTGCAGTTTCTTCGAGTCGGACATTTTCAAGATCGTCTCTCTTCGAGTATTCCAGGTCCTGATATCTCAAAAATGGATGAATGAAATCTCACTCTGCTCCAGGTTAGGCGTCGACTTTTGAAGCTCTCAAGGTTTGGCTCTGGGGTAGCAGTTATCGGGCTGATGACAAATGGATTGCTCCATCGCGATGGCGACATCGATGCATTTGGGAGGGGCATGCACACTTCGACTAATCAAAGCGGTAGCGACTCGCATGCGGTCAGCTCACAAAATTGCTAAGCGGTGTTTTACTCCGAGCTTTCCGGACTCTCACTATATGTTTGAGGATGTTATCAAGTGCAAAAAGACGCAGTGACAATGCACAACCTTTCGGCCAAGAAGAGAGACTGCATTTCAGAAGCGGAACCGGGAGCATTTCTAGGGTGGGACGTGGTCAAGTAACCTTAATCCCTATACCTCACTTAACATCCAAATATAATATTTAAATGTTAACTAACCTCGTTTTATATTTAAATATTAATTAACCTTATTTTATATTTAAATATTAAAAAAAGAATTATTATTAAATTATTAATATTAATTTTTAATTTATATTAATAAATCTATTTTAACATTATTTTAATTCTTATTATAATTATTATAAGCTGCATAGCATTCTAAGTAGCCTAACTTTTTTATACTAAAGATTATAAAACATCCCTTAAAGAAAGCATTTTCCAGCTTATACTTTTTATAATTATTATACTTCTTATTAACCTTAATTCCATAAAACGCAATTAAAACTTTAATTAAATAATGTAAATCCTTTAATATTAAGTTTAACTTATTATTTAAAGTTATGCCATAAGTATTAATATAAATATAAATATTATTACTATCCATTTTAATAAGCTTTTTAAGGATAGCCTTTTATCTTTTATTAAAATTATATTATTAATAAATTAAAGTTATACTTATATATTTTTTATTAATTATATTAATTATATTATTTATAATATACTTAATAATAATTACATTACTTATATTAATCTTATATTCTTAAATAATTAAATTATCCTTAACTAAACTAAGATTAATATACTTAATAATCTTAAGTTTAAGCAATATTTTAAAATTCTTTTTTTTTAATTTATTTATTAATAAGTTAAACTTAAAGCCTTAAAAATATAAGTATTGCTAATTACTATTTACGTTAAGTTATTTATTAAGTTAATTTTAAATAAATATATTAAAGTTAGCTTCTTTATAAATATAGCTTAAAAAGTAAAATTTTTTTTCTTTTTTAAAAAAAATTAAATTATTAATATTTTATAATAATTCTTCTTAAATTTAAAATTATTAAAATATAAAAAATATATAATATATAATATATAATATATAATATATTCTTTATAATTATATATATATTAAAATTAATTATTTTAATAAAACTTAATTTTTAATAAATTATTTATTAAATAATATAAAAGCTTTTTTAAAATTATTTTTAAATATTATAATATTAATAATTTATTATATTAAGTCTTAATAAAAATTTTATATTTATATATTATTAAGGGCTATATGTTGTATACTTATATTATTTAATCTTTTAATTATTATTTATTGCTTATATATAAATATAAATATTTATATGTATATTTAAAAATATTAAAATTATTATAACTTTAATTAAAATCTTAAAGATAATTTATATTTTTAAATTTAATTTATATTTATTATACTTTATTTTATATTTAATATTATTTTAAATTATTAATATAACTTTATAATAATTTTATATTTATTTTTAATATTATTCTTTATTATTATTCTAAGTTAATATTATTTTTAATTATTATTTAAATTAAAAGATAATCTTAAATTCCCTTTTAACGCTATATTTTATAATTACTTTAACTTTTATTTTGCTTTTTAAACTTTTCTTTCTTTTTTAATCTTTTAACTTAACTTTATTAATATTTTTATTTTTAATTTTATTTTTAAATGTTTAATTCCTTTTACTTCTTAATTAAATAAATATTTAATAAGATTTAAAATAAGCTAAAATAGGTTAATATTAATAAAAAGAGTATAATAAAAGAGGAGGAAAGTATTAATAAATTAAAAGAACTTAAAATTATAATATAATTTCTTTTTTCCTTAAAGGTATTAAGAATAAAAAATTATATATGCTTTTATTAATTTAATATATTTTAATTCTTATTAATATATTAAAGTTTAAATAATAATAATATAAATTAATATATAAATAAAGTTTTAATTATTATTACTTTTAAGTTAATTTTATATTATTCTTAAGGTAAAATTATTATTTAAAAATATTAATTCTTCTTATTAATTAAACTTAATAAAACTTAAAAAAAAATATTTATATTAAAATATATTTAAATATAGTTTATATAAATATAATTAATTTATATACTTTTAATTACTTTAAAGCTAATTAAAAGGCTTTTATAATAAATAATCTTAAACTTAATAAATAATTAAATAATTAAAGTAATAAACTTATATTAAAATAATAAATAAGTTAAATTATAACTTAAAAATATAAAATAAAAGAAAAAGTTTAATTATATTATAAAAATAATTAATAATAATATAATTAATAATATAAACTATATAATTAAAGTAAGTATTAATATAATTATATATATATTATTAAATTTACCTTTTAATTATATTAATATTTAAGATTATTTAAATATTATATATTTAAATATAATATTTAAATATTATAATAATTTAAATCCCTTATTTAAAATTAATAAAAATTAAACCATTTTTATTAATATTTAAATAATATTAATAAAATATTTAAATATTATATTTAAACATTATAAAAATATAAATTTTAAATTAAATTACCTTTATTAAGTCTTATATAATATTAATATTATATTTAAATATTATATTAAAATACTATATTTAAATACTATATTTAAATATTTTAAAAATAAGGGTTTTTTATTTAAAATTAATAAAGATTAAATTATTTTAAATTATTATTTAAACTAAAAGATAATTTTAAGTCCCTCTTTAATGCTATTCTTTATAATTGCTTTAGCTTTTATTTTTTTTCCTAAACTTTTTTTTCTTCTTTAACCTTTTTACTTAACTTTATTAATATCTTTATCTTTAGCTTTATTTTTTAAATCTTTAATTCCTTTTACTTTTTAATTAAAAGAATATTTAATAAAACTTAAGATAAGCTAAAATAAACTAATATTAATAAAGAGGGTATAAAAAAAGGAAAGAAAGGTATAAATAAATTAAAAAAGCTTAAAACTATAATATAATCTCCTTCTTCCTTAAATATATTAAGAATAAAAAATTATATATACTTTTATTATTTAATAGTTTTATTTTTATTAATATATTAAAGTTTAAATAATAATAATTTAAATTAATATATAAATAAGGTATTAATTATTATTACTTTTAAGTTAACTTTTATATTATTCTTAAACTAATAATATACTAACTTATCTTAAAAAAGGTAATAGCATTATTTAAAAGTATTAATTCCATTTATTAACTTAATTTAATAAAACTTAAAAAAGCATATTTATAATGCTTTAACTTTATATAACTATTAATATAAATATAATTAAATAAGAAAATAAAATTACTTATAAATATAAGTTGCTTATTATTTATATTTAAAGCTTAACATAACTATATTTTAAAAGCTAAATTTAAGGTTATACTTTTTTATAATAAAAAGAGATTTAAAATTATCTTTATTTTATATTTATAAACTTATAATAAAAATAAGTTAATATAAATAAATATATATAAGTAATTAAATAATTTACTTAATAATAACCCTTAAAAGTAAATTATATTTATTATTAATTAAATAGCTTTATTAATATTAAACCTTAGCTAAATTTAATAATAATAATATTTTATCTTAATTATTAAATAAGATTTTAAAATTATACTTATTAAAGCTATAATAAATAATTAAACATTTCTTTTGCTTAACCTATTTTAATAAACTTTGCTTTATACTTAGCTTATTATTAAAGGTTTAAGTAAGATTTAATAAAATAAGTATTATTTATATTATTAAAACTTTTAAATAATACATACCTTATATATATTAATAAGTTTAAGTATATTAAGTAAAACTAATAATATTAAGTAAAGCTATTATAAGGCTATATAATAATCTTAATAATTTACTTTAAAATATATTAATCTTATATTTAAATATTATATTAAGATATAAACTTATATAATTTTAACTTAATATTCTTTTAATTCCTTATTAAAAATATACCTTGTAAAATTAAATAGCATATTTAATTTATTATTGCTATAATTAATGCTAAGAATTTAAACTATAAAGATACATTTTAAACCTTAATATTATAAAGATATAAATATTATATTTAAATATTATATTTAAATAAAATATTTAACTTATTAATAAAAAATTTATAATCTTAGTTAATGATAAAACTAATAAAGTTACTTATAACCTAAATACTATTAATATTAATAAAATGCTGCCATTATACTTTTTAATTAAATCTTTCTTTTAATATATTAAATAATTTATTAAATAGGAAATAATATATTAAAGAAGAATTTAAATTAATATAAGCATAAATAAGTATAATATTTAAATATTTATATAAAATAAGTATATATATAAAATATATAAGGTTATTTTAACTTACTTTTTCTTATTAATAGTTTTAAAACTATAAATATAACTTTATTACGCTTACCTTAAAGATATTTAAAGTTTATATTAATTAAATAAGATTATATTCTTAGAAATATAGCTGCTTAAGCCTTAATAAAATAAATAATAAAGAATAAATCCTTATTAATAAAAACATCCTAAATATATTATAAAATATTAATAATAATATTATTAATTAATATAATTTAAATAAAAAGAATATTTACTTCATACTTTAAATTTTTTTCTTTATTAAATATTTATTATATTATAAGTAAATTAAAGCGTTTTAATTAATAAATTAATTAATGCTTATAAATAAGTAATTAAATTAAATTTTTATTAATAAGTAATGAATAAATATTACTTAAAGCTTAAGCTTATTATTTTTTTAACTATTTGCTAATTAAAAGGTGGTTTTATAAAATACTTATAATAATTAATAATTTTCCATATAAATCTTAATATTAATAAGATAACTTATTATTTATAAAAGTAGGTGAATTAATTTAAGCAATAATGCTATTTAGCTTTTTTTAAATATATAGCGGGATTTTTATTAATAAAGAAATAGGGCTTAAATAAGTTTTATAAAAGATTATTACTATTTAAAAAGGACTTAAAGAAGTATTTTAAATTTTTACTTAAGATATATTATAACTTCTATATAATAGCATTTTAAGTTATCCTAAGCCTTAAAAATAAATTATATTTAAAGATTTATTAATATTTAAATATTATATCTTAATATTATATTTAAATATAAAATATATATATTATAAGTTATTAAGCATAAAGTTATTAAAAAGACTTTTTAATAATACTTTAAGTTTAGTAAATAAGTATTACTAAGTATTTAGGATAAAATTGGAATATTATAATAATATTCTTTTAAAATGATTATAAAGAAGTGCTAAACCCCTTTTAATATTTATTTTTTTAATTTATTTTATTAATAATAAAGTATAAATATTAAATATCTTAAATAATCTTATAAAAAGTTAATTTTAAATATAATATAATAAATTAATAAAGATATACTTATTATATTAATATTCCAAACTTTAAGTTAATAACCTTTTTAATTATATAACTAAGGGTTTATATACTTAAAGCCTTTTTTTAAGTTAAAAGTAATAATTATATTATAAAACTATTTATATTTTAAAATTTAAGTATTAATTTCCATAATATAAAGAAAGAATTTACTTACTTATAAAATTTTTAAAAAAGGTTATTTTATAATTTTATTTTAATTATTGCTTAAATTAAATTTAATAATGTATTAAGAAATGAATATATTATTTTATTATATTAAAATTCCTTTAAGCAAGGATAAAAATATTTATAATATAAAGTAATTAAATAATTATACTATTAAAAATAAATAAGCTTATTTTAAAAAAAAAACTTATTTTAAAAAGCTTTTCTTAAGATAATAAACCATAAAATTAAATTTCTTATTAATATATTAATAAAAGTAAATAATTTATATATATATATATAATTATTTACTTACCTTAAAAGCTATTTTATAAGTCTTATAATATTTAAAATAATGAATATAAGCAACTTTATTTTTTAAACTTTATAAGTATTCCGGAAATTAATTATAATAATATATTTTTATTACCTTAATATTAAAAGCATTATTATAAAAAATAAAGATAAATTTATCATTATCTTTTTTTAATAATTTATTAAGTTAAATTAATATTAATCATAAATAAATTATTAAAGAATATATTTAAATATAACTTATATAAATATAGCTAATTTATATACTTTTAATTACTTTAAAGGTAATAAAAAGGCTTTTATAATAAGCAATTTTAAACTTAATAAATAACTAAATAATTAAAGTAATGAAGTTATATTAAGATAATAAAGAGGTAAAATTATAGCTTAAAGGTATAAAGAAAAATAAAGAGTTTAATCATATTATAAGAATAATAAGTAGCAATATAGTTAATAATATAAACTTTATACTTAAAGTAGGTATTAATATGCATATATATATTATTAAATTTACTTTTTCATTACTTTATTATTTAAAATTATTTAAATATTATATTTAAATACTATATTTAAATACCATAAAAATATAGGTTTTATATTTAAAATTAATAAAAATTAAACTATTTTTATTAACTCTTAAATAATATTAATAAAATATTTAAATATTATATTTAAATACCGTAAAAATATAGGTTTTATATTTAAAATTAATAAAGATATTAAATCATTCTTATTAACTCTTAAATAATATTAATAGAATATTTAAATATTATATTTAAATACCGCAAAAATATAAAGTTTTTAATTTATAATTAATAAAAAGATTTATAAGAATATAAATTTTATATTTAAAATTAATAAAGAGATTAAATCATTCTTATTAACTTTTAAATAATATTAATAAAATATTTAAATATTATATTTAAATACTGCAAAAATATAAAGTTTTTAATTTATAATTAATAAAAAGATTCATAAAAATATAAGTTTCATATTTAAAATTAATAGAAATCAAACCATTCTTATTAACTCTTAAATAATATTAACAAAATATTTAAATATTATATTTAAATATCACAAAAATATAGAGTTTTTAATTTATAATTAATAAAAAGATCCATAAGAATATAAGTTTTATATTTAAAATTAATAAAAATCAAACCATTCTTATTAACTCTTAAATAATATTAATAAAATATTTAAATATTATATTTAAATATTATAAAAATATAGATTTTATATTTAAAATTAATAAAAAGATTAAATTATTCTTATTAATTCTTAAATAATATTGATTAAATATTTAAATATAATATTTAAATATATATATTTAAATATACTTTCCTTTAATTTTTTATATTATTATCTTTATTTTTCTTAATATTAATCTTTATATTTATTAAAATTAAATAGTAAAGCTACTTTTTAATATTATAATACTTAAGTTATAAGTTATTAAAGATTAAGTATATATATTTTAGTATTATTTTTTATTAAATTATAAATTAATTCTTTTTTTATAGCTACTATATTATACTCTTATTAAATTTAATTTATCTTAACTAACTATCTTTCCTTCTTAAAATATAGAATTAAAATTAATAATTTTAAAAATAAATATACTATAGTATTTATACCTTAATATTTAATAATAAGTATTTTTTTAATCTTAATAATAAAATAAATATTAATTATTATTATAAAAAACTTTATATAAATTATAAATACTTTATAAAATTATATTAAGCTAAAGCATAAAGATATTATATTATTAAATATAAAAAAGTATGGCTTAAATTTAAAAGTTAAAGAATTTTAAATACATTATATATATAATTTATTAATTATATTTTACTTTTATTAACTTTTATTTTAATATAAACTTAGCAATTTAAAAGCTATTTTAGCTTAAAAAGGCTGAGATTTATATCCTTAATATTAATTATTTTAAAAAGCTTAATCTTCTTATTCTTAATAAATATATAAATCTTATTTATAAGGCAGGACTTATATTAACTAATAATGATAATTCTTTAAGTACTAAGTTTAAAGGGTTTATTTATAACCTTAATTAAAATATTATTATTAAAACTTTACTATTTAAATTTTTTAATTTTAATAATAATAAAGTAAGCCTTATAAAATCTTTTATTATAAAACTTTAGCAAGAACTTAAAGAAATCTCTTTACTAAATTAAGAAGAGTTTTAAAAATAAGTAAGGTTAAAAGAGATTTAAAGTTAATAAGAAAGTAATTTAAATTTAAGATATATTAATATTTTTCTTTATTATATAAATTAAATATATTATATTTAATTATTTATATAACCTTACTCTTAAAATATTTCTTTTATTTAATAAAGAAAGTATTATTCTTAATAATACTTTTATTAATAAAGAAAAGAATAAGTTGGATTTTCTATTTAAAATATATATATTATTTTTATATTATATAAAGTATAAAAATTAATATTTTATAAGTATTTTAACTTAAAAATTAATAAAGACTTTATTAATAAAGAAAATAATAAATAAGTATTTTTATATATATTTTTATATATATATATATACTTATAAGCTAATATTATTATAATAGCCTTAATAAGGCTTCCCTTTTAGCCTTAACCTATTAATCCTTAAGATAATTAATAGCTAGTTTTAATACTTAAATTTAAAAAATAAGAAAGGCTATAGAAAAGCAATCTTTTAAGTATACTTTAAATAAAAGTAATATCTTTAATAAAATATTTTTATTATACAAACTTTAATAAAAGCGCTTTAATAAAAAGCAATAAATAAAATATATATTAATATAAAGGTATAATTATTAATATTAATATTTAATAATAAGCTTAAAAAGGAAAAAGTTATAAATTATATTAATATATTTAATAATATATAAGTTTATATATTTAAATATTATATTTAAATATATTAATATTTAAATATAAGTTTAAATTAAATAAAAAGAAAGATAATGTAAAGAAAGAGTTAGCTGCTTAAGATAAGTAAGTTTATATATTTAAATACTATATTTAAATATATTAATATTTAAATATAAGTTTAAATTAAATAAAAAGAAAGATAATGTAAAGAAAGAGTTAGCTGCTTAAGATAAGTAAGTTTATATATTTAAATATTATATTTAAATATATTAATATTTAAATATAAGTTTAAATTAAATAAGGAGGAGGATAATATAAAGGAAAAGCTAGCTACTTAAGATAAGTAAGTTTATATATTTAAATATTATATTTAAATATATTAATATTTAAATATAAGTTTAAATTAAATAAGGAGGATAATAATATAAAGGAAGAGCTAGCTGCTTAAGATAAATAAGTTTATATATTTAAATATTATATTTAAATATATTAATATTTAAATATAAATTTAAATTAAATAAGGAGGATAATAATGCAAAGGAAGAGCTAGCTACTTAAGATAAGTAAGTTTATATATTTAAATACTATATTTAAATATATTAATATTTAAATATAGGTTTATTAAATAAAGTAACTAAAGGGCTAAGAAACTATCTTTATAATAAGTATTCTTTTAAAAATAAAAGCTTAAATATTAATAATTATATATTTAAGTTAAGAAATAAAATTAAGGATAAGATTATTATTTTTATAATTAATTCTTATAAAAAGAAAAGGAAAAATTCTTATCTTACTTTTTCATAAAATTATTTATTTTAATTATATTATATAAATAAATAAAGGATTTTATAATTAGCAAAGGTATATTATAAACTTTTATATTTAATATATTAAATTAATTATTATATAAAATATAAGGTATGGTAATTAAAAAGCAATGTAAACTTTATATATTAAGCTTTTTATATATAAAGCTTATTTTGGTTGTATTTAAATGCTTAGCTTAAAAGCTACCTTTTATTATAAGTATTTATATCTTAAAGTATTTATATTATATATATTAATATTTAAATATAAATAATATGCTTATTAAAATAAAAGGTTAATTATTATAATATTTAGCTTAGCTTTAAAAATTATTAAGATATTATAAGTATAAGGTAATTTATTTAAATTAAATTATTATCTTATAAAATATTTTTTATATATTACTTAGAATTATAATTATATTTTTATATTTTATTATAATAACTTAGGGCTTAGCGGCTAGTAGCTAAAGGCTTAAGGTATAAAAGGAAAGAACTTAACCCTTAAAGAACTATTAAGAGGGCTAAGAATTAATCTTAATAATAACTAATACTTATAAATAGCATTACTTTTATTTACCCCTTAGTGCTCATTATGCCTAATAACTATATATATTACACTTATATTTATATTTTTAAAAATATAAAATATTATATTTATATTTATATTTATATTTATATATATATATAAATATAAATATAAAACAATATATATATAAAGAAAGATAAACCCTTTTAAATCTTTATTTTCCTTTTTACATAAAACTTAATAAAAAATATAAGTATATATAATAAAAAATAAGTAATTTATTATTATTTATAAATTTAAAATAATTATAAAATACCTAATAAAATACTTAATAAAATAATTAATAAAATATTATATTAAATATTATATATAATATTATTATATATTTTATTTATTTATTTATTTATTTATTTATTTTTATATTTTTTTTAATTATTTTATTATAAAAATATAAATTACTTATATTTAAATTTAAATATAAATATAAATAAAGATATAAAATATTATATTTATATTTATATTTATTTTTATATTCTTCTTATATTTATATTTATATTTATATTTATATTTATATTTTTATATTAATATTTATATTAATTATTAATAATAAATAAAGATAATAAATCCTTAATAATAAAATAATATTTATATTAATAATTAAACTTTTTACATTTAATTATATATATATATATTATATATATATATGCATTAAAAAGGATAAAAAAAAAAGTAAAAAAATTAAAAAATAAAAAAGATTTTACTCCTTAAGCTATATTTAAAAAAAAAACTTTAATATATTTATTTAAAACTAACTTAATGGATAATTTAAAAAAAATAAAGTTAAAAAGGCTAAAAGGAGCATAAAATAAAAAAATTTTTACTATCCTTAAGCTATTATTTATAAAGCTTTAAAGCTAACTTTAATATTTATTTAAAACTAACTTAATGGATAATTTAACGCAAATAGTAATTAATAGCACTTATATTTCTAAGGCTTTAAGTTTACCTTATTAATAAATAAATTTAAAAAAAATTTTTTTTTAAAATATCGCTTAAACCCAAGGTTATATACCTTATTAATCTTAATTTAATTAAAGATAACTTAATTATTTAAAAATATAAAATAAAGATAAGTAATGCAATTATTATTTAAAATCTTATAATTAATATAATTAATATAATTAATAAAAAGCATATAAGTATAATTTTAATTTATTAATAATATAATTTTAATAAAAAATAAAAGGCTATCCTTAAAAAGCTTGTCAAAATAAATAGCAATAATATTTATATTTATCTTCATAATAAGTTTATAAGCAAGGTTAATTTAATAAAGATTATTTAAGAAAATTTAATAATGCTATATAAAGTTTTAATTGCCTTATATAAAATAAAGGTTAATAAGAAATGCTATTATTATAAAAATCATAAATATAAGAAAGATTTAATCTATAAATGTATTAAGGTTTTTAGCATAAAGGAAATAAGTTATGCTTAATATTAATATAAATACTAGGATTTTTATATAGCTTAAAGTAACTGCATAAAAATATTAAAATAAATTTATTAATATAAATTAAAAATCAATCGCAATAATTTAATAACAATTCTTTTTTTAATATTTAAATATAAAACAAGGTTAGTTAACATCCAAATATTATATTTAAATATCAAGTAAGGTACAGGGATTAAGGTCACTTGACCGCATACCTCTTTCTAGGTCCGTCCCTGCTCACGCAGACTGTGTCAAGAGCTCCGATCAGCAAATCTCGTTGCATACCCAGGAACACATTCACTCGGCGCAGATAGAGGCTGGTCAACCTCTGGTATCAGAGAACAGCGGGACGACAGCGTTGTTGAAATCATGTAATACTTGTACAACCTTCAAGACTGGCTGAGGTACATTAGGCCTCCCACCTCTCTCCTATATGACGGTTGTGGGACTGGTGATCACCAGGCAAGCTCGATTTTCTAAGCACCCATTCCTTCAACGAACCGAAAGCTTCCAAAGGCGGTACATGCACATAAGGTAACTGGGATGATACATCAGGCGGAAAATGCATCTCAATTGATTCCTCATGACAATGTGACCCTAGACGTGTAGCCCGATATTGTGTCCCATGTGACCCTGTTCTTCGGAGCAGCCTTCACCTCGGTCTGCATGGGTCATCGCCTCAGCGAATCTGTTTCCGCCGGTGATTAACAGATACATGTTGAGAATGCATCAGTACTTAAAATTCAGGCTCATGCCAGACCTAATGACTTTTGATGCCTAAGTCTGCGATGAAAATGTCGGCCGCCTTTTCCCCAATCGTCAGTGCCGTGTTGTTCGGATGGGCTGCTATGTTACGAGGCACGATGCTCAAGTCGGCCACTTTGAGTCCTTCAACGCCGTGCACATTCAGCCTCTCGTCCACAACGCCCATGCGATCAAGCGGCGCGAGTTTACACGTTCCCAGCGAATGCCACGTCGTGGTAACATTCTCTCGCAGCCACTTGTCGATCACAGCGTCGTCTTCGGGCGTGTACTCGATATTCTGGATGTCACCTCCAAGAGGCTCTGCGATCTCGACGGCCACTGCCTTGGACCCATCCGCGAACTTGGGGTGGCCACTGGCCACTTCACCCCGGTATATCGACCGGCGGCGCGCTATCTCGCGCTGGGTTTTGTATGCCCACCTGCACTTTTTGACATCAATGCCATCCTCGTCGTCAAGAAAGCCAGTGTTGAAGTCGGCCTTGTTGCTGAGCTTTGGCCCTGTGATGTGGATATGTCCGCGAGAATAGGGGTACACCGTGAAGATGGAGTGAGAGAAGTATTGCCCAGCAGGCAGTCCGACAGGGACCCCAGGAAATCTAAGACGAGTTAGCGGGACTGGCTATAACTAGCGACCACAAAAGGTTTACCCGTTGAAGGCCGCCATCATTGCCAGCGGCTTGTCTGGGTTGGACTTGAAGTCCCTCTCCCAGACCCTTTCGAAGTCGGGTCCCAGGGAGGCAACATCGCGATCTGAAGGTCGGATCTTGCATGTGATGTCCACGCCGTTCCATCCCAAGACCTTGCTCCCCTCAGGACTCTCAATGTCAAGGCGTCCAGTGTTGAATGCGTCCATTGTCTCCTCCACATATAAGCTCGAACGGTATGGGTATCCGACCAATTGATGGTCTTGATATCCTTGGCCAACCCCAGGTATCTCCACAAGGAGGTCGACGCCCGCCCGCTTCAGAATATCGGGATGACCAATGCCAGAGCGCTCTAGGACCAGTGGCGTCCCAAAGGTGCCACATGTTACGATGACCCCTCTCCTAGCTTTGATAATTCGATGACGGGCGTTGGCAGATGCAGCGTTTGATCTGTACACGATCCCTGTCGCGCGTTTGTTGTCGAGGACAATCCGTACCACTTCAGACTCAACGACAACATGCAAGTTGGGATGCGCACCGTCATCAAGCCTGGGATGCAGATATGCATGCGCAACATCGGATCTCTTTCCTTCGGGCGATACATAACGCATTGCACGCTGCGCGCCGTTGCAACTGTCCAGGTCGCCCAAGTCCATGATCTCATCCCAATCGCCGGCTGCCCTGAGAGCAGCGAGGAAGTCGTCCTCGACCCTGGGAACTCGATATGGCCCACTGGACACGGAAATCGGGCCATCATGCCCGTGCAGTTCCCTGTCGCCAGCACCATCGTGGTATGTTTCAAACTGGGATGTTTAGCATTGGGTTATCGTCAGGAAGGCAACGACAGTACCTTTCTCATGTAAGGCAGCAGGTCATCTGCAGACCACCCGGGCATATTCCACGAGTCGTAATCCGATCGTTGAGCTCGACTGTATATGACCATGTTCACAGAGGAGCCGCCACCGAGAATGCTGGCTGTGGGAATAGCGACCTCACGGCCTGCCAGGTTTTCAGATTTGTTGCCGACATAGTAGGTGACTGACCCTCCATCAGGAGCTAGATTGTGGAAGAAGTAGGCCGGGTGCCGGATCACGCGCTCGTTGTTGTTGTTGCGGCCTTTTTCTACTACCAGCACGCTCAGATTTGGGTCTGCGTCTGCTATTCTGGATGCAATTATACACCCGGCAGTGCCACCTGAATGTAGTAATGAGCACACATGAAGTTCCCGGTGACAGGCTCTGATGGTCGTACTTACCCCCCGCGATGATTACGTCAACCTCCTGGACATGGTCAGGAAGCTCGGTGTACAGACCCATCGTGGACAATGGGAATGAGGAATTCTTGCTCGTGGGAAGACCGAGGTGCGAGATGGCGGAAGACAGGAACTTCCCAAGCAAACGACCACACCTTGATGGCAAAACGTACGGAAGGCGCGATTGGCGAGAATCGCTTGTGTTTCGTTAAAGGGTGGGCAGAGGAAAGAACGTAAGCTGTGGCTGCAGGGTGTTGCCAGTGTTTTGACTACATGCATATCCGAAATCTCCCAGAGGCATATCACATGCTCGAGCATAGTATCGAGTTAAGCCAATTATCGTCTAATGCGAGCGTTGGGTGAACCCCATTTGCACTTCGCCGCCCCCTCAATTGTATCGCTTCCTCTGTGCTTCTTCCAACGGGAACTCGCAGAGCCTCATTATTGCGATCAGCGACGAACCAGTTTCAGAAGAGCGAACCACGAATGAGAACCAGCGAGGTCATATCATTGCTTGCTTGGGAGAGGCATTTAATTCAACCAACAGGCCGGCCCGCTCCACAAATCACCATCTATCAGTATATCTGAATGACGACGAATGTGCAGGAATAGCCCCCAAGTCACCCTCGGATTAGCCTTCGCATTCCTCTAGGTGGGTTGGGTAGTATCCAGGACTGCAGGCTGCTCGCTGCAATACCGCCGTCACACTACATTCGGTCAGCCCGCCAATGTCTTGGAACTTGTCCATATGTGGAAGTCGAAACTGACAAATGATAGACCATGATCTACAACAATTGGATCAAATCTGTCAGGAATCAGTGCGTAGTCACCAACGAGTGGTCGGACTGTTGGTTGTCGTACAAGAACTTTGCATTAGTTAGTCACCCAACATGCTGACCTGATCCAATCTTGGCACGCTGAAATTAATGCAATATCGTGTTACATCACAGTTTCACTCTTGATAAAAAAGTAAGAAAGGACATGATCTACAACGAGCGCTTGCCGCGCGTCAGTAAGAACGCATGCTACGCAAAGTTCCCGATCAGTGGTTGTCGTGCCGTTTGCTGCCTAAAGGAAGGCTATGTTGGTAGTACAGCATGTTGACCAACATTGCGGACCTCCGAATGCTCGTTTACGCCCTTGCTGTTGTGCACTCATTGCGCAGTACCAAAGGACTTCAAATAGGCAGAATCATAAGGGGAAAACCTAATTAAATTCAAGAGGCTAGATCCTGTGACTGCCGATCTGCCTCTGGCACAAGGTCCTCTCGCAGACGAAACTGTACGACGGGACCATCCTGCCAGCTCACGAAGCAGCAATAAGTCTGAAACTCATCCTTCATCCCACGACCTTCGGCAGATAGCCCGGTTCCTTCCCCAAGCGTGTCATCCGGGTCAAGCCGCAGGTCGAGCTCCCAGAGTAGACGGGCCAGTATGTACGACATTTCTTGATATGCCAATGGCTTTCCAACGCAGCTGCTCCTCCCCGCTCCAAATGGAGTGAAAGAGAATGACTGGCCAACCCCCGCTTTGAGTGGGCCATGTCCACTGTCAGTCTTCTCTCCAAGCTCAGCAGCCATCCACCGCTCTGGCTTGTATGAGAACGGCTCTGGGAATACTTCCTCGTTGCGATGTAGGCAATAGTGAGGGATGCCCAGACAAGTCCCGGCCGCGAAGTACTGGCCATCGACGGCAATGCCGCCCGGACCAACCCTGCGCGGGAGGATACTGGGCACGGGCGAGCTCAGGCGCATAGACTCATCCAGACAGGCCAAAAGGTACGTAAAGTTCTGCAACCCCGGGCATCCGAACGAAATGGGGCACGTCCTCGCCCCGTCGGAAGGAACGGGAAACCTCGCCCGCAGCTCTGTTGTCAGACGCGAAAGTGTCTGCGGGTTGTGCAGCAGGTAGAAAAGGGTGGATGTCAGGGTAGTGATCATTCCGTCCGTGCCACCCGTGATCATCAAGCTCGCCTCTGACGCGAGCTCCTCTCGCGTGAAGGTGCGACCAGTTGCGGGATCTTCAGACACCAGGAGCTTCTCCCAGATATCGTTGCCTTTGATCCCGTCCTCGTGATACTGCCTGAATCGCTCGTCCGCAAATGAGCGGCTGAGATCCATGAACTGTTTCACTCCGACTGTGAGTTCACGGAAGAGAACCTTGTGCATATTGAAGAGAAGCATGCATTGCACTGTGATATCGAGTCAGCCATCGAGATGTGCTCGAAGGAAATAGCTGGGATGAACAACTCACTGTGTCCGACCAGATGCATACCCCCGACTCCTTTGGGGATGCTGCTGACAAAGTGTCGGTTCTTTGCCTCACGCTGGACATTGAGCGTCTGAGTGAACGTCAGGTCACTCATAATGTCCATGATGCAATACGACAAGAAGTCAGTCATATTCTTGCCGGAGCTCCAGCCCTGAATTTTGCCATCAGGACTGGGCGCTGTGCCCCGCTGAAGGGTTTGAATCAGGTAGTCGACATGCGACGGCAAACGAGCCCCTAGGGATTTGATGACCGCCGGCTTCAGCGCCGCCACGTTGACCCGTCGCCTGAATGCATGGGCGGCGTGGTCGACGGTGGTGAGAGACATCTCCGCGCCGAAGAAATGCTTGAATACTCCATACACCTCTGCTTTAAAAGTATTGGAGTTTACATCGTGTAGCTCGAGAGAGGCGGATGCTGAGTTGAGTGATACGCGGTTCGGCCCATATCGAACATATTTGCCTGGTTCCTGTGTTAGAATCATGAATGAAACTTTTGTCATTATCTTGGACTGCCGCACCGTGTTTCTTGTGTTGCCGATATAGCTCGAGATGACGGTCACCTTTTGCAATCCAGAACACAGTATACCAGTCCGTGCAGGCCGCGAATAGAGGCCCGGGATATTTAGCGAGAGGATGAAACTCGAGCCTGTATACAAGACCGGCGAACACCTATTACTATTCGGTTAGCCCGATCCTACTGAACCGAACAAGGGACTTCGCTTACGTATTCCAGGCAAGATGTCACTGCCAAGGTGAGATACCATATCAAAGTGCGGGGCTGGTTGAGTTGTGTAGCAGCCAGGCATACCATTAAGACCGACAAACATCCAAAGACGACCGCTGCTAGGCGATGATGGGTCTTCATTGCAGCTCTGCTTAATTTGACCGAGTAAAAGGTGTCGGAGGTGACTTGTTCATGGAAGAAAATGATCGGGTGAGCTAGAGATCTTGGAAATCGGCTCTTATGCAAATGCCAGTAATCGCGTGGGTATCACTCGAGAAGGAGATGCGTGACTAAAGGACATTCTGTGTCACCACTATATGCATATTTACTGCTGCCGGAAAACGGTTTGAAGAACTCAACGAGGACCCTCCAGAAAGGCCTTTTCCAATCGATGATTGCGTCAGAGAGTCATAGAAATCACACTTGGTTGCCTGACAGACCTGGTCCCAAGCCTTTGGTCACTATGTTCCACCCGAAGCAGTTGGGGGCTAGTTTCCAGCTCTGCGAAGATCGTAATGCATGAATGCATGCAGCCTGGCATTCCGTGGTCCAGAGGCCTCGGCGTCCGTCTGACACCCGAAGTTGGGGGCAGTTTCTGAGCAGTGCGAGAAGGATTGGGCCGTAGCAAGGCTGAACGCGGGGTGTCATTCGTTGGTGATGAGATGTATCTGCAGTGCATCCGCCACAGGCAACCGACTTGGAAGTGTGTCTTGCCGAACAACATTGGTTGGACCACGCTGTGGTGCTCAACGTGCTGATAACCGTGTCACAGAATTTTCAAGGGACATGTCATTAGTAGAGGTCTCAGGATTATGCTGATGATTCTGTATTCCTTTGCTGACCGACTTTTACAAATCCTGGCCGATGGTTCGTTGGTTTGAGAGCATGTACAAGCGGCTTGATGAGAATCCGGTAACATTTTGCAACGGTCTGAAAGGAAGGATTGGGTGACTTGGGATTGTTGGGTATTTATATCCCATCCAACGTGGCATTGTTTGCCCTGTATCTTTTTCTGGGAAAACATGCTCTCCAGAGAAGTTAAGAAACAGTCACGTTCATCCAGGTGTTCGAACCCGCCAACCCAAGTGTCCTGATTCGCAAGAGGACATGAAATCCGCTTCGAGGCCGGTTGACTCCGCTGCCAACATGGCGGCCGGCTGTCAGAAAGCTGTGAAGGTCTGTCTGCTACCCTTCAAGGCATTGAATGCTACACGGACTGATGTAATTACTAGAGTAATCACCGAAGTATATGGTACAATCTCGGGACCCTGTACCTCTTCACTAAAGGCGACCTCAAATCCATCGTCGTGCCACAGTCCGTTTTCGCAATTTCTGTGGTTTTCTCCAGCGCAGGCCTCGTTGATACAGCATATGATTTCAACCTATGGTGCACTCTGAGTCGAATACCGTTGATGGTGTTCTGGCTGTGGATAAACCTACTTGTTGAAGATATCTCCAACCAGAGACTCCCAGATTCGATAGCCGAAGACATTGTCAACAAGCCTTGGCGGCCTATACCTTCTGGACGACTATCTGGGGAAGAAGCGCAGCAGGTCCTCAGGACTGTCATACCTGTGTCCCTTGTTATCAGCGCGCTGCTACAGAGCTTCGAGCCCAGCGTCACCTTTATGACGCTGGTCTGGCTATACAACGATCTGGATGGCGCCGGCGCAGGCCCGCTACAACGCAACATGTTGAACGCCGCTGCCCTTGCTTGCTTTGGCTGGGGGGCTCTCACGAGTTTATCAGGGTCAAGCAAGGACGTGGGATGCAATGCCGTGCTGATTTCTTGGATCGCTATAACAGCTGCGATTGTCATGACGACGATACATGCACAGGACTTTCCTGATGTGGCTGGTGACAAGGTTCGAGGACGAAAGACTATCCCACTCGTATTCAATGAGGCTTGGGCGCGAGGAACTCTTGCTGGGCTCGTTCTTTTCTGGTCGATAGTGTGTCTGCGCTTCTGGAACGTGAGCTCCACGCTGGCTTGGATGGCAGTGCTCGGGATTGGAGTGACCATGTCACTCAAGACTACGTTAAACCGGACGCAATCATCTGACAAGATTGTATGGAAGCTGTGGTGTTTCTGGATCACTTCTGTATATCTCCTGCCGCTTTTCAGCACAGGTCCTTCTTTTTAGCAGCACACCGTGCAATGAACTTGGCTAGATAGCACAATTAATGATACTACACAAATCGACGACGGTTCAATACTGTACTTCTCTCGACCCAAATCGTACTAGTAACGTATGCCGCGCAGGTGCCAGTGAGGGGTGATCAGTTGCGCGGCTTGCACTCATGGATCTACACTCTTCTTGAATCAGTGATTGGCCCGCTGCGTGTGAAATTGCTCGCTCTCCCTCGGAACCACGCAAAGTCTGTTCAGCCCTCAAAATAGTACGGAGGATGATTGCTGGTGGTTACACATGCATCGGACTTTTCATCGCATTGTCGTGATCAAACGGAACTTGCAACCTTGCGTGCAATCGTGATTGCCTATCACCTGCCGCTGTTGACTAGGGCTGGAAATGCCGCACTGATGACTGCATTTGTGTTCCCCCGATGGTTGGGGAAGGCGTTTTACTGGGCAGCCTGGCTGCTATCCTTGTGACTGGATTTAATGAGTGGGAGCCTCCAGAGTTGCTTACTGCATGCATAGGTTATGCTGTGCCACCTCGGCGTCTGGGCTTTTATGCTGGCGGATAGCATTGGCGCACACCTCCTGACCCGGGGGCCTTGGTGGTCTACGGCGGAGTGAGACAACTGCTTTGGGCCTTGGTAAATGCATATTCCTTCGCTTCGCACAGCTGCCTTGGCTGGTGGGCATCCCGTCGACGCCTCCCAGTTTGTTCGCACCCGGACTGCCAGCTGGCTGTCTCCATGCTCCAGTCTTTTCCCCTAACAAATGCGGCTTTCTTCTCTTCTATGCTAGCGTAGCCGTTTTCCTGCTTATTGGCATTTAAATTCAAGGCTGCTGAAGAGGCTTATCCGTCAACATGCCGGCCAGAGCCCCCACCGAAGAAGAGATTGCTTGGATGATGGAACACAAGGAGGACACTCTTGTTCCGAACATTCTCGCCTGCAACATCATCTGTGGTGTCGCCTCCATAATTGTCCTTGTACTGCGGTTCTGGTCTCGCAGAGTCAGCTACGGCCGTATAAGAGTCGAGACAAGTGACTTCTTATTTATAATTGCATGGGTAAACGTGTCACACCCTCGGAATGATTCAAGGGATTCAGGAAGCTGACATCATATTCTGCCGTCTAGTTCTGGTACATCGGCTACCTTGTCTGTTTCTCCGTGACCACGCGTTATGGAGAGGGGCTGCATATCATCTTTGTGACAGACGGGCGACTGCTTCAGATAGTAAGTCACTGGCGCAGAAAAGAATGACTTTGTACTTGCTAACCGCAACTAGTGGAGTATCGCCACGGAAGTATGCTACTACTTGTCTATGGGGTTCCTCAAGTTCAGTATCCTCAAATTATATGGCTCGATTTTCATCTCACGCCGCTTCCATTACTGTCTTTGGGCTGTCCATGCCTTTGTTGCCGGCTTGACGATCTCGGCTGCCGGTGTTTCTATCGGACAGTGCACGCCGATTGCATACGGGTGGGACCAGACAATTCCAGGTGGTTCATGTGTCAACTACGGACTGCTCGTACTTATTGCCGGAGTGCTGAACGTCGTGACCGATCTGGTCATCCTGATCTTGCCTATTCCCTCGGTATTGCGACTTCAGATCTCGAAGCAGAAGAAGCACCTCATCATCTTCACTTTTGCGATGGGTAGCAGTGCCTGTATCGTCAGCATTATTAGATTGGCGTTCAGTCTCATGGTAGGCTCCACGCCCGACGTCAGTTGTGAGTTCACCGCCCGCAATCGAAAGTATACATTCTCTAATTTACTTCAATCTAGGGACCAATGTGCCGTCAGCCTTTGTGACTGCTGCTGAGCTCCTAGTTGGGATTCTGGCCACTTCGATTCCGACGTACCGACCTTTGTATCGGAGGTTCATTCAACGCTTCACATCGCAGAAGTCATCAAACCAGAACTACCAGCCGGGAAGCCACGAGAATGCCGGGTCGCATTCAGTCAAGGTCTCGGCCGGGGCGACCACCCCCGTCGACAGCGACGGCATTCACTTTACCAGTCAGATCGAGCTTACCAGGCATACGCATAGGAATGGTGTCTGGGTGCGAGTAGACGACGAAGATGCCACGGGCCCACATAACGTTTCAGGAAGACCAGAGGGTGGTTAAAATTTTGGAAACGGTGAACATGGTCAAACTCGTACCCAAAATCCAGTCCGTGCACTCCAAAAGTTCATGCGTCCCAGATGACATCGACCGAGGCGATGTCCGGGATGACATCGTATTTCAAAACAGAAGGGAACCAAGAAGTCACTTGTGTGTATGACACCGACGATTCGTCTCTGCCGGAGGAGGCGGGGCACATCACGAAGTCTTCACGTGCTGCCGCCTGCAAATCGACGGTCTCTGCGTGAAGAGTGCTATCGACCACACTTTTGGTCTTGGACAGAACCTCTGATGTTCTTCTCATAGAGGTCTGGGATCACTAAGTCAGGGTAATATTGCCAGTTTACGAGGACCAAAGCGACGAGGTCACGGGCCGACACTTTTAGGTACGTTCGAGGGTCGTTTCGCTTTTACATTTTTGTCGAGAGAGCGTATCTCCGCAGGAATGGGAGGGTTGTCGCAGAGGAGGCTGTTGAAGAAGAGGTTGTCCCAGAGGATACTATCCCAGAGGAGGTTATCCCAGAGAAGGGGAGAGGTCATCACACAGGAAGCGATCCCACAGGAGGGAATCCCACCAGCACCAAACTTTGTCCTTGGGCAACTCAACCGACAACCACTAAAATGTTGACTGGACACGAAATCCTTGCCAAGATTAACGATCTGATAGGGGCAGGATGTCCTCCATGTGTCGGATGTCTCGAGCGATGGACTGGCTCCTTTTGAAACACATGCAGAAGTAGACTGAATAGTCACTGTCCAAAGCCATGCATAGCGAAATTGACTATCATTGCCTACTAAGTACACTGTCTCTTATCCCATCAGGACAATCATTGTTGTTCCAGCTTAGGGGAGGAACTCAAAGAATACAAATAGTCTCCACTCTCTATCTATATGTATACACTGAGGTATTCACAGACCTGCAGCATCTTCTGGTCCAGTTTCTAGATGTCGTTACGGCAGCTCAAAAATTCTTGGGGCCTTCCCTGGTTGTGTCACTCCTCACTTCAGTATCCGGCCATGTTTCAGAAACTTGGAGGGATCTCGGGGATGAAGACGACATCTGTCTGCGCGAGGTGACGTGTTTGATGCGACAAGCCAGGCCCTTGAGAACGGTCTCGGTTTACTTTAGTTGGGGCTTGAGTGAAGCTTTGGTTGTTTACAGAGCGCAGGGCCATTGAGCCTGGAGCACCAAGCGGAAGGTCAGGCGGCTGCTTTAGGTACGGGACAGCTGCCACTAAGTTCGACCTTGAAGATTTTAGTTCAGCTGGCCAGGGGTGATATTGGAAGGTTCCTGATAATGGCACCCTGCCTCCCAGACTTTCAAGGTTGTTCCATGTCCCGATTTTGGAGACTTTCTAGCCGACAAACGAGCTAAATGCTTGGAAGCTATCAATGCGAGGCCCGGTTCTTGCTTGCCCGAGGATGTCCATCCACATTCCGCAGTTGTACCTATGGATCTGCAACCCCAATAGCTGGTCAGGTGGGCGATACTGAATCCATACTAGGTGCGACGGTCAGTTGCAGTCTCGCCATGCTCAGAAGACCTGACCAAACCTGTTTAGCCAAGTCAGATGCCCCGCGCCCAGCAGACCCCCTGCCGTGTGAATGATGCTTTGCATCGTCAGTGAAATTACCTGTGACCCCGCAACGAGCCAAATATCCGAGAGTGTAACGTTGGAGTGCAGGATGGCTCGAAGTCACTATCTGCAGTGATTCACGCGCCCGAAATGGGATGAACCGCTGCGTGTTAAGGCTTGGCTCGGGTTCGATAAATAGGTACCTCCCTCTTTTTGTTCGACAATCTGAGGGGCATCCAAAATCCTGAAGCCAGTCCATGACAAGATGGCAGGACGTTATTCTTGGTTCCTGCTGCTCACCCAGCTCCTTGTCGACGGCACTGTTCCGGTGCTCGGCCAGAACACGAGCACAGATTTCCTTCAGTATGTCGACCCCCTCATCGGGACCACCAATGGCGGTCATGTCTTCCCGGGAGCTACCTTGCCCTTCGGCATGGCAAAGGCAGTGGCCGACGTGGGTAGTGATGAACGGCAAGGCGGCTACGCGTCTGATGATGGCGAGAGTAAGAATCCAACATGCTGTCCCGTTTTAGACACAAGGACTAACAAGCCAATTCTTACGCAGTCACTGGGTTTTCACACATGCACGACAGCGGCACAGGGGGTGTAAGCACCCCCGGCGACCCAATGAGGGTTCAGGAATTACTGATGGCCCTCGACTAATCACACCAGCTGTATCATTTAGGGACAAGGAAAAGGCAACTTCCCAATTTTCCCCCAGACGGGCTGCCCTGAGGACGATATATACCAATGCGAGTTTCCAAAGGCACTGCGAGCATCGAAACGTGTCAATGAGACGGTACAGGCCAGCCCAGGCTACTTTGCTCTGTCGCTGAACACGTCTATTCACACGGAGATGACCGTGACAAACCACACTGCCCTCTACCGCATCACTTTCCCAGGGCCATTGTCCAACACCTCAGCCGCCGCCCTACCATACAGCCCTCTGATTCTGGTCGACCTGACAGACCTGTCTAACAGCCGCAGCAACGGCAGTATAAGCGTCGATCCTGGCACGGGCCGTATAGTAGGCAACGGGACTTTCGGCCCATCCTTCGGCGACGGGAGCTACGACCTGCACTTTTGCGCCGACTTCCAGGGCGCATCGATCCGCGACACCGGCATCTTCCAAAACAACCGGCCTGGCCGCGAGCCAAAATCCCTGCGCACGTACGGCACAGGCTCCACGAGCCCGATCCCGGGCGGTGCGTGGGTGCAGTTCCATCCACCGGACGAGGCCGACCAGATCCGAGTGAGGGTCGGGCTGAGCTACCTCAGCGTGGACCGGGCGTGCCAGAACGCCGAGGCGGAGGTACCTGGGGACTTCGACTTCGATGGCACGAAAGATGCTGCGGAGGCTGCGTGGAGGACGAAGCTGGGCGTTGTTTCCGTGGACCCGACTGGTGTCAACAGTACCTTCTTGACGACGTTCTGGTCCGGCTTGTACCGGACCTTTATCTCGCCGCAGGACGTGACCGGCGAAAATCCACTATGGGAGAGTTCTGAACCATGTAAGTACCTAAACCCTTCAGTCCTTTCGAGGAAGCACGGGCTGAACGTGACACCGTAGATTACGACTCCTTTTATTGTATCTGGGACTCATACCGCAGCATTCACCCTCTTATCACCCTGCTTGATCCCCTCAGCCAGACTCTCATGATACGGAGCTTGATCGATATATACCGCTTTGAAGGATATCTGCCTGACTGCCGGATGGACTTGTGCAAGGGATTCACACAGGGCGGTTCCAATGCGGATGTTGTGCTTGCAGACACGTTTGTGAAAGGTCTCACAGAAGGGATCGACTGGGAAACAGGATACGAAGCTGTCGTAAAAGACGCCGAAGGTGAGTCTTCACTATAATAAGTCCAAGCATGTCTAACGTAAAAGTGCAGTCGAACCGCCGATATGGTCAGTTGAAGGCCGGGGAGGTCTTGCTAGCTGGAAGAGCCTGAACTATATACCCGCCGATGACTTCGACCCATATGGCATCGGGCCATTTACGAGGTCGGTTTCTCGGACAGTAGAGTACGCTTACAACGACTTTGTCATTGCTCTCATGGCCAAGAGACTCAACAAAACCGCCGATGTCGAGAAGTACATCGAAAGCTCGGGGTACTGGGCGAACCTCTACAAGGCGGACCAGACATCTTTCCTCAACATTTCACAGGATCAGAGCCCCCTCGTTGAGAGCGGATACACTGGATTTCTGATGCCCAAGTATCTGAATGGTACCTTTGGGTTCCAGGATCCGTCTCTCTGCTCTCTGTTGTACAACTTCACCTCGTGCTACCTGAAGTAAGTTCCATTCTCCGATGTGAAATCAAGCGCTGAGTGACAGCAAACTGACACTGATATCTTTTGCTAGCGCCAACGGACACGAGACATATGAGGGCAGCTCATGGCTGTACACATTTTACGTACCTCAGGACATGGCTACATTAGTTACCACCCTGGGCGGTCCCGAAACCTTCGTTTCGCGGCTGCAGTACTTCCTCGATACGCCAGGTCTGAACTACATCGGCGACGAGCAATCATTCCTGCCCACGTACCAGTTCCACTATGGAGGTCGCCCCGGGCTGTCCTCGTACTATCGGCATTTCTACATCCCCAGCCAGTTCAACGATTCGGTCAACGGCATCCCCGGAAATGACGACAGCGGTGCCATGGGAAGTTTCATCGGCCTGACCATGATGGGCTTGTGGCCCGTCAGCGGACAGGACGTGTATCTCATCACGCCGCCGTTCTTCAGGGAGGTCAACGTTACAAACCCGCTGACAGGCAACACCGCGACGATCCGAAATATCAACTTTGATGGGGACAGCTACAAGAACATCTATGTGCAGAGCGCCACATTGGATGGGCAGCCCTACACCAAGAATTGGATCACGCACTCTTTCTACAGGGATGGTGGCGTGTTGGAGCTGACACTGGGTGCGAACGAGAGTAGCTGGGGAGTACGGGATGAAGACCTGCCTCCAAGCATCTCGACCGGGTATTTCACTTGATGCAGCATCCGTTTGGATCAACGGTTGAGAATTTAAACTCTATACATGGAAGTTGTTCCCAAATAGAAGCTGTCCTCTGGCGCCACGGATATGAAACGACTCTCTAAAATTTACAGCTCATCCTTGCTGTCGGGCTTGACCGCATCCTGACCCTCTTTGTCCGGTGACACACCCGCCTTCGCGCTCAAAACTTGCGCCTTGATGGTGAATTCCATCTTCCTTTCCTTCGTGCTCCTATCAGGGGTCGTGTAGTCTGTGGGCCACGCAACAACACCGCCGTCGACCAACTTGGGGCCGTACTTGGTCAGGTCCGTCAATGTGGCTAACGAGAACAAGAGTCACTAAGTGTAGAGAGCCGTAGAAATCGAATTGTGGTCTTACCTTCACATTTGCTGCCCTCGGCAACCCACAGCGGCAAAGTCTCATAGACCGCGCCGGGGGCAAAGATGACAGTTCTCTTCTCGTCCAACGGCCTCAACTTGTCCGCCTTGTCCGCGTCTGGTAGCTTGGCCGTCTTCTTGACCGTCTCTCCCTCGGCAGGCTTCTGGTAGACCGCGAATAGGCCCTTCCCGGGGCCCTCGCTCCGCTCCTCCTCCTCGATCCACTCTCACCTTGACGGGGACATCCGCGTACTCCATCTTCAGAAGATTCCGCTCATACCGGTGTGCATCAACCCCGTCCCACCCGCCCGGGTACGGGCGCCCGCCAAAGAACGTCTTCAGCGCTTCGCCGTATGGCTGCAGGCCCTTGGGCTCGGGCAGTTGGAGGTCATGGAGCTGGTACTCGAAGGCTTTGAAGGTGCGCTGGCTCTCGCAGCTGGCGTCGAAGTTGGCGAGCTTGGGGGAGGAGAAGGGGTCTGTCCAGGTGAAGTTCTCAAGCTTGGACGGCTCGATCTTGGGCGGAACGTTCTCGTCTGGTTTTGGCATGCCCCCTCCCAAGACGGGAGACAGCAGCAGTGCGACAGAGAGGAGGGACGGAGTCTGCATTGTGAGGTTGTTTTCCTAAGACAGGGAGACGAAGGCTCCTGGATTGGACTTGTAAATGAACAACAATATACAGATCTAATGATCCACAAGTTTTTCTGTCAGGCACAGGCCGTTGTTATATGGGCTGAGGAGTGGGAAACTGGTTCGCTGTCCTCATCGGAAGCGCCTTCCGCATTACCCTTTTCGTCCGCCGAGCCTAGCAGAGCACTCGAAGTGATGCGTGACAAGAAAGCGCCACATTCGAACGAAATAATCATTTCTGTTGCATCCAACATGTGATGTCAAGCAATCATGCGGTCTTCAATCCTTCCCCTACGTATCTCGCAACCAGGAACACGTACCCACACGTGTCCAGCCAGCGTCCTCCACTCTGGCAGAGGTTCTGAGTCCAAGACAGCCCCATACCTAGGTAGTAGCTGGCACCGAACCCCACTTTGAACTACCTCCAACCTCCGTGCCTCCTACTTAAGATTATTGGAGACCGTCTTCATGCTTCCCCCAATTTACCCCAAAGCCATCGACTACCGTCTCCAAGCCTCCAATGACGCTAGTCTTGCTCGCAACTTCAGCCTGCATCAAGTAAAGCCCGGCCTTCTCGTGGCAGAATGCGTCAAATCCCTTCAATGTCAAGCCGTCTGTCAGGTGATGGGTTGGGACTGTGCCGCTCATCAGCTGGTCCATAGCCGGCTGCACTTGAGGTAACAAAAAATGTTGAGACACGGAATATTAGGAAGGGTTCGAGTAAGTTGTGTTGGGCACATTGTTATGGGCGTAGGTGAGAAAGAGGTTTGCCTGTTTCCTAGCAGAGTAATATCAGTATGCAATCCGGCGAGTCTAAAGCATTTCCATATACTAGTAAGTTCCGGGTGAAGCTATGATGAATCTCCCCACACGAATATGACTAAATGTCAAATTGCTCCGGGGCCATTGACGTTGAAATACGCCTGCCGTCTGTAATTACGGTAGAATGAACGGACTGCAGATTAGAGGTAAAAGTTTTAATACTTATGATGACAGCTAGGGACGATGTTTTCGGAAGCGGCCACCTGCTCAGTGGGCTTTTGACCTCACTGCCTTTGATCTGGCCTCTGGGACGATGGCGAGCATACCGCTCTAGGTAACTCCGTTCCCTTTGTCATACCTTTAGAAAGCTGAGTCCGTTGTCCAAGCATGCCTCGGTGTGCACTTATTGATTAATATTTACTTTCCGCTGCTTAATGGACAATCCTTGGTAGCTCATCTCAGAAGTTCCTTCTCGAAATATGACAAATGTCTTGTCTAGATGCAGTGCCTATCGTGTATTTATCTTGTCAGCGTGAGGGAATATTGGACCCCCGAAAGCAAAGTTCGAAGGTCCATTGGTGTTCGAGAAAACATAATTGTCAGAGCTATGATTACCCCAGCTTTGGATGTCTCCTGGACTCATATCAGCTCGCAGCTTAACTTTCCGAATATTTGGAGACAGTTATTCGAATGTATTTCCAGATTTGCCCAATGTAAATTTGCTTTGTGTCCAGAAAATTAAGTCTGACCCCACCTCGACCTGATTTCTGCATCAATTTCCAATTGAGACTATCTCAAACTTATGCTCCAGGTGCCGTTTTCCTGCAAAATCATCGAAGCACAGTGATCTCCACGGCCTGCCTAGCCTATGTCAACCAGCCCTCCAGGGATCAACAAAACAAGTGTTGCACCTCCAGTGATCCTTTGCCTTGATCCCAGTGACGATGTTGTCAGCGTCCTTTTCCATCAGCAGCCTAGCCCACTCGCGCATGCAGAAAGCATGCTGGTGCGGCACGTAGGCACATTCCTGGTAGCGCATGGGGCTGTGGATCATCTGGCCACGCTCCTGGTAAACACCGTAGTCGAAGACGGTAGGAGTTGGTGGCTCCTGTTCCTGCTGAGAGAACATCAGGCCACACACGGTACACGTCGCCGGGGGGTCGCGCTCGAGCTCCTCGATCGGGACGTGTTTGGTGACTGGGAGCAGGTCCCTCGCGATGACGTGGAAGGCCACGCGCTCCCCGGCGAGGAGGTCGTAGAACGTGTTGCGGACGTCCTCCATCCGACTGTCGAGTGCGACCGCTATCGCGTTCAGGTCTCTTTTGTGCTCGTCATTACGGCGGACCAGCGCTTCGAAATTTTCGATCATGTTATGGTAGGAGTCCCAGAATTCCTCGTCAGTGAACTTCGGCTTGATGTGTGCTCTTGGCGACCCGTCAGCCGAATCAATGCCGACGCGAAATCTATACTGTAAGTCATAACGTGCATCTGATGGGTAAAGCATGGGCACAAGGGCTTGTCCAATAAAATCAGCAAGCTCCACCGGGACTCCCTGAATTGCCCATGTTAGTCTATGCCGCCATGTGGAAAAGGATGACATTGTCGAGGCCCAAAACACCACCAGAACCAAGCATCCTCGAAGTAAGGCTCTGATCTTGCAGTTCCAGTAGCTTTTGAATCCTTAGGTGCATGGGTCTACCTACATTATCAAACGTCAAAAATGAGCCAATAATTTGCAGTGCACTCCACTGTACGCGTCCGAGCGCATCTGGATGGTTGTTAAAAAGCGTCTTTCGACGTCTCATAGTTTCCATAATCGCCTCGCATTGCGTCCTCGACTTTACGACGGCCGACTCGTGTGTGGGCGGGTCAACATCATAAAGCAAGCTCGGCTGTGCCTCTTGCCAGTTCTGGGCGGCTGCGTAGCTGGCACAGTTCTGAGCAGCTTGCCGCACTGTCGATTCGCCGAACCGGTGCCTCAGAAGCGTAAGCACCCTTTGGGCCTCGGCAGTCCGGAATGCGCGTGATATGTTGTACATCGCTCGGTTCTGCCCTGGTTGACAGGGGCAGGTCGTAATATCGTCGGTGCATCTTGGGCATCTCAGTTCTCCTATTGCCCCGTGTGTCAGATTCTCGGATCACGGTCGTAGAGTACAAGCCGACTTTGGTCATTTATTCCTATGCCAATTTTCTTCCTCCGAGAATACTCGTGGGCGGAGCGCAGAGGAGGGTAGGGTGCTTACTAGCGATTGTCTCAACAGCACTCTGAAGACTGACATATTCGGTCGCATGCAATGTTTTGGGGAGTGCCTCATTCATGAGGACGGCCAGAAGATCCAGAAGATTATTTATGTAACGAGTGATATTGGTAGCGAGATCTTGCGCATTGGTCAAATCAAACGTGGATTGTCCATGGACGACGGAATGATTGAATGTCGCCCAGGCATTTGTTGATGTGTGTTGCTCGCAAGGGCCTGAGAACCTGACATCCCGGATCCCAAATCCATCACCGACGCAGGGAATCGGGTTGGAGCATGGCACTGTGGACTCTAGTACGTGTTCCGTATTTGGCCGTCCGTTGCCCTGGGGGCACTGTTTTCTCAAGATTTAGTCACATGTTCTCAGGTTGTTTGCGCATCCAGTGCTATAGCAAGCCAGTATTTTCTTAAGATTTAAGTTCTTGGGTTTGCATTGAGCATACTCACATTGTAACGCCTAATGTATGTTATACACATTTTGCAGTCCGGCTCGTCTCTCGTGTCTGTGTGGCAGCACGGCAGGCCTAGGTGAGACACGACTCAAATTAGCCATTGACGGTCAGAGCTGGGACTTATACCTATCCCTGAAAGGACTTTAGCACCCAATGAATGATTGCGCAGCTGGCGACAATGCCAAAGGTCCACCCCCGATCGCAATAAATGTCCGGAAGCATCGAAGGTCGATGAGGACAACAAAGACCGCCTACGTTGCTTTCAGCATACTTATCAACAATTGCCAGAGCAAATGGACAGTCCTCACACAAAAGTTGGGCTTTATGATAAAGACAAAGATGCGTTTTGCAGCTGACCATTACGGGATCGTGTGTTGATAAATACAGTATTAGAAAAGCTGTGTATGACTTTAATTGAACGGGCGAAGCAGGTGTGACAGGCACGGGCTACTAATGCCACCGTTGAAATTGTGTCAACCCAAAGATCAGCAGAAAATAAGGCAAGAGCATTTTCCAATCTCGTCCCATTACAATTGCTCTTCGGTCGGAAGCCTTTCTTGATGTGCACTAGTGATGCCTCCGATACTGGAGAGGCGGGAACACCTCCCGTGATGGAAGTGAGACTGGGAAACGCGCTCGTCAAGTCTTGATTTCACTATAGTACGCTTATTATTGTGGTGTGCTTCCAGAGTATGAACTGCCAACCTTCCGCTCCATCCTCATAACTCCTCGCGTCGCCTTCGTGTCGTTTGGTCTTGTAGTTGTGTCTTCGCTGTTTCCTGTACACAGGGATTGTCGTGTCGAGCGCAATCCCGATGCTCCTGGTAGCACCACATTCCTTAAAGTTGCTTCTAACACCTCGTGCGCGAAGCTCGTCGGCCAGTCTGCCGGCCACATTCTTCACGCGGCAGTCCTGGTCCTGGTCGTGGATCGCTCGGAGGCTCTGAAAGCGACTCTCCACTTCCAATAAGACGACGAAAAAGATCATTCGGTGTCATTGCCCGGAAGAGGTTGACATCAAATGCACTTTTAGCCTCGCTGTCAGGCGGCTTGGCCTCGGTAGAAGTGGTTGACACCATCGGAGGCTGAAGCAACTGAAATGTACTTGTGGCCAGCAATGGGGGAGACTTTGATGACTTCCTCCTCGGTACCCAGACCAAGGACACCCGGCCGCTGATTTCGTTCGCTTCCGAGATCCAGTACGCCCCATCTCAGCCTTCCGATGTCCCTGCGCGACCTCATGAGATTATCAAGTTGGATGCCTGGATTCTGTCGACACTCAAAGTCTTCGTCCTGCCTGTCCGATGGTGTGTTAGACGGAGAGTAACTCGCAATGACCGCCGAGTCGGTGCCAACGATGACGGACTTCAAAGGCAGGGGGCGAAAGCTGAGGATGACCGGAATCCCAGCAGCGACTGCGGCAATAACAAGACCGGGGATCATGGCTTGAACGGAAGACCCCATATACACGTCAACGTCATTGAATTCGAACTCGGAATGCCAAAAAGAGACGCCTAAATCAAGCCAAGGTTAATCCTTCCAAGCCACACAAGGGTGTCTTAGGCGGATACGGACAACGACTAGTACCGCTTACACTCTGTAGAAACACACTTACTTGCAATGGCATTACGTATATCGTCTGACTGAGGATCCAACCCAGTAAGGCTTGGAGGTAGATGAAGCTGGTTCCCCACAGAAGAGGAAACTGGAAGGCATGGGTGGTCACTTGGTGCGCGCCATGCTTGGAGCTTACCCGGAGCTGCTGAGCTTTCACAGCGAAGTCCGCCCAGTATTTGCCTTGGAAAATAGTCGAATATAGAGAACTGAAGGTGAAGCAAGAGGTCGAAATAGCGAGTTGAGGCAAGTTCGTCGTGAGACAATAAGCGAGCAATGTCGCCGTACTTGTGTTGAAGCAATCGAATCCATAGTCGGAGTTAGACATTTGGATGATTCGGTTGCCTATGCTGTCCCCAAAGTCGTGATCAAATCTTCAAAGCCGTCAGTGTCACCCCTGCGAATGAATTTGACAGACATAGGTACCTACTGTAGAGATGAGGAGCCAAACACGGAAAAGAAAACGGGCCCACCCACGAGAAATAGCCCAATGGGTGTGTACGTCCAGAGCCACATGCGCCTGCTGACGACCTGTCCACACCGCTTCTTGGCATCTTTCCACACAATGGGATCTGTATCAGACATTCTGGTGATGTCCAGGCCATGTACCATGAAGACTGTCAAAGCATCTCCGAGACATTGGCATGACTCCTTCCGCCAGTGGAACGAAGACACCAGAACACTCAGGATGGATCCCAAGAGAACACAGACCAGGCTAATGAGTAGAAAAGGGCCCGACACGAAAATTTTACAGGGTGCTGAATAGGGCTCCGGCAGGCAGTACTTGACGGCCAGGGCCCGGTATTCGGAGGAAATATTACCACTCCCAAATCTCCCATCTGATGGAGGGTAAAATTCATCATACGCAAACCATGATACATGCCACGCCTTAAGATCCTCTAAACCAGTGCTGGATTTAGGGAGATCGAATCCAGCACTAACGAAATCGCCTTTGCAGTAGGTCCGAATGGCGTTCTCGCTTGAGCCAGATCGTGTAGTAGTGCATATGGGGGAGAATGATCACAATGCATTGACAGCCTCGGGTTGGTATTCATGGATAGTGTCGTTGGTATAGGCGTGCGGGGTGCTGTTCCAGACTTGAGTCCCCTTCCAGCCTTTCGCATCGGCATCGGGCCCGGTCTGAAAGATAAGCAAAAGGTTGCGATGACTTTGCAGGCCCATCGGGTCTAGGAAACATGTGTGCAGGCAGTTTGGGATGTCCAGCCTGGCTGGCCCAATTCATCGATGCGGATCGAAACCCCGGCAGAATGTCGTAGAAGTGGGATTGAACTTCGGTTGTTGAATTATATGCAGTCGGATCCAGGAAGGCCACACCCGGATACACAAAGTCTGTGCCTGTAGTGAAAGCCTCACTGGCAATGAGTACAGAATATGTAGTTGATGTGTATACAATGAATGAGACGAATGGAAGAATAATTGGAGAGGGATGCTAATGGCGACAAGTGAAACCCACCAGAGCTTCCGCCAATGTGAAAGCTGCCGTAGGTTGCGGAAGGAGTGGACCCTAATGTCCAGGGAACGGCTGTGTGAATGAGCCTCGCGGAGATCATCAACCGTGGGCGAGGACACCAGCCGTATAAAGAAGTCGAATGATACACTCATTCCAATTGCTGTAATGGCACAAATAAGCTGCATGCACTGGTTCACGACCTTGGCCCGGCTGCACTGTCCGGCGTAGAGCTGGGCGATCTGAAACACACCTCCGTTGGCAGAGGAGAGACTGACACAGATGATTAAAGCTACCAGGATGCATGCTGACAATGCGTGGAATTTTAAAGCATCCCTATGCCAGCTAACGGAGTGATTGGAGTTTTGGACGTATTTTACTGCCAATGGTGCATATTTTGGGTTGATTCCTAGCATTGTTGCTTGTTGGTTGGGTACCGACTTGTTGGAATCGTTGCAAAGGCGCCTTAAGACTCCTAGATATCTCTCCTATGTCAGATCCCAAGGTTCTGTGCGAAGAAATTCTTATCTATTAGTAGCGCTTACCTTAGATCTGTTGAATTCACTTCACTAGAACAATGGAATGCGGCGCTGTTCCATGAAATGGAGGAAGATATGACAGAGGTATAGGGCGAGATGAGATTGTAAATAATTCTTGAGACTATGAGATACAACAGCCCAGCTAAGGTATATTTTAGGTTCAGCGGGTACTAGTAGGTGCTGGTAAATACAAAAATCTATTTGGGTAAGGCCCATCACGAGATAACTAGCCACAGCCACTGCTAGCCTGATGCAGGAGGTTTCTGTGTAACAATACACAATTCGGTTGGGCGCAGCGCTCAACCAGCTGTAGCAGTGTCGCTGTGATGGTAGTTCATTTGTCAAACCGAAACATCAGCCAGCCATCTTATGTCATTTGATATCCCTTGTCTCATAATCTGGAGGGCTTGGTGGGTTCATTTTACTCACTGTTACACTGCATGAGTCTGGGCAAGGGTTTGCAAGAAGGACAACATAATTCTGGAGGTGGCTGATGTTCGGAATGCTGGTGTGCCTTGTTCTGTTCCGGGTGCCAGACGGTGTGCCCAAAATAGGACCATGCCGAATGATTGGTGCACACCTACCCAGGTGCCTACTACCAAGTGTGTACTTCTGCCAGTGCCTCTCGATCAAGTATATTAACTAACATTTCTTGCAGTAAGGTATTCGAGGAAAAGGCTGGCAATGATCCCAATGCTCAGTTCAGCATTCATTATGCCACCTCCAACCATAATGGACCGACCTACCCCACTCGTGGTGAGCTCTACCAGCCACCCGCCGGGCGAGGTGCTGCGTTCCCTCAGATCGCCAATGTCGGCGGCATTCTTGTGAGTCTCCCGAGCGTGCAACTTGATACATTGTAAGGCAAAGGATCGCTGACTGAGTCTTGGAAGGTTGCCTCCTACATGTCTGATGTAAATGGGCCTAATCTGAATTTAGAGGACGGCGCAGACTTCTTGGTAGGGACCAGTACCGACGATAGCTTCACCTGGAGTGACCCAACTTTGATAGGTAGTGGTACCCACCGGCCAGGTCTTCTCGCCCTTGACAGCACGACCTTCTTGGCTCTGTGGACATCAGATGACCTTGCGGGATTGCTGGTAACTCAGCGGTGGAAGATAACCTAGTTTGATAGCTATGCATGGAATTAATAACATGCGGCTTTGTTTCTGTGTAATTAGTTCAGGTCTTTGCAAGGAGTGGCTACAGTCACCTTGAGTTTTGACGTGTAATCAAGTGTCCCTTGAGGGCACCACCCACGCGAGGCCAGGTTAATAACTAAGAGAAGGCCGCTAGAACAGAGCGTGATCCCAGGTCAGAGGAAAAGTACACAAAATGTGGATTAATCTGTGAGCATGGCAAATTTGGCCTTGCGCAGCAGTCCCTAATGATGGACTGTAGGGAATCCCCCTACTCGAGCACACCGTCCAGATAACGAATACGAAATATGGCGAGATCATCGAATTGTTGTTCCCTCTCGATTCCACATCATCGAGGTAATCGGTAGCCCACTTGGAAAATTATCCTCATGATTTTTCTAGGTCACCAGGATCCTGGGCATTGTCGTGGGTATTGCAACTTGTATCCGCCCCAAGGAGTTAGTACATCTGTAGGTCGGTAATCGACAACATGAGATCGACTAATTGTGATACCAAGAACGCAGGAATTCGCAGCCGATATGGATCACAGCAGTGAGTGGCTTGCATCCCCGAAGGCTACTCAGTGGCAAGCCCCATGGGTTTTATATTGAAGTTTTCTATTGCCTAGAAATGCCGTGTCCGCGAACGATATAAGAAGGGAACTATAGAGAAATGTGCCGTTCGCATGCCAAGCTCTTAGACTCTGCTGCACACACCTAGTCACGTGCTAGTCTCTAGTCTGTACTGGAACGTGCTGACAGGCCGACAAGGTAGCACTGCGTGGTCGATCTGCTCCACAGGCATTATCAACGACAGGGTCTCGATTCGCTGTTAAAAAGAAGCCTAGCCTTGGGCCGATGGGGCACACTCGAGGTTACTGCAACAATATGGGTACCGTAAGAGTTTAGCCTCCGGAGTGGAGCATTCTCCCACATGTATACCATTGGACCTTCTCCGTGGAGGGGTTGCTTCCTCGTTCCGACCGGGCGAGATCTGAACGTCAGAAATTTGAACCCTACATTATCGTCAATTGCCTTTTGCTTGCCTGGCCTGTACCCGCGATGGATGCGACATCCTCTTCTTTCGGGTGGCACAACGCCACGCCCCTGGCAACTAATCCAGCCGTATTAGTCGTGCTTGTACCATTTCTGACCCTAGTCCTCTCCTACCTGGTGTCATGGATCACATCGCCACTGCGCGGATTCCCAGGACCAGCTCTAGCATGTCAGTACAAACCTCCCGCCCCCGACCGAGCCAGGCCTAAGCTAAAGGCATGCAACAGCTTGGACAAACCTGTGGCGTATGCGGTACGCTTACGATGGATCCATCCATACCACTACTCACAGGATGCACCAGAAGTATGGGCCGGTCGTCCGCATGGCCCCAAACTATCTTGACCTCGATTACGACACGTGTGCTTCTCTGATCAGGACCTGTTTTGATACCAAAGGGGTCTGGAGGAAGACCGAATGGCACGCCGTCAGCGGCTTCAAGGTCGGGAAGGAGACCAGATACAATATCTTCAGCGAAGTCCGCCCCGTAGAGCACAGCCTCATGAAGAAGCCGGTGGCCAAATACTGGACTACCAGCGCGGTCTCGCGGATGGAACCACATATCGACAACGTCGTCGCATTCTTCGCGAAGCAGCTCCAGGACCGTTTTGCAGACGGGGGCGATGGGGCAATGGGGAAAGCGTTCGACTTTGGAAATTGGGCCATGTTTTGTGAGCAATAATACCACTTCGATATCTTTGTACGGTGATATTCTGACTGGCCTCTGTAAACAGTTGCCTGGGACGCGGTAGCCAAGACAACGATGAACAAGCGCATCGGTTTCCTGGATCACGGATCTGACTTTGACGGGACGCTTGCCACGGCTGTAAAAGCCTCGAAGTACTTAGTCACGATTGGCATGTATCCTGTGCTTGACAAATTCCTCGATAAAAACCCGGTGTATCGCATTGGACCACCGACCTACTCGAACATCGCCGCGCTGGCAGTCAAGCTATTGACCGATAGGCTGACCGGCCAAGATGGACATGATGTGGAGCAAGATCTTGATTTCATGGATCATTACATCGAAGCTAAGAAGCAGTACCCTGATATTGTGGATGACACTATGCTCATATCATGCAAGTCCAATCTCCCAACCCTCACAGTCACGGTCATCCCACGAATCACAGGCTAATGAATCTCACTATCTACAATAGATGTCCTCGTCAATCTAGCCGCCGGAGCCGACACCAGCGCCGCAGCTCTTCGGACGATCTTCTACCTCAGCCTCAAGAACCCTGGTGTGTGGGAAAAGCTATCAGAAGCAATTCTTGCAGCCCCGTTCGCTCAGCCCGGAAGCGTCCAGTTACCAGCACCCTACTCCCAAACCCGGGCAATCCCCTACCTCGAGGCCGTCATCCGCGAGGCCCTCCGTCTGTACCCGGGCAACCTGTTTCCCCAGGAGCGCGTCGTGCCGGCCGGGGGCCTCAAGCTCCCGGACGGGCGCTTCGTCCCCGAGGGCACGGCCCTTGGGTTCAACGCCTACGTGATGCACCGGAACGAGGCGATCTGGGGCCCCGATGCCGAAGAGTTCCGCCCGGGGCGGTTTTTCCGGTCCGAGGACGAGCCCGAGGCCGCGTTCAACGACAGGATGAGGCTGTACAACGACAGCGACCTGTCCTTTGGCGCGGGCAGTAGGAAATGCATCGGGATGAATCTCGCCATGATGGAGGTGTACAAGGCTGTGGCGACTCTGGTCGCTCTGTTCGACTTCGAACTCGCCACCCAGGACGAGTGGACCGTCAAGGCCGAGCTCTTTCCCAGGGCGAGGGGGATTGTGTGTAGGATTCGTCAAAGGGAAGGGATGTTTTTGAGGTCAGATATCGATTACAGCAATTAGTGCTCGTCTTGATCAGAGCGATGTGATCGGAAGCCACCAGGCTTGGTCTTGGTGCTTTATCAACATTCATAGCTTAGGATGACTAAGAGCAAGTTGGGCCTTGAACGACACTTCGAGATAAACATGGGTCAACGAAGAATATATAAAGGCATCCAGTTACACGCTTATTTACTTAGGATAAAGCCACACTCGCCACGCTGGGTGATGCTATTAAGCAACAGGCCCCTCGGAATGCTCCAAGTTGGCCTCCTTCTCGCCCCCAAGAACGCCACCTTGGTGAGCGACGGAGCCCCGCTGCTGGAAGGTGGTAGTGGGCACCCAGTTCTTGCTCTTCCTCGCAGCACTCAACCCCTTCATCTCCGAGTACAGCTCGTCGACTTCCTCCAAGGACAGACCCTTGGTCTCGTAGATGAAGAAGTAGACGAAAGAGATGCAGATGAAGCAGCAGCCAAACCAGATGAAGAACACCTTCGACTGCAGGTTGGCATAGCCTTCGCCGTAGTTGACAAGGTAGGGCGTCATGAATGCGATCGCCCAGTTAAGGAGCCACTGTGGATAAGTGTCAGCGGTTGAAGCTGAGTAATGGGATGTCTCAAATATTTGGCAACTTACGTTGGTAGCAGTGGTGATGGACAGAGACCTAGCTCGGTGCTTCAGGGGGAAGATCTCGCCCGTAACGACCCATGCAAGAGGACCCCACGTCGAGGCGAAGAAGAAGATGTAGATGCAGACAAAGGCGATGCCCGCCTTCTGCGCAGCGACGTTGTGCACGATGATAGCACCGGCAGAGTCCTGGCTCGTTGTCAAGGTTCCAAGCATGGCGACGAGGAACTGAGAGGTGGCCATGCCGACCGCACCCCAGAACAGCAGGGGTCGACGGCCGAATTTATCGACAGCGTACAGGCCGGGGAGTGTCGAGAAGACGTTGATCACAGAAGTAATGATCTGGATAACGAAGGCGTCTTTCAACCCGGAGTTCTTGAAGTATTGCGTTCCTGGGATTGGACGTTAGTTAATCATTCTTGTTGATGACAGTGGCTGCCAAAGGCAGAGAGAATGGGCTCACCGTAGTAGAAGATAAAGTTGATGCCAGTCAGCTGCTGAAGTCCCTGGAGGGCCATGCCGGTAAACTGGCGCTTGATCATGTCTCCACGGAAGCAGTCGATGTAGCTCGCCTTTCCGAGGCTCATCTCGTAATCGTGGTTTGCCCGGACCTCAGCCAACTCGGCGGCGATAGATGGGTGGTCCGCAGGGAGACGTCGAAGGTACCCCAGAGCTTGGGCGGCCTTCTCCCCCTTGCCCTTCTTGATCAAATAACGCGGAGACTCGGGCAGGATGAGCATGCCACCGATCAGGATGATCGCCCAGGCGAATTGCACAGCGACCGGGATACGATACGATCCGGTATCGTTGCGGTTGGCCGTAGCATTATCCACGACAGCTGCCAGGAGAAGACCGATGGTGATTGCCCACTGATATGCGCCTACTATAGCTCCTCTGATCCACTTTGGAGCCGTCTCTGATTGGTATAGAGGGATGAGAGCCGAGATGAGGCCTACACCGAATCCAGCAAAGAATCGGCCGGCGAGGAAGAGGGGTAAAGCCATGGCGGCAGTCTGGAAGATGACACCCAGGACAAAAACAAGAGTGGAGGCAATGAGGGCCAGTCGACGCCCAATGTTGTCAGCCAGGAAAGGCGACGTTAGGGCACCGAAGAAGGTGCCTGCTGACAGGATACTGACGATGGCGGACTGTTGGGAGGGGGAGATGTCGAGCTCGTTGGTGGTCGGGTTGCGGTAGCCGGTAGAGAAGAGGTGTTGGAAGTACGGCATGGCGAGGATGCCAGAGATTGTGCCTGTGTCATATCCGAACAGAACACCGCCAAACGCAACAAAGGCGCCGACGCAGATGGCGGGCCATGCCTTGCCGGCCTCATCCCTGGGCTTGGCGATAGATAGTTTCGCCATGGTGGGTGTTGGTATATCGAGAGCGAGGCAGATATACAATGGCGACTGGAAGATGAGAAGGAATACCAGTCGTGGTGTTTGAAGTCAAAAAACCAGTGATGCTGCAGCATGGAGAAGCGAAAGTCGGACTTGAACGGGAGGTGGGAGAGACCCCGGGCTTATTATAAGCAGAGGGGGTAGATCGACGATGGTTAACTAGTGACTGTCCCGTCAAGGTGAGTTGGAGTAGAGTACCATTCACCCCGTTCAACCAATCTGATGGGTTCCCACTCTGGGGGAACCCCAAGCAAAGCCGGGGTCGCCAATGGGTAGGGCCGAAAGGCTTATGGCACTTCCCTGGCACATGGGCACTCTGATGGGGCTCCACGTTTCGAACCTGGGGATGCTTGGCCCTCGTTGGAGGAGGTACCCAGTCACGAGCCCGGGACAAAACTTGCCACCGCCCAGTGGTACGGGTCCTATGCTGTCGATGGTCCCCCACGGGGACGGGGCACCCGAGTCAAGGCTAGTAGTAGCAAATGCAACTTGGCCTGGGCCCGTCCCTGGATCGCCCACGGCCGGTCCGACTGCGCCCAGCCCCAGCTCGACACAATGTGATTGACTGCGTAGTCTGATGCTTTTTGCGACAGTCAAGCCCGGCTTCACTTGTCCAACGTTCTGGACCAGCTACTCTACGCACCAACCAAGGAGGTCTAAATTGGTCGTGGTGTGGCGTCTGAGGCTCGTCGGGACGTGGGACACTACTGTCAAAGGTCTCCGCACGTCGATGACGGAGTGGCGTCGGGGCAGTCATTTGCAAGGTGAAGATCTGCCGGTATTTCAGTGACAGGCCTTGCCTGCCAGGTGGAGCGTAGCAATGCGCAGGGTCCTGTGGGCTTCACAATTTCACAGTCTGGCTGTGCCTGTGTCTCGAAAAAGCCTCGAGTGAACCGCTCTTCACAGGGTCTCATGGTAAGCATCCATCTTTTCAGCTCTGTGACAGTAGCGTGGTTGAAGGTCGAAGTGAATGCTGAAGCACCCCATGAGCTTCCCCAATTTCCCCGGACTTTTCTCCTCATGGTTGCAGAGCTTGTGGGAGGTTGCAGCCACAGCCGGACTGGCCTGGCCTTGGCTCCATCTTGCCGGGGCCGTTAAGCTCTGCCGAGACGCTCCTACCGATAGCTTGTTTCGACGCGCCAATACTTTCGCAACAAATCTCGGCCGCTCGCCGGGCCACACTCACGGGGTCTGGCCCTGGGTTGTCCTGGGGTCGCGAAGAGGATCTGACAACGCTGAGGTTATGTGGATGTTCGTCTAGGGTCGTGGATATATTACGACGGATGCTTTGCCGTAGGAATGAGCTGCTAGGTACACGACCTGACAGCGGCAGAGAGTTCAACCAGAACCAGGAATGACGTATGAACTTCCCCACTCGAGCTGCCAAGTTGCTTCAACACAGACCGTTACCATGCATCTACCTGACAGGTGCTCCTGGCTGCCTGGAAGGAGCGATGGGCATCCAACATCTTTGACCGGAACAGATCCGAACTCATACGAATCACATGGAAATCAGCAGGCTGGATGGGATGGTCATCCAGCTGCTGGAATCCCATACGAGAGGTCATGAAGACTGGTGGCCAACTCTTATAATCCCACTAGTGTTCGTCTGCCCAGGGATCCTGCCACGCGGGACTTCCCTGGGGCAATCTCGGCGTAAATGCTTAGCATACGAAAGATCAGCTCACATTGGTGTTATCCACCTGCATTGCCCCCCCCCCTGGCCCCCCAAAGCAGACGGCCAATACGCGGCGAGTCGAACAGCGCTCGCAATCGGTCCGTTCGACAAGCTCCAAGTTTCGAGTCCCCGCTTAAGGCCCGATCAGAAAGGTTGGGCCCACACGTATCCCCATCCCCATGAGAGCTTAAAATCTGGATTCGGGGCCTAGGCCCAGATTCTTGTTGAGGCTCAGCTCGAAAACGTTCCAGATCTGTTCACCTCATTCCCCGTGTATATCGCGGGGTGTCTTGAACAGCACCGCATCATCTAGTCTTTAAGCTGAGTCATCCTGACGACCGACCATACGACACATGCACAGACTGGTCTTGGAACTCTGGACATCATGCTTCTTCATCTGGTCTCGCACGGGATCGTATCTAGGTAGTGTGCATGTGAGCTGACCTGGTCGTAAGCCACCAAGTGGGATATAATGTTTCGAGTTAGAAATGGGAATCTGCGCGCTAGACTCGGCACCCTACTATCGAGTTCGTTCATCCACATGGCAGACTGGCTCTCCGTCACGGAAGGAAAATCCCGCAGATAGAGGTCATCATGGACTGACGGCATGTGCAAGGTGTGCCCCAGTAGTACAGCCTAATACTCACACAAACAGCGAATGACGACAAAGATGCAATTGCTTTAGAATCAAAAAAAAGATTCAGGAGGTGTCGGCCCTGTCAGGTCTTTTCGGTCAGGGGCACTCATCAGCGCGAGCCCGAGATCATGCGTGGTTGCTATCGGGTGCGGCCTTAATACCTACTGTGGCTCTCATGTCCCTTGTGCGAAGAACAGTGCAGACCGAAGGGTTAAGAGCAGTTTTGGCTACTATTACATTGCATCATGGTGAGTAAGAATGCGCACAAAGACGAGACTCGGCCAGAGATTCAGGGATGAGCAGGTGTTTTTGGGAATGTGCTGGGAGCCTTCAACACCGGACACCATCCGCCAGTAACGTTCTGTGAGTCGCAGAGCAAGGTAGGCGGACTGAGGGAGCTGGGCAGGCGGATTATGGCTGGCCAATATGCCTATCAATCACCTCGAGCTGTGACCTGGCCCCGAGAATCATGTGTTGCGCTTCAGTAACGCCATCTTAAGTTGCAACACCATGAAACTTCGGCGTCTTCTCGCTCAATCTGACGGCACAAAAGATTGTTGCGAAGCTAAACATGGATACTGAAACAGTTCCAAATCTGCTGCTGAGTACCAAGCACCTGCCACTGGATCATGGTCATTGGACACTATCCCAGCATCTCGGCCCTGTCGCTGCCACTAACTAGCAAGACTGGAGTAGATACAAAGGCAATGTCTGCCGTCCTTTGCAGTGACATGCTGCCCAGCTCAAGCCTTTGCCACCACCGCCATGGCGTGATGCATTCGACGACGTATGCTATGCGGATTGGACGTTCGGCTTGCCGGCGATGAAATCTCACTGGGAGCATTTATACCCCTCTGACGTCCATGTAACCTCCTTCGCGCGGCCCCCGTGCAGCTTTGGGAACGGTACAGACTGGCTTGCCGCTGCGTTGCAGCGGGCTGGTGGTGCATGAACTGACCATCTTACATCTTGGCTGGTGTCGGACTCTGATAATGGCGAAATTTTACGCTTAAAATGATGGCCGCATTGCAGCCGGCTCTAGGGCTGGCTTGAAACAAGAGTGTGGACAACATGCATGGTAAGAAAATGCTTCGTTTGCATGGCATCCTGCTCGCATCGAAATGGTCTCGATATATTATGTGGCAGCATTTTATATTGATAATGAGGCTAAGCTTCTATGTGCAGAGGTAGAGTGCGACGAATGCTCTATAGTTGGACTTTCATACTGAAGTTTCGCCAGATAATTAGGCACTTAAGAACTTAGCGACTTCTGGGGCTAAGATTTCATGTACACGACTTGTCCTATGACGATCTGTCAGCCTCACTATGCCCCCATAGCCTCGTTCGCAGAGAGACTTGTTTAAACTTACATGTGTCCGCTGTTGAACCAAAAGTAGGTATCTAACGGGCCAGAGCAGCCATATTTCTCCCAATTTGTCAAGACGTCTGCGTACAGATACCCGGCACAGTAGTCGGTTGTGTTCGTGATCCCGTAGTCGCTCGCATTATCTAGAACATCGTTCAAGAAGGTGTTCGCGTCAAATACCAAGGTCGTGACCCCATCGTTCTGGCTGGAAAAGTCATCGCTGTACTGTTGAAGGGTCTCGCCCCACCACCCTATCATCGTGCTGTTAGGTGATGGATTGGGCTTCTTTACGTTTCCGGGCGTTCGATCCAGCGGAGGCAGGTTGACAAAGAAGAAGTTGTGATAGCCCGCCTCAACCAGAGGCGTCACGGACAGGGAAAAGATGCTGGAGATAATGGAGTCAAAGACACTGGGGAAGTCGTAGGGCCCGGTGGCCTTTGCCAGGTCATTAATATCGTTGATTCCGATCCAGATTGCGACGAGAGTTTCAGAAGGCGAGACTTCTAGCTCATCTTCAAACACTGGCTGCCCGTAAGTCAGGAATTGCTGAGTCTGATTGACCAGCGGGATGGTGAAGTTATGATGAAGCGGCGTGCTGCGTTTGTCAGTTGCTTGATGTGATACGAAAGACAGTCGGTTTCAATCTCACAATTCTGTCGAGACATCTGCGCCCGCGAACGCAAAATCCCACAATTGCAGGTCACAAGACAGTGGTGATGTCAGTCCAGGCTCCAAGCCGCAACCCGTCAGGTACTGGACCCAGTTCGGTCCACCTTCCGCCGTTCCAGTGAAGTTTTGCACGATCTGGTTCGCCAAAAGAGTTTCTGAATCGTAAGCAAAATTTCCTGGCAGGTAATCACCAATGAAGCTATAGTTCTGACGCCCGTAGACTCCTTGGACGTAAGTATATGAGTCGCCGAAGGCAATCCTAAGATCCCAGGTCAGCTTCCGGATACATTGCCTTGACAATTTCTTTTTGGAGAGACGACAGCCAAACGACTCACAGATGATTTATGTTTTGCCATTCGAATGGGGCAGCAGGCGGAATCACCGAGGCCGTGGTCATAGACGCGACGGACATCAAGCCGATAGAACCAAGGTGGAGCGGTGAATGGTATTGTGACGGGAGCATCTCGGATCTGAGCCCAAAGCTATGCTTGGTAGGGAGTATCAATGCATAGAATGAGACGCAAGTCCTTGCGTTCGCCTTTTCCAGTAAGCAGTATACACTTATACCCACGTGTTTCCACTGCGCCGAATTTAAGCATCGTATTTAAGGGGCAAACATGCGGAGCCAAGTGTTGCAATTGGTGGAATTTATTCGCGAATTTGGAGTCGTGACTGGACCTAGTCAAGCTGGGCATCAAAAATCCCCACCGCGCGCCAGGCGAGAATGCACGAAGACTCTTAACATCGTGGCAATTCTTGCCGACCAGGCCCAAGTGACTGGCCACAAAACGTGTTGCACGCGCGTTGCGAGGTTTTAATGGCTTGGTCGGTAGTGATGTCCACTGTCTATAATCAACACTTCGAATCTCTTGATTAAAAATGACTTCACTTTTCAGGTGTGACTGTATTTAACCGGAGTCACCGGACTAGTCAAATTGTTAGAGAGATAATCGCAACTTAACACTCGTACTCTTCTAACCCGGTCGCGAAGCTGCAATCTCCTATCCCAATTTTACTCCATAATCTTCTTGCTCGGCCAGCCCTGGCTCTACCAAACGCAGTGGTTGACATATTTCATGTGTGAAGTAAACATACTGAGGTTAGTGCAACTTAAACGGATGACAACGAGCTCCCATGAGAGGAGCTCATAACCTCCCACAGCACAACCTCTAACCTCTTGCGGGATGGCCTCGTGAAGTCCCACGGGATAGCCTCCCATGGAATAATCTCTTGTAGGATAATCTCATATAGAATAACCTTGTATAGATAACTTCCTATGGTATATGCTAACCAGGCTGTATTCGAAGTCTTGCATTATTGAGCTCAGGACCCCGTCTCCTTCCTGCGGTTCACAGAAAACCTTGAGTGGCCTTGCTGACATAGAACTACTGCCTCGGACTACTGTCTCGCATTAACTCTGTTTAGGTACGGTCAGAAAAGCTATAAACTCAGGGGTGGCCTGCGCTCACGAGGCAAATGAAAGCTGACCTTAGCCGCTGACATGCAGCAGCATTCCTTGGCACAGCCAGGCTGTCTGGGATCCATTGGGCTGTGGGAAGGGCTCGCAATATCAGGCCTCCTTCGTTATTTGAGGCCGCACGGGATCGAAATCCCTGCTCAGCCTCAGACAGCTGAAAACTAAGGACGGCCAATTCGGAATTTCATCTTTGGTCTCCAATTTCTCTTCGTCTTACACCGTACCGTCATCCTGTTCGGCTCATCATCGCCAAAAGCTAACCTACGCCATGTCTCTCAATCTTGACGAAAACGCGTGGTACCAAGTCAACGTGACAAAATTCACAGGTTTATCTCTCCTGGGCACCTCATTATTCAAGGACGGCAATACCGGCGCAGTTTTCTATCAAAACACCAACGCGAGTTCTAGAGGGCAGAGCTGGCAGTTCTACCCCTATAACTCTTCCGTGTACTTGCTACGATGCAAAGACGGAGGACCGAATGCCTACCTGGCCGCTGCTGCAGGGAAGGCGAACGCTGATTCATCGGCTGTAAGCGGAAATACGGTTCCCATAATGGCAAACTACAACGTGACAGATGATTCTATGTTCTGGCAGGTGGAACCGTGGGGGGATGGGACATATTACTTTCACAATCTGGCCAACGGGTCGGATTGGCGGCTGAACGTGCGGGACAACGCCTTGATGGCCATGGACTCAAACATTACTTCGGCGCAGTCGGGCGAGCATTTCACATTCACCAGCTTGAGCACCATAGGAGACAGCCGATACTCGACAGTGAATGTGAGATTATTTCAGGATATCAGATCATAGCAGATTTTTTTGACTGACCCGTCACACAGACATACCCGACTACAAGTCGAACAGCAAATGCAGTCGCACCGACAACTACTACCACCGGCACGGCCACCGCGACAGGAGATCCTGCCCCATCCTCGACAGGGACATCCCCTTCAGAACCGTCAGGCGGGCTGTCGACGGGTGCAGCCGCAGGGATAGGGGTCGGGGTGGGGCTCGCTGTTGTCATTCTAGTGGCCCTGTCTGCGATATTCTTCATCCGCAGGAGGAAAAACACGACAGCAGCGTCCCGGCCGGCGCAGATGAATCCCACGGAAGAGGTGAAGTACCAACCCGCCGACAGCGGGCGTTTTCACGAGATGGGCACACCACACACGTACGCGGAAATGCCGACCTCGGCGACGTCGCGGCCGCATGAGTTATGGGCGCAACCTATGGAGCTTCAAGGAGACAGCAGACGATAGCATCGGATGCTGGGCTCTCGGGTTGCTATGAAGAAACGTTTTGATATATTGATGTTTCACTGCTGATGTTTATATGCAACCACTCGAGCTCCATGGTTGGACGGGGTTCGATAAAAGAGAACAAAATCTGGTTATTACAAGAGTATAATAATTAATTACCACCGTCACCGGACCGTCCAAGCACTTCACATGTTCGCCAGAACAGCCACCCCTCCGAACAAGGCCCCCATGGCCACACCCGCCGTCTGCAGCGGAGCAGCGGCCCCCGTCCGGAAGATCGAGGTGCGCGCCTCACTGCTGATAGAGCTAGCCCTCGATGCGGCCGAGCTGGTCAGCCGCCCGATCTCTGACGTGATGCCCGAGCGGTCGGCGCCCGTCGCCGTCACGAGCTCCGAAGTGAGTCTGCTGAGCTCTGAGCTGGCCTGCGAATATACAGATGAGATCTGTGAGCTGGCCTGGGACTCGATGGAGGAGAAGCTCGAGGACGCGGAGGACACCACGGACGATAGCAGGCTGCTAGTCTGGGTCGGGAGCCCGGGCTGTCCGAATGGTGTTGTTGTTGTCGGGTTGCCAAACGTCTGTGTCGGGTTGCTGAAGGTCTGTGTCGGCTGCGTAAACCCGGGTTGTGTCTGGGTGGGAAAGGGTTGGCTTGGCTGCTCTGTCGTTGTGGAAGGGATGCCTGGAGTGCCTCCGTTGCCCACTGTCTGCGTGACGGTCACGGTGCAGTGGCCATTCTGGTCGCATCCGGGGGTGGTGGGCTGCGGGATCCCGGGAGTGGTCTCGCCGCCGCCTACCGGTACGGTCTGCGTGACAACCACGGTGCAGGTTTTCTTCCCGAACCAGTCCCACCATGGCTTGCCATCACGGGTGCAATCGCAGTCATCGCCTAAGTTGAGATTGTCTTTGTCTGGACAACGATGCCAAAAAGTAGCCTCCTGAAATGAGGCAGCGGCATTCACGTCATCTTGCGCGCGGGTAGACACCTATGAGATTGACAGCGGTTAGTTGTGATGCAGTACGATGGCGCATCTCACAAGAATTAGAACGTACTGAGAGCAGGAGAGTCGATAATGAGGCAATCGCCGTGAACCTCATCCTCGCGTCAGATTTGCCGAAGAGTCACGCTCAGAGTAGCGCCTCACGCGGGTGTCAGCGTAGCAATGCCGAATGCGTTTCAGTCCACTCTTGGTACAGTTGCAGGTCTCTGGTTGTCGTACCCAGGCATTCGTATATATAGGTTGAAAGGAGTATCGTGACTGATTTATAGCTGAGCTTGATATGACTTCACTTGTCGGGAACAACGTAGGTCGTCAAAAATCCGATTCTAAGTTGATCGCCATGATATGCTGTCAAGGACCCCACGTGAGGGCTAAAAGGAAGACGGCTAGTCCCGGTAGTGGCCCAGCCGAGATCGAATTCCTTGGGAGCATTGTGGCTAATAGGGCGCATTGTGTGTTGGCGACCCTAGTCTGAGAGGGGGGCACCTTGCAGGACTCGTCAAGAATTATGCTGGTAACGAGGAAGGTTTTGCGAGACTGGCTAACCATTGGCCTTCGGCTGCCGTAATAAGACAACCACGTAATGACAGCGGGCGAGCGGCAAAAACGTTTAAAAGGGAATAGAGAAGAGCGATGTCGCCTTGGCATGTCATAACACGCCAGACCGTTGGCGGGAATGACGACAAGCTTGACTGCCAGCAGGTCGGTATGCTGCCTTTTCATCCCACGATGAGGCTACGAAGCTACCTCGATTGGCGCGTCTTGGCATCTGAAGTCTCAATAGGGGCGCCTTAGTTCCCGGCCAATCCTCCGGTGTGAACGAAGCCCTCAAAATATGCTGCGGGTGGTCCGAAACAGCACTTGAGAGGCCTTTCCCGTCTTGAGGGCTCATACATTGCGGTCTGATACTTGAACTGGAAGCTTGAGACTTGGCTGCTCTGTCTTGGGTTAATGTTGTCTGCCCCTCGGGGGCTGCCGCGGGATTTCGAAACCCTCACTTGGTTCGATCTTCTTTCGTCCCATGGCAGCTTTTTATGCGTCCCAACAAGGCTAACCTTGGCATCCGGCATAATTTGAGGCCTGGATGCCGCCTCGTCGTAGCAGTGATCAAGAATTAGCTGAGTGGCATCCTTTATAGTCCGCTTGTTGATGTGGCTGGAAAAGGCTTCATCGTTGCTTCTTGTAAGCTTAATTTCGGTTTTGGCCGAGTCGAAGGCTACTCGGTGGCCAACCAAGTGCTATCAGTTGTTGGTCGTCTTGCGTGAGGCACATGCAGCAGTCGCCAACGAGAACTGTGATTAAGGGCGCGATGTGACTGTGATCATGTGCCCTTCTCTTTTCTGTCCTGTCTGGAAAATTAGTGACTGGTGGAATCATCCCAACTGTTCCCTCGGTTCTGTTGCACTGCTTCTGGTCGAATGCTATTCAGAGGTCGGCAAATGTCTACTGCACGATGACCATGTTGCCAAAAGAGGCTCACCGAATAACTCAGGGCAGCACTAGCAGGGACAACAGTCGCTGTGTGATCGGGGGATGACACTCGCTCTGTGTGCTGCTTCGTCTCCTGACAGCTCGGTCCGAATACCGTCCCAACAGTGCCTCCAGTACCAGGCCTAGGCCGTCGGGAGGGTTAGGGTCTGGCATACGACGTGCCTCCTGCTCATGCGCCACACTTGCGCTCCTATCCCAATCTGTCCTCTCGTTGGCTGACAGACGACCGCGAGAGATCGCTGCACTTCCACTGCTACTTCCTTGCAGCAACGGTGAAGCAGTAAGGCAAGGATCAACCTTTCAGTATTCAAAGAAAGGTTGACCATCATGGCAGGGGATGACGGCGAGGCAAAGGTGGTACGGGGCGCCTCGCTTCTGATCCTGCTGCAGGTCTTCTCGCGCGCCGTCACCTTCATCGCCAACCAGCTCCTCCTGCGCTTCATGACGGCGTCCCTCCTCGGCGTCTCCACCCAGCTCGAGGTGTACTACCTGTCCGTCCTCTTCTTCGCGCGCGAGAGCCTGCGTGTGGCCATCCAGCGCCAGGGACCCTTGACATCTGATTCGGCACCGGTCACCAAGGACGCAAAGCCCAAGCAAGGCGATGGCAAGCAGGACGCTCGGGCTCAGGAGACCCAGGCCGTGGTGAACCTGGGCTACGTCGCCATCATACTGGGCCTCGCCGTCGCGGCGCTGCTGGGGTGGATGTACCTCGGATCCATCCCCGCCGCCACTCTCCTCAGCACCCCCTACCTGGTCCCCTCGGTCTACATCTACGCGCTCGCCTCGGTCCTGGAGCTGCTGTCCGAGCCGGCCTTTGTGGTGATGCAGGTTCGTCTGCAGTTCGGGGCGCGTGCCTCAGCCGAGGGCGTCGCCACCTTTGGGAAGTGCGCGGTCACCCTCGCCGCGGCGGTCTGGGCATCCCGGAACGGCGTCGAGCTGGGCGTGCTGCCCTTTGCGCTGGGCCAGGTCGCCTACGGATCCGGCTTGCTCGTGACATACACCTGGTACGGCACAGGGCTTGCACACAGGGAGGGCTTCTCTCTTCTCCCGAAGCAGTTGGGCCAGGGGAGGGAATACATACTGTCCTACTTCTATCAGCCGACTGTCAAGCTCGCGTCGTCCATGATGGTGCAGAGCTTTGTCAAGCACATCCTGACACAGGGCGACACATTCCTCGTCAGCGCCCTGTCCACTCCCACCGCACAGGGAGTCTACGCGCTGGCGAACAACTACGGCGGCCTCGCGGCGCGGTTGGTCTTCCAGCCCGTAGAGGAGAGCAGCCGGAACTACTACAGCCGCCTGCTGTCCAGCGACGGCGAGCCCTCGCCATCGGCACCAACCGCGGAGAAGCAAACAGCAGAAAAGGATGATGTCACCAGCGGGCCGCGCCCATCCAAGACAGCACTGGCCCAGGCCTCCGAGAACCTCACCAGCCTGCTGCGGTTCTACACCTTCGCCTCGGTGCCCTTGCTGGCCCTCGGCCCCACGGCGGCGCCCCTCGTCCTGTCGCTGATAGCCGGCCCCCGGTGGACGGCCTCGGGCGCGGGGGAGGCCCTCGCCGCGTACGTCTACTACATCCCTCTGCTGGCCATCAACGGGCTCGCCGAGGGCTTTGTGGCGTCCGTCGCCACCGAGGCCCAGGTGCACCTGCAGTCGGCGTGGATGACGGCATTCTCGGTCCTGTTCGGGGTTAGCGGTTACGTGTTCCTCAGCGTGCTCGACTGGGGCGCCGTGGGGCTCGTCTGGGCCAACGGGATCAACATGGCCGGGCGCATCGTCTGGGCCCTGTGGTTCATCAAGCGCTACTTCGCGCAGAGGGGCGCGCGGTGGGAGGTCACGGCCCTCTTGCCCAATCCGCTGGCGGTGCTGGCGGCTGCGGTTGCGAGCCAGGTCGTGAGGAGGGTTGTGAAGTCAGAAATCGCTGGTACGGGTGTGAAGGCTGTTCTAGGGGAGCTGGTCAAGGTCGCGGGCACCGCGGTGCCTTTCATTGGTGTCTTGTGAGTTTTGCCTCTGATTCGTCTTGTCTTGATTACCTGCTGTCTAAATCACTTGTTTCTTCTACGTTGCTGACATTCGTTATGCAGGGCATTCGCCGAGCGCCGGTTCCTCATCCAGTGTTACCAAGCTGTCCGGGGCAGCAGACCCCAAGCTTCAAAATAGAGCAATACAGGATATCCGTCCGTCTTGTTTTATAGCTTGCAATGTCCACGCAAGCATGACCTTCTCTAAAGTCTAGGGGCCGGCATCTAAAACCACCTGGCTCTCGCTGCTCTAGTCGAAAGTGATCTTGGTCGCCTTCTTGCTCATGTCAACGTTCTTGAAGAAGGCGCCGTATGCGTCGTGCTGCTTCTTCTTGACGGTCGTGCCAAACTTCATAAGCTCCTCGGGAACAGGCTGGCCGGCGGCCTTTAGCACATTGATCAAGGAACCAGAGTGTGACTTGTCGTGCTCTGTGAAAAGCGTAATGGCCTTGCCCTCCTTACCGGCACGTCCAGTTCGGCCGATACGGTGCACGTAGTCTTCAATGGTCAAAGGGAACTGTGAAAAGACATTAGCCACTCGCAGTTTCATGTCGGATGCGACATGGGACTTACCGTTAGGTTTACCACGAGTTTCACCTCGGGGATATCAAGACCTCTTGCAGCAACATCAGTAGCCAACATGATCGTCGTTGTTCCCGCCTTGAACGCCTCAAGACTCCTCGTGCGCTGCTCCTGCCTCAGGTCGCCGTGGATAGCGCAGACGTTGAGGCCGCGACTCGTTAGAAACTGCTCCACGCGGGTTGTTTCCTTCTTGTAGAGGCAGAACACCAGGATGCGATCGTTGTGCGCCTTGCCCCTCTGGGCGTCCTTGAGGATCTCCAGCAACCGCCTCTCCTTGCCCCTTGGGTCCACGACTTCTACTGTCTGGGCAATCCGACTGTTCGCTTGCAGCTCAATGGTCCCGTTGCCGTTGCCGTCGCCTGTCTCGCCGCCGGGCTTGTTCTTGTTGATGATCACCTTGACGGGATCGACCATGAAAGTCTCGGCCAGTCCTCTGACTTCAGAAGGCCACGTCGCGGTGAACATGAGTGTTTGCCTCTTTTCCTTTCGCCGGACACGACCCAATAATGAGCTTGATGTCATCCTCGAAACCCTTGTCCAGCATACGATCCGCCTCGTCAAGAACCACGAACGCCGCCTCGGAAAGTGATATGGTGCCATCAGACAGGAAATCCTTCAACCGGCCCGGCGTGGCAACGATGATGTCTGCGCCCTTGCGGAGGAGATTGCGCTGGTCGTCTTTACTTGCGCCACCATAGATGCACACTGCCTTCAGACCCACAAGCGAGGCCAGCGTGCTGGTAGACTCGTGCGTCTGCATCGCCAGTTCGCGTGTCGGGGATACTATCACGGCACGAGTAGGGGCAACCCTGCCGTTGGCGGGCTTGGGCAGGGACAAGAGGGCTTCCACACAGGAGCGAGAAGGCGTACGTCTTGCCTGAGCCGGTCTCGGCAATGCCGACCACATCGCGGCCCGAGAGGGAGAAGGGCCAGGAAGCGGCTTGGATGGGCGTCGGAGTGGTGAAGGTTCCGAAGGGGTTCTTTGACAGGAGGCGCGAGGTGGGGAGATGGGAGAATTTGAGGACTGGGCGGAGGGTGGTGGATGGATTCGTTTGGTCGTGGATGGTAATGTGGTTGTCCTCGAGGAAGGTCTTGACCTCGGATTCGGGGACAGCCGTGAGGGCGGCGGTTTGTTGGTACTTCGAGGATGCGCCATTGGTGACAGGCGATTCTGCGGTGGTCTCATCGTCTGGTTTCCTGTCCTTTTTCTTATCCTTCTTGTCCTTGGACTTCTTGTCCTTCTTCTCCTTCTTAGCAGCGGGCTGGTCGTCGACGGGGGCATCTGCCGGGACATCGACGTCCATGGCATCGGCTGCCGCAGTCTCGTCACCATTCTGCTCCTCTGACTGCTCCTTGTCCTTGTGTTTCTTGTCCTTCTTCTCTTTCTTATCCTTCTTTTCCCTTTTGTCCTTCTTATCCTTCTTCTTCTCAGACTTGTCCTTCTTCTCTTTTTTCTCCTTCTTTTCCTTCTTCTCTTTCACAGGCGCATCCTCGGCGGCAGTGGGATCGTCGGTCTTGACCTTCTTGACCTTTTGGATAGCATCGACCTCGCCTTCGAGGCGATGCTTCTTGCCGCTTGACATGGTCGGGATGTATCGCGTGTAATAGTATTACACGTGTAGAGGGCGGGGGTGTTGTCGAATGTTTGGGTTGCCTCCTCGCGGTCGCAAGTATACTGTCAGGGATGTTCAAGGGATCTCGAAATTTTCCTGGTCCCTCAACTTTTCTGCCGGGTGCTGCTATCGCTCCGTTCCGGCTAGCATCTGCGAATAGAGAAGGCGGTGAGGAACAACGCCCCAGCGCCCTGCATGCTGGAGACCCTTGATTTTCGCTGTGGGGTCATGGAGCAGACACCTTCCCTTGTACGCCATAGCGAGCAGCTACCATTGCGAATCCTGGATTCCAACTCTGTTTCTACGCTGTAACGTTTTCCTTCGATTCCTTAGTTCCTATGGAACATTCTGCAGGATAGCTGCGGCTTAATGCAGTAGCCGGATCGCAACTCGTAGGGCATTTGGTGTGATCTGATGACGTGCACATGGTTGCTCACGGCAAGTCGCAACGAGACCAGTTTCACGGTTCCAGACCACCTAAACGTACGAGGCATTGTCTGCAGTCATCTCCACGATGCAAGTGTGTAATCCAGATGACCATGCTATTGAATCATTGACGCCACATGCACCAGTACGTCGTTCGCCTCAGCCAGATGGGAGTCTCTCACCTGTCAAGGTTGACTGACGAACAATGTTCTCATAGCAGGCTCGTCGGCGGGACGGGGGGGTCTATGGATGTTGCGTGCTTATTGGGATGCATCACTCAACACCATTAGCACACCATGAACGGACTAATTCATTTCTTAGGGCTGACGACAATTGAAGCAACCAATCGCGAGACAATTCAACTGTTTTTCAAAAGAGCCTCAGAAGAAGCTTTGCCATGGGGACGGCGAGAGGCTTAACTGGATGTACCGGCACTGACTCGGGAGCCTTGGCCTTATGTGGAAAGGCGAATATGGCGTCAGTCAGAGTTTGCGGTCCATTACGAAATCCTCAGCGCACCCCTGAGTCTGGATCGCAGGTTTTGCAGCAAATCCCCCGGGACCATCGCAATGGTGAAAGGCATTCGGCCTGGGGTGGCGGGGAATGGGCCCTCATGTCCATATAAATGATATACTGCCGTAGTGTTGGCTCATGCGAAATCGGGGGTACTCAGCCTGTCTTTAACGGGCCAATGCGCAGCAGCACCTTGCACTGACCAAACCCATCGACACTCTTTTGCAGCCGCTTCATATTAGGCACAAATGGCTATCAACTCCACAGTCGTGTCAAGCTCCTCCGGGAATGACATCGAGAAAGATGCCGTCCACACGGATCCCGGCTTCATGTCCGACACGAAACCTGAAATAACCGAGCCCCAGCTCAACGTCGGTGGCCATGCGAACGTCCAGAGACAGCTCAAGAGCGTCCACATCACCATGATTGGTTTCTGCTCAGGGATCGGAACGGGGCTCTTCGTCGGCACGGGCGCCGCCTACGCTAAAGCCGGACCCGCTGGGCTCCTCATCGCCTACTGCATCGTTGGACTTGTTCTCTACTGCGTGATGCAGAGCATCGCCGAGCTCGCGACCTTGATACCCACAGCCGGCAGCTTCCCGCACTGGGCCACCCGCTTTGTGGACCCGAGTGTTGGCTTCAGCCTGGCAATCAGTTACGGATATTGTTATACAATCGCCATCGCGAGTGAGGTCTCTGCTGCGGCGGTCATCGTGAGCTATTGGACAGACATTACTCCGGCAGTGGTTATCACGGTCGGTCTAGTGTTGATTCTAGTCATCAACCTGCTCAGTGTGAAGTTCTATGGCCATTCCGAAATCTTCAGTGGCATTATCAAGGTAACCTCAGTGACTTGGAGAGAAATATATGCAGAAAGACTGAAATCCTCACAGGTGTCCTGTTTTCTTGGGTTGGTACTTGTCGGCATTGTCATCACTGCAGGAGGCGGTCCCGACGGTAAGCCCATTGGGTTCAAATATTGGCATGACCCAGGTGCTTTCACAGAGTACAATGGCATCGCTGGGTCGACAGGAAACTTCCTCGGCGTGCTGTCCGCACTCGTCAACGCCTCGTTTAGTTTCATCGGTGTAGAGACCGTCGTCATTGCCGCAGCCGAGTCCCAGCACCCTCACAGGGACATTCCCAAGGCAGCCAAAAGAGTCACTTTCCGTATCGGGCTGTTCTACATTTTGGGCGCGCTGCTGATCGGAATCATCGTCGACCCGCGAAACCCAGGCTTGACCAGCGGTGAGGGCAACGCCAAGTCGAGCCCATGGGTGATCGCAATCGAGCAGGCAGGCATCAAGGCCTTGCCGAGCATCGTCAACGCGTGCATCTTAGTGTCAGCCTGGTCGGCTGGAAACTCTTATTGCTGGGTCGGCAGCCGCATTGTTCTGGCCATGACGACGGACTACCAGCTCCCACAGGTGTTCGGCAAGACGTGGAAGAATGGAGTCCCTTGGCTTGCGGTCATAACAGCTTGGCTCTTTGGGCCTCTGGCATACCTTAGTCTGGGCAGCGGCGGCCCAGCCCAGGCGTTCACCTGGCTGCTTAACCTTTCAACTGTTGCTGGACTTATTGCATGGTCCACACTTTCTTTCTGCTACATTCGCTTCCATGCTGCCATGAAAGCTCAGGGCGTCTCAAGAGATTCACTGCCATGGGCCGCCCCGTTCCAACCCTATGCGGCTTGGGTTGGTTTCCTGGGGTCTGCAATCATCACACTTATTTCTGGGTTCCCGGTCTTTCTGAAGGGGAATTGGTCAACATCTGATTTTATAGCGAGTTATGTTGGGATTCCGATTTTCATTTTGCCAATTATCGGTTGGAAGTTGTGGCACAAGACAAAGGTATGTGGTTCTTGGCTGAGGATATCCGCGCTTCTTGTTTCTAACTATGATTCCCACAGTTTGTCCGTGCTAGCGAGATTGATCTCTGGTCTGGTCGGCTTTACGATGAGAAGCACGCCGGAGTTGAGCAGGAGAAGCCACGGAACATTGGGAGGCGTTTCTGGAACTGGCTCGTGTGATCATGCCGCACTGCTGACGACTTCGCGTTGGCTTTTGAGATTCAACATCTATGATACCCACCAAATCGAATACAAGGTTTTCAAAAGCGTAATGATTCAAGACCAGACCACCACACTTACCCTTTTCCTTGCTCAATCATTGATTTCGATATACCATGCCGATGATCCCTAATCACTAAATGGCGTCTAATATTTGGCCGAATGGCTTGTACTGTACACAATGGTCAGTCCGTGTTCTGTGAGTCTTGAAGGAAGCTCTACAACATTCAAAGATCTTAGCGTAACTTGCATTGATTGTCTGCATGGGGACAGATACTGTAGCAGAACCGAATGGCGCTTAACTCAGGTGGGCCTACATCCTGTGCTGACTACCACGTGTATGCATCGACTTCTAGATCAAAGACTGTAGTGGCCTGCTTCCTCCCAGCAGCAACGACAGCCGCTCTGACATCGTCGCAAATACCGCCGGGTCCAGAGACGACAACGCCAACCTTCCGCCACCCGCACTGGATCTCGTGTGCCAACAAGCTGGTAACATCCAGTCTGCCGCCGATTACTTGTCACTTGCTTATCGGCAACCGCGTCGAGAACCCCATCCAATTCGTCGACTAAGCACCTAGCCGAATCTTTCACACTCCAGCCAAGTTTGACGTTGGTATGACTGGCTGTCCACGGGATGAGGCTAGTGATGCCGATGCCTCCCCCCCATCAGCAGGCGATCACATTTTAGTACGCTCGAGGCTGCTTTGATGGAATAGGGCCCGTCGAAGAGCGTGAGCAAGCCATCACATGCCCGCAGGTACTTGGTCATGCCGGTAGACTTCTTGATGTATAGCGTGGCCCCCGTCGTCAGACCATCTGCTACTCGAGCTTCAGGAAGCACCCGCGCCGCGGCTCCCTGTCCCTTCTCCGCGTCACCGTGCTCTAGCTCCGAGCCCATCTTCGAGCCATCCCCCGACCCGGGGCTGCGCGCGGGCGACGACTGCTGCAGTAGCGCAGCGGGCACCACCGAGAACGGGTGGTTCTCCCAGGGGCGCAGCGGCTGAAGCGTCGGGAAGAACGTGTAGGCGTGCATGCCCGGGTGCGCGCCCCAGCGGATGCCAGCCACGTCCACGCGGACGTAGCCGCCGCCCAGCTCGGTCACCCTGGCGCGGCGCATTCCGTTCTTGAGGACGCGCGCGACGCGGGCCAGCCGGTCGAACGCCAAGATCGCGAATGCGCCGTACAGCCATGTCTCGTACCCCCAGGCGAGATCGGGCGTCCAGAGTTTGATGTGGTACCAGCAGCCCGCAAGCACGGATACGGACAAGATGATGTGCCAAATGAGGAAGAACTCGTCTGCTCGGTGTTCAGAATTAGTGACTGACAGATCGGCCATGGAGCAAAGGGAACATCTCGTTCTTGTAAGACAGCAAACAAATATGAACAAAAGCATCACCTACAGTAGGACCGGCGTACGTACAAGCCACTACCAACCGCCAAAGTCATGAGCACCATAGTCGCGACCGCGCCCCAGATCCAGTACTCTTGCGTCGCCTCCGCAGGGTAATAAAGCGGCAGGGCCATGAGGCTGTGTAGCAGCGCAAGCAGTGCAAACAGGCGGGCGACCCAGCGGTGGAGCAGCAGGAAGGTCGAGTGCGACCAGCTGGTGGCCCAGAGCAGGACGTTGTTCCGCGACGAGAAGAGGAACGTCAGCGGGGCCATGACGAAGGCGAAGACGCCGGTGCGGTAGAAGACGTAGGCGAGGATCTCATCGTGCGGGTCGGAGTACCAGGCGTGCGGCTGCATGGATTTGTAGTTGACTGCGCTCAGCATGAGCACGAGGAGGGTGAACATGGCGATGTACAGGCTCTGCCCTACCGTCGGGGCGTTGCCGAGCAGATATGGGAGCGGGCGGGCCTGGTAGGTGCCTATCAGGCTTGGGTAGACTAGACGTGGCCGGACCTTGTCCAGGAGACGGGAGATGTAGGGCACATAGCCTAGCCAGGTGAGTATCAATGGTGTCCCAAACCCAGTTACAAGGATAGCGATGCTGTGGGACTTGTGTGTTAGTAGTTCCCAGGTTAACCTGAAGATACAGCAGCAGTTATAAGTATCTTACCCATAGCTATTTTCCAGCACAGTCTCACGCTGGACCGCAAACATAGCATTATACTGCGACGTATACGCCTCCACGTTCACCAGCGCGGTGAAGTTAAGCGTCTCAGACTCCGTATCCGCACCAAGCTCCCGCCCCGGAGGCCCAGTGACATTAGCCACCGCCTGCGAGAAGTTCCACCTCGGCGGCACGGCCGGGTCCTCGGTGCTCCGCGCCTCCCAGAAGCCCTGCAGCTGCGAGACGGGCACGCCGAACACGGCGCACTTGGTCTGCGCGCAGTAGGCGAGCGTGGTCAGCCAGGGGGTGTCGCCGGCGCAGCACTGGGGGCTCGTCATGCCGTTGCCGTGCATGTGCATGCCGCCGTGCGTGTCCGTCTCGGAGGAGCACGACAGCATGTAGCTGGAGAGGGCGCGCAGGCAGGCGAAGGCGCAGACGGGCTTGTAGGGCCAGATCCCGTGGCCGACGAATTTTCCGAGGGCACTGCCCATCAGGATGGTTGACAACAAGACATGGTATAGAATCTTCATGTTGGACGTTAGGGGTCAAGGCAGCAGTGTCGATATCACGGTCTGCAATTCGTAACAATTGCTGGAAGTCACATCATATGTGGGTTCATTTTCGAATTATGCGAACGAGGAGTCTGCAGTCATATTATGTTGCAGCCCAGAATTTGCCTTCAGCCGCGATGCAGTTCACATGTGCACCTGTAGAAACGAGCCCACCGGTCCACAGCACTGGCTGATTCAAAGCTATGTGAGCAAATTTACGGTGATGTGAGCAAGTTTCTACCGGTGTAGTGGTATAACCTGCAGGCACATCTGCGTCTGGACCAATCGCCTTACACTAGACTACATGCAAGCGCTGTTCGGGGAAAGTCTGGGCAGGAATTGCTTCAATAGGCTCATGAGCAGATAAAGAGCCCGAGCGACTTGGTGTTCTTGGCGGAGGTGTCTCTAAGATTGTGTCTCCCGCATAGCTTCTAGGCCGGTAGGCGATGTGATACACCAAGCTCCTCAACACCTCGCTAGCCGTCAGCCACATCGAGGACCACATTGCTCCCGTGCCGCTTCCAAAAAGGTGGGATGTTCATATCGGCGGGTTTAGTTACCAGCTCAAGGGGTTGTATCTCGCCTCAGACCGTGTATGTTCCCATTCTCGTCAACCTTGAGCTCTGGGTAGTCTGGTTTTTGCATGCAGCCGCTCATTCGCCTGGGCCAATCAACCTCGCCATCAAAACCCCATCTGGACTCCTTCCGCTCGGGACCTGTCCATCCTACCCTGGCAGCCTGTATACGCCGCAGTAGATCCTTCGTGCGGGACTGGCTAACGTTGTTGAAGATGGACATTTTCACACCGGCGCCTTCAGCCATGGACGTCAGTTGCATCATGACTTCCTTGTTAAAGCGTGACTGGTCCGCGTGTGGTGGGTTGCCATGCCGAATAAGCCACGGCACAGACACGTCAACACTGAGTTCCTTCAGGTCCGGGAACCTTCCCTTCTGTTTAGCCTCGACTAACTTGCGCAGACCGACTGTCAGCTCTTCGTCCTCGTCTCCGTGTGTGAGGTGCAGCATCTCGAGTTGCTCAGGCAGCGAGTCCCTCAGCCGATCAGGGTCTGTGTCGGCAACGAATCCGAACAGGTATGTGCTGGCAATGCGGAACCGTCGTAGCTTAGTGAATGCTGAGAAGCTGCCCATCGGCCGTGTGTAGTTGCCGGCACCCCACTCGTCAAATTCGTAGTCGTGGGGATAGTCGATCCAAATCTGCTCCAAGCTGTCCTTTTGCTGTTCCAAGGCTTCCCGCACGGAATGATAGCTAATAAGGAAGATAGGCTCCGATTCGGAGATGATTTCGCCGATGTCGTATATGAAAGTTTTCAGTGCCTTGGGAGCTGCCAGAATGCGCCGCAGCTCAAAGGGCGAAATCCTGCATTGGCGCAGTTCAAGATGTGTGATGTTTAAGCTGTGAGCTTGTAACTCGGTAGCTGGCTTCAGCGTCTCTCTGTTTCGCATCGCAAGTACGCGGTGCAGGTAGACTGATTCCAGTCCAGGCAGCGCGAAGAGGTCACGCCAAAGCTCGAGGTGCCTTTCTGGCCTCGAGGAGCCAAAGCATGCTGTAGTTACATTGCTCAAAATGCTCGAACCAACCGAAGATCGGATGAAGTAGTGCACGAATCGCAAGCATAACGGCTCCAGTAGCTCAAGGTCGATACTCGCCAGCCTGGGGAGGCTGCGGATAAGTATGGCCAAAGTCAGCGCCTCGCGGAACGACCTCGATGAGCGAGCGAGCTTCAGAGCGCCGTCGACATTTGTCGGCATGTCGGCCTCGGAGTTGTCGTCCTCGTCCTCGCTCCCCTCAGTGGTGCTCCAGTCGCTGTAGTCGGCGTCCGACCCAACCTCGAGAAACTCATCCTCGAACTCCGACTCGATCTCAAAAACCTGCTCATCCGCCTCGGCGGGGCTACCTTCGCCATCGCGGACCACAGCGTCGGGAGGGTCGACCGAAATGAGGCCAACTTGCTGAGAGAGAAGCCTGGCGACATTTTCAATCTCGGGGGATAACTGCGCTCCCGGGGCATGAAGTGAGCTCCTGCTGTTCTCGTGGACTCCCAAGTGCCGCACGCTCCGGCCCAGCTCGGGCTGCCGCACGAGAAGTGACGTGATGATTTCGAGGTAGCACAGCTCGTCCTTCCAGGGGGTGCGCGAGAGCTCTATTGAGCGGTAAAGGTGGGGGAGTGCCACGCCGCAGAGCTGGTGCGAGCATCGGACGAGCTTCGCGAGGGTCGACTGGCTGGGGATAAACTCGCAGATGCGAGACAGCAGCTCGGGCGGTAGATCAGAGATGGATGTCATCATGGCTTGCGGGCCCCATCCGCCTGCCAGCCTGCTCGAACAAAGGAAGACAGCTCACTTTTTTTTGAATAAAGAAGTCTTCAGAAGAAACCCAGTTCCCGATGCTGTGACTGGTTGTTGTGGCTGACTGTTTGATGATTTGGCAGCAGCAGTGAAAACTTAGGCTGTTGAGTGTCGATTCCAGGCTCATCGTCTCTCCAGCGCATGCATTGACGCCAAATGCGCCAAGTCACCCTTCCGGCTTACCACTTGTTGTGAGGGTTGAACCCTTGAGCGCCGCCGTTGGCAACGGAGGGGGGGGGTGGTAGGGAGAGGGGGTGTTGTGCGCTGAAGTAAAGTTCGATGCCGCGACTCAACATGAAGATGTCAGTATCCATCCAAGTAAGTGACTAACATGGGTGACACAAGGGCGAGTCGGTCATTTTCGGCAACGGATGTCTTAGCCTACAGTATCACATGAATTCCAAGTAGAAAAGCCAAGTAGGTCAGTGTTGACTGAGAAATGTAATACGTTGGAATCACGAGCTCTACCTATAGTGTCAACAAGACTCCCGCAAGTCTTTAGAGACAGCAATTTCCGATATGGAATAAGAGAATATGTATGTCATAGCCATGGCTAGTGCTGACTCATGGTAAGGAACCAGCACTGTTGCAACGGCAGACACGGCACAAAAGGCCATCGTTTGTCTGATCTAGGGCGCAGGGCCTTCCGACAATCAACAACGGGGGACCAGGTCCGCTGTCTTCGGTTACCACACTTGACTCACCCGATTCCCCTTGCCGAAGCAAGGAGGTAAAATGAATTAATGACAAAGGAAAATATTTTTTTTGTGTTTTTTTAGTTTTATGAAAGAGGTTGGGGAAGGGAAGCTGGGAGTGAGCGGAAGAGAAGAGCGGGTAGGGAAAATGGAGGAGTATAGGGAATAGAATGGAGGATGACGAATGCTCACCACTCCCTTCCTCACACACCAACTTGCAAGTGTGCAACACATCTGCTAGGTCCCTCAAGCCCAGTCCTGTCTCACGATCAGATTAGAGATGCGGAGGTATGCGGAGGTCTGCGATGTTGGATGGTCTACTCACCTTGTGATTCGGAAGTGTCCTACTTCCTCTTCAGAGGCGCGATCTTGCGGTCTTTGCCCTTGTACTTGGGAACTTCCTTCTCCTCTTTCAGCAACTCCATTTCCTCGAGGGCCAGTTGGCTCTCGATTTCCTCAAAGGACAGTTCGTCGAGATTCGCCTCGGGCTTGGGCTCGGGCTTGGTCTCGGGCTTGGGCGCCGGCTTGGGTGCGGGCTTCTCAGCTTTTGCTTCGGTCTCTTCAGCCTCATAACTATCCAGCATGTTTGCGAGCAACGAGTTGACCGCGCCCATGGTGGCTAGCTTCTTCGTCTCTGTCTTGGCTGCGCTGGCTTGCGCCGGTGCGGAGGATTGACCAGAGGAGGACGAGGTGGCAGCCTGCGTGGGAACTGCAGGCTGGGGAAGAGGCTGGGAGCTCGAGGCCGTCTGGGTCGGCTCCTTCTTCTCTGCTGTTGCGGGGATGGCTGTTGCCTTCGCCGGAGAGGGTTGTCCAGAGGAGGAAGAGGCAGTCGACTTGGGACGGGCAACCTGGGGAAGAGGCTTGCGAGCGGCTGCGAACAGGGACTTGGGGCGGATTGCTGGGAGGGAAAGCTGGCCAGCAGGGCGCTGTGGGGTCGCGGGAGCTGCACTCTTGGGAAGAGGCTTGGGGGTTGCCGAAGACGGGGGCTGGGCTGGGGCACTGATGATTTGCTTCTTCTCTGTCTTGGCTGGGCTGGCTATTGCCGGCATCGAGGAGGGTTGACCAGAGGAGGAAGGAGAAAGCGATGGCGCCGCAGGAGATTGTCGAGAAGCTGTCTGGGAAGCCGTCCGAGGAGGTGGAGCCGGAGTCGGAGTTGGCTGTGACTTGATCTGGTGCTGAATTTGTCGAGGCCGTACGGACGAAGTAGGCTGTGTGATCTGAGCCTTGCTTGTCTGTTGGTTGTCATTCAGACTCCACCGTGCCATCTTTTCCACCAGAGGTGAAAAGTCAACAGGCGCGGGAGACGACTGAATCTGGAGGTTGACAAATTGCTTGGTGATCTGGCTGACCTTGCGCAGAATGCCGGGGGAAGTACTTGTCGTCGATGACTTGGTGCTTGGAGCAGCTTGAGAAGCCTTCACATCCAAGACCATGTGCTCGACTGGCGGCGAAGAGGGGACAGGAACAGGGGGAGCATCCTGCATTTCCTTCTCGCCCAAGGCATCTGAGTGAGCAGGGGTAGACAGAACGAGGAGAGGAGGGTCAGGCTGAGCGAGCTGGAAGCCTCGGGAAAAGGCGGCGAGTGGATCAGAACCGCAGCGGAAGCCGTCGAACTTTAACTTGGCAGCCAGCGAGGTAGCGGCAGCGAGCGCGAGGGGAGCAGGCTCAGGCTGGAAGAAGGTCGTCTCAGCTGGAGTCTCGACGAGAGCACCCGCGTTGACTTCCATCTATTCTAGTTGTTAGTATGTATTGAAAGACTGGCCGAGGGCTCAGACGAAGTTGGGAATGATGGGACTGAAGTTCAATAACAGCGGGATAAAAGTACGATGTTTACCTGTCGCTCGATAGTCTTGTCTTCCTCATCGGGCTTCGCGTAGGACACTTCCTTCTTCTCGGGGGTGGACAAGGAAAAGGACTCGAGGGCGAGAACGAGCGAGGCGTAAGCATCGTCGTCGGCTAGGGGGCTAACACAGGAGCCACCGTCCCGTTGACTGGGCACAGAAACCTATCCTGCGCGCTCAGCCACCGGTGGGGAGTTCTTGCGGCCTGGGGCTGCCAGGGCTTTTGCCGACTGATCGATGGCATGAGAGAGAGACCATTTTCCGTAGAGGACGTTGTAAACGCCCTCGTAGGTTAACAGACCCCGACTCAATGCCCTGCTTACTGCCTCGTCGCCAAGAGAAGACCTATACTGCGAGCTTGTCAAGTGTGAGTAGGTCTTGGGGGGTGTGCTCGTCTGGGATACACCAGTTGACGAAGCACGAGCGCTGGGCCGCTTCTTTAGGGGGCGAGAGGAAGAGAGGGAAGGGAGTGAAGAGGGGCGAGAGGAGGGGAGAGGCGAGGGGCACGAGATAACTAGGGAGGTGGAGGAGATGGAGCGAGGCTGGGAGAAGGGGACAAGAGAGTTCAAGGCAGAGGAAACCGTGCGGACAACGGAGGAGGGGCGGGAGCGAGAAGAAGGGGGAGAAAGGAAAAGGAGATGCTCATCATCATGGCTGTCCCAACCACCAGGCACCCTCCGCTTGCGCGTCGAGTGCGAGGAGTCGGAGTCCAGCACGGTGGCGGTCACCCAGAGGAGACCGGCCAAGAATACGACGGGCAGCGACGCGCCGGCGTAGGAGAGGATGGAGGAGAAGAGAGAAGACATTGTGGCAAGTGCTTCGTGATGACACGCGAAGAAAATGACCAGGAATGTCAGGTGCGGGATGGAGAAATAAAGCTCGAGAGCAATGGGGACGATGCAGTGATAAAGAGAAGTCTCAGCGAAAAGCGTAATGCAAATCTAGTTGACTTCTGTTGACACACGGCGTGGTGAAGGAAGGGGGGAAGGTTTGGAATTGCGGCGAGGCTGCAGGTGGGTTGATAAACAAGGGCGCAGGGGGGCAACCGGTCACGTGGCCACCCATAGCTTGACTGCACTCGGGAGCTGCCCTGTAACCATAGTGGCTCTTGAGCTTCAATCGCCCTGAGGCTCTGCAAGTGGGGCTCCAGGTGGGCTGCAGCTCCATGCACCCACGTAGGTACTCAGGTACTTCTGGAGGAGGTGGTTCACCCAGCAACCAGGGCGCCCACCTCAAGCAGCCCTGGCAACGGGTGCTGAGCAGGTAGGCATACATGGACTGCTAGCTAGCAACTGGAAGCACGCGTCTCTGGTAGTGAGGTACGTGGTGAGCAATGTGGTCACTTTGGTTGAGAAGAGTATTGCATCCTGAGGTCGTCTAGAGAGACACTCCCAACTACTGCTTCTCAAGGACGGAGAAGCGAAGGCAATATTCTAGCATGAAACTACTAAGTTCCAATGAAAGTACAGGCAGACGCAATCAATTCTCTCTTGTTGTGTGGCCGCATTCATGCCTCAGGCGCATCGAAAGGTCTGCCGTTGCTCAAATACGCCATTTCTCAACCCCCGACTCCGTCTCGTACCGTTTCTGTGACTGTTATCGCGATTGCGAGATGGAATCAAACACTCTGACAGGAATCACTTGGTTACATGCAAAGAGTACTCTCCGTACTACCCATACCTGACAGGGAAATCTGTAGCCCTTCCAGCCCGACACCGAGAGGTAGGATTTTGTTAAAGTACCTATGGTATATAAGGCTTAATCCGGCTGATGGATTAAGCGTTTGCTTTTTCTATAGTTATGGGCCCTTGGTTTATTTATATAGCGCGATTAACTACTATATTCCCCTAAGCTATACCAAATTAAGCGCCCTAGGTTAAGCCCCTTATATTTAGGTTTTATAAAGGTTTTAAGTTTAAAGGCTAAAAAGTTTATAGGTTTAAAAACTACTTATTATTTAAATAGCACTACTTATATAAGTGCATTTAGGGTATATAACCTAAATAAAACGTTTTATATATATAAGGGCTACCATGGCATATACTTTACTTAATGGGTACCACCTTGCAAACTAAGGGGTGTGTTAAAGTACCTACGGTATATAAGGCTTGATCCGGCTGACGGATTAAGCGTTCACTTTTTCCACAGATTTATGTATGATCTCGTATACAGCCAATGAGTGGCTGGGGACCTTTTGACTCAACGCCTGCGTGAAGCTTTATGACAGATCTTGGCATCCATCAGTTGTGACACTCGAGCCTTAAAAAAGGAAGGATTGAAATCCACAATTCAAAAGATCAATTACGGCAACAGTGCTTTTGTGGCGGTGGCCAAGAATTTTAAAAGAAAGTAATTGATTAATATCAAGACATTGAGATTAAATCCATGATCTACCAAATTCAATCCCAACATCCCACAAATGAATGTACAATGACAAACCCTGTGCGTCATCCACACCAGCTCGGGTTGTGCCCTTCCGTCGTCATCAGCTAAATACAGCCTTCATTTTCTCTTTTCCGGTCTTCATCCTCGTTATCCTTTCCCTTCGCACCAATTTCTCACAAGAGAGAACCAATTCTCGTTGCAATCAACAATCTCCCGCTTAAGCAGCGAAGCTGCGAGCCATGCGGCGGGCGGTGGCAGCGCCAGCCGCGGGGGCGGGGGCAGCAGCGGCCGCGCCGGGCTGGACCATCTGGACGGGGATGCAGCCGCCGAAGGGGCCGGCGTTGCTGGGGTTGACGAGCTTGACGAGGCAGGTGTTGGCCTGGCCGGCGATGTTGCCAGTGCAGGTGGCGTCGGCGGGCATGTTGACCTTGAAGGGGTAGTCCTCGTTGATGTTGGTGGCACGCTTCATGATGCCGACGGCCTGCAGGGCGCGGGCCCACGCACGCTTCTCGCTCTTCTGGATCTTGCCCTTGGTGCCGGGAACCTGTGTCTCGACGTCCATGGCGACCCAGCTCTGGCCGGTGCCGTCGGTGTTGAGCATGGCCTTGTATGGGCCGGCACCGTCGGAAGTGACGATGTGCAGGGTGCCGGAGACGGAGCCACCGGGGCTGACCTGAGCCAGGGTGTTGCCGGAGAGGGCCATGGCGGCCTGGGTGCCGGACTCGATGTCGTTGTCTCCTTGCTGCGGGGGTTGTCAGTGATGATCTGATGGGAACGCTGTGGAAACTGGTACTCACGCCGTTGGTTCGTCCACATGCGTCAGCCTGGTCGCCCTTGAAGACGGTGGTATCAGGCTCGGTGACCTTGTTCTTGCCAGGGCCGGGGATCACACCACCCTGGATACCCAGAGCAGTGGAGTTGCCACCGGCATCACCAGTTGCGACTGCGATCTTGCCATGGGCGGCAACCAGGGGGGAGGCGGCGAGGGCGATGAGGAAGATCTTGGAGAACATTTTGGCGGTTGTTGGGAGGTGGTGTTGAGAGTGGTAGATGAGAAATTGAGTTATTAATGTGAGAGATATTGAATAGAGTTACGAATCAATCGTAAGCTGCTCTGCGAACCTGGCAGGGAAGTAAAGGAAGAGAAAAAAGCTGAAGACTGATGCTGATGCTGCTGATGATGGAGAGAAAGGGAAATCGTGATGGTTAGCGGAGGAGTAGCGCCATCTTTATAGTTTCTCGACCTGATGAAGTCTTCTGTGAGGTCTCCGTGTCTGTAGCCTGGACCAACCGCCCATGAAACCTCGTCCGGCCTCGCCACATCGCATCGGCCCTCCTCCTGACTACTGAGGCATTGTGTCGACACATCTCAACAGCCGTTTCCCCGCTTCATGACCATGTCCACCTTCTAGTCCAAACGGTTTTGACGACAATGGAACGTATCATTGACTCAGAAAATGTCCAGAACAATCAGACGAAGCCGGCAGGTGTTGGACTAGCCAGCCGTACGAGGCGTCGTCCCGAGGGTTATGCGCCTAGCAGCCGTCCGAGGAGAAACTGTCTGTCAGTCAGTAGTGGGCCAAGGTCGTGATACATCGCACAGCCGTGTGGGGCGCGCATAGGGAGGTCGTTTTTGCAGATCCGGATGCGGCTCAGGTGGTGGAGTTTGAAACGCCCGCTGATCACCTGGGTGGAGGTCAAGTCCAGCCGATGCGGCGTTCTTGTCGTCCCTGGGCGTCCCAATCCGAACTTGGAGACAGCTCTGGGCAATTTCTAGGCAAAGCCATGATGGGATGAGGCTGAAGGAGGAAAGAAAGGGCGGTCCAAGGGCGTCTCATGAGAGGTTCAAACGTCCAGGGGTGGCTAGCGGGACGCCGTCTGTGCGACAGAGGGAACGAGGGATCTGAGAACTTCTGCACCCACCTTCATGCAGCAGCCAGAAACCGCGCAGCCCGATTGGTCCAGCACTTAGGTTGTAGCCCCGGGCCGATGCTACTCCACATCACCTTACCATATAAGCTTGATCTGCGCCGCTGGTTTCGTTTATCGGGCGAAACCTAACGTTTCCCTGTCCAGCGTTTGGCCCGGTCCTTCCATATTCCCCTTGCGGCATCGTCAGCAGACTTGGGCCGGACGGCAACCGATGCGCGAGAGCGACAACGAAGCTTTCGATTCACAGCAGCCTCGCTCTAGAAAGAAAGAGGCAAGCGGCGTGTCTTTCGATCGTTGCCTGTTGGCCTCAACGGGCGGATGTCCGGTTGTCTTTGTGCCAGACTGGTAGCAGCCGGTTTCCGCAAGCTGCTCCTGCGCTAGAGAGACAATTCACACAGCTTGGTCGGCTCCAAGAACAAAAAACAAAATTGGAGCCGAAGTGAACGAACAGTAGTTTGTCACGATGCCCGAACAATCATGTTGGCCGATCTTATTGAGCTCAAGTTGCGCAAAGCTTTTTTCTTGACGCCAACTGTCAATGAACCACACTCCCGGTCCCCTTCTTGGACTGAGCTGAGCTGCAGCCAAGCCCAAGCCCTTCCGGCTGGGCAGGACGCGCCAAGCTCTGTCATCGATGGTGATAGCCCTTGGCAAGAGCTTGGTATTTCTGATGTTTCCCGCGGCCCTCAAACCTCGGCTGCAGTTGACTGTTTCCATTCCCAGCAGCCTGCTGAGTCAGTGCAACTGTGAACCATAACGCAGCCCCTAAGACCGGCAGACCACCAACCTTGGGTTGCCACCCGGCACACTTGGGCAGTATCTTGCGAGAGGAGACAAGACTCCTCCGTCCACCCACGTAAGCTCGCTGACACAGAATCATGTGCTCACGTCTTGTCACCCTGGTCGGACGACTCCTCGGACGTGGTGGCGACCGGTAAGTTCGGGTCGTGCACGCCATGGAATCCGAATCCAACCGCGAAGTCCATCTCGGCCCTGCCCACCTCACACATTGTCCGGGCATCCAGGCACAAGAGATAGCTGTTCCTGCAGAAACCATCCAGCACCACGCTCAGCAAGACTCCATCATCCTCCTTTACTGCGCCTGGCCGCTGCACGAAGATCGCCTCCCCTGGTGTGTGCCCCGGCGGGTTGTTCCACTGCAGCACAGCTCGTGAGACCAGGTTTGTCTTCACTATCGTGTCCACAAGCGTGGACCTTCCGCTCATCGCCAAAGAGTACACGTAACGGTATGGCCTCGTGTGGTAGGCTGGGTTGATGGTCGGTAACTCGCCTACATGTGGACTGGGAATGCCGATAGTCGATGTCGACTCGGGGGTGAAGATCGAGTATGCAGGCTTTAGAGTGCTTGCCTGGGCCTCAAAGATCCGTTCGTCATTCCTCCTTTCCTGCAATCCTTCTTCCATTGGGACATGCTGAATGGCCAGTCGGGGTCTCAAGACAGAGAGCGCCATTGCTGGTAAGCCCCCGAGTACCGCGATGACCGTGTCTGCCTTCTGACGAATCTTTTGGCCCAGCTCCTCGCCCCTCCTGCAGACCTCATCAGCCATTACCTTCAATCGATCGTGAAACTTGGATACGAGTGACCGCGGGCTCTGGGATGGAATGTGATGGTGCAAGGGAAGAGTGAACTTCCATCTCGTGAGCCGCGGTAGCGTGTCTCTGGCCTGCTCTTCTGTTCCCCAAGCAGTCCTCGCCTTGCCATCTTGGTTCAACACAACGTCGTAATAAAGCCCCGTTAGGATGTTCATGTTGGGGTACTCGATCGTATCGCAGGTGATGCTCCACTTTTCCACATCGTCTTTTGCGTCGAGGTACATCTTGTCAAAGCAGTTCACTGTGTGGAAAAAGAATGCGGCCTCCGTTTCGAACTCAGCCACCACTCCTCGTCCTCGCAATCTGTCAACGATGAACCATTTGTTCTTCCTACTCGGATTGAAAGGTTTCATGGCGTCCAGCAGGTTCCTCTTCCACAGGATGCCAAGTCCGTCGAGAGAAAAGTGAGAGCTCGGCACGCGCAGCACAACAAAATGCTGGCTTAGGAAGAAACTGTGGATGTATGCCATCGGTATGTCTAATCGACTGATGGTGGCAAGTATCTCGGTCTCACCGGTGGCTGCGGACACTCGAAAGACTTTGTAGGTGGCTGGGAGGCCTGCCTTGATGTTGACATTGATGTAGTCGCCAGTTGTTGGACAGCGCTGGACATGGGCGCAGGAGAGCTCTCCATCAAGTTCTGGATGTAGACCATCTTGCCTGGCAAATCCGATGGGCTCAAGGGTGTGCCTGTCTACTTCTCGTAGGAGGTGGCAGTCCGTGCCAAGCCACACCGTCTTCTGCGGCAGAGCGCCACCCTGAGCCGCCGACTGGAGACCAGGCACGTCTAGCTGCACAGTCACGGCGATATTCTCCACCTTCTTTGTCTCCCTCCTCGTATTTGCGACCATCCAGGCGCTCATTATCTTGCCAAACAGGCCAATGCAGGGATCAGCACGCTGCCCGAAGGTGATGATGTCACGAACTCCATTCTTCTGTGCATGTTCGATGAAGTCGTCGCACTGCCGCCGGGACGAATACCAAACCTGAGTGCCACCGCCGTCCTTTCCAGCGATGATATCGAAACGATGGGTGTGTGCTAGGCCATCAAACCAGTGAGAGATGTGAAGCGTTCCCCTGGGGGTATTATCGACTGTGTTGGCCCCAGGTCCGGTCCGAAAGAGGGAGCCCGCGGCCCAAGAGGGGATGTGGCCTCGGACTGGGAGTTCAATTGGGCCGCGATGCTCTTCGAGGTTGGCAAACTGTCGTCACATATCAGCAAACGGGCTGCCATGAGCTTTGGGCAACCATTTCCTCCCTGGAAGGAACTGCTGCTGGGAGTGACTTTTTGGGCTTGATTGTGGAAGACTGGGTCATCAAGATCTGTGTCGCCCAACATTTAAGGAGTGGCACTTACCCCAGCTTCGTTGGGCCAACCGAGGTAGGCTCCATCCACGGCGTTGCGGACGGCATCTTGCAGATCACCCTGTTCATTGTCCACCGACCTGATAATAGCGTTTGGAGATGGAGAGGGAGATGCCGATTGAGCTGCCATGATGGCAAGGCATTCGCGAGCACAGCCGAAGCTTTAAAAATCCAAAACAATGCGGGTTGTGCAGGATACTTGGGTAGCACTCAAATTTGTGACGGGTTGGTGTTTGTGTGCTGTGGTTGCGTGGAAGGCGGCAGCACAAAGAAGCACACCGGGCCAGGCCAGGGTTGGAAAGGCCGCCCCGCAAAGTCACTTTTTTAAGTATTTCGCAGTTTCCTTTCCTGAGTTCCCATCATCGCAACATCAAAAGTCACCTCGTTCTTTCCAACTAAAAGTTGAATGGAGTGTAGCAAAGGCACAAGACAGCAAACCGATTCATAGGCATCCCGTATCACACAAGGGTCAGACACAGTGGAACCGAAGTTCAAGACAAACACTCCTACAGATTCTGACGGCCGTTGCCTCCGCTCACGAGTCCTCGAGAAAAGGGGGAAAGCGAATTGTCTCACCTTGTACTTCTGGCTGAAGGTATACCTAGGCACACTGGAAATGCTCTCGGAGCCAGCAACAATCCAAATTAGAATTCTGGAAGCATTCTGGGTAACGTGGGAGAATCAGGGGACCGTAGAGCAAAACTGGGAGCAACAGAGCCTGACAAATGAACCGACCTAAAGGCCAGGTGTGCTTTCTTATGGTCTCACTTGGCAGTGTCAAGTGCGCCATTCAAAGACACGAGCGAGGATTCAAATGGGCAAGCCATTTTTCTTGGTGCGAGAGCCAGGGATACATCAGACTAACTACCCAGCTCCCAATTATTAAATCAGTTTACGGACTTGATTGGTCAACACATCGTATTGACAAAGAACAGATTTTTTTAAGGAAATGAAAACAAATTTTCCGCTCCAATTGCTGGGTGAGCCTTTTGAAAGGTGGTATTTACGGTCGTTTCGGTCCTTTAGCAACGTTGGTGTATCTAATGGCGCTCAGGGGCAGTGACTCAGATCGGAATCATGCCGTGTGAAGCTAGAGATACCTCAGTAGGCACCTCGATTTTACCCTACAGGGCTCTACATTTTGACCATTACCATTTGTCTCCATTAAATTCCCAGGTGTGCACAAATAAGGATTGCACATCTGGGCAAAGTCTGCAGGGAGGCATTTCGGCTTCTCTGCCGTGTGCTACTTAGACTTGGGCTCTGGTTGCAGACATCACATCCCCTGACCGCTTAAACCCCCTATGTTAAACTTCTACAAGAAATTGTCGCACGGGATAACCTCCTATGGTAGATGGTATCTCAGCTACAATTTAAAGTCTTGATTGAGCATGTCCTTGTTCCACTGTCACAATTCAAGACCATTCAACGAATAGAACGTCCGCGAGCGCCGTGCAGATTGATTCCATGAACAGACACTTCGGGTTCCATTCAGTGTAAGCAGCGCTCCTGATCCGTTATATCCGACCTTCTGGCCTCACACTCATGTACTTCACGTGGCCACCATGGTTTCCGCTTCTTCCAGAGATCATGGCCGCTTCTTGGTCATGGGCTGCGTAATTGGACATTGACATGTGCGTGGTATTACAAAACTAGCAGGGCTTCACAGGATGACGAAGTCGTCATTGGCCATTGGGAATAAGCTCACGGCCCCTGACAGCTGCCTGCTTTGAGTCACCAGTACAGCCCCCATTTCGGGATGGTCAACTGCTTACTGGCCTAAAGGGGTAAACGCTCTCAGGAACTTGAGAGTACCAATGACTTGTAGGACAGAGGAGAGCAAATCACTTCAATTCCCCCTCCCCCTCTCCTAATATTCCATATGTCAGCTTATGGTGTAACGTACCGCAAACGGAATTCCCACACAAGAAACAACTAAGCCGACACCCGAAGGTTGTCTCAATATCCCAAGGTATCACGGGTCAGACTTCTAATACATCATGCCGGGGGGCCAAAACCGGGGATGACAATATTGGAACCGGGAAGCACAAGGACGTCACGAGCCGCAGTTCAGAAGATGGATATTCTAAGCCGGAGATCACAAGTAGGGAATCTTAAGCCGTAGATCAGAGGCTGTACAATGGGAGCCGGAGGAAACAAGCCGGGGATCACAAGACGGGGAATTACTCATGACCCTCGAAGAGGAAGAGACTCACAGTCTGTGGGAGTGCCAACTGTACTAACATTCCAAAGGCGAGGCTACCATCAAATCTGGGAGTGACGTTGGTCCATAGAGCAGAGGAGGGCGAGGCTCTACATTCGTTCTTCCAGATATAAAAGCCCATCCCATTCACGTTCAAACTCTCCTCCATTCCTTGGACTCAGAAGCAACACAGACCAGAAGCACATCTGAGACTTTTCAATTATCAATATACAATCACCCAAGAAAACCCAATCCAACCATCAAAATGATTTCCATCAACACAATCACCAAGTTCGCCGCCCTCATGGCCGCCACCCTCGGTGGAGCAGCCACTATCGCCAACCGCTCTCCCGCTGAGAACACCGCGCTTGCCAGTTACAGCGGCGACATGACCTACTTCTACCCGGGACTCGGTGCCTGTGGCCAGACGAACAACAACAACGACGCGGTTGCTGCTGTCAGCCCTGCTGTCTACGCCAGCGGCGGTGCCTGCGGCAAGACCGCGACCATCCACTACAACGGCAAGAGCACCACTGTCAAGGTCGTCGACCTGTGCCCTGGCTGCTCCACCGGGAGCATCGATGTCAGCCCCACTGCCTTCCAGAAACTTGCTTCCCTCGATGCCGGAAGGGTCCAAGTGACCTGGGAGCTCAACTAAGGTAAGCAAGCAACTGGCACGTCCGGAGTCTCCATCCCTGGAAAAGTGTGTCCGAATTGCTGCTAAAATATATCCCGTGAAGGTCTCTGTCAAATCTTGGAACACATTTCTCGCACATTGTTCTGACTACGTCAACCTCTGGGTCTTTTCAACTTTCTCATCCCAGAAATCAGCTCCACCTGAGCTGATTCAAACAAACAGCGAGAACTTGCACGATGGACAATGACTTTGACGGTTGAGAGCTCGAGGCGTGGAGGGGTTTGATTTGGGGATGGATTTGAGGGAGTCGCACATGAATGGATTGGTTTGCAGATATCTAGTTCATGAGATAGACAGACAATTTTATGCAAAGCCTCTTCATAAAATACTTCCACGGTGTCACGGCACAAGAAAGCCTATTGCGCTAGACACCCTGACAAAAGAGGGACGTTGTAATGCCGAGAGCATTACCGTGGCTTGCACCTATATACGTGCTGTAACACACGGGATGAAATCTGTGTCAACTGAGTGATACCCCCTTGTCGTGGATGCTCCATGGACGCTTGACTCGATCTTCTGGATTCCAAGCATATTCCCCAGATGCCTGCCTTGCAGATTTTAACGCAGTGGATCCAAGACTGCAGCATCCATAAGCTCAATGTAAAGTTTCCGGTGAGCGATGGTGACAGCTGCGAACATTGTCCTCAAACCTTATTCCGTAATAAATAGCTCTATCACGTCTTTAATGTGAGGGTCCTCTGTCCGTTGCCTTGTTGGGCTGTATGTACGGGCGAGACAGGCTACGCTTTGATGACCAATAGCCAATAACTACGCAATACCCAATAGCCACCTGTCACTCTGACCTCTCCGCCAATGCTCAAGCACAACCTCTGTAAAGGGATGCCAGTGTTGCTTTGCTTACCCGGATTACTGCGATCACCTAATCCTAGTGAGGCTGTCGAAAGGCATTCTGCATGGTGACATCAGAGCCAGGGGAAAGGTTTTAAAGATTGGTCAGTTCCTGCATGACCTGCTCACGCTCTCGGGGTACCTGCCTACACCCTCAGCTGTACCTGCCTACACCCTCAGCTGGACCTGCTTACACCCTTGGCGGTAGTGACGGTGCGAGCAGGGTGCCTAAGCAAGGGACGAATAGCATTTTGACTCTGTGGGTCCCGGCGCCGCCGGCCCAGAATGAAAACCTAACGTTGATGACTGCAGGGAAAGCTGGAACTGCGTCACGACCCATGCGCCCGGATGGGCGAAAGGAAATAGGTATCAAATTCACGCTCAAGCGAGCCGCCATGCCCTGAGACTGTTTCCGTTCTTCGGAAAGCACGCCTCAAAATGTCTATCTACCTGCATGCCCTGAGTATTACACCAGAAGAGCCTCCGGTATAGCGCATTATCCGCTGGCCTCTGCGCCTTTTGCCTGCGCTTCTGTCGGCAGCCTTCATCCACAATCATTCTCCTTTGTGCCGAGCCATAGCTATGGCTGTGTCCTGTCGTCTTTACTGCACTACTGGCTCGTCACCTCAAGGTGATCATGCAGACCTCGGACTCTCTTGTCTCGAATCCATCTTTACTCTCCAACCTTGACTCCGGCAGCCTGCTTGTCCCTTGCCAACTTGTCCAGCTTTTCCGTGGCCGCCTTCAGGCTGTTCACGTCCGCGCCTCGTATCAGCGACTGCCCGTTGACTGCGACCTGCTTCCCATTCTTGAAGAACATGAAGGTAGGCATGGCGGAGACGCCGTATTGCACCGCGACCTGTTGGACGTTGTCTACGTTGACCTTGGCGAAGGCGAGGTAGCCGGGTACTGTCGAGGCCTTTGCGAACTGCTCGTACATGGGGGCTATCGCTTTGCATGGCCCACACCAGTCTGCGTAGAAGTCCGTCACGACGTACATGGTCTTGTCGAGGAGCGACTGGAACTCGGCGGGGCTGGAAATGTGGTTGACTGACATGTTTGCGGCTGGGAGTCTGATCTGTCGATGGGGCGAGGGGCGTTCGGGGTGTTTTGTTCGATACGGGATCAGTTGCACTGCCGGTAGAAAGTATTGCGATTTTGCAACAGAGGAGCTGCACGAGTGTAGGCTGTTTCGTCAACTTTTGGTTCGGAGGCTCTGTCGGGGTTGTTGACTTTCGCCGGGCTGGGGCTGAAGTGGGATGGTCTTATCTTATCAAGGACCCTTAGATGAGAGCCCAAAAAAGATTAGTCATCAATCCAGAGCTCGGGAATGGCCTTGTCTATCGCTGACGCAACAGAACGTCCAAGTGTCCAGGGGCTTCTAGAAACGGCGTCCTACCTAAGGGGGCGCGTCAACAGCAGCAAGATCCTGATTTGTCCATGAATCCGAGCAAGCCGCCGCCACTTGTTCAGCCTTGAACCCGACATCACCTTGTCTACATTCTAGATATCACCTTGTCTACATTCTAGATATCACCTTGATGCTGCACACTCCTTGCAGATTGCTTTTGAGCACCGTGGAGATGTGATGAGCGCCTAGTGGAGTCAGCGTACGCCCACCCAGCTTCCACAGTACGCCCACCCAGCTTTCAGCGTTAGCCCACCCAGTACTTCCTTTTCTTAGTATTATATTAATAAAACTAAGTACTTTTTTAAATTTACCCCGCATATAAAAAGCTAAGGTAGCTATTTTTTAATTTAAGCAATACTTTAAAAATATAAGCAGCCCCTAAAGCGCTTAAAGCCCCCAGAGTGCTTAAAGCCCCCAGAGCCCTTAAAGCGCCTAGAGGGCGCAGAGGGCCGCGAGGGCACAAAGGGCTGCAAGGGCGCAAAGGGCCGTAGAGGGCGCAGAGGGCCGCAAAGGGCGCAGAGGGGGCAGGGGGCGCAGAGGGCGGCAGAGGGCCCAGAGGGCCCAGAGGGCGCAAAGGGGGCAGGGGGCGCAGAGGGCAAAAGTAACTTTTAAGTTGCAAATAAAGAGGTAGCTATAGAACCTCTTTAAAATAGCTATAGCTATGCTTTATTAATAACCCCGCAATATTAATATTTTATAGCATATATAGCTAATTTCCTTATATTAAGTAGGCTAATGTTAAAAGCTAGGTGGGCGTATTGTGGAAGCTGGGTAGGCGTATGCTGACTTGGGTAGGGCCTCCATAGGAGGTTTTACTGTCAACATCTCCATTGAAAGGACAGTTGCTTTTCTCTCAACCCAATCAACCAATCCAGTTACATTGAGCAAGTAGAGCTAAGATTGTATGTATTTCGCAATGCTTCTTTTGCCGCTCTTTACATTCCTGGTCAGTAAACCCCAAGGACGACGGTGTGATGGCTCTCTCTGGACCATGCCATCATCAAGCAGAATGGCGAACATCTTTGCCACCCAAGCTGCAGACGGCAGGATGATTTAGGCCAAACTGCTTCTGATGATTGAATTCATGATCCCGGTATTGATCCTTTATTTCCACGGTCGGCATCAACACGCTGGCTAGTATGTATAGGCTCGGACTGGGTTTACGCGACAAAACCTGATTTTGGCTGGACTGGGACACCTGCAGGAACTCGATGAATCCAATTACTCACTTCTCAAAAGTTTCCTTTTTTCGTTCCGACCAAATACTACGACAGACCATGGCTAGCTGCAACCATGATCATCAAGGTAATATTCGGTTACGCTAATGATCATAGGATTTCTTACTCCCCATGAAATCAACATCAAGTTGTTGAGACCCTATTTCGCTTTTGCTTTGTAATTCATTCGAGTTTACTTCGAACATCTCGTTTCTGTGATGACACTACATAGAACCGAAAGGGTAGGAAAAGAGTATGAATAAAACAGGTACTACAGAGCCACAAAGCTCCTCACCGACTTGATGATTTGTTCAGCCAGCCGTTGAGGCTGACTCTCGAATGGCATATGCCCAGTCTTGAAGTCAACCACGTCCCAATGCACCCTTGACTTTTGCAACCACATATCCTGCAACACAGAGGGGTTGCAGCAGCCCAACAGAGTGCGCACATACACTCTCTTCCCATCGAAACCATGATCAGCCCAGGCCGGTGCTGTAGCTTTGGTCTCAAATGCGAGATGTGCATGGGGCAGCATACGACACTCTAGCTCAGAGCTCAGCGCAGAGTCGCAGTCGTTGTAGAGGATTTCCATGGCCGGCTCGATAAGAGCCAGGCCCTTGGATGGCTGAGGGATGTGTATCAGCAAAACTGTTGTATCTACCAGACGCGGGTAGACGGGGGTGTACCTTATCTAGTTTGATGAACGGAGGGTAGGCCCCTCCCACAGCCTCAAGTAGAGACTCGTCTTCCAACGTCATGTTCCCGGCCACATAGATTAGACCAACAACGCCGTTGGTGTGGCCCTGGCTTGTGCGTGTTGGTTTATCAAGACCTTTTGCGGCGCCTCCCGCAACGACACCTCCGTACGAGTGCGCGAGAATAACAATATCTTTCCCCTGTTGTTCAATGAGAGGAAGTAGGACAATCTCTCGCAGGGCAGTGATGTCTTTCACAGCCGTCGCTGAAGCGGGATCGTCAGGATCACAGCTTGGGTACGACCCAGCGACTGTGGGCAACCCGGTCTGTTCAAAATACGGCAAGAGCTTGTCGTACCCCGCAGGAGTGCCAAAAGCTCCCGGCACAAGGACAAGTGTGGGAAGATTGGGGGAAGCCATGCTCGTGATCAATTTAAGGACGCAATAGACAGGATTTAACAGAATAAACAAAAGTCAAACGAGGACAAGTTTATGAGGAACGAGATTCCGAGGTCAAATGCGGGACACTTTGTCCTTGAAAACACAAATGGAGCCCGACACAATCTTTTATTTGCCTAGTCAGGGAGTGTGACGCTGCGCGCGGCAAGCCAGCTTTATAGCGTTACATGGCTCATCGTTCTAACGAATACTGCTAAAGCACTTCACAATCTACAAACCAACAAGCACGCTAGCTCTGTTCTGTTGGTTGCTAGTTAATGAACATCCCGGCGTATTGATTCGTACATCACAACAAGTGCAGTTGCATTATCACGGGCGTTGGGCCTATAAGATCTGAATCGCTGAGAGTCTGTAGCTATATATAACTACTAGTTTCACATAGTTGGCAATTGGAAATTCCTGTTTAGAAGGCTACGAGGCTACATTAGTGCGGCGAGAAGGATATTGAAACCTTGTCAAAGATCAGTTAGGAAGTGTCCCGGATTTCATGAACCGTGGGCATCATTGCGTTTTCTGGAGACATTGGCATCGTCAGAAGAGGCCCTGCAATTGATGCAAATGCCCGAGCTCGTTGCAGAGCCGAAGGAGTTCCCACCCCCTACTAGAGCTTCAAAGGATACATCAGAATCCACGTAAAACGAGTCAAAATGTCACGTATAGAGGGCCATATGTGAGGCATCAGACTTGGAAGGCGTGGGTGTAGGCCTCGTCCCCTATAATCAACACTCAAGGTAGCTGGGGAAAGAAACAATAAGGGATGGAGCGATTGACAGCTTAGATTGGAGCTGATGCGCCTCAGGGTTTGGGACCAGCATTTGATAGCCTCCAAAAACCCATCTCTCTTCAGCAATTTCTGAGCAATTTTCAATGCAGCTTAGACCTTGTGATGCTTTATCATTGAAGATGAGGCGGGGAAGGAAAGTTAAAATCAGGGCGGTGTAGAAAGATGTCGAAGAACTAAAACAAGAGGTTCTAGGACAAGTCAATGAACATTTTTAAGAATAGTATTGTCGCAATGATGTCTTAAACGGGAAAAAATTGGTTAAAGATCGTTTTTCATGGTTCAATTGTACCTAAACCTAGGAAATTTTGTAATTCCGCCACCTATGTACCGTAGACACGAAGCCATCAATGCTCGGTCCTGTCAGGTCTGGTGTCATGTTACCGCCGACAGATGATTTTCGGCCTCTTCAGCTTTCCGAATTCGAAGTGTATTGTGGAACAGGATCGCCAGTGAAGCGACGATATTACACCACCATGTTGCGTATGGCTAGTTATTCATTCAAAATGGTTGACGCAGATTTAAGGTTTCGACAGGACTTTAGGTGACTGCTCAGCTTAGGCTGCATTAACTCCGAACAGTGAGCGCGGAAATTGCGGCCGCACGCGGCCGCCTGCGCCCGTGTATGTCCGCCTCAGTGCACACCCGCCGGCTAGACCGGCGTCATATTTCTCACCACAAAGACTGTAAACGGCTGGTCTTACAAGTTTATCCTAAAATCCGGCCCAAAATCCGCATCGCATGCATTTGGTGATACCACTTCCTGAGCACATACGATGAAGTTGCCTGGAATCTTGGAGGCTGAGCTCGTGATGAATTGCTTCTCTGCGTATAAAGCTTGCATGTCCCATGCTTCTACCTCAGACATGATTCTAACCAGCACTTCCAAATCACCCAATAAACTCAAGGACACTACCAGAGACTGAACTTGATCTAGCTCAAACACTTATCATTCAACCAATATGACTGGCCCACCTTTCACCCTGCCCAGCAAGTATGAGGAGGTGCACAAGATAGAGAACCAAGCCGGCCCAGGAGACAATCGGCCAACCGGTGTGGAGATTCTCAAAGATGGTAATCGATTCGATGGCTCTCTCAACAACAAGGTGGCAATTGTCACCGGCTGTTCCTCGGGCATTGGCGTCCCGACGGTGGAAGCTCTGGCGGCGGCGGGATGCATTGTTTACGGCGGCGTCCGAGGAGCTAGCCTTGGACGCGCACAAGAGGCCCTCTCATCAGTTCTCAACGACCCCAAGACCAAGGACAAGGTCCACCTACTCGACCTAGACCTGACAAGCCTCGCGAGCGTCAAGGGCTTTGCCGACGAGATCAAGAAGAGGGAGTCGAAAGTCAGTCTCCTCATCAACAATGCCGGGATCATGGCCGTCCCCACGCGCGAGCTCACCAAAGACGGGTTCGAGTCGCAGTTCGGAACCAACCATCTTGCCCACTTCTATCTCTTCCAGAACCTCAAGGGTCTCTTGATCGCAGGAAGCAAGGCCTCCCCGGACTTTGCATCCCGCGTGGTCAACGTCAGCAGCGCTGCCCACCGCTACAACACGGTGATCCTGGACGACATCAACCTCGCGAAGCCGGGGAACTACGACCCCCAAAAAGCCTACGGTAACTCCAAGACCGCGAACATCTGGATGGCAAATCACATCGAGCGGCTCTACTCGTCTCAGGGCATCCACGCGTACTCGCTGATGCCGGGTGGCATCGCGACGCCGCTGCAGAAGCACGTGCCAGAAATGATGGAGGCGATTAAAGGGGTAGCAAGGATCGAGAACTTCATGAAGAGCACGGGGCAGGGGTGCGCGACGACAATCTGGGCGGCCACAGACCGCGACCTCGAGGGCAGAGGTGGGGTATACTGTGAGGACTGTTGTATCATTGGCCCGGTGCCGAGCCAGAGTGACGGGGCTGATGTTGTTGCCCCTGGGTACTCTGAGTGGGCTTATGACCCCGAGGGGGAGGAAAAGCTGTGGAAGATGAGCAACGAGCTGGTTGGACTCGAGGCGAATGCTTAAGAGGGTCTTTCCAGACGACGGCAGGTTTCATAGATTGGGAAACCGATTGAATTCTATCAAGGTGGGCCGAGTACGTCTAATCCCACAGTATCTTTGCGAATTGGAGAGCCAGACGAAAGATCTTCACGTCCATGCTTCACACGCGATCGATGCTTACGTGCTTGTGTCGCATGAACCACCCAAAGACACATAGTTGCTCGCTACGAGTCTTGGGAAAAGAAGGCCAAGAAACCAGTGGCGTGATTGGGTTTTAATATCAATGCCAATGCTCGTCGTAAAGAGGCGGTATCAAGTAGGGCCGATATGTTCTGGTGTGATCTACGAATTTCTTCACGGTCGGCCCTTGAAGAAGGTGACTGACGCCGCTGTCGGCTGTTGCCATGTGGGAGCATTTTCTCGAACAATGACCTGTTCTTCGAACACCTGCATGCATGCAGGCTGGCTTGCGGAGAGCTGGGGAAGGGGAAACAGGGGAAACGCGAGATCGAGCAAAGGGGGGGGGGGGAAATGTGGGAGAAGGGGAAGCCTGGGAAACATCTGGAGAGATACGGAGGACCATCCACGTGTAGAACAACGTTGGGGAGGGCGTGGAACCAGTTTCAAAACGGCGAGCAAGCGAAGTCAGGGGCTCAGACGGTGGTTGACAGAAAGTAGTACTCGGCATAGGACAAAGGCGCGAGCAATACAGCAGCCTGGGCGTCAACATCCCTAATTGGGCGCATGCACTGCCTCCGTTTCCAGCTGAAAATATCTCAATCTTGTTGGCTCCTTCAGGCCAGGGACGGATCTACCGACCTTTGGCGACCTATCGCTAAGGCCTGTCTGCGGAGCGGCTGGATGCACCTTGATCGGGCGACCATGTGTTCTCTTGTTGTTGTACGAAGTGTAGTCGTGTTCCAGACAGCCTTGCGGCTCTTTGCTGCTGTACTACTTAGGCATGGCGCATCTCCTTTGCCAAGAGATAGTCAGATCCGGATGCTCCGTGCCCGGGCTTTTCCCTATTCCCGGCTCGTAGGGATACCATGAACTACCGCAGTCTACCATCCACGGCCGGATCTTGCAGGAGTTCCTTAGGCAAGTTGGACAGTCTTGAAACACGTTTTCCTCGACGAGTTTTCGCAAGTGACGTCGTGCTCTCAGACGGAAGCGTGGGTGGGCCCGGGAACATTTGCGAGTAATTCAGCGGCATCAACGTCACGTCAAAACTATTCGGTGGATTCGGTGGAATGCCGAGCAGTCCGCCGCGGGCCGTGGGCCGGACTCCTTTGCGGGACCCACACCAGAGCCGCATTTCCCACGACCGTAATTCTGATATTCCAAGGAAATCTCATCATTTTCGAGCTTTCTGGGATGTTTTCGCGCTCGGCCTGCTTCACCGTTTCATGCATGCTTATCTCGGATAGACGCAGTCGAGCAAGTACCCAAGTAGCTGGTAGGTACCTCGGTGCCGAGGAAACTCCAGCGCACTGAACGCAACGAGGGCCGGCGTACCGTTTCGAAACATACCAGCGCGCTCTGCGATAATGCGATAATGCGATAACTAAGGCCGACTGTTGCCTATCCCACGTTGTTGCCAAGACGATGAGGGCGATGAGCGGTTTATGACGGTGGCGTTCAGATTTTGAGGTGAAATACAAGTAGAGAAGGACCGAACTGACTCAAACAGCTCCGGCATATTGTGGCAAGCCGAGTGCACCGCGGACAGCCATGTCCGCCCTCGAGAACATGACGTTGACTGCAGACATCGTGCTATTCTCTTCTGATGCCACTCGGCAACGTGAGGAGCCACCTCGCGGCCCCGAAGTGGGCCACCAACAAAGTGAGGCTACTGGAGGCCACGATCCCACATCATCCCATAGCGGCGGATCCAGACCAAGGCTCTCGACCCGGAAACTCCTTGCAGGCCTACTCGACTAAACTGGGGCTTCACGTAATCTGGAGATTTCCTGGAGTCAATAAAGATGGTTGTTTTCCCCAGCTCATGGCCACTTCTCCAGTAGCCTCTCCGCAACTTGCCCCTTCTCTTGCAACGTTGGAGTCTCACTCACGTTGAAGGCCCTCTCACAAGATGTCTGGCTATATTCCCTCCTTCTCTCAACCGCCTTCAAGGCCGGGGTCTCTGGCGGCATCCAGGGCAAACTCCTACGCCGGATCGAGGTTTGGCGCCTCGCGTCCCGGCTCCCCATCACCAGGCAGTCCGTACGCGTCTCACCCGGGGTCACCGGGGCCCGGAAGCCCCCTGCCATCAAGACCGGGCACTTCCAAAGGCCCATCTCGCCAGGCAACTCTCAATGGCAAATCCAGGCCTAGCAGTCCTCCTCCGGAGGTAGAGACTGAGCAGACCACACCCGATGTTATGTCCGTGTTGGAACACGCGAACGAGATGATCCGGGACGAGAAGGGAAACCCCAAGATTGGGCGTATCGTCGGAGGAAAGTTTGTCGATCCGTCCAACGAGCAGATCGACGCCGACTGTGGGGCGATCAAGACTGTCGACATCGATATGCCGCTCACGTTGACCGAGCTTGTCAGCCACAACGACAAGGAGTACATTGTCCTCGAGTACGCCACCGGTGACGAGCAGAACCCGTACAACTGGAAGCCCATGTACAAGAGCTTCGTGACCGCCATGCTGTGCCTCATGACCCTCTTCATCGGCCTCGCCACGACGGCGTACAGCTCCGGGATCGGCAGCATGGTCAAGGACCTGAACAGCTCACAAGAGGTCGGCCAGATCGGCCTGTTCACCTTCAACTTCGCCTGCGCCCTCGCCCCCATGGTCCTGGCGCCGTTCTGTGAGCTCGTCGGCAGGAAGATCGTCTACGCCGGCGCGTTCCTCTGCTTCACCCTGCTCTTCATCGGCCTGGCTCTCGCGAAGGACATCGGCACCATGATCGGACTCCGGCTCCTGCTCGGTCTCTTTGGCTGCGTCGGCACCATCCTGGTCGGAGGTACCTTTGACGACATGTACCTCCCCCACGAGCGCTCCCGCCCCATGGCGCTGTTCTCATGGATCGCCATCCTCGGCACCGTCGCGGCTCCCATCTACGCCGGCTTCATCGACCAGGCCATCGGGTGGCGCTGGATCGAGGGCATCCAGGGCCTGGCCAACGTGCCCCTCCTGATTTGCATCTTCCTCTTCTTTCCCGAGACCCGAGGCGGTGTCGAGCTGCACAGGCGAGCCGCCGCCCTGCGCAAGGCCACCGGAGACGAGCGCTACGTCGCCGAGGGCGACATCTACACGCCCGACATCAAGTCCATGCTCAAGGCCTCGTCCGTCAAGGCCATCCACATGCTCGTCACCGAGCCCGTGGTCTTCTCCTTCGGCCTCTGGATCGCCTTCTGCTGGGGCGTGACCTTCATGTTCCTCTCGGTCATCCCCATCACCTTCACCGAGAAGCGCGGCTGGTCCGAGGGCGTCAGCGGCCTCCCCTACATCAGCCTGGCCATCGGCTGCACCCTGGCCTGGATGGCCCACCACCTCCAGATGCGCAAGTACGACCGCCTCACCGCCGACCCCAGCGTCACCGTCACCCCGGAGGCCCGCCTCTACGGCGCCATGTACGGCGCCATCTGGCTGCCCGTCGGCCTCTTCATCTACAGCTTCACCCAGTACGCCTACCTCTCGTGGGTCGGCCCGGCCATCGGCCTCGCCCCCATCGCCTTCGGCATCTACTTCGTCTTCGAGTCCACCTACAGCTACACGGCCGACTGCTACGGCCCCAGCGCCTCGTCCGCCATCGCCGGCCAGGGTCTCATGCGGAATACCCTGGGCGCGGTGACCCCGCTGTTCTCGACCCAGTTCTTCCACAACGTGGGCTCGCAGTATGCCGGCCTGATCCTGGCCCTGATCGCCACGGGACTGAGTCTCATCCCGTTCGTCATGTACAAGTTCGGGCCCACGCTCAGAGCTAGGAGTAAGCTGGCGCTGGTCTAATGGCGAGGGAAGATACAGGATGTGGTACATAATCGTTCCAATGAGTATATATACCTGGAATGTGCATTATAGGAGTATTGCGGTTCAAACATAGCATCACAGCATCATAGCGATGAGTTAATAGTTCAGAATATTCGAACCGGGCAAACGTTCCAAGGATCTTGTCTGTTCCACTTGCAATTCCGTCCAAGAATAATTGTCGTGAATGTGCATTGCCAGGGCATCAGAGTATTATTGTTTCGCCGAAGTTTCTGTGCGATCCTCAATGACCCTGGAACAACAGAGAAGCAGCGTGGGATCACGGGATCACCTTGAAGGCCAAAATGGGGCATCGAGTCCCTTGGATAACCAACTCCAGGAAATTCGACTCCTGAGAAAGACGGCTCTGGAAAAGTCGGTCCGTTGGTGTGATGGTGCTCGGAACACCCGGATTCAACGTGTACGTGTCTCCCGTATAGACCCGGTGTTTTGTACCCCTTTATAAAGCGCGGGTGAGAGGGCCAAGGCTGAAGACTTTTCTCGGAGATGATCCGTCTGGAGTCGCCCCCTTTCCTGAACAGAGTCTCTACCCCGGAAGCTCTGGGGACACTGAAGTCACTACACCGTATGGACCGATCCGGCCTGTGAATGAAAGGTCTTCCTGTCTTGTGATCCCTTTAGGAGAAGCATATTCTCATCACCTGAAGACTGGGTGGATCTTGCCACTTTGCCGATCACGCAGTCTTTCTGGCAGTTTCACGTGGTACCTGGAGACGTGTTAGCTTATTAATGGTCGCGTAGTTGAAATATTCAATGTCGTATGAGTAGTACGCAGAGCGAAATGGAGTGTTAGCTGCAACCTACATGTGAGTCGTCCAAGCACAGAGGAGACGCCTCGTATCTGCTGGATCTATGATCTCTGGCACGCTAAAAGCCGCAGCAGTACGTACAGGATTCTGTAGCCTGGTATATTCGTTCACCAGATTCTCGTAGACCTCGGCTCGTTTCTCTCCTGCGTCCTTCAGCTCTCTGGAATGGCTGGCCTCAATGCCACCTTCCAGCGGGAGGCTTCCCGATTCGAGGCTCGGCCAAGCGACGCGGTTGTGAGGATCGCGGCAGTCAACCATCAGCCCGCCAGCAACTCCGTAGCACTTTCTGACAAGCACGTTGAAGATTGGCATGGTGGTCGAGTAGTAGGCTTTGCCCAGCTCAACCCCGTACTTCATGGTTGCTTGGCGTTCCGCTGCAGTGCCGACGGCGTATCCGGGGCAGTCGACGAACTGGATCAGGGGAAGATTGAAGACATCACACAGGTTCAGGTGTCTTGTCATCTTCTGTGCTCCCAGCGCATCGGTGGCACCGCTGAGTACTTCGGGATTGTTCGCGACGACCCCGACTGGCCGACCACCCATGCGGCCGAGCCCCACAAATGCTGTGTTCCCCCAGCCAGCCCCTATTTCGAACCAGGAGTCTTGGTCCAGCGTCGTCTGTATCAGCCGCAGCATGGAATAAGCCCGTTGGCGGCGTCGAGGTATGATAGTACGCAGCGATGTCACGTCCCTGTCGGAAGGGTCTGCAGCCTCTGCTACGGGAGGAAGATTATTCAGCCCACAATCAGGAACATAGGAAATGAACTTTGTGATCTGGGCGAAGCAAGCAGCCTCGTCGGGGACGGCGTTGTCGATTGTCCCATTTGCGCAGTGGATTTCCGGCCCGCCCAGCTCACTGACGGTCAATCCCTCCTCGAACGTGGCTTTTGCGACCACATGTGGCCCGGCATTGAACAGGGAGCCGACATCACTGGCCATGACGGAGAAATGGCACGCAGTTACCCGAGCAGCACCAAGCCCAATTGCCGGGCCCAGCACGGCACCGACGTTGGGGATACCAAGGCTGAGCTGCTCGGCGACCTCCCTGAAACCAGGCGTGGGAGGCACGTAGCTGAACCCGTCCTTCATTATGGTCGTCACCGAGCCCCCGCCGGAGCTGCCGTCGACGAGCTTGACGATGGGCAGCCGCAGGTCGAGGCACAGCCTCTCCATGTACACCGTCTTGGCCCAGATCGCCCCGTCGGCGTGGCCAGCCCGCAGCGAGAAGTCGTCTGCGGTGAACAGGACGCGGCGCCCGCCCACGGTGCCGAAGCCTTGGACGTTGTTACTCGGCGTGAACCCTCGGACCTCGTCCTTGGCCTTGGCCTCCTCGCCAGCAGTCGTCGTCCTCCAGTCGATGGTCCCCGCCACGGACCCGACCTCGTAGAAGCTGCCCGGGTCGAGGAAGGCGTCGATGCGTTCTCGGACCCATAGCTTGCCTGCTTGTTTCTGGCGCACATAACCCGGACGCTCTGTCGGTGGGGTTTCCGCGATCTTCTTCACGGCCTCGACTTGTCCCAGTATATCAGACCAGTCGGCAGGGGGTGCATTCTTGTCCTTCCTCCTGGTCCGTTTCGCAGCCTGTCTCTCTGGCGGGGCTGTTGATAAGTTGCCGTCGGTGTTGTTGTTGTGGCTTTGTATTTGAGATGCAATCTGCTTCAGGCGCAACCTCGCCTTTGGACCGTCATTTTCGCCTGCCATTGAGAGGTCTTGATTATATGATCAGAGTCTAGGCGTTGAGGTGAGAAACTTGGGGAAGGAAGGTTGAGAGACCACGACGCAGAGGGCCGCAAAAAGACGGTGCCGTTTCAGTGTCTCCAAGATCGTCCACCGAGGGACCCCAGCAGCAGCCGAGGTTCATTCGCGGCGGGGATTGGAGACGGCACTGAGACTCCAACAGACTGTCAACATTCCTCTGACCACAGTTTACTAATTATGACTTCAGTAGGCATCATTTCGACAAAAGCTGTTGATTTGGCGCTTCCAAAGGCCGCCGGCACTTGAGTTGCGACGACCATGGCTCCTGTGCGTATCCTGGTGGGAAACAGGTGAGCATGCCAACCGCATCCTGAAGACCAGTACCGAACGAGCTCACAATGTACTGATCGAATGCCTAATGGAGGGGCGAGATAGCTGTGAGGATCCTTTCGTCTGCCCGCGAACTTGGCCTCCACACCATTGCCGTCTATACAGAAGATGATGACGCGCACGTGGCACACGCCCACGAGGCAGTGCAGCTTCCCTCGGCGTCCTCATACATGGACCCGTCGCACCTGGTGGCCGTGTGCAAAGAGCACCACGTGGACGTCGTACACCCCGGATACGGGTTTTTGTCCGAGTCCCCTGGCTTCTGTCGACAGCTGGGGGACGCCGGCGTCGCCTTCGTGGGCCCTAGTGCCGAACTTCTCATCAGAACAGGCGACAAGCTGAGTGCGAGGAAGCTGGCGGACGAGTGCGGTGTGCCAGTCCTCCCGGCCCTGACTGAGCCAATTGAGAATCCCGAGGCACTGAGGGCGTTCGCGAATGATGTAGGCTTCCCAATCATGATCAAGGCACTCGATGGCGGGGGCGGCAGGGGCATCCGCCTTGTGCACCGGGTAGAAGATCTTGACTCAAGCTTCCGCAGAGCCGTGAACGAGAGCCCAAGCAGCAAAGTCTTCGCCGAAAAGGCCGCCGTCGATGGCTTCCGTCATATCGAAGTTCAGATCATCGGCGACGGGAAGGGCAATGTCCGTCACCTTTGGGAGCGCGAGTGCTCGATACAGCGCCGGTTCCAGAAAGTCGTCGAGATCGCTCCCTCGACAGTATCGAACCGTGCGCTGATCGCTTCCGTCATCGAGGCTGCTGTGCGCATGGCAAAAGCCATCAAGTATCAGTCGCTTGGTACATGGGAGTTCCTCGTTTCGCCAAAGAGCTCACAGTTCTATTTCATGGAAATCAATCCTCGACTTCAAGTTGAGCATACCGTGACCGAAGCAACATGTGGTGTCGACTTGGTCCGGTGGCAGCTGCTTCTTGCCCTTGGCAAAAGCTTCCCGGATATCGGCCTCGAGACATCACTCAAGCACGCTGACGCCAAGAACCCACCCCAGTTCTACATCAATACAGCTCAGGGTCACGGCAGAGGACGTCAAGCAAGGTTTCTCGCTCTCAATCGGCAAGATTCGTCGCGTTCTCTTCGCGTGCGGCAACGGGATCAGAATAGACACTCACTTGCACCCCGGTGTGATTGTCGGCGGACTTTGACTCTCTCCTGGCCAAGTTGATCGTCACAGGTCCCGACTGGGATGCCACAGTCGCCAAAGCCGAGAGAGCGTTGCAAGATGTCTTGATCGACGGTGTGACGACAAACCTTGGCTTGCTCCAGGGCATTGTGCGGTCTGCAGACTTTCGGAACGGTCAATTCGATACACAATGCCTAGAAAAACACCTGGAAACGCTCGAGACCTCGAGCCGAGGACTTCCGAATTCCACTGGCAGATTTGCGTCTGGCTCTGCTGGCCGAATCAGCCAGCCCTCGGCCCAGTCCCCGAACTCACCAGGCCAACTTGTCAGGAAAGGAGACCAATTTCAGATCCGAATTGAAGGCAGTGACGATATGGAGTCTTTCGAAGACCTTGTCTCAATTACAAGTGTGATTCGTAATGACTTTCCTGAATCACTGGCTGTCAAATTGTCAACCTGTAGCACCGATGACCCAGAGCGTTCCTCGGATAAACAGAAACAAAAGAGCTACACCGTCCGAGTTCTGAAGCAATCAGAAACACAGAAGTCTCTCGAAGCCTCTTCGGGTCACTCTAAGACTTCACGTGGAGATCTCTCGCAGCTTATCAGCCCTATAGCCGGCCAAGTCGTCGAGTTCCTGATAGAAGAGGGAGAATCGGTTGCCGAAGGGGATGCCGTTCTCATAATCCGCCAAATGAAAAGTAAGCATCTTATCCTTCTACGATTCCCAGTCTATCGTCTCTTGGAATATTCTCGAATGCGTCACCCCAGACTCTGTAGCAGGTCGTTAACACGCTATATAGTGGAGCTAGAAGTGAGGGCGCATCGGTCCGGGATCGTGCGATCGCTCATTGATCTTGACGAAGGAGACAAAATTGCCGTGGGCACTGCTATTTGCAGTATTGCTCCGGCAGACCGGGAGAAACTATGAGACACAGGAAGCATTCGGCACATTATTCTGCGCCTGGTTGCCTCGCGAGTAGATACATGAGACTAGGCTCAACAGATGCTGTGTCCCGGTCAGGTCGCTTCGGCATAGCAATACTCCAACAATACGAGACCATGGTGGTATGACAAGGCATGCGCGCATCATTCAGCTTCACTAGCGTCCCTCCGGAGGCGAGATACCACAGAGCCACGCGGCTCATGATAACTCATAAATACATTTTACCAGGCTCTGCTCAGTTGCATCTCATGTTCGTACACAGATAGTGTTATTTTTGTACACAAACATAATGGCGAGTGACACAACTGCAGTGAAGCCGGGAAGAATTGATTCAACAACTCACCGACTGGCGGCAAATGAATGCTGCCCAAATGAAGCCAGCTTGAATGCCTTCGTAGAATATCGCCTTTCTAAATAAGAATACAGCCTCCCAGCTTTCACTGGCTTAACACGACTAAAACTTCCACCGGAGTCATATGTCCTCTTGAGTGGTTCATCATTTGCTAAAATGGACAGAAAATTCTTCTGCGGTTATGTCTTTGTAGTCCTCGCAGCAACCATTCGCACGAGCTCACTCGCGGAGCAACAGCATGCGGTCGCAGGCCTTGACGACAACAACAATCCCCTTCCGAGCTACTCTCCGGCCAGGCCTCCTGCTGTCCCTCTAGCAGTGAGGAGCCCCTATCTAAGTGCTTGGTCCAAGACGGCTGGTGGAGCTACCTTGAACAGCGCCAATGCTATATTCTGGCAAGGTGCCCCCATTGGATGGGAAGGCATAGTGGCAGTAGATGGGATCTCGTACGAATACCTCGGAATTGGATCGCAATGTCCACCCACCCCGGCCAAATTGCAGCCTGCCAAGCCACAAACTGTCAGCTACGATTCCCAGTACTCCAACTTCACCTTCCTCGCCGGCCCCGTCACCATCGAGGCAAGCTTCTTTTCTCACCCCGAAGGACGTATGCCGGAGCTCTATCCCGCTCAGCTACCTCACAACCACCGTCAAGTCGAACGACTGCGAGGAGCATAGCGTGCAGTTTTACTCCGATATCAACGCCGCTTGGGCCACACCAGACCGCCATATACCTGTTGTCTGGGACCTCAAGGTGGACGGCCAAGCTTATCTCCCTACCGCCATCGACGTCGCCACCCAAGATTTGACAGGCTCAGCAAGCACAATATTCTCCTGGGTCTACTGGCTTGCGAATGCCTACATCTTCGGAGAGAACGCCGAGTTCCCACAATGGGGCAACATCACCTACAGCACGAGCTCCGAGGGCTTCAAATGTTTCAGCTTCGAGAGCGGCTTTGCCACAGATTTGCGGGCCCAATTCGTCAACCAGCGTGTGTTGAACAACGCGGTCGATCGTGACTATCGAGGCTGGGGATCTCGTGAGCCTGTCTTCGCATTTGCGCATGATGCCGGCAACGTCACCTCGGCACAGGTGCGGTACACAATCGGTTCGATCCAGACGCCGGTGGTCCGCTATCTCAGCGTCACGGGTTCCGGCGCCGTGTCGCCGTGGTGGGAGAGGTGCTACGGAGATATGTACTCCATGATCGATTTTCATTGGAACGATTTCGAAGCCGTGTCTCAGTTGGGCGCCACCTTTGAGGCTCAGTTGAGGGCGGACGTCAGCGGCTACTACAAGGGCAGCGAGAACTACACGAGCCACGCCCGGACAAATGTCAGCTCAAGTCCGACAAGGTCTTCCGCACTTTCGAATGTGTCTGAGCAGTACGCGGATGGTATAGACCGGTACGGTCAACAATACAAGTTCGATCCGAACAACGCGTACGGATTCTTGGCCATGGACAACTCCAGCGGCGTTGCAATCCCCGACATTGACGAGGCAGAAGCTTATTACACCATCGTAGCTCTCTCGGCTCGGCAAGTCATGGGCGCTTATGTCTACGCCATCCCACCCTCGGGCGCTGCGAGCTGCGGTGAGGGCTCGCACGACTCAAATGGCGAAGTGCCCCTAATGTTCCAGAAGGAAATATCATCCGACGGAAACGTAAACACAGTAGATGTGCTCTATCCAGCCACCCCGTTCTTCCTTTGGGCAAACCCGGAGATGCTCAAATACACGCTCGAGCCCATCTATCAAAACACAGAATCCGGCTTCTACCCGAGTGGGTACTCGATGCACGACCTCGGAACGCATTACCCCAATGCCACGGGCCACACAGACGGCATTGACGAGTTCATGCCAGTCGAGGAGAGCGGCAACATGCTGCTCATGTCGTACGCCTACTACAAGTTCACGGGCGACGCGGCCTGGCTCAGCGCCCACTACCCAACCCTGAAGCAGTGGGCCGAGTTCCTCGTCGGCTTCAGCTTGATCCCCGCCTACCAATTCAGCACGGATGACTTTGCCGGGCAGCTGGCGAACCAGACGAACCTCGCCCTCAAGGGCATCCTCGGATTGCAGGCAATGGGCGCCGTCGCGCAGGCCGTGGGCCAGCCCGCCGGCGCAGCCAACTTCTCCGCGATCGCGGGCGACTACTACCGGCAGTGGGAGGCCCTCGCCATCGACCCGACGGAGAACCACACCCTCCTCTCGTACCAGTGGCGCTCAAGCTGGGGCCTCCTGTACAACACCTACATGGACACCCTCCTGGGCCTCGGCACCGTCAGGCCCGAGCTGTACAAGATGCAGTCGGACTGGTACAGCAGGCAGAGCCAGGTCTACGGCGTGCCCCTCGACAGCCGCCACCTGTACACCAAGAGCGACTGGGAGATGTGGGCGGCCGCGACGTGCAACCCCGGGACGCGGAGGCTGTTCGTCAACGCCCTCGCGCACTGGGTCAACTCGACGCCGACCGAGTTCCCGCTCACCGACCTCTACGACACCACCGGCGTCGGGGGGTACCCCCCGGACTTGGTGTTCAAGGCCCGGCCCGTGGTCGGCGGGCACTTCTCGCTCCTGGCGCTGTACCGTGCTGGTTTGCTGGATGGCGGACGAGGGCCCAACGGGTCAGCATTCGTCCCGCAGTAGCATGGAGAGGCTCGGTGGGGAGCCAATGTCGCTCCCTACAAGCGGGCCATGATCGGTTTCTTCTGCAGTGCGTGAGGAGTGCAGGTGGAAATTCTAGCCGGGTCTTTGGATTAGTCGGTGGTGATAGGCTCGCTCAGTAATTGGATCATAGCGCCACTGGGGGCGAGGCAGATTGGACCGGCTAAGTCAGCGAGTCCCGTGGGATGGACTGGAGTTGACCTCGGCGGCAGGTGATGGCAGTCTATGTTGCTTGCGGGGGCAATGATTCAGAATGGACTCTGGTGAGCATCTTAAAGGACACATCAAGGTGCACCGGGACGTGTAATGGTGGGAGATGTCGCATGTCGAGGATGTTAAGTTTGCAAGTCTGCTCGAATATAAAGCACTAAGTACCAGCACCGTGCTAATGCCTGACCAGCACAGAATGTTTGGTTTTCGCCCCCCCCCCCCCAAGCCCCCAATCAGGGGTGAGTTCGTCTGGGTGTTTGGTGGGCAGGGAGGGAGCCATGCGTTGCACGTTGAAAGCTAGACCCAGCTGATTGGCCCTACAATGCTGCGTCTGGCCCCTTGCATCTGTCCAGATCGAGGCCCCTGGAATCATTGAAATCAAAAGGATAAAGCACCGACTCCCGCGTCGGCCAACTAAAACGGCGACGACCCCAGGTGACCGGGATTCAGCTGTCATGGTGGCTGCGCGAAACCGCAGACCGAGAGGCCTGATTCGAAGACCGCCCGTAATGAGCCCCAGCGGGAAGTGGGTTGTTTGCCCAGGTGCCGCCCTCGCGCACCAGGACACCAGCGAATAATGGGCCCTCCCTCGGCCGTCAGGTGCCGAATGGGGAAGGTCACAGGTGATCGCCCCAGTCACTATCGTGGGAAAGATCCGAGCCACAGTGCTTGATTGTACGACAGGCGGGATGACAGACCTGCCCCATCTGAATAAGTACAGTGCCTGCTAGCATAGATAGCTTGCAGAAGTCGTACATCTCGTCCACCCTGCCTCTCGTCAGTCACTCTCACACCTGGTACTCACACCACCACATCGTCGAAACACACTGCAGTGAGTGCAGTGGTCTTGGACAGCCGTTGGCAAACATGGCCGTTGTCGTACTCACCGTTCTGGCGACTCTCGCTGCCTCATCCCTCGTCAATGCCGATACTGGAGCCTCCATCTTCAACACGAGGGCGACATGCTCGGGATCGGTCGAGAGCTGTTCGTCGGGAGCCGGCTCGGCGTCGACCTGCTGCGTGAATAGGCCAGGGGGCCAGTTCCTGCAGACCCAGTTCTGGGACACGGATCCAGGTCAGTGCTACCGCTCCACCAAACGGCTTCTGCTCGCACGGCTAACATAGGCGGGACTATAGTCACTGGCCCGTCGAACTCATGGACCATCCATGGGCTGTGGCCAGACAACTGTGATGGCACCTATTCTCAGGACTGCGACTCCAGCCGGGCATACACAAATCTGACGGAGCTCATCCGGACGTACGGCAGCCAGTCGCTGCTCGATTTCATGAACACGTACTGGCTCAGCGATTCTGAGAGCGCCGAGGCCTTTTGGGAGCACGAGTGGTCCAAGCACGGCACTTGTATCTCAACTCTTGAGCCAAGCTGCTACTCGGATTACCAGGCCGGGGAGGAAGCTGCTGCCTTCTTCCAGACGGTCGTCAACCTTTTCAAGTCATTGGACACTTACACTGTGCGTAGTCTACATAATCTGCTGCAAACCCGAATACCTCCTTCCACACGCTCAGCATGCTAACATTGACGCTCAGGTCCTGTCAAAGGCTGGCATCGTCCCATCCAACTCCGCCACTTACACTTCCAGCCAGATCACCAAGGCGATCTCCGCGTCCTTCGGACAAGACCCGGTGATCCTCTGCCGTGGTAGCACTCTCTACCAGATCTACTATGGTTTCGTCACCAACGGGCCCCTGGCCGATGGCGCCTTCGTCCCCACCGCTGTCAACGGCCAGTCCTCAAACTGCCCCAGCACCGGCGTCAAGTACCCCCTCAAGTCCGCCGCCGCCGCGACTTCCTCCACCAAGACTGCCACAGCGACGGGCACCAGCACCTCTGCCGCGGCAACTGCCACCGGCACCTCGGTTTCTGGATCCGGCCACTGGAACGCCCAGTACAACGGCAAGGCGGACGGTTGCCTCATCAGCTCCGGGACCTGGTACGTCGGCGGAACCTGCGCCACGTACAAGACAACTGCAACCAGTGAGTCATCATATGCCGGGGCATAGGCCACTTGACCAGAGCACTGACTAGTCGCACCAAGGCAACGGCTTCACCATGACCTCCTCCAAGGGCAACTGCGGAGTTGTCAACGGGGCGATTAGCTGCGGGAGCGGTGTGACCCTGAGCACGTTCACCGCGGCTGGCGGCCTGCTGGCGTACAACGGGCAGACCGAGTTCTACGCCAGCGCGGTTCCATCGGGCTCCACACAGGCGAGCGTCTATGTCGCCTCGCAGTCGTATTCGGTTACGTTCCAGTGGCAGTCTGTCTAAGTCTCGCGGTTGGAGGGATCCGCCTTGAGGACACCGGCTGGAGAGTGGGTTAGTACTGGCATTCTCCTGCTCGTGCAGTCTAGTTAGGTCTGGGGACTTGTCATACTTACATACCAAGTAAGCCATTTTGGGCCAGACTTCGACATGCTGCCGTGAAAATTGATAAAAGCTTCTACGTCTTGCCTATTCTTGGCCTGACTTTCAAATTGCGAAGGATTGCATGTGCGAGTGGATCGTCATGGTTATCACAACGTTCACTCAGCTTATGCATGTATCTGCGTCCTCTTATGATATCGGCGCAAATGGGAAAGGCTGTTAAGAACTTTTGCGAAAGCATGTCAGCTTTTATTGAATCTGTTTGATAGGCCATGGTCTTGAAGGGCATTGTGAGATTCGCTTGCTCATCAATACTCGTACAAGTCAGCTTCGGTAACCCCTGAAACGCCGCCTTTGTTACCTCGCCAGCTGACATAGTATTCATCAATCACCTTCATCTTTCAATTCGGATCTCATCCTCATCTGCGGCTGAACGAAAACCAAGAGATGTTCCATGGTCATGAGCAACGAAACTGCAGGACAATGTTGCGAGGGAAAGGTGAAGGCTCATGCCATCATCTCTTTTTGTCCTAAACAAAAGGTCAAAGTTTAAATCTTCCACCTAAGCCGTCGATGAGCTGGCCCATGAAATGTTCCCTGTTTTATAGCATCCCTGGATAGATTAGCGCCGGGAATATTGTGTCGGACGTGGGTGGGTTCCGCCAGATTATATGAAACGCTGAGGTAAACGCTGCTTCGAAAGCTGTTTGAGCCGCCAATGCGGTCCCAACTTGAGATGGCGTGACGCAAGACTTCCTGTCCCATGTGAAAATCTGCTCGCTTGTAGCAGAGTATTTGCTGACAGATATAATGATGAGATGAAAGCAGGATGTCACTTCCTCTAAGCCAGTGTTATGCCTCTTTTCCCACTTGCTCCCCAACAGTTCCAAGGGGCCGGTTTGAAAACTGCACGATAACACTTCAAAGATTTATGTGGGGCCCTCAGCTATATAATCTTACATTTTATTCTCTTCAATTCTACGCTCCCAATTACAAGCAGCTGTGAGCTGAGCAATCCCGGAGCGGCTGTTCGATTCTGGGCCACAGGACACATGACTTGCCTATTCTGAGCATGGAAGGTAAGGATAATCAAACCCCTGAAGCTTTTCACATCAATCTTTCCAGAAACAGCTCTCGTTTCTCATTTCGAGTCCCGGATTCGCATCGAGGAAGACCTCGCGCCGAAATCTGACGAGCCCCGAGTTCCACTTTTGATGTTGACGTTCGACACGTAGGAACAGTCAGATTCGAGGCCATGGCCAAGCCACCATTATTATACCAGGTCTCCGGAAGGACTTTGGAGGTATACCGCACACCACGAGCGTATGCGACCACGCAGTCTGGACGAGACTCGTACCTGGCGGGGCCGCCACCGGTTCATGAGACATCATCGGACGCAAGGTCGTGGTCACGTCAGACGGAGGGTGCCCTGGACGCATACAGAGAAGAGGAAGAGAAGCGTAGGACTGTCCTCGACCAGACTGTCCGCGTCGAAGACGCACCTACCGTCGGCCGTGGTGGGAGCTACGAGATGTCTCATGGGACCGAGAAGAAGACTGGGGTGGAGGTTACCGAGTACCGCCTGTACTCCGGGAACAGTGACGTTCTTGGTAGCTCCCGGGTGCTCGAATCGAGCCAACGTTCAGAAAAGTCAGCGTCTAGTTATTTTGCAACCTACATTGAAGCAGCCCAATTGGAGGCGGACACAGAGCAAACCCTGGAGGCCGCCCAGAAGCCCCCGAAGAACCACAGAATGACCAAGATGATTGTCAAGGAAGACATCGACTTCTTCACGGCTCTCTTAGAGGGCCACGACCCGCCGACGACGACGGAGGAGACGAGGACTTTTGTGCGCGACGAGAGCGAGACACACAGGCACAGCCTGGAGATCAGGGAACGCGAGGCCGACAGGAGGCGACAGGAGGAGGCGGAGGCGGCCAAGGCAGACACGGACTTTTTCATGATGCTGATGTGCAAGGAATGAATGACCATATGGGGTATCATAGAGCGATTATGGAACGTTGCGGTGCGCGTCTCTGTCTTTCCCGGACGTTGTTTGGTCGCCGATTAATAGTCCATATTTACGACACATGAGTAACTGAGATCATAGGGATGCGGAATAGATGTTCAAATGATGCTTCGGTGCATTATTGGAGTCATTGAAGCTACACTACACTTTTTGGTTTCCCCCAAATCGCATAGAACCTCTCATTTCCCAGGTGTGCCCCTATATTCCATCCCAACACACATCCTAAGAAAGCTTCCCAGCCTTCTGGGCCGTCCACGTGGCGATGGCGTCCATGAGCGGCGGCGAGAGGGCGTCGTAGGTGGGCAGGCCCTTGGCGGCGAAGGCGGCGCGGACGTCGTCCATCTTGTTGGGGTCGAATCCCTGCTCGATGATGGAGCTGACGAAGGCGGCGAACTGGGGCCTGCCAGCCCTTGTCCCCGGACAGCTCGACGTGGACGAAGTCGAGGCCCTTGAAGGGGTGGTCCTTCTCGATGCGGCCGAACAGGTGCACGCCGCACTCGCGGCAGGCGTTGCGCTGGATGGCGGCCTCCGGGTCGACGACCTTGAGCTTGCCGGCGCCGGCCGTCACGCTCAGCTTGTCGCGCGGCACCACGGCCACGACGCTGAAGAGCGCGCCCTTGGGCTTCCAGCACTTGGAGCACCCGCAGGCGTGGTTGTGGGCCACCTGGCTGCCGAGGGTCACCTCGACGGGGCTGCTTGAGCAGTGGCACTTGAGCTTGCCGCCGGCGAAGTTCGGGTCGCCCTTGGTGAGGCCGTTGTCGATGGAGGGGTGGAGAGATGGTGCCATTTTGGTGGTCTGAGGTGCTGCCGGTTTCCTAGCTGAAGATTCCAATGTATTCTCTCAAATCCAGTTGTTTTGGATGGCAGGTCGGGCGAGGGGAGTGTTTACAGGTTGACAATGACAATGACAATGCTCCCCTCTCCTTCCCCTCCTCTCAGGCTGGGCACGACGGCCTTTTAATAGGATCCGAAGCTTCGCGTACCCCTCAGATGAGCACTCGCACCGCAGGGCCTCGCCTCGCGGACTGGCGAATAAAGACTCGGGATTGTGCCATCCTCAAACGTCCCCAATGTCTTGACTTTCACCCGGGGCAGGGAGCTTGTCAATGTTGCTGGTGTGAGCCCCAGCGCCAGCATCCCGAATGCCGAAGCAGCGCCCCCTTGGCAAGTGGGCGTCATCGGCGGTGCAGCCGTTCACGGTGCCAACTTGCACCGCCATGGATTGGCATTGTTGATAAAGCTAGTTAGGAACGGTGCGGTACGGTAATGTGGCACGCCGGTAACGGTGGGCTCGGGTGGAGGTGGGGGAAACGAATGCCCAGGTCGCTCGCCATCGATGTGGCTCGAGCTCTTGGGCGTCATCAGTCATTACAATCGCTCATTGGCTTTATAGCAAAGACGGCCGACATCCTGCGATTGCAATTGCTTGCTCATTGTCAATTTGAAAACATGGGAGGTGGACAAGGCTTCATGCACCTAGTCGTGTCAAGTCCTAGGACGACCTTCTTATATCAGTAATCTTGAGACTGAGCACCTTGATGTCCAGCAGCAGCACCCCTGGCCATCAAGGTTGTCGCCCAGACAGGTGCAGCCTGTGTGAAGAATACAGATACTGTAAGCCAATACGTCAGTGCCATGACACGACACACCCCGTCAGGCAGTCCGTCTCAATCCTTAACAGAGGGGCACGCGCCTTCCAACGGCGGTGTCAAGAGTGGTACGCTTGCCGGACAGTTGCTTTACCCCGCAGCCCCTTCTCCAAATGCCAGATGCCGAGTACTGCCCGAGAGTTGGAGAAAGCATTCTTCCTCAAAAGCTTATCTGGCTTCGCGGGCGATTCCGCCTGTGCCGTGCTAGATCAAGAGCTCGAGTCGGTTCTTCCGCGCCCCCCGCCGGATCCCCACCACATGTCGCAGCCGAATTACAGCGCAATATATCGTCTTGCCAAAGCTGCCTGTGTCTTTGAAAACCGGGCTTAGAGCTGCAAATCCAATTCAAATTTATAACTTGTACAGATCGACACATAAACCAACATTTGCGAAGTCACAAATCCCAATGCGAATAGAGTCAACTAACTCCTGGGATGATAACGCTCTCATGAATCCAGCATGGTTCCCCGCTCCCGCCGCCCGGGTTTGAGACGCATATATAGCCGTGTAATTACCCAATGACAGCAGGCAGCAATCTTGTACCTAGAGTCGTCTTGGGGAATCCAAGAGATCGCCTGTATTTAGTGTAGTGCATCAGAAGTTGCTTAGGGGTGGGGTAAAGCACAACGGCCGGCGTCACTTTGGGTTGTGCTTACGGGATGCCTCAGTCCTCGATGTCATCGACTTAGTCCGGGGGCGATCCTCACATCGCCGCAAAGTTCCCGGATAGCACGCTCGTCATTCTCATCCCTTGTCCAGGGAAATAATCAAGGCGTCAATTTCCCAAGATGAGCGAAACAAATGGCGACAGCAAGCCCTTCCGCATCGCCATAGTAGGCGGTGCCATAGGCGGGCTCACAACAGCGCTCTTTCTAGACCACTTCTGCCGCCGGCTCCCAGGCCAGAATGGCAAACCTCTGCCGCCGATCGCCATCGATGTTTATGAGCAGGCGAGCGAGTATAAGGAGATCGGCGCGGGCGTGGGGCTGGGCATCAACGCGGCCAAGCTTGTGCACCACATTGACGGCGTCGGTGCAGCCATGAACGAGATCCAAGGCCGGACAGACAGCTCGTGGTTCACTTTCTGCCGGTGGGATAACGGGAAGTTCATCACCCACGTCGATAGCCCCGTGTCCGACGAGGACGTGGTGAGGCCGTCGAGCATGGCGCGCAGCGAGTTCTTGGATGTGCTGCTTGGCTTTATTCGTGAGAGGCATGTTGCGACGCTGCACACGAACAAGAAATTTACTTCTGTGAAGGTGAGCATCTCCGCGTAGTGATCTATTATCCGGAGCTCGCGGCCGGCTGGAGATTGGGGGTGCTGACAACGCCGGCAGGACCTCGGCGAGGGGGGCGTCGAGATATCATTCAAGGACGGAACCACAGCCGAGGCGGATCTCCTGATCGGCTCGGACGGGATCCACTCCGAGGTCAGGAAGCAGTTCATCACCGGCAAGGCCCTGTACAGCGGCAAGATAGCATACCGGGGCGTCGTGCCCATAGACAAGCTCCCAAAGGAAACGTGGCCGGGGCGGTCCTGGTCGGTGATATGGATGGCCCGGCACAAGCACTTCCTCGTCTTCCCCATCAGCCAGTCCCGGTCCCTCAACATCGTCGCCTTCATCTCCAAGCGCGAGGACGAGATCCCGGACCTGCGCGAGAGCTGGACCAGCACCTGCGACCGGCGCGAGCTGGAGGAGGACTTTGGGGACTGCGAGGACACGGTCCAGAAGGTCATCCGGCTCATGCCCGAGCGCCCGTCCAAGTGGCGCATCAACGACCACGAGCCCGTGCCGCAGTGGGTCTTCCTCGACGGCAAGGTCGCGCTCCTCGGGGACGCGTGCCACGCCACGACGCCGCACCAGGGCGCGGGCGCCGGACAGGCTGTGGAGGACGGGTACATCCTCTCTAAGGCGCTGTCGGACTGGCTGGCGAGGGGGAAGAAGGGCTCGGTGCAGGGGTGGATGGAGCTCTACCAGCGGATCCGCCTGCCTCGCGCCCAGAAGGTGGTCACCACGAGCCGCCAGGCAGGCGAGCTGTACGAATTTGAGTCGCCGGACTTGATTGACTTGCCATATGATGAGGCGGTACCTATTGTCGCAGAGCGACTCCAGGAAAGGCTGAAATGGTTGTGGATGGAGGATCTCGACGCGGTCTATGAGAGGGAGAGGGAGGAAGCGGGACTATGAGTTATCATTTGTGGTGTCTCGTCATATCATGTGTTTCGTAATCGTGTAGGGCTTGACATAGCGGCGAAGACAGCTGTATATACTCTTTGCAGTTAGGGTTGACTAGTTATACTTAGAGATTGCGCCTATTCTGCTAGGATACACTCTTCTATACTCTCATACCGCTCGGCAACGGACTTCAGCGTAACTACATGCGACGTAGGCAACGGGATAGCAGGTGGTCCTAGAAATATCCGTGCGGAATCCGACATCCATAGGAATTTGGGCCGCTAGACGATGCGGATGCTCTCATTCCAGCATTCCAGCTATACTGCCTCAAGACGGGAAAACAAGACAGGTATCCGTCAAAGACACCAAGTGTCACTACTTTGGGCACCATATCTCTACAGCCCTTGAATTCTACATGCAGTTCGGCCAAGAGGTCACTTCATGAATTTATTATCAATGAGACCTGGCTGACAGTACCACGGGACGCAACATATCACAACAGGTGCAGATCTGCGAGTGGAAAACAACGATTTTGATTTCTGTGCTTGCCGCCCTTCAGAGACAGATCAGGTTACTGTTTGCGCAACCTAGTTCCTAGCATCCACCATACTACTCCACGGTCCAGGAGTGCCCCGGTGTCACCCATCAAATGAAGAAGTAGATTGTGAAGTGGAAGACACCCGGGGCCTGCGCCTCGTACCAAAACGCCTCGACCTCCTTGTCTTGCATCTCCGCGAACTCGTCGGTCATCTTCTGCGCTCCACTGCCGAACGGGGTCTCGTTGTGGAGTATGTCGTACGCCTTGCCCTCGTTTTCCGAGTGGTAGTTTCGGAAGATCCTGTTGTGCCGGGGCAATGGTTAGCTGCAGGAGCACCAGGAAAATGGAAGTCGTATTTGTGTATTTGTATGTGTGTATCACTCCGTGTGTGTGAGAGAAGGAGCTACTTACATCAAGTCCTGCGACTGAGGCACGCCCATCAGCTCGTACACGTGGGGCGTGACCTCCACGAGCTCAGGCTCTACGACGTCCAGGTACTTGATGTAGAGCAGGTCGGCGGCATCACGGCCGATAGAGTACGCCCAGACGCCCAGCTGGATGTCGCGGAGGGGGAGCGCCTCGGGGCGAGTGTCGTCGTCGGTCTGCGCGTTGAACACGGCGAGGACACCCGGGTGCTTGTTGTCCTTGTAGACGGCCAGGTCCGTGAGGAAGGTCGCACCCCACGAGACGTCGTAGTGCACAAAGTCGCCCGAGATAGGGGTTGAGCCCTGGACGGTGTATCCCAGCGCCACGAGGTTAGGGATCTGCTTGAAGGTCTCCTTGAATGTAACGTTGAAGTTGCCATTGAAGTTGCCATTGAAGGTGTCATTGAAGGTGAGGGCTGCCTGGATGAGCCAGGTGGCGAGGAGGAGAATGAGGGTGATGAGCTTCATGTTGTCACTGTTGTGTTCCCGATGAGATGGTTCTGACGAGATGATATGGTCGAAAATGGGAGCGTTTTGTGGCGAGAATGTTGTGGTGGTATTGGGATTGTCCAGTGTACCGGGAAGATCAGGGGAGGGGGGAGTAAGCGGTTGAGAATGGGGGTAGGTAGTTGGATTGTTCAGCAGATCAAGTGGTCTCAAATCCCTGAACGACCTAGAGACAGTCAAGACATTTAAAGTCAAGAGCAGTTGGCAGAAGGAAAGAGGGCATGCCAGTCAGAGGGCTTTCTGGGGAGTCAGGGTCACGATGTCTTCAGGAATAATGCTTCTCTGCCAGAATTCATGCTTAGACAGAAGGAAAGAGAAGGCTTCAAATATTCTGAAGAGAAGGTACATCCTATGAGAGCAAATGTTCTGTTCAAGATGTCCCTCTGTTCAGAGCTATCTAGCTGGCAGGCTTGCCTTACGTTTAGAAGGGGCTATTCTATCTGGCTTATTACAATCTGGCAAGTCTGTTGACCAAGGGCCATTCTGGCGAGAGCTGAATTATACTGGCCTTTTGGACCACGTTGACATCGTGTCTCCTGACCCTCCAAATCCGTTATGGTCGTTGAGCGATGCGTCGAATTTCTCAAATATTTTACATACTCTGAGTGACTATCCTTCATCGTGTCACTCTGTATGATCTATGCCAGTGGTCCACTACATTGGTCAGGGTAAGCAGGACCTGGGATGGCTAGCCTTCAAACTACCTTGGGCTTCCACTCGCTCAGTCGATAGCTGCAACTCGATTACCAAGCCATTCCAGTATGCTTACAAAATACAGATCAGTGCCTGGACTGCACGGGCCCTTATGACTTGTATGAGCATTCACAATTCCTGGAATTGCTGTTCAACCAGGCCGAATTGCAGATATTGAATTTTACAACCGTGATACTGACACATCTTGCCTACCTCGCACGGTTGTGGTCATTCCTCGTCCTTGATCTTCACTTCCTCTTCCTCCTCCTTCACATCCTCTCCGGCCTCGCCAGCCAGCTTACCCTTCCGGAAAGCCTTCCTCAGCCCACACTTCCCCAGGTTCCTCCCCCCAGCCCTGCACTCTTCACACTTCTTCCCATGCGATACGATGAGGATATGCAGCCCGTACTTGTCCTCATCCGGGATCCTAGCATCCAAATGCTGGTGCGTCTCGTCCCTGCTCGCCTTGGCCGGCCTCCACCCCAGCAGACCCGTGATGCGGTGCACATGCGTGTCGACTGCAAAGCTCTCCCTCTGCAGGCAGAACAGCAGCACGCAGCTGGCCGTCTTGGGCCCCACGCCCTGGAAGCTCAGCATCTCCGTCATGGCTTCCTCGCTCGACGCCTTATGCAGGTGGTCCAGTGAGTACTCCCCGTAGCGGGCGTGGACCTGCTCGAGGATGCTGAGGATGACCTTGCTCTTGACGACGCTCAGCCCGCCGCACTTGATGGCCTCCTGCAGCCTCGCCTGGCCCCCCTCCACGATGGCCTCCCACTTGTCGCTGCGGCCGTACGCCTTGTCCATGCTCTGCTTCGCCCGCGTGCTGTTGGTGTCGGACGTGTTCTGCGACAGGATCGTCCGCACCAGGGCGTCCAGCACCGAGGGCGAGTCGCCGCACCCGGCGCGGGAGCTCGGGGCCACGAGCTTCTCTGGCCTGTTGCGCTCCCCGTGGAGGGACGCCAGGATCCTGTGTGCCAGCTTGCATTCCTCTGGCGTGGGGTGCGGGAAGTCGGGGAACGGCGAGTTGTTGGCGTACTGGGCGTAGGCCTTCAATTTCTTGTCCCGGAGGTCTGACGGCTTGCCCTTTTTGCTTGGGCTTGCCTTTGATGGTGGTTTCTCATCTTCTACTTTCACCCTTTTGGGCGTCTCGCTGTCGCCCTCGGCCTTGGGAGCAGCTCGCTTCCTTGGTGTTGCTCGGGGTGGTGAGTGCGGCTCTGTCTTGACCTGTGGTGATTGCGACTGCTCTGTTTTCACCCGGGCAGCTCGCTTGGGCAGCTCCCTCCTCTGTGCTGTGCTTGCAGCTGCGCGAGTACTCCTGGCCATGGTGGTTCGAATCATGCAGTCTTGCTGTCGGGTCTACGCACTCAGACTCTTGCAAATGAGTGGGACTGAAGTTGGAGGGTGCGTTGAGATTGCCCAATGCACCGTCGATTCTGCCAGGGGTCCAAAGTGGTGATGTCACTGAATCTCTAGTGCTAGGCCTTATTTTCAGGGGCGGCAACGTCGCGGTCCCAGAAGCTCGGCACGCTAGTGCGTCCCTGGAAACGCGCAACCATCCAGTACTTGACTCGAATGACCAGGTCAAGGGCCAAATTGCACCTCAGTCTGCTGCACAATTAACCAAGGCACAATACAATGAAAGCGTTGCTTTGCTCGCTAAACTAACAAACTTCTCTACTGGCGTCACCCACGGGCACTTACGTTAAGATGCCAGACGTGCAATCTCGCCAAAATGGTGACCATTCTCAGAAACCTAAGAGTGAACAGTGGCTTATAGGTTGAAGTGAGCGAGTTACCACAGCCTATTTCATGAATGAAGTTGAGCCATCAACCTCCTCTTGGAAGATTAAGAGAATTAATTGTCGTGGACGGAAAGACAGTCAATCTGAGCAGGCAATGTATCAACGACGAAAAGAATTAGAGGCTAATTCTCGTGAAAGCAGAAATCCTCGACGACTTCGTCATATACTACAAAGTCGACACTAATTGAATCCAAAGCTTCGCTTTTGGCTAAAAACGAACATCCCCAAAAGCCTCTTGGGGCGCGTTTGGCTTGCGAGACTGAGTTCGTGGACGTCCACCTTCGTGAGCTCCTCTTTCATGCTCTGAGCCCGACTCAACAGTGAACCTTTGAGCAACTCGAGTGGTCTCTGCGTCGCTTAGTTTTCTTCAATGCCATGGGGGCCTTTCTTGAAACACAGACCAGTAAGCGTGGATGATTTTGCAGGAGAGCGTATTCGGTCAAGCCACGAAGCCGTCCCGATGGATCGCCACAACTCCTCCTCCCACCTTACACGCCGGCGAGCACGCAGAGTGCGGCAGGAGGAAGTCAGGCGCGCTCAGTTGCTAGATTTCAGCCGATACATAAGCGCGGCGTGACCCACCAGCACGAACTATGCCTGTGATCAATTCTGGCCGAGATCTCCTTGAAAGTGGATAGGCGACACGGGGTGACTGCCGCTGAGCTCTTGTCCGTCGTGCGAAGAATCTATAAGCACCCCAAATCGGCTCAGTAACATACGTCAAAGTTTCTGATGGGTACTGTCCTCGCACTATACCGTATATCGCCCTTTTTGAGGCTTGTGTCATCGTTCGGTTTCTTGGTAACGGCCATGGCGACAGGGAATTGGCCAACGGTCTACATTACACTTTGTTAGGTTCACACTCCAGCACAGCGATTGCCGACTGCTCCGGCCACGACGGCTTTGCTGCCGCAGAACTGTTCCTACTCGGCCGCATTTCCCGTGTCGCGGCCTGGGCGGAGACCCTCGCCAGGATGAGACAAAGCCCTGCTGCGTAGGAACTGCTGGAATTCTCTCGAGCGGCAAATTGAGACTGGGGCGGTGACTCCGGGACGATTCAACTTGCAGTCCGATTACCTGGGTCTGGACCTACTGTCTAAGGAGAGCGGACGTTTCTGTCCTGTCCTGGACGAGGAATAAAGTCCACAGCATCAACCGGCGGCTGATGCGGGAGATCCTTTGCGGGGAGTAGGGAGGTTCTCTACTATACACAATGTCCTGGACCGAATCATCGAGCCGTTTACCAAGGCGGCCAATGAGAATTTCCTTGATGAGGCTGCCCCGGCCGCTGTCGCCGAGACACTGCAAATCTGGCGCCATGACCAGCGCATGATTTTGGGCGGCGACCACCCTTCAACTCCTGCCAGGAACCCTCTCAGCCGGCCAGCGATACAAGGCCCAACCGAAACCGCACCTTGTTAGCCCACTGATCCGCCAGGATATGCTTTCTTTGCTGAGGTAGCTGGTGCTGATTCTGTTCCCCTTTTGCGTTCTCCGCGCGTTCTCCGCGCGTTCTCCGCCGGATGGTCCATGGTCTCTTGTATTTATCAGGAAAAATGCTATCACCGATGAGAGCATCAAACACGGCCATTCAAGCGCCATCAATGGTCATGACAGAAGTAGCAGGTTTGATGTGTGGGCTCTGTGAAGGTTGGGGTTTGCCCACTTCACAGCCGGCAGTATTCTGCGGCTGGTTATATCCCATCTCAGGTACCCCGGTCAGCTAATCGGAATGGGCAAATCATGGTCGAGTGACACATGGGAAAGCCTGCTATGGGATAAGTGTGGGCTGCACACATTGTGTCTTGTGAAGGCACTCGTCGGGCAATTTCTTCAACCTACGTAGGAAAGAGCCTCTCCAGTCTGTATTAGAGCCGGCATCCCGACTTGGCGAGTCTGCCCGTAGGCCGTTCTGCTGGGCCACCCTCAGCAGAAGGCCACTCTAGAACCCAGCGACCTAGGGAGGATGCATTTGAAGGTCACGGTAAGCTGGGACGTGCCGCCTGCCTCACTTTCATCCCACGAGGTCGTTGGAGCGGCCTTGTCTAGCACTGGGCTCTTTTGTCTGGGAGGGAGAATCCCTGGTGCGAGTTCATCGGCCTTGCCGCCGGCCATTATTCCCCCGGGCGGCTTTCATGGGCTGCTTCCATTGCATTGCCAATTACAGTTGTTTCATGTGGGCCGACCAGTTAAGCTTACTTTCTGGTGGGTAATCTCAAATCAATATCGAAGAAGGCTCAGCCGCGTGAAGACACTGTGAGAGGTGGGAGTCAACCTCTGGATGTCCACATTGTCGTCTATTGTTTGTCGCCCAGGGACGCTTTCCATTGAGTGAGACGATATCTGTGTGCATTATACCGTTCAGAAGAAGCAGCTAATTCAGTTATTCCAAGTCAGATGTGCAAATGTGATGGTCAACTTGATATGGTGATTATTTCAAGTGCTACAAATGGAGTCAACTGAGCCAGCTAGTAGAGAGGTGATGTGAGGTCGCGTGCCCTGCGCCCCACCCACCATTTCCCCAGATTTCCCCCACAACCCGCTGCCACCAGGCAAGCGTCCGTGCTGCCGTAGTGCCGTGCTGGAAGGTCCTGAGGTTGCACTGCGTCCCTGGAGCAGCAAGGGGTGCGATCGGACCTTCAACTGTCTGATTCTGTTGGATCGTCGATCGGCGTCCTGCAGCTACAGAAACGATCTTTGGAGCATCAACCTTTGTCATGCATCTACCATGCGTAAAGCAAGAAGGGGGGAGACGATGAAAATTGCATGGATGGTGGATCTCCCGGCACATTTTGACTTGGAATTGGAATGGCTGAGGTCGGGGCGAGGGCAGCGAACGTTACCAAAAATAGGGGTGACACACAGCCCCTGGAGACAGGTCAGCGGACCAGACCCTGCACGCAGCCACGGCATCCACAAGGCCACGCCAGTTTAGTGGGGGAGGCCGTCGCGGCAACACGGCTGTTCCTGGGGCTTCTGCTGGGACCGCTAGGAATGGCTGGGCTGGCCGGACTTGGGTGCCCAGGTGGTCTGACGTTTCAAGTGGAGCCCAGTGCCACTGTCCAAGAATGCGACGGTTACTGGGCCAATTCTCAACGGCAACGTCCAGCTCTGCCAACAACGCGCGTCAGCTTGCGAAGCAAAACCGCTGCCCGCTGCCCGCTGCCCGCTGCCACTGCCTCCGCTTATTATCGTGCATAGCCTCTCGTTATCACTTGCCTTGTGATTCCATTTAACGAATTTCTCACGATACCCATCTGCCATCGAGTTTCGCCTGCAAATATTTCGACCCGTCCCTTCCTCGCGAAACCGTGCCAACATCTAGACCTTACCGTATCCACACTCGCTTCCTTCAACGACGACAGGCCAATCCGACGTCACTTCCAGGCCCAAAAGAGAAGGCTGTCCCTGTCGGGACCACCAACAGCCGCGCGATCATACATCGGGAAAAACCAACGAGTAGACCAAACTCCAGCCCGAGTGGCAGCTAGCACCAACAGACAACGGCCGCGATGGCACCGACAGTAATAACCCCCAGCACTCTGCGGAGCCTCGACATCCCGCGGTCCCCCAACGCGGCGATGCTCCTCGCCGCGAAGCGAGCCCTGTCCGAGGCCGGCCCCGACGCCCTGCGCACGGCAGCCCACGGGCTCCTCCTCCGCCGCGCCTCGCTGTCGGTCACGGCGGACGCCCAGAAGATCACGCTCGGCGTCATCGCCGCCTACGTGGTGGTCATCGCCATCTTGTGGAACATCCCCTACGTGCGCTACGTGCTCTGGCCCTTCAAGATGCTGGTCATCGCCTTCCACGAATGTCAGTGTAATGTTGCCTCACGGCTGCCCGTCTATTATGTCCTTGAGAATTTCCAGAGCGCAACAACCCAGGGTTCGAAGCAGACTACTAACACGCAGCAGTTGGACACGCATTTGCGTGCAAGCTCACCGGCGGCAAGGTCGAGTCTATCAGCCTCGACCCGCGCGAGGGCGGCGTCACGCACATGCGGGGCGGCAAGGGCGCCGTGACCCTGCCGGCCGGATACCTGGGCAGCTCGCTGATCGGGGCGCTGCTGACGTTCTGCGGGTTCAACATCGTCGCGTCCAAGGTTGCCAGCTTCGTGGTCGGGGCCGCGTTCCTGCTGATCATCTGGTGGGGACGGAGGGACTATCTGACGATCGGCACGGTGCTGGCGGCCATCGGCCTGTTGATCGGATGCTGGTTCATTGCCGAGGCTGAGGCCCTGCGATATGTCATTGTGAGTGCCCTTACCTCAAGTATGAAGCAGGCTGGAGGGTCCTAGAGAGTATCAGTTGCTGACTTGTCTATTTGCGCAGCTCTTCATCGGAGTCATGTCATCGCTCTATAGCGCTTGGGATATTTGCGACGATCTGATCTTCCGGAAGGTCAATAGTTCCGACGCAACGCAGTTTGCCAAGCGGTATGGAGGGTCTTCCCAGTGCTGGGGCGTTGTGTGGTCCATCATCTCGCTGTGCTTCATGGTTGCCGGCATACTTGCCGGTATTGCCGCCTTCCCACAGACGCTCGCAGAGCAGAGGGAGGACTCGGACGACTTCATCTCGACGTAAGGAACAATTGGAAATCGCGCTCGGCTTTCCACCCGCTACTGCGTGGTCGGTCTAGCGTAGATGATCTTCGCGTTTGCCGGTGATACACGCACCGGAGGGCAGTTTGGTGTACCGGACTGGGGGACCGCGACGTGCCTTCAATTTTGTATTAGGCGAGGCAGGATATTGGATATTGGATATTGGATTAGTACTATGATACCCCGAATAATGAGCAGTGGCCCAGTCGAGAGGCATACTATGACGAAGGAATGGTCCGGAGGCCACTACTGTAAGGAGTCAAATGGATTAAGACTGATGTACGGTTAATTCCAACTACTGCATGGTGTTGTCAGCCTGCTGGAATTGACTTTAGTGCCTCTGGTCATGCATACATGAGGTCAACGTTGTTGTCATATGTCTGTCACACAAAGCATGCGGCGGTCGCTTCTGAGCAACTTGATGACGACCGTCAGGAGAAATAGTTAGACAACCGAGGACAGGCCGAATCTATGTGCCACTAGTTGATGTGTGCCATTGCTAAGTTGAGTCTACAAGGGGCAGAGATGCCAATCGAGGACGACGTGACGCAGTATGCCTCGACCTGGGTATCGCTCATCGTGGGTGTTCTTCCGGCATCGGACGTCGGCCGCCTCATTGCTCGGGGATAGTGACGCCGTCAAGTGTAGTAGGGGGGACTGAATGGACCAGATACTGCCTGCTGACTTTCAAATTCCTTGTGGCACCAAGCCGGTGTCTACTCTTTGTGCCGTGAATTGGGCAGCAACGGTGTTCTGCTCCACATTGTGCTCGGCTGACTTGGCTCGAGTTCAACAATAAGACAGACAAAAGAGTCCCACGTCCCACGATGACGACGAGGGTGAGAACGAGCATGATGCTCAGCGTGTTGTAAGCCGTAATCACAGCATGCTTGCAGTAGTGTAGACGAGGACCACGCAGACGTCAGCTTCGCCCAGACTTTTTATGCCCGCGGTTGAAGCCAGGCGATCCGGTTGCAGGAACGTCCATACCCCCCTTCTGCCTTGATCAGCGGCTCGGTATGTCGCTCCTGCTGTTCTGTCCGAGAGAATTTCCAGACACTTCAGCCCCCCCCCCCCCCCCCCGCGCACAACTTCGGCATACCTCGAGCCCAGAAAGGCGGAATTATTCGGAGTTTTCTTGCCCATGAGCGACCTGGTCATGCCTTTCCCAGGCACCAACGGCTCTGCCACTCTGCAATCCCCACTGGCCTGCAGCACTCGCCCGTCCATAAATCCAGCAGAGTGATGGCTTGAATGCATGACTAGCTCAGCTTGTGCGTCACTGTCTCTCAATGTAGCGCATCAGTCTGCACCTTCGGGCAGACTGCGGTTCAGAGAGGTCAACGCCGTTCCCCCGCCTTCGAGCCTCCTCCAGGGAGCCCGAGTAATCAAACTACTGTAATGGCACCCACGGTCCACAACGATCTGCGTCCTATCCAGCGACCTTCGAGATAGAGCGGCCATCATCGGCCACCATCGGGGGCCTGGTCCAGCGAATCCATTACTCGCTGGCAAACCGCGGGCTGCGCTGACAGGCGTGAAAGGTCGATTGGTGCCACGCTTCGGGGCAACAACAGCCGGAGGTCCACCAGGTGACGGCAGCCTCTATCGGCCAGATGAGCGTCATTGTGGCCCTGAGACCGTCAGTCCTACACGTGGAAGAAGTGAATCACTCTACAACGTGGGGTGACTGGCAGCGCAGACCACATTGGACTTCAGCACTTGATACACATCTGTATTCTGCCGGGACAGCCAAGACAGGGACAAGTGTTGATCACCCCACCCGCCGCCAGCAGGGTCCAGGCACCAGGACGATGCATCAGATCGCCCAGGAGCGGGCCGAGACTTTTGCGGCCCCAGGCTCGTGGTTTTCTGGAGGCCTGGGAAACACAAGCGGGCCTCGCGAGTCAGCTTGCATTTCCAGATCAGATGCCGAGTATTTTTCTCATCCGATGCAAGCGCGGCGAACGTCTTAGTTTTGGTGGGAGTGACAGGTCGACGGCAGCCGAGATCTAGACCCAAGTCTGGGGAAGCCGACGACAGCGTTGGACCTTGCGCGACTCGAGAATCCGGGGTGCTCGTGATTAGCTTCACTGCCACTTTTGGCGCCATGCATGACGCAGCTTCGCAAATGTCCGAAAACAGTTGCCGCAGCGCTACGCTGCGACAGAGATGGTTGCGGGCCGGCAGGGCGAGCGACATGATCCCCAAGCTACTGCAGCGCGGGCCCCTCACAGACAGGCCACTCCAGGTCACAGAATTACATTTCGATCGCGCGTACCTGCGATAGTGGCCGATGACGAGGGACAAGCCAACGTGGCACCGTCCGGGACAGTCGCCTTACGGCGCGTCGAACGCCGGTCTTCTTGTAGACAGTAGCGCATGTATTGCCTGCCCGACTGTCGACATCACCAACGTGGGATCTGATGGGAAGCGGCATAAGCAGTTCGGTGCTGGTCCCCCGATATGAGATCATGCCGCATTGCGGCGTCCCCATTTGTTCCCACGGGTGGCAACTAGCTGCCATGCTGCCCAACGACACGGAAACACCCCCCCACAACAGCTACAGGTTCTTGTGCCATCCCACCCTCCATCTTGGGGCGGCAGTTCTCCTGATTGGAGCTCCCAAGCACCATTCCTTGCGCCGTCATGGCCATGGTTTGCGCAGCTGTTTTGCAAATTTTCCGAACAAGACAGTCCTGCGACCGACCAAGCCCGATATCACGCAGGGTCCGCAGGGTTCAGCTCAAATCAGAGACAAGTGTCTCCCACCTTCAGCCCGTCCGTATTGCTAATAGTCTTGGGCGTCGCCGGCGCCGGTGGCCAAGGTGGCCAGGCTCGGCGGCCTGAAAAGCGGGTTGGACGTCGTAATAAAGCAGATGCGTCCGCCAGTCACGAAAGCACTCGTTTCTTACTCGTTCAGTTCATCTTCATCTCACTTCTGGTCCCCGCCCCAGGCATCGTGGGGTCCGAGAGAAATCACAAAGACCCGTCACGTGTGCTTTGTTTTCCCGGACCGACGAGTCAAGGCTGTCAGAGGGTGAGCCGTTCCGCCTGGCCCCATCTTGGCCCCTCCTGACTGACTACCTGGGCACTCGGCAACCCAAGGCTTGGTGCCAACTGGTGCCTGCACGAGGAGTCACTCGAGGTATATAATATCAAGTGATCCTCCTATCTTTGTTTACATCGTTTCCTCGTCTCTTCATATCTTCTCAAAGTCTTCAGAATATTCAGCACACTCGTAGCTCTCAGCATGTCGAAATCAAACCATCCCCGAGGCTCATCCAGTGTGGACGACTGGCTAGACGGCCAGTACGAATACATGGTACCCGATAAGGATTTGAACAACCCCTACGTCCCGCGGGACGCTGCCCGAGACATCACTCCGGAGCACTCAGACACAAGTCCGCCACAGTCCAAGGATTCTCGGTCGTCCAAGAAGCACAGAAGTTCCAAGGATCGTTACCGGCCAGCGACGCCGCCTGAAGAGGACGACCTCGACAAGGAACGTGACCGACACCGCCACAAGGGCAGATCGACCCGTTACCATGACGGTGACCGGGATTCTCGGCGGTCGCATCATGAGAGGGACACGAAATATCCCCCTAAATCGGACCGTGGTCGTCCACGTCGCCCGCCCATGGGCAACCGAGCCACATCACATTACGTACCCCGCAAGGAAGAAAGTCCTGAGCGGCGTCCACATAGACGATACTCACTGTCATCATCACCACCAAGACACCGGGGTGACAAGTCATCACGGCACTACCGTCGCCACGAGGACCGCTCACCATCACCCCCGCCACGGTCCACGCGAAAGAAGGACGATCGAGACAGAGAAAGCCGAGGTCACCACCACGGAAGCAGTGGGTCCACCAAGGGCTCCAAGTCTCGCCGGCCGTCGCTGTCCCACAGCCAAACTTCGAAGGACCCGAAGAAGCCCTCCATCAGCGCCCGGTCATTCAGCTTCTGGGATGACCCACGATTCAAGACTGCTGCACAGGCAGCAATGACAGCCGGTGCATCAGCAGCTGTCGGTCTTGCCGGTGAGAAGGGCGGATGGGGCGGCGACAAGGGTGCCAAGGTGCTCCGGGCAGGGCTAGGAGCTGCTGCGCTCAGTGCCTTGAAGAGCCCGGCCCCGTCCCCCGATCCTGCGCCCGCACCCGCGCCCGCCGCCCCGGTCGAGCCTAAGTCGTCGGCTGCCGATGCTGCCGGGAGATATGTGGCGGATCATTTGCCTGGGCATCTGCCTGGGAAGAAGAGCAGCACACGACGGAGGCATCACTAGGTCAATACTTGGGAGGAGTCGCCTTCACCAGGCGGCATCAAAAACGCATGGATTTCGTTTTGCTTTTTTTTTTTTTTTTTTTTTGAGGGAATTTTCAACAATTAGACACGTCTCTGGGCTCAGGGCTCGTTTTGATATTTGGTATCTGATTTTCAAGATAGACGAATGAGGCATTCCTCTGGAGTATGGGACTTGGGAAACATCACAGGGATGTGTACTTGTGGTTCGGAGGGTTCGTACTGGCAAACGGTGGCGATTTTATACTTAGTAATAGTCATGGGCTTATAATCTTTACTCCATAGACTTGTTCGATGAATGTATTCTGATCATAGCTGAGGTGGATCTGCCGCCGAGTCACGCAGTCGTGCCATGGACAAGAGCATCCGTGAACTTCACCGCCACGCCCATCTTCGTTCAAATCAAGCTTCAGGTACTGTTGCGAACAATTCGTGCTGTATGAGTCCTGTATGTACAAGTGCTTCTTGTTCCGTAGAACCGCCGAAGAGAAGTAAAGTAGATGCTGCCGGCCACCCCGATAGGAGTTTTAAATCACCAAGCACACTCGTGCCATTTGGGTGTCTGTGCTCTCTTTTGATATCCCCCTCATGACCAGTTAAAGCCGGACGACGGCTGCAAAGGGCCATCTAGGGCCCTCATCGCCTCAAACTCGGGGCTCTGATAGAGAGTCAGTAACTCAAACCAGCCGTTGCTGAATATGTCCTTCGTCCAGGCCGTATTGTCGCCAAATATCCACAGCTTCTCATGGACGACACGCAGGAGGCCCTCCTCGTCCGCCTTGGGGTAGAAGCCGTTCCACTCCCTGCCGAGCTCGTGAGGGGGGAAGGGCCCGGCGGCCCCGAAGGCGTAGTTGAGGAAGGCCTGCTCGGCCATCTTGTTGTCGAACTTGGTCGTGTCCCTGCTCTCGCGCAGCAGCCGCTCGTGCATGCGCGCGTTGGGCTGCAGCACGAGCACCCCGACGTTGACGCCGTCGGCGAGCCCGTGGCCCGCGAACACGTAGTCGCAGACCTCGGCCTCGTGCAGCCTGTCCTCGGGCGGGAGGAGCTCCGCGCGGCACCGCTGCCGGGGGGAGACGGAGTCGTCGAAGATGCCGTCCAGCGGGCGCACGGGGAAGGCGTCCAGGTCCAGGAAGGCGACGCGCGAGAAGTCCAGCTCCCCCCAGATGTTGAGCTTGGAGAAGAGGTCGCGCCACCGCGCGAAGGGGAACATCTGGCCGCCGCTCTCGTCCTTGGGCGGGTCCCAGGGGACGAGCTCGAGCTCGCGCACGATGGCCCCCGCGGCGAGGAGGAGGTCGCGCTGCTGCTGCGGGATGAAGGGCGCGACGAAGACCACCACGGGGTGCGACTCGGAGCGGGACTTGGGGTCCCACAGCAGGCGGTACACGAGCTGCATCGCCGACAGGAAGTAGGGGTCCGCCACGCTGTTGTCGCGCGTCGACAGGTACGTCGCGAAGGCGAGCTGGCCCGGCCCGCGGTCGTTGTGCGCCCGGTACTGCTTGAGCTTGGCGACGTCGAAGACGGGCTGGACGAAGCGGGTCAGGTCCTCCTGGAACTCGAACTTGACCTCGTTGAAGCCGGAGGAGGAGGACGACGACGAAGACCCCGGAGGGCCCTGTGGTGCGCCATCGGCCGGGCCGGGCGGGCTCTGCGTGAGCTCCGAGCCTACCGCCTCAGCCGGTGAGGATGGCCATTTCGCGTCCCCGGGCTGTGCTGCGGGGATCTGGATCTGGATGACCTTCTCGGTCTCCTGTGTCTGGCCACCGTCGCGCGACGAGAACGAGAGTAATGACGAGTGGTAGTAGAGGAGGAGCGCCGTCGTGAATGCAAGAAGCCCGATCCTCACGAGGCGGGAGGCCTGCATGCATGTGAGTGAGCATCCCGGCCGCTGACATGCAGCATCAACCGCGTTTTTAAGTCCCGAGTCGAGCTGAGCTTACCATATTGGGCCGTCCTGATCCAAAATATCAAGAAAACCTCTAATAAGAACAACGCCGGCGTGGTTGCGGCATACCGATAGTAGATCCTTTTCCTTCGCAGGATTATGGGTTGAGAACGCGACACAACTAGTTGGCGCTGCTGTCCTACGAGTCCAGGAAACAACACTGGGTACCAAAAGTTGGACATTCTTGGTATAAGGCAAAGCTGAAATACGACCCGCGTGCAGTTACATCCCATGTGACAGATCAGCGCTGCGAGGGGAAACCAGCCAGGTGCCGAGGAACTGTGAAGTCTAACTCGTTAAAGTGAAATTGGCCCCGGCAGGGGTGCTGTGACGTACCGTCCACCGGCTCATTAGCGTTATCTTCACCGTAAATACCCTGCACGGAATTCATCGTGTGTTCACGTAGAATTCACATAACAACAATCAATAGAATATTGCATTCATCAAGGAGATCCATCACCGGGCAAGCCAATATATAATGTCTCCATCTTGGACCACCTGTGGCTTCACGTTAGAATCCAGTTCAACATATATCCACTGTTATCAAAACTTACGTATGTCTTTCCTTCCTGTCGGTACTTTCCAGCGGCTTTGATTGGGGCCATCGATTTGGCGCCTCCACAAAGGTCGTGGAAGTCCTGGTACGAGACCACCTCGGCCTTGATGAATCCTTTCTCGAAATCGCTATGGATGGCACCAGCGGCTTGCGGTGCGAGACATCCCCGTTGGATGGTCCAACATCTGATCTCCTTCTCGCCAGCTACCAAAATCATCAGCATAGAGTTTAGATGACCAGTCAGGGCCATCGGCATACCTGTAAAGTAGTACTGCAACCCGAGCTTGTCGAATCCTTCCGTGACGATCTTGTCCAGCTTGCTCTTGACCTTGCACTCCTGGAGGAATTCTGCTTGCTTTGCAGGATCATCGCTCAGTTTGTCCAACTTCTCCTCGAACTCAATTGAGAAAGGGATGATATCACGTGGAGTACCTCCATGCTCTGTCACCCACTTGGCGATCTGAGGGAGGTACTTGCTCTTCTGTCGAAGGTAATCTTTCATTGTCAAGTTGACAAGGTAAATCACAGGCTTCGTAGTGATGAGTTGGATCTTCTCGTTGATGAGGGTGATCTCAGCAGGCGTCCAGCTTCCGTCTCGGACGGGCTGGTCTTTCTCAAGCATCGCCTGGATTTTTGTGGTTGTCTCGGTGAACAGGGGCAGCATCTTGTACTTGCCCCCTGCTTTCCGCACAATCTGCTCCTCGGCGACAATGGTCCGCTGAAGAATGTCAAGATCCTTCTTGCACAGCTCGCTTTGGATTGTGTTCAAATCCCGAACCGGGTCGATCGAGTCGTCGACATGGAGCACTTCATCATTATCAAAAGCTCTAACGATGTGGAACATGCCGTCCACAGCCTGAATATGCGACAGGAAGGCATTGCCGAGACCTTCTCCCTGCGAAGCACCCTTGATCAGACCTGCGATGTCTGTGACTTGCAGGTAGGCTGGGTACTGGGAGGGGGGCTTCCAAACATCGCACAAAAAGTCCTACATTCATCCTCGGTCAGCCTCTGCTTCGGATCTCCCCACCACCCTCACCATCACCGCCACCATCACACAGAACCTACATATCGTGCATCGGGAACAGGACATCTCGCCTCATTGGGCTCAATGGTGCAGAAAGGATAGTTCTCCGCAGCAGCACTCTGCTTCGTCAGAAGATTGAATAGACTCGACTTCCCAACGTTTGGCAGTCCAACGCATCCCATCTTCAGGTTCTTGCGAACCCGACCGAAGGCGACAACATTGTCCTTGACGTCCTCGGTTGCTTTCTTGGGAGGCATGGCTGGTGATCCGGCGAATCTTGATGCTCGTCGGTGCTGCCGGGGTAATTTTGCTTGGTTGTTGCCCAGAGAACACACGTCTAGGATACAGACTTTTCTCTTTTTGAAAGTCGTACGATATTGGGAGCTCGCCAAGGCATGAGAGTGGAGCCGTCGCTTTGCGGCACGTGTTACTCATGCCCCTGAGCTCGACCATTTTCTGTCCACTCAGAGCAAGTGCATCCTGCCGGTGAATGACTTGTCAGCAAAGAAACGGCAGACTTTTGCCATCAGCAACCAAGAGTTGCTGTATTCCAGCGAAGGGATCATTGTTTTGCCTTCTGTGGTACAGTTATCCAGAGGTCCATGTTCAATTTACTGCTATAGCAACCCGTGGCTGTTGGTAGGTCTCTCGTACGTATAATAATTATATGGGAAGCAATCATATATTAGTGTTATTTTATTTAAGTTTTAAAAGGCTATATGCCTTGGAAGGGATAATTAAAGTAGCTTTTTAAATGCAAGAGTTATACTTATTAATACTTATAATTTTTCTTTTCTTTTAATAAATATATATAATCCTTATTATAATTAATAATTTTTATTATAATTAGCCTTAAAATTATAATTTATTATATATTAAATATATATAACCTTTATTATAAGAAAATATTATTAAAAAAGCTTAAAATTATAACTTATAAGTTTTAAAATAAGTTTTAATAACCTTTATTATTATATTATCCTTTAAATTTATAATCTTTATTATTATATTATTCCTTAAATATTATACTTATTATTCTTAATACTTAGCTTTTAAGATTACTTTTTTATAAAAATTATTAACTTTTATATAATAGCTTTAGTTTTAAATTTCTTCTTTATAAGGAAAGTTAATATTTATAAAGTTAATATTAAATTCTTTAGCTTATATTTATTTTTATTATATATTTTTATAATATAAATATTATTATCTTTATTTTTACTTTTATTATTAAAATATACTTAATATTACTTTAAATTAATTTCTTTTAGCTACTTTTTATCTTTTTAAAACTAAGCATTATAAGCAACTTAATTATTTATTATCTTCTTTTTTTACTTTTTATTATTTTTTTTAATTTCCTTAATAATTATCTTTTGCTTAAATTACTTAAATAATAATATATATTTCTTAATAAATTTCTTTATATATAAGCCTTATATATATTTATTAATAATTTAATATAAAAAGTTTTAAAGTTAAGTTAATATAATAATTTAATCCTTTAATAGCTAAATCTTTTTAATTTAATATATATAAAAGATACTTAAAATTAAAACTTTTATTAAATTATTTATTATAAAAATTATAATAATTTAATATTTAAGATAATAATTACTTTAATAATTCTTATTATTAAAAATACTATATAATCTTGCATTAAAAGTTTTAATGCTTTTAATATAAATATATAGCTTTTTAACTATATTATTAAAAAATATTTATTTATTTTAATATTAAAAATTATTAATAATTTAAATAATAGCTATTATAATAATATTATTTAAGAAAAGTATTTTAGCTTAAGCTATAATTATAATCTTTAGCTTATTAATTTTAATAATTTTATAAAAGTTAACCTTAATAAGTAACTTATTCTTTTTAATGCTTAATATAAAAGTAAAGTTAAAGGCGGTTTTTGCAATCTTTATTAAGGTTTTATTAACTTAATTTTAATTATCTTTATTATTAATAATAATTAAATTACTATTAATATTAAGTAAATAAAAGTTATTATTATTAATATTCTTATTAATATTTATTAAATAAGTAAGTAAATAAGAGTTATTATTATTAATATTTTTATTAATATTTATTAAATAATTATTATTAGCAATAACTTTACTATAAAAATTAGCAAGATTAATAAGCTTATTTTTATTTTTATTAATTAAGATAATTTTAGCTCTTTTTATAACCTTAATAATAATTTTAATCTTTATCTTATTGCTTAATAAGAATATAATTATAATATTTATTTTATTAATTAAGGTTATAATTATAATATTTATTTTATTAATTAAGGTTATAATTACAATATTTATTTTATTAATTAAGGTTATAATTACAATATTTATTTTATTAATTAAGGTTATAATTGCGATATTTATAAAGGAATTTTAATTTTATTTAAGGGTTGCAATAAGGCTACCTTTAATATTAATTATATTAATAACAGCTATAGCAATAATTATATTAAGTATATTCTTAATGCGGAAAGTAAATGCAATATTTATTAAATAATTTTGCTTGCTATTATTATCTTTATAAAGCATATTAATAAAAATATTAAATAACTCTTATAAGTTATTATTAATATTCTTTATTATAATAAAAAGAAAAAGATTTTATAGGAATTTAATAATTAAAATAAATATTTATAATATAAAACTTTATAATTATTATATAATAATTATTAATTTATTCTTTAATTATAAGAAAAGTTAATAAATTATAAATAAATTTAATAAAAGTTAGTTTTAATATTATTATTAATAAATAATAATAAAAAGTAATAATAATAATAAGGTTAACTTTAAAATAATAATTATTAATAATATTAATAATTATAAGATTATCCTTATATATAATAAAATATTAAAAAGGTTTTAATTAAAATATAAAAGGTTAAAATTTATATTAAGGGTTTAAGTTTAAGAAGTATAAGGTTTTATAATTAATAATAATAAAATTAAAAAAAAAAGATATTAATAATAAGTTGCTCCTTTCTTAGCAAAAAGGAGCTATTTTAAGTTTCTTAATTAATCTATTTACTTATATATAAAGCTTATTATTATTAATAAGCTTTTATAATATAGTATTTAAAGTTAATTTTATTATTATATTAGCAAAATTATCTTTCTTATTTATTTACCTTATTTTAATAATCTCTTTCATCTTATATAACTTTTATAATAATATAATATTAATTATAAGGCACTTTTCTTTTATTATTCCTAGCTTTATAAAATATTTATATAAATTATATAAGTTTATATAAATAATTAAAGATATATTTAGCAATAAGAGTTATTTTATAATTATTTTAATTATTATAGCTAAGGAAATTTTAATATTTACTTTATTTACTATATTATAAATTTTGCTTATTAACATACTTTAAATAATATATTTATACTTTATTAATAATTAATAAAGAATATTGCTTATTATTATAAATTTCTTAATTTCTTTATAAGTTTTATTTATAAGGATAATAATATATTTAAGTTAAAATATTAAGTTTTAATTATTTATAAATAATTTATTTATAAATATAAAAAGTTTCATTATTTTAAAATTAAAAAATATATATTTAATTCTTTGCATAATATTATTTATTTACCATAATAATTATATATTTAAGCTCTTATAATTTCTTATTTTTAGGTTTTATACTTATATAATTATTAAAAGATTATATAAAGCTTTTAATTAGTAAATTAAAGTTATATATATTTTATAAGCTCTTTATTTAAGGTATTTTTAAAAAACATTTTTAATTATTATATTAATAAAGATAAGTTTATTAGCTTATCCTTTTTATTAAGTAATAATTAAGCTAATGATATTTATAATTATATAAGCCTTATTATAATTTATTAGGTTTTTAAGCATTAGCTTTTATTTTAATTTTTCTTATAGTTTTATAGCTTTTATTTTAATTTCCTTTTTATCTTAAAATTTTAATATAAATAAAATTAATATATTATTTATTTATATATTTATTATTTTAAAGAATTATATAAGCTTTATAATTATTAAGTAAGAATTATATATAAAGCAATTTATTTTAAGCTTTTATTAATAATATTTTTAATATATATTAAATTAATAAATACTGGATTTTACTATGCTATATAGGGGTTAAATAATATAAATAATTATGCTTAAAAGGTATTTATTCTTTAGTTTCTTTAATAGCTTTATAAAGATTATTTTATATAATTTTAACTTTATTTAAGGGTAAGCTTAAGTAATATCTTAAAGTATAAGAATTATACCTTTTTCTTAAATTAATAAAGGGGTAAATATAAGAATTATTTATTAGCTTATTCTTTAAATAATTAAGCTTTATATTAAAATTAATCCCTTTTTATTATTATTATAACCTTAAATAATAAATTAAGATTTCTTATAAGGTTTTATAATTTTACCTTTTACCTTTTATATTATGTAAAACTTAAAGAAATAATATTTGCTATATTGCTTTATTAACCATTTCTTAATTTAAAAAATACTTTTAGTAATAATATTATTAATGTTTATTTTATTAAACTCTTTAAATAATAAGCTTAATATTATAATTATTTTATTTTATTTTAATTTAATTATTAAATTATAATTTTTATTTTCTTTCTTTAAAATATATAATATAATAATGCAGTTTTTTATCTTTAATAATAATGATTATATAATAAATTGCATTTAAAGTTTTATAGCTAAGTTTTTTACTTATAAGGGTTGCATTTCTTTATTATTATCTTAATAATATAATTAAATAATTATTAATTTAAATATCGCAGCTTTATTTAGTATATTTAAGGTTATATTATGGCTATTTATAATAATAATCTTATATAAATTCTTTTATTTTTTTTTTCTTTTTATATATAAACTTTATATTATAGTAAATATTTTATATTAAAAATAAGTTTAACCTTAGTGTTTAATGCATTTTATATTTATTATTTAGCTATAGTTTTTTATAATATCTTTATAACCTTTAAAATAGCTTTTACTTATTTTTATATTAATAATAATAATAATAACTTATATAATATTTATAAGTAGGCATTAAAAATTAAAAGTATAGGGATTAATTTATTTAATTTAATAATATTATTAATAGCTTTTATAGTTATTTATAAGATAATATTATTATTTATGCTATTATATAGTTTAATATATAAGATTTTATATGCTTATTTAAGGGCTTAATGATATCTTTTAACTTTCTTAATAAATTAATATACTTTTATAGGGACTTATTTATATTTAATTTCCATTATTTATGCCTTTAAATAAAATTTTAAAAATATAAAATTCATTCTTATATTATATTTAATAATATTTAATAATTCTTAATATATATTAATTTAAAGTATTTATAATGTTTACCCTGCAATCTTTATAAATATAAATTTTAAGAATTTCGCTCTTTAAAAAGCCATAACTCAATTTACAACATAAAGGACTGGGCATTTACTTAAATATATTATATTAATTAAGATTTTATAATTAAATTCATAATTATTATATAATATAAACTTAAAATGCTTAAGCGCGGATTCATTTATTTAATAATAATAATATATCTTCTTAATCTTTATTATTACTTATTTATTAATATTTAAATTATTAGTTTTTTTAAGTATTTAATATAGTTAATTTATTAATAAGTATTTAAAGTAATAATAAAGTCTTCTTATTTTTATTTTTAAAAGGAAATACATAGCATTAATAATTTAATTTAGGAAAAACTATAAGTAACCTTATTTTTTAAGTATTAATATAATAATTGCATTATTAAAGGAAATTATTTTATTTATAATATTATTATAATATACTTAAAGCTTATTTATATTTATTAGGTAAAGTAGGAATGGAGTTTATGCTTAAATAATATAAAAGTTAATATAATTAATTAAGGTAGAAATTTTTATTATATTAAGCAAATTAATAATTATTTCATTATTAAATTTAACTTTAGCTTTTTTTATAATAATTATATTAATTTAATATTTTAAGTTTTTTTATTATAATGCAAGAAATTGCTTATATTTAATTATAAATATTAATAATGCTTTAATATTTAGCAAGATTTCTTAAAAATAAGTTTAATTATATTTATTTTTTAAGATAAATTAGCTAATTGCAATAATTATTTTTATTTAAAAAATATTATTTCTTATAATTTAATGCATAAACGCTTTATTAGCTAAGAAATTAATATTTATATAATAAATTTCCTTATTAAGTTTTACTTTTATAATATAAATATTATTATTATAATTATTATCTTAATCCTATTTATCTTTATATTTATAAAATTTATTTTTATTATTTATCTTATATTTTTTAAACTTACTTAAAAAAGTATTAAAGTTATCCTTATAACCTTTATATTTATATTATATTAAATAGCTTCTTCTTACTAAATATTGCTTATTAGCTAAATATTTAATTAATATCCCTCCTTTTTATAAATATAATATCTTTTCTTTTAAAATTATTCTTTTCTTTCTTCATAAGCATTATTATTTTAAGCTTTATAATTAATGCTATAGGATTTTAGCTGCTTAAAGCTTAAATAGCTTAAGTTTAATTAATTAAACCTTTAATTTCCTTAAAATACTTAAAATTATAATTATTATTCTTTCTTTAACTTTTAGTCATTATATTTATAATTAATATAATATTAATTTAAAACTTTATTTATAATATAAATTATAATTATGCAATTAAGTTATATTTTTATTATAAATCTTAAGTTTAAAAATAATTTTTTATATAATTAAGTTAATTTAAAAAGAGCTATTTTTAACTTAGGAACTTCTTTATAAGCTTTAATTATTATTATCTTTAAGTTATTTTTCTTAATATAATTTTAGCTTAATGCTTATTAATAAAGTTATAGCTTATTAAATATTAAATATAAAACTTTATATAAATCTTTATTTAAGTTTTATATTTTTATTTTTATAAATATTATTATTATTTAATTTATATAATAATATTAATAATTAAGGTTTATATTAAAATATATTTTAATTTTAAGGTATATTATTATAAATATATTAATTTAATTTATAAAATAAAGATAATAAGCCTTAGCTTAATTTTTAAGTATTTAAAAAAAAATTATATAAAATTAACTTAATTAAATTTTAATATAATAATAAATATTAAAAAATATCTTTATCTTATTATTTAATAAATTATATAAATTCTTAATATATTTATAAAAATTATTAAAGGTTTTTATAAATTGTGTTAACTTTGCTAAATTTAAATGCTTATTAAAAATATATTATAAGGGAAGAGTTTTATATAAGTTATACTTTTTATTTAATAAAAGTATTTTTAAGGTAGTTTAAGATTATATTAAATATAATATATATTTTTAATATAAGCTTTATTTTTATTTCTTTGCTAATAATAATAAGCCTTATTAATTATATTAGTTTTTAATAAATTATATTATTAAGTTTAAGTTTTATAATTATATACTTAAAGCTAATGATAATAATAAAAATTATCTTAGGAATTATTCTTTTAATAATTATTATTATTTAAAGCTTGCTTATAATGCTTATAAGGGTTATGTTTATAATTATTATTTTTAAAGTTATATATAATATTTATTTATGCTTAATTTTAAGGTTAATAAGGCATTGCAAAGCTTATTATTAATTTATTTTAATCTTTCCTTAATTTAAGCTATAGTAATTAATTATAATATTATAAATTAATTATTACGTTTTATATAAATACCTTATATTTAAAAAAAAACTTTTAAGCATTATTAATAAGGATTTAATAATGCTTTAAATATTACTTATATTTATATTATATAATTTTTATAATAAGTAATAAAAAGATTATTATTATAAAAGTTTTATTATATATAGCTTGTTAAAGTATTTATTAAATAGGTAATTAAGTATTTTATTAATACTCTTTATATAAGAGCTATAAACTATAATTTTAAGTTAATATATTTATAATAAGCCAAGTTAATTAAAATTTAAATAAGCATTTTATTAATTATATACCCTTTAATAAAAGCTAATAGCTCCTTAATATTATTAGCTATACTTATAGGTTTTTATAGTAAATATTATAAGGAGTAAAATTAATAAAATAAAGAAATATTAATAAAATAGGTAATATTTAAAAGTAAGTTAATAATAATAATTTAATGATAAGCAAGTTATGGTTATTAAAAAAAAGAAGTTATTAATTCCTTTAAGCCTTAAAAGCTAGGGCTTTCTTTTATTATTAAGTCTTTTTATATTAGTTAAAAGTATAATATATGGCTTGCACTTATTTATAATATAACATTGCATTAGCTTTAATAATTATAATAATTATAAGCTTTATTTATTTAATAATTATAATAATTATAAGCTTTATTTATTAATAAAATAAAGCTTTATTAAATTTTGCTAAGTTTTAAAAAGAATTTAAAAATAAGTTTATTTTTAATAAAGTTTTATATATAATAAATATATATTTCTTAAATAGCAATAAATATATATATAAATATTATAAAGAATGTTATTTAATTTATTTAATTTTTATAATATTTACTTAGGAAGTTTAATAATATAAGGAGGCTTAAAAAAGTAGTTATTATTATATAGCGCTTATTAATAAGGAGGATATAATTTTTAAATTAAGGAAATCCTTATAGGGTTGCCTTTTTTACCTTATTAATTTATAGTACCTATAATTATTAATTAATATTAATAGGTTTCTTATATGTATAATAATTATATGGAAAGCAATTGTGTATTGATGTTATTTTGTTTAAATTCTAAGAGGCTACGTACCCCGGAGGGGATAACTAAAGTAGCCTTCCAAGTGCAAGGGTCGTACTTGCTAACAGTGGCAGCGTTGGAGGTCGTCAGTGTAACTGGCAAAATGTGACAAGCAAAACATCGTGTATGTAAATTGAAGCGGATTTGAGCCGCGATCTTCATTCTTTTTCTGTTTTCTTGAAACAAAAGGCTCTAACACTCGATAATTGACTACTGCTAGATCGAGTGATATGAGTGCACAGGGAGTCCTACAGGGAGCGTTTGTCTGCGGGCCGTTTCGTCACGATTATAATGAATGTTATTCTTGTGTGCTCGTTAAGTTCCGAAAATGACGATTTGTCCACCACACGAGTTCATCTATCACAGCGAGAAGTAGAAGTGCAGACGGCCTTCGGCTGGCCAGGCCGGCCTGGTAATCTTATACGATGAGGCAGAGTGATCCCAGCGGCCGCCGGGGTTGTCTGTACCCGGCAGCCGATGGCCATCTGGCCGCTACAACAGCTTGGCAACACTACTGTGCAACTGCGGTGCGCGAAGGAAATGTCTTGAGAATGCTTGATTGAGCCAATCGGGCTGGGGAGTTCGGTTCCTGTTAATCCAGCCTACAATCTCCCACGCTGACAATAACGGGGGAAAGGCTGCCACCTGCTTGGCATAAGCCGGGACCACGGATTCAGTGCGGCTGTGATGACTTCCACTGGGGCTTGGATATTCCCCTTCCCGCCGCTGATTACAAGTCTCACTTTCAACCGCAGCTGTCTAAGTAAAGCTATTGCCAAGTAGGTATTGGAAAATAATTTGCATCCTCCTCTTCAAAACGTCCAAGAGGTGGAATGGTATAAAGACTGGTATGCAGTCGCAACAGAAGTGGTTGAATCCAGATTATCAAACACCATCTCGCCACAAAATCCCACCAGACTCCCAGATTCACAGATCCAACTTTTCTTGCTCGCCAAGTAACAGTCTCACAAACTCTAACTCGCCATAAACCATCTGTCCATTCCCACTCAGTTTGAACAAGTAACGAGACATGTCTTCGCTCATCAAGGCTGCTCTTTGCGCTGCCTCCCTGGCGTCACTGTCCGATGCGGCCCCTGCAAACCTGAAGTCAACCGTGCAGTCTCGTTGGGAAGAGTGCCCAACCGGCACATGGTACTCCCAGTGTGGTCAAATCGCTGGCTGCTTCGACTATGACCCTTGCATCAACCCACCCCAATCGTCAACCGTGCAGGCTCGCTGGGAAGAGTGTCCGACAGGCACGCGGTACTCAGCGTGCGGCGGCACCAAGGGATGCTTCAACTACGACCCGTGTGTCAACCCATCCCAACCAGCACCGCCGCAACCACCGCCGACAACCCTGCCCGCCTGCTCGACCGACCCCGTGAACCCAAACCGGATCCTGCCAACCACCTACTGGCCAATCAACCCCAACTCCCCGGACCAGACCTACGGCGCCGAGCCCGCCGTCCACGTCAAGAACGACACCAGCGCCGCCGACGGCGTGGTCCAGCAGCAGGTCCTGGTCTTCGAGGGCGTCGACGCCGCTGCCAAGAAGTGCAGCGTCGGGTGGTTCCTCAAGATGCAGGAGGACACGATCTTCGAGGTCGAGGGCGGCGGGTACGTGCGCATCACGCAGCTGGACGGGCTCGCCCGGGGCCAGGCGCCGGCCTACAGCTCGGCGGCCGCGGCCGAGAGGGCGGATGCGGCGACGACGATGCCGGCCATGGGCGGGTGGGACGACAAGACTGCATATATGGGCATGACGTCCGGGATGATGCAGGAGGTGGCGTGCTCGGATGTCTTGGCCTTCCGGGCGTACTTGGACCCGGTTAACGACGGCGAGGTGTACATGGAGCCGAGTGACAGTGTTGGTATTGCTGTTACTTACACTTGCTAAAGAGGGGTTTGATTTTTCACCAGCGATACTAATTACTGAGGAGTTTGCCTTTTGGCTCATGCATAAGTAGCATATAGAGTAAAAGACCGTCAGGTCAAGTTGTGATAAAGAGAACAGATTTATGTTTAGCCTAGTGTGTGTGACGGTACGGGCTTATAGACTGCTAGGTGTGTTTCCAAGGGATTGGAAATTACTGGTCTTTTGGCCGAGTGGTTTATTATGCCAGCAGTTAATACATCGTCTCAGTGTGGTTAGTTACCAAAGGTGTGGGTGGGTGCGTTAGTTATTCAATATTAAGTGCTGATGCAAAGATGTAAATGTCTCCAGCACATTTTTATGTAGTCCGTTTCTTGCTACTCTGAAATATCACTATGAAGCCCATTGGAAGGAGTGAAATTGCTACTCTCTTTTATCAGCACAGGCAAAATTGTCAAAAACAGCAGCGAGTGGCCTGAAATGGCAGAAGACAACAGGACCTTGGTGGCTACCAATCTTATCTACAAGTTTACAAGTAGCCTAAAGCGGACTTCAATGTTCTCAACACTAGCTGAACTTTGCGTTCAGCGTTGAGGTTCAGGAAAATAGGTGTGGCAGCCTGCTGATGGCTTGGAGGAAACGCAACTGCACGGCTGAACGATGCATACAGCAAGTATTCTCTGATGCTATTCATCATTTTCAACTCAACGCTGCCTACCGCGAATCTGCGGATAAACCATGGACACAAACAATTCATCAGATTGACAGTATCTGTCAGTTGGGCTCTAACAATTCCTGGATGTTGGTCTGGCGAGCATAACTTGGCCGATTCTCACACTCCAAAGGTCATCAGTTGATAAGAGTGATCAGTTTCATTGCTTACAGTTCCAGACTGGGTGTTTCTGTCTTCTTCTCGTGTGAATTCAGCAGCCGCACGCCTTTCAACAACTGTTCTGCTTCCTGTTCTTATAAGCAGATACAAATGCCTCTGGGGTTAAAGAGCAGCATTAGTCAATAATGGCGCGAGTACCAACGAGCGGTTTTCGATGAGCAGATCATGATATGCATAAAGTGGAGACAAACGCGCATTGGAAGAATCCACCGTCTTTCCTTATGAATTATACGCTGCATCCTATCAGCTCGACTTGTGGCTGCAGGCTGGTTCCGTGCCGCGACTGGGATCAGTCGGGCCTGGTGAGTCATGCCCGTCCTAGTCGGGCTCGGCGGGCGGCATAGAGCCGGCTCGTTATGGTCCCGTCTGACGATGCCTCGCGGCCGAGGGGCGAGTCTAATTGAACATGTTCACATCGAGTCGCAACGCCTTCTCTCCTGGAGTCCAAGAGCACCGTGCAACTCACTATTGCACCCTGCACCCCTCACATCCGGATCCGTGCATCCAGGTTGTGCATCATGTCAACTGGAGCCCCCGCCCCACGGCTTCGTGTTCGGCGCGCCACCCCCGATGACGCAGGCGCGATCGCGAAGATTCACTTCGAGGCCTTCGGGCCCGGCGTAATGAACAAGCTGGTGCACCCGGGTGGGGTGAGCGAGGACGCGCGGGCAAAGTTCGCCGGGGGGATATTCCCTCCGCCCGACAAGGCGGCGGACCCCTCCGCCGAGGTTATCGTCATGGTGGCGGAGCTCCTGGCGGGGGGAAGTCAGGCCGACGGCGGCCAGGACCCCGTGATCGTGGCCTTTGCCAAGTGGAAGCTGGTCAGGGAGGCGCAGCCCAGGGAGGAGTGGGAGGACCGCCACGACATGACGGAGGAGGAGCTGGGCGAGGGCGCGGACGCGGCCGTGTACAACAAGTTCATCGGCGGCTTGCACGAGATGAAGCGGCGCTGGGTGAAGGGGGACCCGTGCCTTCGTGAGTCTCTCATCCCCCCACCCCCAACGCGGCAGACTGTGGCGGGGTTACCTGACGACATGACAGATCTGGGAATCCTGGCGGCGACGCCTACTCGGCACCGGCTCGGGGCCGGGTCAGCCTTGCTCAAATGGGGCTGCGAGCTTGCTGACGGGGAGAACAAGACGGCGTGGCTGGAGGCATCGCCGGCTGGGTATTCTCTGTACAGAAGATTTGGGTTTGAGGACGTCGATGTTCAGGACCTCAAGCTGACAGAGTTATGGGGCGCGGTGAGGTCCGAAGGCGAGAACTGGGGCGCCGCATCGGCGGTGGCGCTCGCTGGCGAGCTCCCAGATGGCAGCTTCAGGTCGGTGCTGATGAAGAGGTTACCCAAAACGTCCTGAGCCTGAGGGACGAGTCGTGGGCGGATGGGTCTTCGAAACGCCTCGTGGGGGCCGTCCGTGGACGGTGGACGGGCACTAGCACCAAGCTCGTGTCGAGGCTGCTCGTGTCAGCTGCCACAAAACTTCAATAGAGTGCCAGTGCTACGTGCAACTCAGGATGCCGGCTTGAGGCGCTGGAGAATGGGTCTCATTCCGAAGAAATTAGAAGCTTAAATCGCGCCGGATGATATGCGCCTAGTTGACTCGTGCATCGATGGACGACTGACTGCTGATTGCACCGGATAGCGCCATTTGCCTTTCTCGCTTGGCGGCCTGTCAGCCCTTCATGGTCGGGAAGGGATGGTCTGAAAAAGTCTCCGATTTCTCATGATCATGCCGCGTCCCGTATGGCTTTGGGTCTTGATTGTACGTGTGCGCGGCCGGACAGAGGCTCCGTCGACAGCGTGTTGGACGGCGCTGCGGACGCGGAGTTGTTCCGTCCACGTCAACTTGACTTCCGGAACAAGATCGGCAGGGTGGGATACGGGGGGTCAGGCGCTGGGCTTGTTCCGACCGACGTCTCGGCAGTGTTTGGAGCCGGCCTCTAGCCCCACATCCAAGGCGTGTTGACCCTGTAGTGTGAGACGGGGGGCCCCTCCTTGGCCCAATCTCCACAGCCACACAGACGTGCAGCTGCGATTTGCCGGCGCGCGCACCTTCTGCGGCCATTCGCTGCAGTGGAGGCGGTCAGCACGAATGAGAGTTGGATTGCGTGGATAATGTGCTCATCATGTAGGCTGCGTGCGCTGTAGGGTAGTAGATTGGGTTCAAGCCTGCATCGGAAGCTACTGCTTCCACGTTGACGAGCTGATCTAATGCGTAAACCGCATGTAATTGGCATGTGATTAGGGGTGGTAGCCACCCTGCTGGGCAGGCGCCTGGGAGCTAGCGAGTTATCTTGGGACAATCTTGAAACGCTTTATCGTCAAGATCCCCGGGGTTTTGCCCAACACGGTTCACGACGCACTTCCAAGGTTTCTCTATTGACTTTTAAATTGTCCTTCTGTAAACTTTCCCAGCTTTCTGCTCTTTCAAACAAAACATTTTGTACATCTCCCGAGTCTCTCAGACCGTATAACAGAGCCCTTATCATCTCATCTTAACCAACTTGCAGCTGTTGCTACGATCCTGACCACAGACGGACCCTCCTCCTAACAGGAGACACTTGTACCTGGACCGAAGAAGAGACAACCACGACAAGACACCTACTTACTCTACCGAAGATGAGTCTCGAAGTCGGCAGCTTGCCCTCGCCAACAGGGCCTTGGAGCCCGACCCACAACACTCAAAGCCCCTCCTTCGACCCTGCCAAAACTGTCCAGACATCGCTTAGCAGACAGCAGCCGTCCGTGTCATCACGATTCAGAGACCTAGTGAAGGTGAGCACTCGAATGAGTACCTTGGGTGGAGTCTCACTTCCCACGTACCATGGCTAACCACCAGCTCGTAGTTCTTGTCATCCGTCTCTGGAGACCTCTCCAATGTCACCGCGCCACCATTCTTTCTAGCCCCGTCTTCCGTGGTGGAAGTCGGCCACTGTTGGAGCCAACGGCCCGGCGTCTTCGCTGCGCCGGCGCTGGAACCTGACTCGGCGAAACGAAGTCTGTTGGTCTTGCGCATGATCCTGATTGCGATGCGCAGCCAGTTCTACGTTGCCGGGTCGCCCAGTGTCAGCATCAAGAAGCCCCTGAATGCCTTCCTGGGCGAACTGTTCCTTGCCTCTTGGACACAAGTCCCAAAGGGGAAGAGCAAGAGCAAAGGCAAGGAGAAGGGCATCAAACTCGGGATGGACAGCGGAGACGGAAAGCCAGCTACGACACGGCTTGTGGCCGAGCAGGTCTCGCATCACCCTCCGATCACAGCCATGGCAATCATCGACGACGAGCACGGCATCCGAGCAGACGGCTACGCCCGCGTCGAGATGACCTTCAGCAGCAGCGTGGACATCCGGCAGATCGGCCACGCCATTGTCCATATCGACGAGTACGATGAGGACTATCTCATCCCGCTGCCAGACGTCAAGGTCCGAGGTTTCCTGTCCGGCAGATTATACCCCGAGGTGCTTGGCACATACACAATCGTGTCTAGCTCGGGCTACGTCAGCGAGATCAACTTCTCCGGCGCCGGTGTGTTCCGGGGCAAGAAGAACACATTCGAGGCCAAGATGTACCGCAAGGACGACCCGAAGAAGACGCCACTCTATGAGGTCGCTGGCCAGTGGAGCGAGGGCTGGACGGTCAAGGACAGCAAGACCGGCGACGTCCTCGAAAAGTACGACGTCGACGCCGTCGAGAACAGGCCTGCGCCAATGGACATGGAGCCGCTCGAGAAGCAGGACCCGTGGGAGTCAAGGAAGGCCTGGGGAGGCGTCATCGATGCGCTCGACAGGGGTGACTTCCGGGACACGGTCACGGAGAAGTCCAAACTCGAGCAGGCGCAGAGACGCCTGAGGGCCGAGGAGAAGACCAACGGGGAGACCTGGGAGCCTCTGCTGTTCAGCAGCAAGGAGGGGGCTGATCATGAGGTCTTCCACCGGCTGGCCAAAGGGACAAGCTGGGAGAAACATCTGTCCGATGAGAAGACGAAGGGCGTATGGAGGGTCAAAGATGATGAGAAAGCAAAGACGGCGCAAAGACCATTTAGAGGGGAACTTACACCTCTTGGCTAGGATGGGGAGCCAGACTTGTTTCACTCATTTGTTGTTTGTGAGCGTTGGCGTTCTTGTTACGGGACTCGGCAGACCTAGCACACTACAGTAGCTTTCAAGGAATAGGAAATATCGAGCGTCACATTCTTCTAATTTGCTGCTTCAAACGACGTGCCGTTTGTAAAAGCTTCGGAATGTGTTCGTGCTAAGCATCGGAAAACTATGAGAAGATGTATTGCTGTGTCGCTCACTTTGCTCTTCACTACTATCGATGCACGTCGTTCTTTGTCAGGGTTAATTAACAGTCGCTCGTTGGAGACAGAGTCAACCTAGGATTCAAGATTGCTAGACAAGTAGAAAGGAAAAAAAGTAACATTCGTCGGTGGCTCCCACGAAATAAATTTCGTCAATAAGTAGTGATCACGGTACTGGAAGTACTTTGCTTTTCTTCGGACAACGGGTGAATGCCCGACCATATTCAGAGGCGAAGATTCTACGCATATTATTAACTTCCACAATTAGCATGCGAATCCGCATGTGGGTATTGTGCTCTCGACACTCAGACCGCACTCGAGCTTGCTGCCACCACAGCTTTCCTCGAGACCATGACTACCCGCATCTTCTAGCGACACCACGCAGGAAGACACACCAGGTGCCTTGGGCCTCCTGAGCCTGCATTCCTTCTTCATCACAGTCTGGGCCGTCTCCCGACCGGTCTGTCGACACTGAGGCACGCACAGCCCGGTCTCGCTTATCACGCTCGGGAACCACTGACGGGTATGCGAGCTGCAGCGCCAAGACCAGTAGAGACAAACACGTTCGTTTTTTCTCGCCAAAGGAGGCAGGTGAAGATGTTGTTCCCGCATCTCGTGGAACGATGCCAGCGTTGAGATTGTGCGGACAACTGCAGGTGGGGACATGTTCTGACGGGTGAACAAACACATCACGATGGTGCCGTACAATCACTCTGTTGCTGGAACACTGGAGTACGCTTAAGGGTGCTGTCGTTGTATTGTTGTGAATTCGTAGAGCGTTACTCTGGTTGAGAAGCTCTACTAGCCGTTCGCTCGTTCACGCTCACAAATTAAGTCGATGTAAGTACCCACTCAAGCACCACCCCCCTCCCGCATAGCGTTTCCCACCAAAAAGCCTGAATTTAGCCTGTTTATAAATAGATCTAGGAAAATATAGCACAAACGAAAGTTATATACAAATTTAAAGGATTTTATACTCATTATAAATATATTTTTAAAAGATTTATTATATATTTATAATGATATTAAATAAATAAAAGTACTTTAAAGGTTGAAAAGTTAAAGGTCTTGCATTGCAAAAGTGCTTAAGTTAAAGGTTTTAATAGTGAAAATAATAACTTTTTTTTTATAAAACCTTTTATTTTTAATTATCTCTCCATATTAACATTATATAAGAAATTTTATAAAGTTTATTCTTAATAAATAAAATATTTATTAATTTTTTTATTTAATTTCTATATTAATATAAATTTAGTTATTAATAAGCTGAAATTGGGCTTTTTGGTGGGAAACGGCTGTGCGGGAGGGGGGTGGTGCTTGAGTGGGTACATCGACTTACGACCTTTGGTTCATCGTGGAAGCAATCAGCTGCTAGAGGTCTTGGGCTGCTTGTATCTATGTTCCATCGAAGCAGGATATAGAGACATTTTGGGTGAAACACCTGCAACACAAACAACCCTACAATGTTTGGATTATTTGCGGCTTGGGGAGTGTTTGCTCGGGAGGAAGTACCCGCCGTCGGGACGTTCCTGGAGGTGCGTGGATTATGATGCGAGTCTCTAGTGGTATCGATTTCCTCGGAACACTGACGACGGAGCATAGTTGTAAGGGCCTCGCATCGTCAGGATGTGACTACATAAAGCAGCTGCCCCAAGAGCTTCCTCGTCTGATTGAAGCGAAGACTGTCACCAACAGATTTACAACTTTCACCTTATTCAGAGCCATCTGCCCTCTTCGAGCAGCCTCCAAAATGTTGTTCACTCAAGTCTCGATCCTCGCTCTCGCCGTACTAGCTGCCACTCATCCTGGACATGAACAGGAAGAGCATCTTCAGACTATCAAGGCCCGCGCAGCGAGGACCAACACCAAGCGGGCCCTCGAGGGCTGCGCTTCCCAACTCGAGGCTCAAGGTGTCCATGCTCGTGCTATGGAGCGTCGCAAGACTACGTTTGATGCTCAACGCATTGCGAGGGGCATTCCATTGGACGGTATGCCGTGCTTTCAACCACCATAATGAATATTGGAGCACCTTGCTGACCGTTTCTAACATTGGTAGCTCCTCACGCGATGATCAATGGCAGAAAGATGAAGCGAGACACTCCCGACGTCCTCAACAAGGATCACCAAGGCGACATCGATGCCTTTCAGGCGTGGGTTAACGAGACTTACGTGTTCAACGATACCACTTCCACGGTCCTGAATCCCGAGGGCGACATCGGGCCGTTTTATGTCCCGGGTGAATATATCCGCAGCTACTTGTGTACGGATGAGGATTGCCCGGACGGAGTATTTGTCATCGCTGACATTCAGTTCATCAACGTGGACACGTGTGAGCCCCTAGCAGACGTCTGGGCCGACGTCTGGTCGTGCAACGCAACCGGGGTGTACTCAGGCATCCAGTCCGACGTGAACGGGGACCCATCCGACGCTGGGAACCTCAACAACACCGCCCTGCGCGGCGTACAGAAGTCCGATTCCGACGGCGTCGTTCAGTTCTGGTACACCTTCCCGGGCCACTACGCGGGCCGCACCAACCTTCAGCACATTATAGTGCACGAGAACGCGACTGTCCTGCCGAACGGGACCCTGGCCGGAGACGGATCAGTCTCTCACATCGGACAGCTTTTCTGGGACCAGGATCTCATAGATGAGGTTGAGACATGGAGCCCATACACTGAGAACACGGCACCTCCGACACTCAATTCTGAAGACTTCGTCTTTGGCGAGCAGGAAACGGCGGACACCGATTCAGACCCGGTCTACAGCTACACTTTGTTGGGGGAAGATGTAGGCCTCGGAATATTTGCGTGGATCGTTATTGGCATCGATCCCTCTGCTTCTTACACTCCGACATACTCCTTCGCTCTCACTGAGGGCGGTGGCGTCGCTGTTGGCAGCAATGATGAAGGCAGGCGGCTCTCCGGGCGGCCCTGGAGGCTTTCATCCCCTCTGCTAGGCTAGGCCTTCTCGTTCTGCACCTACCGATCTTGTGTAGCCATGAACAGACATTGGAAGTGCAGGAAAAAATCGTGGCGACTGGTGTTCCGTCGTGGCGTATGCTTTGTTTTCTCTTCAACACCAATTATTACATTCATAGCTTTATCTTTCGCTTCTCAGTGAAGTACACGTTTGAGTCAATGTTTCAATATCATGCTATGATCACCATCACCTGAGATGCCTTACACATGTGATAGCGTGTCATTGTAAGACACACGACTCGACAGGTCCGTCCCACAACAAGTGTATGGTACGCAAATAATGCGTACATGAGCCGACTTATTTGCAATGATAATCCAATCGCAACGTAGATAAAGAAGCTTTGATAAGCTTGAAGACATCTGGCTACATATATATGCGCACACATCGAGTAGTATCAGAGCAGAGGCACATATAGCTGCGCTCATCTTGGATTCTAGACCTCCAAGCACGAGACGTACAAAGATGCAGCAAAGTGGTCGCACGGGGGAGGCACCGGATATCACACACCGTCGTGCGGCGCACCGACTCGATAAGCTCTCGTAGTTCTTGCCTCACTACGCGTTGGTCATAGAAGGATGAAAGTGAACTTCGTAGCCAGTCACACTTGCTAAGGTGGTAAGTAGCTGTACGACTCTGTATCTGTTTCCTTCCCCCACGTTTTGTCTCTTCATTTTTGTAAAACATTGGATCAAGAAACGAGCAGCCTATCATGTAACCATGTGTGGCAGCACTGAGGGGATCAACTGTGTATCGTTAGTCTTGCGGCGTGAAAGTTCTAGTATTCGGCTGTGACCCGTGCCTATCAACGATTCCACAAAAGCAATCACTTCATGATACTGCGCGAACTGACAGACCCATGCGGTGTTACTGAAACACATTATTTTCTTAGCGGTGTGAGCCAGATCACCAAGGCTTTCTTGCCTCGACTACGGTTCACAAGATTGCCAGGCGAACACACGACCAGTACATAGAGGCGCAAAAAGCCAAATTATCCGTCGCGATTGGTAGTTTAGCAGATCATGGGATTGCGACTCCCGTGATATCTGATCCGACCACCTACTCGCTGGATCCGGATCCGGGGTGGCACCGTTTGAGATAGGCTGATGATACATTTCGGCGCAGTCGGATCGTTAAGACGTGGTACACGAAGAAACGATGACTGGAGAGTGTATCGGAGGAATCAATTCATTCAATGGAGATATATAAGAACAAGATCATGGTCGAGTGAGATTGTTCGGACAAAGACGACAGCGCTGAGGCAAACCGCAAGCTGCATCAAGCCCCATATTTCATGACCACCTCACCTTCTCACAGATCCAAGTCAGCAAGAAGAAAATGTGTTCCAAGACTTTGTGTCGAGCTGTAGTTTTGGCTCTGTCTCTGGGATATGTTAAAGCGCTTCCTGCTGGGATAGTCAAGCTGGTAAGCCTCCCTCCTAATACCACGTACGAAATCAGATTCCCAGAACCTTGAAATCAACTCACGCTTTCCATAGCCCGATCTTGCCGACCCTTGGATGCTTGCGGCTTGCACAAAACCACCTACTCCAGACTGGTGCACCGCAAAGGGCCCGGGGTCCGAGATGTGGTGTATGGGTGAAGACTGGTGGTGCAAATACCAGGGGTATGTCCTCTCCCTGAGCCTCTAGGACTATGAATGTGCTAGCCGTGCATGAAGCCTGGATTGACACCTCCGCAGCCCCCCACCTTACATGGCGCCGACCTTTGCGCCTACTAACATCTCTTGTGCGGGCTGTCCGAGCGGACCCCGGGCGTGATCTCATACTGAATGTTCTTTCTTAGTCTAACAGTCACTCTCAGAGCGGTGGAAACCAGCGCGGACGTATTCACGGCAGCAGTGTTTGCCTACTGAAGCTGACTATCAAGTCTGTGATTGTATGACTGGAGGGCCTCTGTAGCTGTCTTTTCTCAGCGTTTAGCCGCCCCTTTTCGAGATTCCATATCAAAAATGTATTGTTACTTTGAGAAATATTCAATCAGAATGTAGTCATTTTGCACTTTTCTGGTACAATCCGCATCCGCAAAAAGTGTAGGAATCCGGCCTCGGCTGATGGCTGAAGGATATCATCTAGCGAGATGCCCCTTAATGTTCAAGTCCAGTCTTACTCCGAACTCAAAGCTGATCAAGAACTTCAAAATTTTTCATAGAAACCATGTTCGTAGTTGTTTACGAAATTAGATAACTGACAAATAACAAGAGTCCGGATGCCGGTAGGAGGCTGTTAGCTCAGCTCACTTCTGACGAAGGAGCGCCAGAAACTGTCGTGAGAAGCAAAGGGATTGCCCTCGATCGCGGGCACAATAGTCAGGCTATGCGATATCCAGCCCATGGCCCTCTTTTCAAGCGCTCAATACATGTATGCACTCTTTTCACCTCCCATTTTCTCGGAATCGGACTGCTTCAAGAAGCCAGTATAAGCCGCGTACCATGCTTACCCAAGCATAACGACAGCACCACATCCGCCCAGATGGATTCAACTCAATCCGTAGAGCCGGCCCAAGGGATAAAGTGCCACCAATATAAGGTTTTGGCTATCCTGCAAGGGGTCCAGTCATACGTATTGGGAGCGCCTGGGCTGTCGATGCAACTGCGGGGGAGGGCATGGATGGGCGACCTTGGCCCTCCACCACCACCAGTTCGACTTGACGAGACATCTCCGAGAAGCCTCACCCGGATGATCTTGGGTGTTGGAGAGGATCGACCCGGGAAGCTGGTCTGACACAAGGCGCGAGCGGGGTTGCGGCTGTTTTATAAGTGCGCGATGGGAACTGTCGTGAACCGTTAAACATTTCGTGGGATTGCAACAGCGAGGCATTTCGCAGGGCAAGCAAGAAAAACATGTAAAAAAAAACAAGCACAACTTGTTAGAGTTCCAAAACACCAAAAATGGAGCCTACGGTGCTCATCATCGGCGCAGGGACCTTCGGCACCTCGACCGCCTACCACCTGGCCCAGACCTACCGGGACGCCTCCCGCGTGACCGTCATCGACCGCGAGGCCTCGCCGCCCGCCAAGGCGGCCGCCATCGACATCAACCGCATCATCCGCGCCGACTACCCGAGCACGTTGTACTGCAACCTCGCCAACGAGGCCATCCACCCCTGGTTCTGGAGCAACGAGCTCGGGCCCTGCTTCCATCGGGTCGGGTGGCTGAGGCTGAACGAGGCGGGCAGCGACCTGCAGGGCCGCATATTCGCCACGCTGCGCGGGCGGGGCACGCATATCATGCAGGACGTCCCGCTTGAGGAGCTTGGCCGGCGCTGGGATGGCCTGCTGGAGGGGACGGAGACGGCCGGGTTCGACAGTGCGTACTTCAATCCCGACGCCGGGTGGGTGGACGCCGCGAGCGCGACGGCGCGGTTCATGGCGACGGCGACGGGGAAGGGCGTGAAGAGGGTGGCGGGCGACGTCGTGGAGTTGCTAGTCGACACCAAGACGGGCCGGGTCGAGGGCTGCAGGACGGCGGACGGGCGGCGTCTTACGGCCGACAAGGTCGTTCTTGCCGTCGGCGGTTGGACTAGCGCTTTGCTGGCCCCTGTCGAGGAGACGCTGGGGGTCCCCGAGCAGGACAGCATCGAGCGCCAGGCGCAGGCTACGGCGATCGTGTCGGCGTACTATCGCATATCCTCCAGTGATGTCGGCAGGATGGCCAACGTCGAGCTGCCGTGTGTGATATACGGCCAGGTCGGAGAGGTGATTCCGGCTTCGAAGAATAACGGGCTTCTAAAGTATAACAACTCGCGCACCCGGTTGGTAAATACCGTGACAAGCAAGTCAGGGAGGAAGATCTCCGTCCCGCCGTCGGACAGGGACCAGAGGGATGTGCCAGAAGGTCTGAAGCGCGAGACAGAGGCGATCTTGACTTCGAAGCTGATGCCGAGCTTCGCGCGAGGGACACCTGAGTACTGGCGAATTTGCTGGGACTCGACGACGCCCTCGGAGGACTTGCTGCTGTGTGAGCACCCCAAAGTCAAGGGCATCTATGTCATCAATGGAGGATCCTTCTGTGGTTACAAGTACGATCCTCGGCCCCCCAAGCTTCTAATCCTGATGAACAGCACAACTCACTGACAGGGAAAACAGGTTTCTTCCGAACATTGGCAAGTATATGCTCAACGTCTTGAACGGGCAGAGCAACGGACCGGAGAAGGACAAAGCCTGGGGCTGGAAGAGCAGCGCGGCACTAGAGGCGGCCAGGCGAGGGAATAAGGGTGTTGAGCAGCGCGAGTTCGAAGAGTTCGTCGACAAGAGTCCGTCCAGACCGAATGATCAGTCCCGACTATGAACGGGAAAAGGCTGCCTATATGGAGTTGCATCGGCGATATGCTTCTCGAGGTGCTTCAGGAACCTGTACAAGCTCGGCTGGGATCCCTTCATCTCTCGGCGTAGAGTCAACCATCCGCTCAGACAAACATTGTTGTTAATGTGTATGATCGCTCTGTCGATTTGGCTGCGGTAGTCTCGTGCTGTGCCTTGACTACTGGGACCGTGAGGGCTTGCGTAGAAAGGGGTTGGGGACCTGGCCTCTAACGCAAGGGAAATTCGATCGTTCGATTCATCTTGATGTTGTGAAAGCTCGTGGTGAGGTTTGTCGAGGCACTTTCCTGGAGATGAGCGTGCCACAGGAACCATGTGACACATATGTTCATTGCTTTCCTTCTCTTGCAAACACTTGGTGCCCGCGAGCCTTTTGACTGGTCACCTGCCGACCACGATACCAACAACATCACTTGCCCACTGGGGTATAGGGGGTTTTGATAGATCATAGGCCTCTGAATCCCCTGCCAGCACACTTGTGGATATTTCATCGGCTCAGCCTCGGCTGAAGACCAAAGCCTTCCTCCCTCAACTCTAGCCAGCAAAGGGAACTCGCCGAAATCTTCCTTACCTGCCCGTTGAGGCGGAAACAGATAGCCCGAGCCACCGTAACTTGGCCAAACCACCTCCCTACTGGCCATCTCTGTGGGTCCAAAGGAGCACAACCTGGGGAATGAGACTCCTGGATGGCTCGTCGATGATGGTATATACCCGGGGACTGCATCGACTCGACCACTCTTGGCGGGTATTCCGCCCCCGTCACGTACTCAGAACATGGGGAAAGGAGGAGTCCCCTCGGGGTAAAATAAGCGTCGGATGTTGAGAACCACGACAAGGGTTCAGCGGCCCCTGGCTGCTATTGAGCCGTTGACCTGTTGATATAAAGGCCCAGCTTCTGCCGCCGGCCTCCTCAGTGCACGATGTCCTGCCCTTTGCTTCCTGTTGCTCTGTCCTTGGCGATAGCTGGTGGTTCGCAGATCGATCTCGAGACACCATCCCAGGGCGGAGGACCATCACCAATCCGGACACTGCCAAGCCCATCGAGGCTCGAAGCACCTTACTGGCAAAGCACCGGGACATGGACAGCCACCTCAGGCTCATCAGGCCTCACCAGATCGTCTTCAGCCAGCAAAGACTCGGGTGGTCTTTCGGGTCGGCTCCCAGTCTCGAGTGACCGACATCCATCCCGTGGCGAGAGGACCGCATCCCCCACTGCATCGAAACAGCCCATCAACATCGAACGCGCGAAAACCCCATGGGCCCCCGGATCTGGTCAAAACCGGCGATTGTGCACCTCGAGGTCGACTGCAGTCCGTCGACCGGGCGCGGTCGGCCAAACACGGAAGGCTAGGCTCGGGCGCTCCTCGGCGGCACATTAGCGCTGTGTGGGACTGGAGGAGTTGGTGCTGTGGCCCAGTTGGTCTTGGGAGGAGGGCCCCCCTGTCGCCGTCGTCCTCTGGAATTATTGGGATTTTTACCTGGAACCCACTGGCCGAGCAGGGCGAGTCAGCCCCTGACGGGTAAGCAAAAAAGCTCCGCGCCCGCCTTGGCTGCGTGCCGACGACCCATGGCCTTGGCGGGAAGCCTTGATCCAGCTTGGCTCCTGGCGTGGCGTGGCGCGGCGTGGCCTGGGCGGGAAATCGGTTGAGCCTCATTTTCTTTTTTCCAACGGTCGTGTGTGGGTGACATTCCTTTATCAATATGCTCATGTCGGGCCGTGTGTTTTGGCGAGCAAGTGCTCGTCCCAAATGGTGCCCCCTAGTTGCATTTGAGTTTTACGAGATCGGGGTGCGCGGTCTGGGGATATCCACTTTGCTTTTCCTGGAGTCAAGTGATCCATCCTCGACCTGGAGAAAAGTGGTGCGCCATGTGGGAACCACTGCAGGACTTTGCAGCACAGAAGAGTGGGCAGGAACCAGGCAGGTGGGTTCGGCCCTCTGGGGTCGGCTCTCGACCTGGAGAGTACCACAGAGTTTACATAACGGCCCATTCCCCACGGCCCCATCCAGGCTCATCCCATCCGCCCACGGGGAGTTCTGGGCTAGGGCCTCAGGGCCTCAGGTACCAAACACCACCCACTGCCCACTGACAACCTGCGTTCTGGGCCGATCTGGCAGTGAACTGGTTAGTGCACACCTCGGCAGGTGGAGCACCCTGGAAACACTGCAGGCCCGAATTGATCCAAGTAGTAGAAGCACTGGCGAGTCAGAATTGCCACCCATCTCCTGCCGTTTGCTGCCAGTTCATGCCAGTTCCTGCTGCGAGGCACTTTCTTGCAGCCGGGAAATCCTCTCGATGTTCAGCCCAATGCTGCGCTGCAACGCGCGAAAATGGGCCCACGGGTGGTGCATTGTTGGGTCCATTACCAGAGCGAGGGAATTTCTGCAAGAGAAGACGCGGAGAAGGATCTTCACCCACACAGAACAATCGGTCGTCTGGGGTAGAGGCGTGGTGCCTGGCATGTCTATCACGTCTGTCCGTCCGGGGTAAAGGGCGAGCAAAACAGCGACGCCAGCAATTTTGCTGCAGTCAGCGGGTGCAGACCCAAGCTGCCTGCGTGCGACGTCGACCGCCCCTGGGGACCCCGGCGCCAACATTCGGCCATTCTCCTTGCTGGGGTCCCCACATTGTCGTCTAGAATCTGTGAGGGATGACGTGAACGTTGGACAGGAACTGCGAGGATGGCGAACAAGAAGTGGTATCTCCGAATTTTATTACTGTTGATGAGCAGGCCACAGACATCGTATGCGATAATCTATACAAATACCAGCTGGCTGCCCTTCCCATTTATTTAGTATGATCAATGCGCCTTCTCCTTCACGCTCATCGTCGATGCTCAGTCATCAACCTTCTTCCACCGTGACTTATACCCAGACTACCTACTATTATCCTGTAGTCTGTATCTTATCTTGCACCTTTTAGTAGGGCCCTCACCAAACACATACACCTCCACACACTGCCCGTCATGGCCGACTCCGTGACGCCAGCTCCGGTGGAGCCCACCATGAGCAAGAAGAAGCTCCAGGAAGCACAGCTGGAGAACCCTGTCAAGCCCAACAACATTCCCGCCATGGACGAGGCACAGGCCCTCGCCGTCGCACAGGCAGGCGGATATGAGATCGACGCCCTGATCAACGAGATGGAGGCCGAGCTCGAGGCCGACGGTGGTCTCAAGACCGGCTTCTTCCACCTGCAATTCACGGACCCAAGACATTTCACATGGGTCATCGTCGCCTTCGCCTCCATGGGTGGCTTGTTGTCGGGACTCGACCAGTCGCTCATCTCGGGCGCCAACCTGTATCTCCCCGTCGACCTCCACCTGACCACTGAGCAGAACAGTCTCGTCAACTCGGCCATGCCTCTCGGTGCTGTCGGCGGTGCGTTGATTCTCGGGCCTTGCAACGAGTGGTTCGGCAGGAAGATGGCCATCATCATCTCTACGATTCTCTACACCATCGGCGGTGCTCTCTCTGCTGGAGCAATGAACTATGGTAAGTTTTTCGAAGGCCCTTTTTCATCATCTCCAGTTTCCAGAGTGGCAGGTCCTAATAAATCTGCTAGGCATGATCATTGCTGCTCGCGTCATCCTCGGCTTTGGCGTCGGTCTCGAAGGTGGTACGGTCCCTGTCTACGTCGCCGAGACAGTCGAGCGCAAGATTCGTGGCAACCTCGTGTCTCTATACCAGTTCAACATCGCCCTCGGCGAAGTCCTCGGCTACGCCGTCGCAGCCATGTTCCTGCACGTCGACGGAAACTGGCGGTATATCCTCGGATCCTCCCTTGTCTTCTCGACCATCATGGGCATCGGCATGCTCTTCCTTCCCGAGAGCCCGCGTTTCCTCATGCACAAGGGCAAGGTGCTCGAGGCGTACAAGGTCTGGAAGCGCATCCGCGGCATCACCAACGCCGAGGCCAAGGAGGAGTTCTTCGTCATGAAGGTCGGCGTCCAGCACGAGCAGACCGTCGTCTCCGAGAGCGCCACCAACAAGCGCTTCCCCTGGATGGACTTCTTCACCGTTCCCCGTGCCCGCCGCGCCCTGGTCTACGCCAACATCATGATCCTGCTCGGCCAGCTTACCGGAGTCAACGCCATCATGTACTACATGTCCGTGCTGATGCACCAGATCGGCTTCGACGACGAGAAGGCCAACTACATGTCCCTCGTCGGCGGCGGCTCCCTGCTGATCGGCACCATCCCCGCCATCTTCCTCATGGAGAAGTTCGGCCGTCGCTTCTGGGCCAACGTGATGCTGCCCGGCTTCTTCATCGGCCTCGTCATCATCGGCGCGTCCTACCAGATCCAGAGCCTCAACGGCACCATGGCCTGCTACCTGGTCGGTCTCGTCCTCTACATGAGCTTCTTCGGATGCTACGCCTGCCTGACGTGGGTCGTCCCCTCGGAGGTGTACCCCACCTACCTCCGGTCGTACGGCATGACCACCTCGGACGCCCTGCTCTTCCTGGCCTCCTTCATCGTCACGTACAACTTCTCGGCCATGCAGCGCGCCATGACCCAGACCGGCCTGACCCTGGGCTTCTACGGCGGCATCGCCGCCGTCGGCTGGGTCTACCAGATCCTCTTCATGCCCGAGACCAAGGACAAGACCCTCGAGGAGATCGACCTCATCTTCCAGCGGCCCACGCGGGAGATCGTCAACGAGAACATCAAGAACACCACCAGGGCGTTTGCCCACTTCTTCGCGGGCCGGTGGACCCCGACCAGCCAGAATGCTGCTGTCGCGGCCGAGGTGGAGGAGGAGAAGCTCGGCGAGAAGTCTTAGACTGCTTATGAATAGGCTTTGAATAATTAGATGTTGAAGAAGTACATGTGTGAAGATACACGATATATGCAACTGGATGGAGGATAGCATGGCATCGCGGGCTTAACTAGGTCGCGTTGGTGCCGGATTACGATATGACCAATCTCATGATACCCAATGGAGATCTTTTGAACCAAACAAATTCTTGCTGTATTTGCCTGCACTTGCCATTCGATTGAACAATTAGGATCAGAGCATTTCTTTGCTTGTCCACACGTAACTCTTAAAGGCAGCTGCATAGTATTTGCGGTACAATCAACTATGCACCTGTAGAGCATCGGCACTACCTATGCTGTGACCCGCTTGACAGCTTCCAGAGTGTCTCGCCATTCGTAACCGTCATCAGGAAAGCTTGGATAATGGTCCCTCAATAGCTGCGCGTAATTAACTACTACAGCTGACTAGTTAGCGACAGGAATTGCCGGTGCTCGACGACTCCATCAAGGTCCACCTCAACTAGCACAATACTAGTCTGTGCGGACTTTGCCCTATGTACAATATTCCAAGGCTTAATTATCATTTGATTTATTTACAATGCTCCCGTGGGTTCCGTTAAGCTTGGAATAATGACCATATTACCACTTAGAGACCTTTAATGTGTTTTCCTTTCTTAGCTCATCATGAAGCGCACCACAAATAACAGCCAATATTCGACACCATGGAAGCCATCAGCCGCGCCGCTCTCCACTAGCACGATTTGCTTTGCAAAGTTGTCAATTCAAAAGTATCTAAAAAGACCTCCTACTTTGCGTTTTTTCCAATTTTCCATGGGTCTGGCAAATTGCCTCTAATCGGTCGTTTTATATCTACGCCCACATGATGGATGAGCCCAAGTCTTTGGTCTCAACTATCTTCACTTCCATGAATCAAGCCGCTTCAAACACCAGATCATCAGAACAAATTCTGTGCAATCATCTCACAAATAGACGCACTAAATTACTTTCGAGGCCCTCAAATCTTCACGTCATAAGCGCAGTCACTCGAAAAGATGGCGTCCATTCCGTGCGGACCCTGTTCGAGATATGAACTTCCCGATAATTCGACTGACACAGCCGACGATACTTCTGTTGAAGGTTATGAACTCACCCGACAGCCCCGACCAGCATCCTGGAGTCACCCTGACACTCTTGCACTTCTGTCACCCGGGTCTCTATCGCCTGGGTCTCTAGAGTATATCGACAACACCGAGCCAACACCCGACGCACCACCTATCGACCCAGAGCCCCCTGCTGTCCGCAACAGAACCATGACAATGAACATCCCCCTCGACGACGTCGACCTCGTGCAGCTATTCCTCCGCCCGGACGGCTCCGTCAAGGGCATCAGCTTCAACTACGGGGACTCGGACCTGGCGGACCTCGGCTGCTGCATCGCCGAGCCGGGCTGCTGGTACGCCTTCCTCCAGCCGCGGTGGCTCCTCTTCACGCCCGCGCCGGGGGGCCACCGCGTCGGCGGCCGCGGGTTCTTCCCCGTCGAGTGCATCAGCTTCGGGAACGTCCGCGATCTGGGTGACGGGGTCGAGACGAACGCTGTCAGGATGGAAGGCTCGCTGGTGTTCCGCCTCTCCCCGGACGGGCTGGAGATTGACATGAGCGGTGATGTGGGAGTATATGGGACCGCGCCCAGGCGCGGCAAGAGGACCTTCGAGCGGGCGGCGCGAGCTGTCAAGGGCTGGCTTGGAAAGCACTGCGTTCTCTTTCGGCTGTCCAACAAAATGTCGAGATATTGGAAAATAGGCCAGCAGACTCGCTAACAAGAAAACGCGAAACGAAATCCAGTGGATGGGGTGCAAACGAATCAATGAGGTTTGAAAAAGGTCACGTGAAGTCCTACAGGGAAGACCACTATGGGATCATCTCCTCTGTGATAATCCTCTACATCATGTGGGATAACCTCCTCCGAGATGATCTCCACTGGTAAACTTCCTCTAAAATAAGCTTCCACGGAAAAGCCTGCTATGGGATCACTTGCGTTGGCAGTCGGGCGTCTTGAACGGAACTGAATTATTTAGCTGCGACTGGTGCATTCATCATTAGGATAAGCGCAAGAATGGGGTTTCGGAGGAGCATGGCGGAGGTCGGCAGGAGAAAGAAGCTTCATGGTTGTTCTGAAGGATGAACAGCGACATCGCAATTGACCCAGGGGTCATTTTTGAAAAACGTTTAATTGAATCTTCAGAGTACTTCGTTCAGAATTGAGTAATCATTTGTAGGAAAATATGCAATCCCTATTCAATCATCTACTTGTCCAAAGCGTCCTTGCAAACAATTCACAAGTGGCATCATAACCCGTACATGATGAGACGTAGTATCCCGCAAATCTCTGTATCGTCTGTCATGCTAGGAACATACACCAGGTACCATCTCACTTCCTGAAGTCAACTTGACAGCGTGGTCCACTCCTCAAGGATGTCACACCCAGCAGTCTGCCAGAATATATAAACTCTCTAAGCTGCACACTGGTAGCGCTTTTTATTTCTTACACAGTCACTCTCCAGAATCTAGGTCATAGGCTAGATTTCCTAGGCAGGATTGCTCAATGCCCTAGTAATGACCGTCATTTCGTCCTTCTTTTCCGTGACGTTGCCAATGCTCGTGTTGCTTTCATTCTCAGCCATCAACGCGCCGATACCTGTGCACTCGTACTTGCTGAACTTCCTCGCAGGCAGTCGAGCTAGGAACTACGAGGGCGTCAGCAATTCATCCGATGCATGTGCGCGTGACATGTAGCCAGCAGTGTGAAGTGGTCCCGCAGTGTTTCATCTTACCATCTCATCGATCTCTTCGAGCCTTCTGTCTTTAACTTCGGGGACATAGAAGTATACCCAAATAGCTCCTAGGACGCATCCGGGTGCGAAAAGATAAGCAAATTTGGCATTCCACCCCAGGGCGTCAGGGTTCAGGAAGTACTGTACGCTCAGCATGGATTTTCTTTTTATTAGAAGCGAGTTGAGTGCTAGAGGGAAAAAAAAACAAGACGCTTACCGGCGCAATAAAGCTGCAGACCCATTCTCCAAACGAGGCCACGCCGAAGGCGAATCCCAATGTCAAGGCTCGTAAGCGCTGCGACGGCAGCTCCCCACAAGTCAACCGCGAGAAGGTGAGTACCATACCAATGTAGCCTATGTTGAAGACGTGGAACATCGTGATTGTGACAATGCCGGATGCACGGCTGCCCGGAGAGGCAGTGTAGGCCGCTGCCATCACCACGTTACAAACTGCGCAAATAAACAGCCCTGTAACCAGCCATCGGCGTCTGTAGCCCATTCTTGTGATGAACAAGGTGTTCAGGATGGAGAACCCTAATGATGATGCTGCCAGGCCGACCGACTGCTCGAACGGTTTCTTAATGTTCGCCATTTGGAACATGTAAGTACCGTAAGCTGTGGATTCGAGGTCAGTGCTGGTCCAACGGTAACAACTGTGCATGTGAGATGCACTGGTGAGTGTGACTTACTTCCGTGCCAAGTGATGCCGGTGATAGGATTGAGCAGAGCCGTGCCGATCACGAGCAGGGCCCTTCTCCGATCCACGGGATGCCGGAAAACGTCCATGAATGCCACGCCCCGTGCGAGACGTTTTTCCTCGTCGATGGCTGCTTTCATATACGATAGCTCGATACTGATGTTTTCTTCGGATTCAGACTTCGGTTTGAGGGCCTTGAGCGACTTTCTCGCCTTGTTTTCTTTATTTTGGAGCAACAGCCACCTTGGCGACTCTGGGACGATGAAGACGCCGCCGAGCATGAAGATGACCGGAATGAAGAGCGACGCCCCTAGAGGGATTTGATATTGTTGGCGACCGGGAAGCTTGGCTGAATAATTGGAGATGATACTTCCGGTTAGACTGCCTGGAGTTGTTCGCTGGTAAGAAAAAATTGCTTCTGACTCTTGGATGGCGGGAGTGACGTCTTCAAGAGCGATTTTGCCTACCAAAGACTAGAACACTTCCAGATATTGACAACACGAGGCCACGATACCTAGCCGGTGCACATTCCTGGTAACATGATCAGCGTGTGTTGCTTTGCCAGATGGGGTGCGCGAGCGGACCTGCAGATAGAGATTGAAAAACGTGTAGAGGAAACCCTGAGCCACCCCGACGAGAAATCTCGCAGCGTACGCGCCGCCGATCGTATCGACCACCATCGTGAGAATGGTCGCCAGGTTGAGAAAGGCGCAGCCGACCCAGATCGATGCTCTGCGACCAATGTAGTGCGATACCACACCCGAAAATGCACTGGAGAGGATGTTTCCCAAAACCAGGAGCGTGCCGAAGAGCTGTTGGCGGAGAGGCGAAATGTTGTACCCCATAGGGGTTGAAGGGTCGCGATTCCCAAAGACCTATGCCGTGGTGTTATATCCACACCTCTTCGGACAAGGGCAAGGACTCGGAAATTGGAACGTACTTCTAGGAATCCAGGCATTGCTTGGAGAGTATCGAAATTGATTGTCTCCCAGCCATACAGGAACGCCGTAGAGGCCACGAGAGAGCAGCTCAGTAGGCACCTCCAATGGTCCATCATGCCGTATTGTTTTGCTACTGTAGAATCTTTCATTTCGCCAGAATGATGACAGGAAGCTGTGTTTCTTGGTTTCATTGAATTCGCGTGAAGAAGTGTGGTAACAAAAAATAAACAGTTGAGGCGGGAAGAAACGAGCCTCCCAGATTCGGCACTGCTCTTTTATCACATTTGCCGTCACAGGGTACCCCAAAGTTTGCACAACCATTCAAGCTCATGCTTCCCGGGTGGACGAAAGTTAAGGCGGGCAAGGAAGTGAAACCTCGCACCTAAAAGCTTCTGTGGAAGCCTGAAAGCGAAAACCCATCTTCGACGCAGGTCAAATCTAATTTGAGTGGTCGAGAACCCACATTGCCATAGGGCCACAAGACCTCTCGGTGCTCGGGACTCCTGAGCTGCGAGGGAACTTCCTGCCATATAGACTGGCTCGTTAAATTGAAAGTTTCGCTGATTTTGGTTTCATGCAGACGATACTGCATGATGCGTGCTTCCGCTGGAGTCTCATCGTCGTATTTCATCTGATGTGACACCTGTAGACTGGCAACAAATTGAGGATGCCGAGAGCTTTATAAGGAACACAATATAGATTTCTCAATGAGGCAACAGGAACGGGTTGGCCGGGATAATCTGCTGCACCCTCTCGAATAACCTTCTCTGAGATAACCTCTAGAACAACCTTCTCTTGGATGGCAAACCTGGAAACCTCGTTGTTAAAACAACGTAGCACCAACCAATCATCTCTCTGGCGGACTTGGTGGCACTCACGGCGTGGCCACGCAGGAGTGGACCAATGCTATGCGCCCGGTGTCTTTGTCGCACTGATATGTACGACACTGTTGTATACCAGGACCTCACCAAGACTTGGCCCGAAATCCTCCCAAGTCCGGGTCAAGTTGGGTGGTCACCATTGTGACTGTGGGCTTTGATCGGAACATGTTGAGAAACGAAACAGAGACAACAAAAAGTGACATGAACGTTGCAAAGTTGGTTGTGGCTGTACTGCACTGAGTTGTTGCGCGATTATTGTGCTCAGTTGGTGCGCCTTCTGCGTCACTCCTGCAGGTGTTCTGTGCGAGAAGCCCTGTCAGCCGGAGACCCCGGAATCACCTGTTGTGAGCCGACCGCGGAGGATTCCGCGCCCGAATTGCAACCTTGCCGCGGCGTGAGTGTGACTTGTTGCATATTTGATAAGAACACCTGCGCCGTACTCGCAGCGCCATGATGATCAACCCTGATCAACCCTCCGCGAACCAGAAAACACCATGAGCACGGGGAAAGTGTCGCGATTTAAAGCACGAGACGGGGCGCGGGGTCGGCCCGCTGAAGCCGCACTAGCATTTCCGGATCGGGACACGGGCGGGCCCCGGAAGCCACCGATGGATCACCCCTTTGCGAATCACCCGAGTCACTGTTCGAGAGGGAAGGTCGGGAAGCGAACGTAAGACATGGCCGAAAGGAGCTGACTGCGCTCTCCACATGACCACGAACAGGTGATATATAAACCTTCTGTCGCCGATGTTTTGTGTCCCCCGGGGAAGTGTTCAACGCTGACAGTCCCGCAAGCAGAGCGACATAGCAATAACAGTCAGCGCTCACTTTCTATCCAACAATATCTTCCGTCCTAGACACCACTGCTCAACAATTTCTTGCTACATGGCCCCCAAGGTTGTCGACGTCTTGATCGTTGGAGGTGGGCCAGCAGGGTTGACCGTCGCTAGCACTGTGTCACGCCAGCTGCAGACCGGAATTCTGTTTGACTCGGGCGTCTACCGCAACGCACGCGCGCACCACCTGTACGGCGTCTTAGGATTCGACCATATTTCTCCGGAGACGTTTCGGATGAAGTCCAAGGGCGAGATACTGAGACGCTACGACACGATCGAGTTCAAGAGGGCGTACATCGAAGGAATCAAGAAGCTGGAGAATGGCAACTTCCAAGCCACGGACGGGTGGGCCAACGTTTACGAGGGGAGAAAAGTGGTGCTTGCTACCGGGGTGAAGGACGTTCTCCCCCAGCTCGAGGGGTTGGATTTCTGCTGGGGCCGAGGAGTGTGAGTGAGCACCCAAAGACAAGATCGTCGAGGCTGACTCGTTTCCAGGTTTCCTGATCTTTTGTGCCACGGATATGAAGACCAAGGCGGATCGGCCGGTTTATTTGCCTTTGCCATGTTCGACAACGTAGAAGCTGTTTCTGAGATCGGGAACATGGCGCTGCAACTCTCAAAGAACCTGCGGATCTACACAAATGGCGACGAGGAATTCGCGTCCAAAGTCCAAGCCAATGCCTGGAGACCAGATTTTGAGTCGAGAATTACCATCGAAAATCGGCGCATCAGGAGTCTTAGAATGCTGTCAGATGATTCCTCGCAACTCCTCGTGACACTGGACGATGGCACACAATTTGAAGAGTCCTATGTGGTGAGTCAAAACGAGAGAGCACGATGAAACAACCTCGCAAGAGTGTAGTTCGTTCTAATGAAACCTTTCAATTCTGCAGGTTTACCATCCGCCTATTGAGCTCAATGGTCCCTTTGCAAAGCAGCTCGGCCTCGAGATGGGTACGCAGGGAGAGATCAAAGTCAGCCTACCTTTCAGCGAGACCAGCGTGTCCGGTGTGTTCGCTTGTGGAGACGCAGCGTCGCAGACACGGATCGTGCCGAATGCGCTCTATGGCGGTTCTCTAGCTGGCCGTGGTTTGATTGCACAGTTGCAAGCGGAGAAAGCGACAACAAAGTGAGGTTATGAGACATATACGCGATAAATGAGGCTCAATGATATCAGTTCTCAGTGTGAAAAAGATGCATTTCGTTGAAGAAATAGACAAGAGGTTTTCGGAAGGGAATAGAAAAATACACTTGGTTACTCTCTCTCACTGGGCCGTAATACGGTGTTTGCTTTCCTCATTTGACTGCCAATTGATGCCTGTAACAGACGTAGCATTGTGCTCATCACAGTCTCGGACTTATTGCCTGCCTTTCTTAAGTTTTCAACTCCGGCACATCGGATGCGTAAGCTACCTCTTGGCCTTCCTATACTCCTCAGCTTCATCCTCGACCGACTCGAGCCAATGTTTCCTCCACCCGTTCAACATATCATCCCTCCATACAAACTTCGGCAGGGTCCTGACCATTGACCAACTCAACAGGCTCTCTGCTCTTGCGCCATCCGCAGAATCAAGTAAACCGACTGCCAAGTCCATCATATCAGTTCTGTCATCCACGGCGTAGAACACGCTGGCCGAGCAGCGTGAGCAGAAGTATCGCTGTACGTCTTTTGAGCTAGCATAACATGACAGCGTACCCAGCCTTGGATCTCGATCCGGTCCCTCTTTTTCAACAGCCGCCTTCAGATCTTTTGTATCGTCGGGGAAAATGCTATCGCTGCCGTTCGTATTGGGCGCGAAGCCAATGTGTCTGATGAGGACAAACGTCCATGTCCAGAAATCCACCCCAGCTGACAGCCTGCACGAGTCGCAAGGGTCGACAGAAGCCATGAGCTTCTTCGTCTCTGGATGGACGAACCATGGTAGCTCTGACTTGGCCTTCGCCATGAACTCTTCCTCTGCCTTCCGTCGCTGGAAAACGAGGTCGACACCGCCACAATGGCAGCGGATGGGAATTTCGGCAGCCAGGTTGCTTTGGATTTCAGCCACTGAGTTCGACGCTCCTGGCCAGTCGAATGCAACCTCCTCGCTTTTAGAAGGTAGACCCATCCACCTCCTCGCCTCCACGCCATCGCCGTTGGGTCGCCGCATCCACATGCTTGCCCCTCCGTCCTTGGTGTCACCCACGAAGACGTGGTTCTCGAGCCTCACCAGGCCATCCGGGCCATCATTGGACAACGCCCCAGTCATAACGCCATACTCGCCCCCCAGCGTACTGTAGGACTCACGATACTGCCCGCTGTGGATTTCGAAGAACATCGGGCTCGAGCAAGCCCCACAGAAGAGCACCGTGAGCTGCTTGGAGAAGCTGTATCTCTTGAGGGTCGAATCGCGGATCGCGTCGCCGTCGCCGGGCCAGCTTTTCAGGGCAGTGCTGTATAGCGCACCCGTGCACTTTCTACATGATGTGCAGTGGCATGCTGTGGCTTTCAGGGGGAGTGATGAGCGTGGCACCGAAGTGAGGAAGGTGTGCCGTTTGCAGAGGCACTGGGCTGTGATCTGGACTTGTTTGTCTGAGTTCACCATCTTTGAGATACTGGGCTGGCGCCGTCACCAATTGGACTCGTTTTGGTTGAAGCTCGAAAGGATGACAGAAGCATTGAAGGTTGCTATCGGCTGGTCGTGTGCATGTTGTTGTTGCTGCCTTGAGATGGACAACCCCGCGTGCGCCTTTGGAATGATAGGACGCCACAAGCGCCATAACCCGGCTCAATAGAGACGACTTTACGCATCTAATGGCTTGGCTCTTTTTGAGCCTACAAACAAAGCCGAATTCGACAACTTTCTTACAGCAATGCCAGGCTTACACTAAGCGTTTACTCTGTATGCTCCTGCGATTCATGTTGGATTGTGGGGGCTCTAGGAAGCCCACGTAGAATCAATAATGATACTAAACTAGGCCATATATGCGCAAGGGCGCACACTTAATCCCCGACAGCCCTCGGCCGAGATAGTCAAATGACTCACTAATTCGGGCTGCAACAACTCCGATGATCATCAACTTTTTAGATAATTTCCCATTGTCACGCCTACGCACTCAGTCAAAGTGCCAACTAAATCAACAACCTCATTCCTTCTCTGGCCACCATAACTGGAAGTTGCACGGGGCAAACCACTATATCCAAAACCAGACAACTCCCTTTTCGTTGAGGATCATTCCAGTCGGAACTATTGTTCCACAAGACTCTCCGCGGAGCTTCGTCACTCACCATGTCGACAACAACCCCAGCCCAGCCAAAGTGTACCCTGGAGCCTGCAAACCTCCGCGAGCAATCACAGGTCGACGAGCTCCTCCGCCAGCGCAAGATATGCGGCTGGAAGACCAGGCCAAGCGACATGGCCTCGTGGAAGGAGAGGGCCGAGGCGCGCACAACAACCCTCTTCTGGATCAAGCCGACCGCGCACCCAGACCTGCGGGTGGGCCACATCTCCCTCGACAGGGTCAGCGGTGACCCGTCGACCATCAAGATCGCAGACCTCTTCGTCCTCCCGGAGCAACGTGGCGGTGGCATCGCGCGAGCGGCCTTCCAGGCCGTGGAGGAGCTGGCCACGGTGGGGCCATATGGCTCCGAGGAATGCAGGACTCTCAAGATCGATACCCTGAGCCGCAAGTACTCTTACGACGAGGAGATGCGGCGCGAGTATACCCAGCTGACTGGGGTGGAGCCGAACCCGAAGGGGGCGACCAACGAGGAGTGGTATGGGCGGATGGGTTACGTTACGTACAAGGAGGAGCCGACATATCCTGAGGGGGAGAGCCGGCCTAGCGGGAAGCTCCTCCTGGCCTCGTTCATGAAGAAGGAAATACGTTGACAGGCCTGATGATTTGAATCAGGAGAGGTTGTTTGCTTCTCAGAGTCTTTCAACAGCATAGTATCTAGTAGAGCATGACGGCCGATTATACAGAGAACGCGTTGCTTTAGAGTTGCATCTACAATTATTGAGATATATGTAAGAATTTATAGTGCGGTTGTATTGTGCTCCCTTGACAGAGGATATACACCCACATGGAATCGAATACGAGGGAATAGAAAATATTGTATTTCAGGTATTACACTGTCTGACCTTTAAGTTACAGCACAGACTTCCGAGCCTAGATGATGCTGTACTAATCGAGCACATCTCTCTGACTTATGAGAAGTGAGACTGGGTTGACACGGATGAGATGCAGGCGTCGTTCTACCTTGGTCAAAGGCATTTCGACATCATATCTATTGCCTTTCTTGGGTTAAAACACAAACATGTTTGGTTTCTCTCTTAAGCCTTGGGCAAAGGGTCGATCAGAACCGCCGGCCCAGCAGCGGCAATCAAAGGCACCTTGTCCTGGAACACAATCTTGTTCCGCGCCGCAGCATAGCCCTGCCCGTAGGACTTCAAGAACGGCTCCGTAGTCTCGTAGAAGGCGCCCCGGGCCTGGCCCTTCTCGTCGCGGTCCCAGTACAGCCTGCGCAGCCACAGGTACAGATTCGGGTAGTCGTGGCGGATCGACTTGCGGTTGCACATGAAGACACTGTGGTAGGCGACGTCGAATCTGACCAGAGTGGTATACAGCCTGACGTCCGCCTCGGTGATGTGGTCGCCGAACAGGTACGGCTTCTTGTGCTGGGCCAGGATGCCCTCCAGCCGGTCGAGGGAGTCAAACAGGGGGTACAGGTTGGCCTCGTACGCCTCCTGGGTGGTCGCGAACCCGGTCTTGTACACGCCGTTGTTGACGGTGTTGTACACCCACTCGTTCATCTCGTCGATCTCGCCCCTCAGCCTCTCGGGGAAGATGCCGCCGCCCTGCTTCTCCTTTGTGCTCTCGCGCAGGTGCTCGGGCAGGAGGTCGTCGAACTCGGAGTAGAACATGCGGATGATCTCGGAGCTCTCGTTGTTCACCATGGTGTCCGTCATCTTGTCCCACAGCACCGGGACGGTGTAGCGGCCCTTGAAGTTGGGGTCGGCGTGCTCATACAGCTGCTTGATCTTGGTGAACCCCGGGTGCAGGGGGTCCTCCGCGGGATTGTTCTCGCCGCCAAAGACCCACCCCTCGGGGCCCATGTGCATCCTCAGCAGGTACAAGTCAATAATGGAGTCGAGGCCCTTCAGCTTGCGCACGATGATTGTGCGGTGCGCCCAGGGGCAGCCGGGCGACAGGTACAACGCATAACGGTTTGCTTCTGGCGGGTACTTGGAGCCCGGGGCTTTGGATATAAAGTTCCGGAATGTGGATGCAGGCCTGGTGAAGTGACCGTCCTTCTGGTAGGGCTGCTGAGCGTCAGTGAATGGCTCTTGAAGACTGGGTGGGCGGAATCTCACTTTATCAGTCATTGTAACTAGGTATGTAGTTATTCTGTTCTTGTTGCATGAAGTCTGCCAAAACTTGACACGGTTGTGGGGGTGTGTGAGTTGGCTCGAACTCTTGATATATTTGGCGTTGTTTCTGTTCCGCGGCCCCGCCCTCAAGCTTCGGAATCGCGACCAAAGCCGCTGTGATTTCGTATGCTTGGAAATCGTCCAACCCTTTGAGTTCCACTGGTCGCACGTCAGCAAGCTCTCGCTACTCGGCGCTGACAAATGAGACATTATCGGTGCTCATTCGCCCACCAAGCCGACATTGCATTCTCACACAGACCCTCGACCACCATTTCTGCCCACCCAGGGGTTTGCTGGCATCAACACGTTCCGAAGGTCTAGAATGAATTTGTCAACTAACACGCATACCCGAGCATGGAATTTGCTGGCAATGGTCCATGATTCTATTATCTCGACACGCCAGTCTTTCATAACTTGATCTTGCGAGCGCCATAACAAATCATCGGCAGTTCAATGGTGATAGACAACCAGGCTTACATGATGGCACTCAAGTCAGGCAAAGAATCTAGAATCGACAAACGGTCAAAACTCCGCCTGCTCATGCACAACTTGTTGTAAATAATCTCAGTCTCCTGAATTCTTCCCAAAAGTAAATACTCGATTCAGACTCCGTGAAATGGTGACTGGAGCCAGGTTCTGTACAGTGTCTGAAGTCAATCCCTGCACGAGCTTGATCCAGACGAGTGCAACAGAGGTGACATTACCACTAACCACCACGGATTGCCCAGCTGACACTTTGAGGCTCAGGTGAACTCTCTCTCTCTCTCTACCCCAAATCATGCCGTCTTGATAACGACCTTGGAGAAGTGCTGCTGCTTCTCCAGCCTCTCGAAAGCGGACTTCGCATCTTCCAAGCTGAAGGCAACGTCATCCAGCGCCGGCCTCACCTGCTTCTGCTCCAGGAAGCGCACCATATCTCTGAACATGCTGCGAGATCCAAGATAGATGCCGCGGAGGACGCATAGCTTCCACAGCGCGCTCATCACGTCCGGGATCTGCTCTCCGCCTCCAGCGCCCCCGATCATTCCGGCTACTGTGACCAGGCCGTGCAGCCGGACGGCACTCAGAGACTCGGCCATGGTCGTGGCGCCGACCACGTCGACAACGTGGTCAATGCCGCGCCCCTTCGGCGTGAAGCTTCTGGCCAGTTCGCCCCAGTTCGGATGCTCCTTGTAATTTATGACGTGCCGGGCGCCGAGGGAGAGCAGCCGGTCTCCCTTTGCGTCCGAGCTCGTTATCGCGACAACATTGGCACCTGCTGCTGCTGCGATCTTTAGATTGTCAGCACGCCGAAGGGTCTCGAGGCAAAGCAAAGGTCCATGACATACTTGCAGAGCAGCCACACTCACGCCTCCCGTACCCTGGACTAAAATCCAGTCGCCCTCCTTGACTTCCCTTCCCGGCATGCCCATCAGCGCGTTCCAGGCCGTAAGTCCCGAGCATGTCAGCGTCGCAGCCTCCTCGAAGGTCATGTGTGCTGGCATAGGGACGAGAGCGTTATGGTGGAGGATGACCTGTCGGCACAGAGTGCCATTCAGCTTCTGGCCCAGACCGGAGCAGACGTCTTCAAGGTTTGGCAGGGCGTCGTCCTCCACGTGCGGGATCATGTGTGTCACGACCTTCGCGCCGGGCTGCAGCCACTGCGAGGACTGGGGCACCGCAGAGCCAACCGCGAGCACCACGCCCGCGCCGTCGGAGCCGGGGATCACGCCAGGAGTCGCCGGGAGAGGGATTGCACTGGATGGGTTGCCCTTCTCTCGTGTCAGAGACAAGTTCTGTATTGGCGATGGACACCACTTACCCTGCAGATTGCGAGCTCCCTGTAGTTCAGAGACGCCGCATGGATCTCGACTAGAACCTCCTCCGGCCCGACTTGGCCAACCGTGAATGTGGCATCCGGCTCATAACGGAGAGAAGAGATTCCTTCTTGGGCAGAGTCTAGAACCCAACGCCCGGTCTTCTGAGATATGCTGCCCATGATGCTGTTGTTGAAGCCGGAAAAGAGGGGGCCATGTTGACGAAGAAACCTCGACTATGCCAAATGGGTGAATCATCGATAAGGGGCAATCTTCTATGCGGGCGGATGGGAGTGGATCCTTCGAGGGCATGAGCGATTATTAAGCGGTCGGCGGATGCTTTTCGGCCGACGCCATCACCGCTTTTTGCACCCACCACAGTTAGACTTGTTTCCTTCATGACCCATTGCAAGGAACACCAATGCCTGTCCGATCTCATGGTGACAATAGTGGTATCAGCGACATGCTGGTGGTCCCAGAACACACATCGACTCCAATGTGAGCACTCTTCAGATCTTATCGTTGGTGCCCAGGATATGCAAGATTTGCTTCATATGCTCCACCTACGGCAGTCTCTAGTTCGGATCCACGCTGATGACGTTAGTATTGCTTTGATGCACACCGTTTCTTCTTCTACTGTACTACCATGGGTGGCTTACTTGGGTCATTCGGGCAAGGTACGCCTCATGGCAAGCAACTAAACGGCCAACACACAAGTCTGCCCATGCATACATGTCTATCATGATACAGTCAGTCAAGAAGAACATGAACGTTTGGAAATGCGCACCACGTGGAACAAGTCTGGGATGAGCCTTAAATTACTACATTATACCAATATGTACATCATCAATAAACAGGTTGGAATGACCAGCAGGTCATATACTAACAGGAGCCCAGCTCACGGCATCCTATACGACCCAGGCCTAGCTGCTTAGAAGGTGGCAGCAGCCAGGTTGCCACTGAAGGTAGAGTCCTTGAAGGGGACCGTCGCCGCCCCAAAGTCCACAGTCTGCAGGGCATTCTTGGCCGCGGCCGGGAGGCTCTCCCAAGCAATCAGCGGCTGGGTGCCGCCGACCGCCGTCGTGAGACCCAGCTGGTGGTTGACCGGCCAGGTGCTCTTGTACTCGATCAGCGGCTTGGTGCCGGACAGGGTGTACCCGCTCGTCGCGCAGTTCCAGTCGCCGTGGGCAGACGGGCACACGGCGGCGATGTTGCTCGCGGCCGTGGAGGTCGCCGACTTCAGCCAGACGATGACGCCCTCCCATTCGTGGCGGTGTCCCAGGCCGTCCGATGGGGAGTCCTTGGGCATGTACCTGGTGGGGAGTGTCAGCCTGTCCTTGATGGCACGTGATCCGGGAAGGGGAACATACCATGAGTACATCAGACCGTAGTAGCCGTTGGATGTGGTTCCGCGGACGTAGACCTGTCCTGTGCTGCTTGAGCACTGGCCATTTGATGCACCTGTCGGGTTGAGTCCGGCACTGCGAGTAGTGTAGATTAGATCCAGCCCCTAGCACCTTTGATCTGCACGACACCGTCGATCCTGTAGATCGCGGGAGGCCGGTCAACCGCTCAGGGGAAAGAAAGAGAGACGTACTTTGTGTCCCCCGCAGCGTTCACGGCTGGGAATGGGACACAGCCGTTGACGACCTTGAGGAAGGGCTTGTAGGCGAGGTACACGTCTCCTGTCGTGCCCGAGGGAACAGTCTCGGCGAACCCAACGACCTTGTCCGAGTCGATAGGGGCGCGGCGCTCGATGGGGCTGGCGCTGACGGCCGCGGCCGCAGCAATCAGAGAGACGAGAGACCGGAGGACACCCATGATCAGAGAGGCAGAGACTACCGCGTCTGCGTTTGCGTTTGCGGGATCGAAGAGTAAAGGCAACGGACGGCGTGAGGGCGAGGACTGCTGGAGATGCAGCCCCTCACCTCCAGGCCGGGATAGGTAGGGCTGCCCATCTTTATACACTGGTAATTGGACATGCACGTGTATGATTATTAGGTAGGCAGATCACCACCATCGTCCTTTCCGAGCGCAGGCCTGCACCGCACTTGCATCGGCAGTGTGGTCACATCGCGGGTGCTGGTAACAGGGGCCCTGCCCCGGAGCAATGCCCCTGGCCGGTTAGGGATGAGCCGGCCAGGAAGAGGACCCACGATCCGCGGACCAGTTCGCCCAAATACTGTCCCACGTGTGACAGGTGGAGCGAGATCATTTGGACGCTGAATCAAGCACACCCAGACGCCGTTAAGCTTAAAGCAGCAAACCAACCCGTCATGGCAGCGATGCCGATGGAGATGCGCGGGCGGTGAAATGGGCGGGCACCTCCACTGCACGTGTTCACCGGTCCTTCATTTCTCGACTGAGCGCCCGGGGCCCTTCTCCTCTTTGCGGCCCCCGCGACCTTCCTGTTGCGCTCTAGGATCTCTGGGGTCTCTGGGACGAGATTGGCCCCCCTCCCGCTTCTTGGACGGAACCTCTTGGACGGAACCTCTTGGACGGCCGGGGGGGGGGGGGGGGGCAGCCTGCATCAGGAAGAAACGAACGCCCAGGAGGTATCATTGATCGGACCTCCATACATTATGCTGCCGCCAAGCAACCGCCTGCATTAATGCCCGGTTTGTAGCTTCTGAAAGCCGGCTTGCATCCCGAGATCGACAGAACCAAACACGTTGAGGTTCGAGCCCGCCAGCGAATGTCGACTTCTGTCGCGGGACCCAAAGCCCCAACCTACAATTGCGGTCGAGCACGCCCGAGTCAGACAGGCCGAAAACGCGTATAAACTCGCGATCAAAACCAATAATTGATTCGCTTCACGGGCCCCATCTATGGATCTGTCCATCATCTCCCGCACAGTGGACCGAATCGACGGGATCCGTCTTATTACCGCTCGGAACCTCCCGTCGCTCAAGGTCCTCAGCTCTCTCGGAATTACATCTACCCATGACTAGTCCGCACCACGCGCCGTTACCTATACAGTAGTAAGCTGTCGCAAGCAGCGCGACAAGCCCGTTTGAGTCAGTCTCGGAGTTAGAGCCATCTCGGAATATTGAAGAAGGACTGCTCTCGGAAGCTTTCCGAGGAGAGACAAGCTTATCTGAGAAAACGTCTTATATTGTTTGAGCAGAGTATTTATCAGGCATGATCAATGGAGGCTCATCTTAAGACAACAAAATATTTCATTTGCTTAAGAAGGCGGCAATATCTTAGGTGCTTTGGCTGCATGGTCTGTGGTTGATTATGAATCCTTTCTACATCTGTTGAGGAGCACTTTATCATCATTGCCTGCTGAATTCTAAGCCAATGCAGAGTACATCTGCCTCTGGGCCCCTGGACCTGACTCTGATATTATGAGAAAGTCTAGGGACTATAATCTGTACTGGATCTGCCAACAACTGGTGGTAGATACTCCAGCAAGTGACTCCCACCGTGACGAACACTAAGTAGTAGTTGTAGGCGATGGCAAGTAAATCGGCAGCAAAATACCATCCCAATGTATAAATACTGGTGTGATTCCATTTAGTCATGCCCACACGTATCTCCACTGCTACTGTCCTTGTTCGTCTCATTTCGTCCCTTTATCACCTATTGCTGTATACACAGCACTACTATGATGCTCGGCATCTCTTCCCACTCGCCTAACGAAGCATTGGCGCTGTGACGTCTGTATTCGTTGTCAACACCCAGCATGGCGCTTCCCCTGCTGTCATTTCTAATCACATATATATTAAGAGTGTCAGGTAACAACACCACCACATGTGTGCCTGGGGTGCCGCTGATCATCAAAGTAGAGGCTTGCAACTCAGTCTTTGACACAGTGATTTGTTGAGGTCATTATTGTCCTAGTGATGATGGCGTCTGTCCAATTGAGACTCCAGCCCTTGTCAAGCATATCCAGTCACTCAGAAGTAGTACGAATATTAAGAGCTTAGATGGTTGGCATTTACAGATCCAGTTAAATTGGGCTCACACCGCAGTATTTGTATAAAACTCTCTCCTACATAAACACCACAAGTATACTTTATCACACAAGTTCATGCAATTGGTTGCTGGTTGCTGGTTTATAAGCAATGCCCAGCATGCAAAATCAGCTCCTAAATCTGCAGTGGATATCTTGCTCACCCATTCCTAAAAATATACAAGGCCATGTCTCAACCATGCCGACATGTGACGAACGGCGAAATCACAGAGCTGGTGTGATCCGGTGCGGCTGCGAAATCACAGACTTAGTTCCAGCCAAAACTCTGCAACGCGTTTGCTCTCCCAAAGTGTGACGCGTTTGCTCCCTAGGCCCTCGAAGATTCGATGCCCCGCCTTTTAGAGCCCATGATCCAAGTGTAAACAAATCAGCTCTTCACCCTGACTACCATTCCCGCGGTACGATGAACAGTTGCATTCACTGGATCCTCGAGTCACGAACCACCCCAACGAGTGTTTGTGGCATAGATTGCAGACAATCCAGCTTCGTCTTTTTCTCTCCTCTGCGTCGCTGCTGTGCAGGCAATGTTATGCCTGATTGTCTGGCTCACCACAACTTCTACTCACTTCACTATCATCTTTCAAGCACAAGGTTGACTCAAGTTTTTGCCTAACATTTCCTGCAGACGCAACACTCTGCGCCGCCTCTTGTAAATGAAACAAAATGTCACCTGAGGACGCCCAGCAAGTCATACACCAATGGGTGTATTTCTCCGTGTACCAGGTTGCGAACAATCGCCCCATACTCCACGATGGATGCGTCCAGAACATTTGTGACGCACTGTTTGGTCCAGAGTGGAACCAATACACAAACGAGGAGCAGCAGGCCAAGAGAGACATCATCTGGGCGGAGTACAACAGGATGTTCAGGGACTATCTGCCTATGCTTCAGCAATTCCAACATGACACCAACGAGATCTTGAGGCTTGACGAAGCAGCTCTCGCCACCCTTCTCAGGAGGCCCAGCAATGATAGTGCCAGCAATGATACAACTAGTGGTACGAAGACCAGCCCTACAAAGACTAGCCCTACAAAGACTAGCCCTACAAAGACCAGCTCTACAAAGACCAGAGCTATGAAGGTTAGAGATACGAAGATTAGAGCTATGAAGGCCAGCGATGCCTTTGACGAGCCGATCGACGAGTCGATTCTCACGACTGCGTTCGCAATCGAGAGAGACGAGGCTGCCCGCAAGAACCTGGACAAGTATTACGAGCCCTGTCAACAGGGACGCAAGGACTTGATCATCAGACGTGCTAAAGAGCCAGAAGGTAACATTGACCTCTTCGACCACAAGGCGTAAGTTCTGTTCCTGTCTCCACACCATGCTCTACAGCATACAACATAGATTTCCTCGGTTGTGTTTTCTCTACCTCGGAGTTCCTCCTTCGCCTAACGTCAATTTCTGCAGCGTACCCTTGAATGATGACAAGAGAACCAAGAACTGTCCCAAGTGTGGGAAGTCCGTCACCTCCAATGGCATCAAGCGCCATGTTCAGATCACTCACGAGAAGGACCCTCGCTGGGTCATCTACTGCCCTGCGCCCGGATGCAAGTATGAGTGTTGGCGCGGAGATGCCACCATTCTGGCACACATGGCCTATTACCATGAGGGTCTACACAGGGAGATCTTTGGCGAGGAGGATGTGCAAAAGCAGGCCAAGGCAAGGGCAAAGGGAAACGAAGGTGTCAAGGCAAGGCGTTTGGCGAAGATTGAGGCCGATGCAAAGGCAAAGGACGGCAAGTCCGCCGTCTCGGAGAGTGAAGAGCAGAGGGTCAAGGAGTCTGAGCTGGCCGAGGATCACCTGAGAGGTGAGGCACTGGAATTTGAGGTCATGCCTCACGAGGACTTGTATGACGAGGTCATGTCTGAAGAGAACATGCCTACCCAGCACACGCCTGTCCAGCACATGCCGACCCAGCATGTGCCCAACCTGTACATGCCAAACCCGTATGTACCAAACCAGTACATGCCCACTCAGAGCATGCCCAACCAACATATGCCTAACCTGTATGTGCCAACCGAGTATATGCCCAACCAGCACATGCCCAACCAGCATATGCCAAGCCAACACATGCCAAACCAGCGCATTCCCGATCAGCATATGACCAGCCAATATATGCCAAACGGGTATGCGCCCAACGAGCAGATGTTGGATGAAGAAATATCTGATTGGAAATGGGCAACCAGAAGATGATCCATGTGGATATGGTCAACGAGTACATGACTGTCTCTTCTCTTGAAGCAGTTCAGATTGTCAGTTCTGGCGCATTCCTACCTAGGTAGCCCTCAGATGATTGTGGAGTCCTTAATCACTACGCAGGACCAAATATAATCGATTTTGACTTGATCCACTGCAGTAATGAGTGATCCACTGCCATGAACTCCAAACTCAGAATGGACTTTTTACCTGGGACACTATCACATCAGATGATCTGCCAGCTCAGCTCCATACGGGCAGTATTTCTCGAAAGAGTTTGGCATATATGACACAGAGATGCGACTGATGGGTAGCAACCTATAAAGCCCACGACTGAAAGCCTTTTTCCCACCTAGTACATAGCCGCCCAGAAACATACTAACAACGCAGTCCAACCCAGCCTACCATTACTGCCAGCCTGCCATGCGCCACTGCCAACAACACTGCCGCCTGAAGAAGCATTGCTATTTCCACCACCAACGACCCCTCCCTGTGCAATTAGAACCGTGCCATTCCCCATATCGACATCCGGCTGAGCAGTGTTGTTCGTGTCAGTCGTGAACGGAGCCAAAGACTGGAAGCCCTCCACGCGCCCGAGGAGGACCTCCATGCTCCTGAACGCAACCTGCGGGGCATCCATGGCGAGGAAGTGCCCAGCCGGGGCAACAGCCAGATAAGTCAGCCCGCGTTCCGTATGGGCGGTCCCGAGGACGCCCGCACCTGCGACGGTCTCGAAGTTGTCGTTGACGTGGTACGGGATGAAGAGCGGCTCCGTGGGCCGGGTCTGGAAGCCCAGCGTGCCTCCCCACGTCATGTTCTGGATGGAGAGCAGCGTGCCGTCGGAGATGAGCACGAAGTCCTGGGAGCCGTGGCCCAGGATGACGTTCTGGGTCCGGTCAATCACGTTTGGTATGACAGGCTGTGACCCGGGGCCGTCCACGACGGAGGTGTCGGTGCCGTTGACGAACACGGGGTCGTTCGTGCAGAATACCCACTCCTTGTCGGGCGCGTGGATGACGGCCTTGACATCGGGGCGGTTGAAATAGGCTGGTCCGGAGCCGTCTGGGATGTACGCGGTTCCATCTGAGAAGCCTAGTGGGTCGTACTTCACAGGACACAGGCTGGTGATTGTGTAAGGACTGAAGCAGGGGTTGACCTCAGCAGCAGCGGCGAAGACATCGTTGAAGAGACCACACCCTTCGAGGGGGGTAACCTGGTCGGACTCGACCCCGGGCAACGCCGATGGCTGAACTTCGGTAGCCGGATAGACTATGTATTTGTTCAAATAGTCCTGGTATCCACACGAAGTTGACCTGTTCTGCATTGATGCTGTGAACGAGTCGTTGAACCCAAACACATCGGACCAGGCAGTCGCAAAAGACGATACCGGAATGTCCTGGGGAATTGGATTATTAGAGTACAGGCCGTCAAAGACCTGCATGCCCCTGACGTCGAAGTACTGCGTGTCGTTGGCGTCGAGCATGCCCGAGGCGATGTAGGGACAGTACATGCCGCTGTACGAGGAGCCTGTGATGTACACTTTGTAACCTTGCAAGGCGAACGTGTCAACAAAGTTCCGCCAGAAACCCTTGAACTGGTCTGCTACGTCGAATTCGTTTCTCGCAGTCACGTTGCCCTGGGAAAATCCGCTCCCGATAGGTTGGTCGACCCAGACCATATTGGTGAGCCTGTGCCAGCTCCACTTGTTCCGGACGGGCTTGAAGACGCCCGGCTGCCAGAGGACAGGGCCGTTCTCAGACAGCAGCTCGCCGACGGAGGAGCATCCAGGCTGCATGCGTGTCAGTATTGGAAGTCAATGCCGCTAAGAAAGTGAGTAATTTGGCTGGCAAGAATCTTACCCCGCCTGTCAACCATATCGTAATTTCGTTGCCGACTGTCTGGTTCTCTGATGGGAAGAACCAAAAGAACAACTGGTTGGTGTCATTCGTATTCGTGCTGATGGGCAGTGACCCGGCGTAAGACTCGCCGACATCGAAATCGACATTTGGCAGAGCGCTCCCATTCACAGAAAATTCTGTAGTTGAGTCAGTCTCAGCGACACGTCTCAATAGTGATATCCTTCCACTTACTTTCCGTCTGTGCATTCAGGAACTTGCTTGGTGCAGGAGATTGCTGCTGGCGCGGTGATAATGCCTGCTCAGCTAGTGGCGGTCTCATCTGGTTGAGATTCAGAGTGGCGACAGCCACACTGGCCTGAACAATGGCGAACCAACGCATGTTGGATGTGCTTCTTCCTTCCCTCCGGGAGAAGGAGGCCCTGTGATTGCTCTGCGCACGGAGAAGGGGGGCGACGGAGAAGCGGGCTTGGACGGGATAGTGGGGCCCAGCGTCTTTTATCTCGAGGTCGACGTCTGATTAGAGTTGGGCAAGGCCTCCCTGTTCGGCTCGGGAATCCGTGCACAGCTTGGGATGCTGAAGAAGTTGGGACTCTCACCCCCGATGCGGTGTTGGCCCTCGAGCTGTAAGCCGAAACCACAATCACAGACTCCGCACATGCAGGGGGCCGCTGTGATGACGGGTCCATCATCAGGAACGCCCGAGTTGTGCAGGGTGACATTGAGCTGACAGTTGTACCACTGGGGATCGCCGGTAGGAATGTCCCCTCAAACGTCCCCGCGAGGTCGAGTCTCTTAGCGTGGTCGGAGATCAAACTCGGTTCATGTTTCGTCTTGTCACTCCCGCCCAGCTCAATTTTCGCATTAAAAACCAAAAGCTCTACGCGATAACCTCTTGTGAGATAAACTCCTATGAGATAACCTCCTGTGGGATGATCGTCTGTATCCTGTGAGATGACTCCCCTGGGATGACCTGTCACTGGGTGTTTTCGAGCCTTGTTCTTGCAATACGCTTTGGAATTATGTCTGCAGTTTGATAGAGAGTAGTGGACAGGTCGACATGGCTGCGTGAACTTGTCTTCCCACCCAGATGTCTGAAGATAAGGCTACTATCATTCATACTCCTCCACGTCTCAAGCTTGCCGGCCACCCTCATCCAGATCGAGAGAGAGCAGCAGCAAACATTGAAGATGCTTGCCTAGTATTAATCCAACTGAAATGAATCTAACGAGCGATGGTATCAGAACAAAAAGCTTCGACTTGATCTAGTTGAAAAGAATCGCCACAGGCCCCGAATCGGGTGCACCCTCATCAACCTGGCCCGAAGATTACATGCCGGGAAGTTTGGGGAGCCCTGCGATATGTTAGAATTTGGCTTGCAGCAAGAGTGTCAATACGTACAGCCGTCAGTCTCCTCCTGAACCGTTTGTTTGATGGTGCATTGATTGGCAACGCTCATCTGCTGCTTCGTGATGGAGCCGCAGCCATCATAGAAGCACTCCGACTTGTTCATGGCGCGTTGAAGCGAGTCTCCCTTCCAGCCAAACATGTAATCGGCGTGGGTGCCGGCGGCGGTACCCTCGAAGCTCCATACGTAGGGGTTGGGTGTCCCCGAGGGCCACATGCTGTTGAACTTCGAGGTGTCCCAGACAGTTTCGAAGGCGACCTGCAGTACAATATTCAGCATTATTCTATACGAGACCACGAATGAACCGATGGAATAAATGAAGAGCACGTACCTGTGGCATGCGGACAGGATGAGTTGATGGGCACTTTCCTGCGTTGACGAACCCGTCCTGGGTGATGGAGTTGTACATGTGCGACTGGTGGTCTGGACTGTCAAGGTTCTTACCGTCCCAGCATCTAGATACAATTAGTACAGGCTGAGAGTAGGTTGATATCCAGGAATCACTAACGCAGGGAAATGCTGTGTGACAAAGATACCGCCAGGGCATGCCGAAGTGGGAAAGTCTTTGATCTCCGGGCCTCTGCCGCCACCACTCTGCAGGCACTGGTAGCGCAAGCCGACGTGCTGGTTGGAGGTAACACTCGGGCTTCCCACCGTCATACGGAAGCCCTATGATATGTTAGATAATAGCTCTCGACAGCCACAGGAGGATTGGTGCACGTACTGGTGGGAATGTCTTGACGGGTTGATGTGCGATGTCGTCCCGGATCAAGTCCGTCTGGCTGTAGTAGACAGTAAGTCCACCCTTTGTGCCGGAGTAGCCATCGAGGTTACCAGGGTTGACAGGGATAACTGGCACACGGTGGTAAGAGCCATTGGTGGGGTGCTTGAAGTACAGAACGGCCGTCCAGTAGTTGGAAAAGTCCTCTGACATCTCGCAAGTGGTGCAGGTAGCCCTTGCACCAACGTCTCCCTCCATGGTGGCATTGAATGCGTTTCCGCCCACAATGTGGTGGACATGAGAGGCCGGGACCGCGCCTGGCTGGACAACAGGGTCCAGACGTTGAATCGTCAGAGTCGAGCATTGGAACCGAAGGCCGGCCTGAACAGGCGCGACGAGAGACAGCGCTGCTGCGGAGAGCCACTTCATCTTGGCGGTAGATCTTGATTCGATACTGGTAACACTTGGGAGACAGAAGCTTGTGGAAGCAGATGTGCCAGGCAGGGGCAGCCTGACCTTAAGCTATTCTTATACGGCTGGATTTAGTCCAAGGCGCGTCATTTTGGTTACTCGTTCCTTGTTGTTTCACTGTTTAATAAGAAATGAATCAATTTTTAATCTTTGGTCGGATACGGAACCAAACACGGAGGTTGAAGAAGGCTCCGGCAGATCGCCAACGAATCAATCGAGGTCCGTATTAGCCGGATGTCCAATCCGGTGACACGGAGTCTTCATTTATATGAGGTTGTATTGTATTTCCCCGCGTAGGTATCATGGGAGGATGTTCACCTCTCGGCAAATTCCCTATGTGTCTTGATCGTAGAGTGGTCACCTTCTGTTGGGCTCACCAATATGCCGAGCCCACCAGGTGAGCATCCTTCCGGAATAGGTACGATAAGGCCGGATAAATCAACTGACCAAGACAATTTTTAGACACGGCACGCTGTCGATTTGATGTCGTCTTGCAGCATGTGATGGCACGTACCAAGTAGTGTGAATAATCGGACCGAGAGACGGTCAGATCAATTCAATGTTTGCTTTCGAGACCCGATCGAAGCACGATCCAACTGACTTGTAACTGGCGAGCATTTAATGAGGCTGCCAAGGTGGCCAAAAGTTACCCCTGTTGACATGCCGGGCGGCGGGACGGATTGTTGATTTTCCAGAGGAATGAAGTTGGAAGATTGTTGTCCCAAGCGGACTGCAAGAGAGACAATATTCGATATCTAACTTTGCGAGCACGAAGTGGTATCTACGCTTGCCCATGAAGTATTGCATCAACAGTCATAACGTTGTAGACACTGGCCGACATGGAAGAATTGAGACGGACGAAAAAGGACAGCTAGGGCCAGGTTCCACCGACTGACCTGGTTGTACAAGCAATTTGGGCGCCCCTGAATCTTCTAGGTTGCTTTCTATCAGAACGTTAGTCTACGCCTTCATGACCTCCATCGCCACCGTCATCTAGCCCATCCAGACGGTCTTACCTTCTGCTGTCAAGATCATGATGTGCCACACATTGGCATTAAATGGTAACCCTACGGCGCAACTCTTCGGCTACGGGACCTTGTTAATGTATGGCTTTAGTATGCTTCCCGGGCCGCCAGGTTTGTGCAATGATCGATGTGCATGCTAAAACCAAAGGCGCCTCTACGATCAACCCAACTAGATGATGTTTCGCAACCTTCGTCTATTCCTACGCACCTGCGATCTTATCCTCTCTTCGCTGTGAGAGATTCTTAAGATCCTCATACCAGTGGCTACCAGGCACTGGTCCATACCTGAACGTACCTAAAAATAGGTACGAGACAATCGCCTTCATTGACCGCCCAAGTCCGACCATCCCGTGTGAATTTTGTATCAAAAGGTTGTACCAAGGGAGGTAGACTTTAGCCTATATAAGGTTCCTCATACGAATATGTGCCACTGAAAGTCTATTCTACGCGAAGTTGGGGGTCTCTGCGATCTGTACAGCCACTGACATTGCCAGCCTGCCAGCCTCGAAGACTTGTTGCTGTGCAACATAAATATATTGCACAGGAATGTGTGTGCTGAGAACGATCGGTAAATAGTAGATAGTGTATTAAAAACTCCGTGACGGCGCGGTATGAATGCCATTGCAAACAAAGACCAACCTTGGTGACGATGTGATAGACCCCTAGCGACCGGAAATCGGCGACGTGCCCTATCACAACATCCCTCAGGACAGTTTCACTGCCTTTGGCTCTTTCGGTATTGACACTTGGTCTAGTGTGCTAAAATGTTGCCGGGCTTCAACATCATCATTCCTTCAAGAGCACTCGATCAAGCATCTCTTGTTCTTGGGGGGAGCAAGAAAGTAGGTGACCTGCTCCATATCGTCGTCGGTCATGCCCTCCAGCGCAGACATCTTGGAGTTCGGGAACTCGCGGAAGAAGTGGGCAATGCCCAGCCTGAGCTCCATGCGAGCGAGGTGAAGGCCAAGGCAGACTGCAAAAATCGTGAGAAACTTTCCTTGGCGCGTGGTCAAGAACCTTGACGGCAGCTGAATGAGAAGAAGGTGGAGGTGGGGGGTAAATCTTACTGCGAGAACCACCGCCGAATGGCATGGACGCATCCTTCATAGCCTTTGTGGGTGCGGCCCACCTGTCTGGGTCGAACCTCTCGGGATCCGGGAAAATGTCCTCGTTCCGGTGCAAGCTCCAGGCCTGCGTGCAGACGACGGACCCGCCCGGGAGATACTGCCCAGCCAGGGTAGCACCCTCGGGAGGGACCATACGAGGCAGTCCGGATGGGGCCGCGCCGTGGAGGCGGAGGCTCTCCTCGATGACTTGGTTGAGATAAGGCAACTTCATTGCGTCGTGGTCCTGGAAGCCCTCCGGTAGTTGGCGGAGTTCCTCCACCAGCCTCTGCTTGATCTTTGGGTTTTGACAGACACGCCAGACGATGTATGTGAGGGTGATCGCGGTGGTATCCGTGCCAGCGATGATGTAGGTCTGGGCTTCATCGACGATTTCTTTGAAGGTCAAGGACTCATCCTCCTCGCCCTTGAACAGCCGGGTGAACAATGTTGGGAATGGCTTGTCCGGGTTCTCCTCCACAAGCCTCTTGTACCGGCCCAGGGATTCAGTTGCGTACCGCCGCATGTTCAGTATCAGGTCGGTGTTTTCCCCGAACCCGGGTATGGGAAAGCCCTGCATGGCGAGCCTGGCCAACGTGGGGAACGTGGCTCTCTTTGCTCCCACTGCAGCCACCTTCTCGAGGATTTCGATGTATTCGTTTTTCTAAGGCTCACATTTAGTACCAGCCGTCTAGAAAGGCCCGTCAGACACTCACCTCTCCCTGCTCCAACAAGCGGAAGGACTCGCCAAACGACAGCTCGCCGATGATATCCGTTGCCATGAACATCCACCACTTGAAAACGTCAGCTGTCCCTCTTGTCTTGGACTCCTCGGCCATTCGCTGGATGGTCATCCTGACGCGCCCCTCGATGGTGGGCTGGAAGGCTTGAAGTGCTGCGTCTGAGAAGGGCGCCTGGAGGAGCTTTCGATGACGGCGATGGAAGTATATGTCCGGTGTGTTGAAGACATTGTGCACCCCAGGAGCGCTGATAGCCTTGTAGAAAGGGGACTTGAGGTACGTCGCCTTAACAGTGTGAATCTGCTTAGCCGCAGCCACCTCCATGACATCGACCTCATTGGGAGCGATTCGAACGATGGGACCTATGTCCGGCATGTCAGTAACTTGGAGCATGTTCAGGGGAAGAGTAGTTTTGGGAGCTGACCGTATTTTTCATGGAGACGATGGACATATTTCGCCCTTCTGCCTTTCAGGAACTCGTTCGTCAGGACAATGCTTGTGATCTTGGAATACCACGGGCCCGGGACCTTCGACAGAGGATTCCGCAGCACACTGTACACAAGACCGAGGGCGGCAACGGCAACAGCTGCGAGGAGCAGGTGGTGGTATTGTTGGCCCAAAGGCCCGATCTCGGTTAAAGGCGACATTGTTTACGAGTCGATCGTGACACTGTCGTGCGTGATGAAGAGAATGAGCAAGAGGAAAATGCTCCGAGTGACGAACTCAGTGAGCTGTTATATAGTTCCTCATCAAAGCATGAGCTCAACGGTCGACATATCGGCCGCGCCGGCTCTGACAGATCAAGCACGGGCGAATTGCCTTCAAGCAAAGGGCCGACGTCACATCGCAGGAGACGCCGGGGCTCTGGGAATAATCATGGAAGTCTTGATCTCAGTAATTCCGCAGTACTGACTGGCCCATACCTCCTGACGTTGTGGGTCCCCTCTGAGAAACGAAACCTTGTGCTGGCGGGGGACGAAAGCACCGGCATGTTGCCCAAGTGGAGAGTTGCGTCTACACAGTGAGTGTTACCCAAGTATGCACAGCGGACGTCCACAGGCCAGCACGACGGCGCGCAGTGCCCGCTCTAGTGCTGAGCTCGCAGCAACTGCCCGCCCCGTCGCCTCACATCGGCGCCGACACTTGACCGTCCGAAGTCGCGAGATTGAGACTGGCTGTGCCGTGTTTGCCGCATGTTGATGCAGATCACTTGCCGTTCGTCATCAACTGACCGCCGTGGTTGCATGCGTAGCGTTGAGGGCCAGGTGGTACTGGCTCGGATCGTCCACTGAGTGGAGTCGTATATTTCTGGGGGCGGATGATTAGCTTGGAGGCAGCGAGCGTCCGGAGCCGAGTCGGAGATGTCCCCGAGGCACGGAGGGATTAGGTTCCGCTGCGGGCGGGGTTGTCATGCAATGCCCGGGGTGCTACACTATCTCGTATCTATAAGGGATGCCTTGCATTGGCATCGTTGTTTGTACGACTGCCATGTCGCCATGACTGATGCGTTTCTTGATACGCTCTTGTAGTATACGTCCTAGCAAGGTGTGTAGTACTCGTCAGGTAACCACCCCAAGACCCTGTGCTGTTTGTGTAGGTATTGCAGCCATGCATCTAGGCAATTGCGTGTGTTGCAGACAGAGAGAATTGAAGATCTGCCCTCCCAACTTGCCCGGGGGGAGGGGGTTGACGAGATAACAGCCGATGTGAACACAGTCAAGTACTCGAAAGTAACATTTTACGGCCTTCCGTGTGGTTCAGCAGTGATGTGGGAGACTTGAGAGTGCTGTGGTCATACAAGCTGAAATGACTCCCTTCTAGAATAGGCGGTCAGATCCCGCTGCCCGAATATCGGCACCTTTGAAAGAAAATAGAGGGCATGAGTGGGTGGTCCGATTGAGACATTGGTAATCAGCCACGCAACCTGTGATCCATGACATCTGCGTAGTTCCATAGAATTTGAGTGATGACTTCAGCCTCTTAGCGTGTATTACCCGAGGACTAAAACAAAGAAAAACCGACCTCTCCCTCGATTCGACCAGCCATCATCTTGAGGCTCAAAACAAGCATGTCGAGCATGTGGAATCTTTCAAACCTCCGCACCCTTCGCACGTCACCCTGTGACACAGCAGCTCTGTCCAAGACCGCTGCCGGTAAGCATCGGAGTAAGCATCTTTATCAAGCTTGGTTCCAGACGATCCGAAGAACCCGGCAAGCTTCTTGCACTATCCCACAAATGCTGACGGCCAGATATGAATCGCGTCGGCGGGCCGCACTCATGCAGGCCAGGGACCCAGGCCACTTCGCCCAGCGAAAGAGAGCGAAGAGTGCACACATTCCTTTTTTGGCTCGCATATGCATCGTCTCCTCTGTACCAGACCTGCCAGATAAAGTGGCTGCCCAGCAGCCTATCACTCGGCCTGGGCACTATCAATCGCGCTTCAGTCTGATTGCGCGCGGCGCCACTGTCATCTCGCGGGCGATGTTGCGAGCCTGTGGTTTATCTTGATTGCTTCTCTGCCATCTGCTTTAGGTGCGCACATTCTACCGTCTGTGTAGCAAGTTCTGGGGATATACAAATAATTTTTCCGCCCCCTCCCCTTCCACGCAGTCAGTATCTCAGTCTCCACGACATGGGACCCCAACCCCTCGCTCGGTTTCGGGGGCACCCCCTTGTCTTACCCCAGATTTGAGCCCACCGGGCGGCCCTTGGCAGACGCACGTCGGGGCCATCTACCGTGGTTGTCAAGTATCAGTAAGCTTCTTAGCCCGGCCCCCAGGTGGACGTGGATTGGAGCAGCACCCAGCCCCCGCAGGTTCAGAAGGGCATGATGGGCGAGCTTCCAAGGATGACAGCGCTCAGGTTGGACGCCTCCGCAGTTGTCCAAGAGGAGGAGGGCCCAGGTGTTTTGGAGAGTCGGGATTTGTTTTGCATCCCGGGGGCGTCTGGCATCGAGGGGATGCACGCATTGCTCGGCCGTTGATGTGTGTTCGCAGCGTGCACCATGGGAACCAACCCCCCGAATCGGGATACCCCGTGTCCCGAATCCGTGGGGCCCGATGGCAGTGGTTCGTCGGCCACTGCTGCAAGGGCATATATATGCTAAATTTCCCCTTGATTGACCAAGGCTCCTGTGATCTTTTTGGCCCTGAAGCACCAACCAATATCCATCAGTCGCCTGCCTCCTACAACCCACCATCTCCTGTAGAGCGAATCAAACATGGCCAACGACCAACAGCCGGGGAGGCATCTGGCACACAGGTCTGTCCTGCGCGAGATGATGCCCGTGATGAGATGCAAGACTGACAGATGACCCCAGCCACGCACGCGAAGAAGACATCCCAGGAACAGTCAACTTGAGGGCGGCCGAAGGCGACGACACCGGCTATGGCCAGGCCCTCTTCCCCGTCCCGGCAGAGGATCCCAACGACCCGCTGCAATGGGGCAACACGAAGAAGACGTTAATCCTGGTTACGTGCGCCCTGTATTCCTTCCTAGGCAACACGGCCCTCCTAGGGCCATCGGTATACATCACTATTTTCTCACAGGAGTTTGGCATCTCGCCAAACACCGCGTCTGGGCTGGTCAGCTATGCCAACCTTGTGTTTGGATTCGGTGAGTATTCCTGTCGCCTGCGTATCCGCCGTCCAGCCCGCCGGCCCCGTGATAGTTGCATCCCATGCTGACTTAATTCAGGCTCCCTCCTGCTGGTTCCCATGTATCGCAAATTCGGTCGCAGGCCCGTGATGCTCCTCTCCCTGATGTGCTACTGTGCAGGCCTCATCGGCGCGTCCCAGGCCACCTCGTACGGCGGGCTAATGGCCGCACGAATAATCCACTCGTTTGGCTCCGGTGTCTGCGAAGCCCTGCCGGTCCAGCTGGTGAATGATATCTTCTTCCTGCATGAACGAGGCCAGCGCCTCGGATATTGTGAGTCATGGGCACCCTCATGGCGCTTCCGCACCGTCTGCTCAGGTCTGTGAGCCGCGATTGATAGCCTGAAATCACAGACACCTTTGCCTTGTGCCTGGGCGCCATTGGCCCGCTCTTCGCGGGCTACATGCTCAACGGCGGGTACTCGTGGCGCCTCTTCTTCTACGTCGAGATCGCGTTCGGGGTGGCCCTCCTGATATTCGCCTTCTTCGTGGTCGAGGAGACGGCATACCACCGCAAGCTGACGCAAGACTCTTCCGATGGGCCCGAGGACGCGGAGAAGACGGAGGCGACGACAGTCGAGAGGAGTGTCACGGCCCGCTCGAGCGTGCCTAGGCGCAAGACATATCTCCAGACTCTCAAGTTCTGGGGGGTGTGGGAGCGCGACTCGGACTTCTTCCTCATGATGGCCCGGTCTTTTACTTATTTCCTTGTCCCTCATGTGTTCTGGGTGGTCACGACTTATGGTAAGCCTGCCCGTCCCGCCTATCCCGAAGCCTGCGTGCAGCATTGTGAATCTGACCAGTGCCGCCCACAGGTATCAACATTGGTATCGGAGCCCTGACTTTCAACTACATCATGCCGATCAAGGTGGTAGCTCCCCCGTACAACTGGTCCCAGCTCAATTCTGGGCTGGTGAGCGTCGGAACGATCATCGGCTACTGCGCCGCCCTTCCTTTCACCACCTCGTCTGACCGCCTGGCGGCCCGCTTGACCAAGAAGAACAACATGGTGCGGGAGGCGGAGATGAGGTTAGGCGTCTGCCTCCCTGCGATGCTCATCGCGCCCGCCGGGCTGGTAGTCTTCGGCTTCACGGCGGAGCGGAACCTCCACTGGATCGGGTACTTCGCGGGGGTTATCATGTCGTCGTGGTCGAGCTACTTCTACTTCACGTTCGTGCTGAGCTACGCGCTGGACAGCTACACGGCGAACACGAGCGAGATGCTGATCGCGATGAACCTCGGGAAGCAGGCGATCAGCTTCGGGATGGGTCTCAACCTGCTGGAGTGGGTACAGGCCAGGGGCTATGCTGTGATGATCTCGGGCGTGTTCGGCGGCGTGCTGCTCGCTAACCAGCTAGCTCTCATCCCGTTTATGCTGTACGGGAAGAGCATCCGGGCATACATGGCAAGGACTTGGTTGGCGAGGATCCATAGAGACAGCGTGAGAGAGGTCATGACGGCGTGACGGAATGAGCTTGCGGCTCCGTAGATGGCGGATTCTGGCAGCGGAGCGTTTCGGTGTTGTAGAGATCTCGTGCGCGTAGTGCATGTGTATAAATATTGGAACCAAATAAAATGGCCCTAATTGCTACCAGTCTCCGCCCACAAACCCCTGCCAAGGCGAGGTATGAGCATCATCGCCTGCCCACCATCTGCTTCCCGACAGGATGGACCACAGTAGCTTCAGCAGCATAGCGACCAGGGGCAGGCCCATGGCAGCAAGCACTAGCTTCTCCCTTTGCCTGGCCAATTCGCGCAGACGTGCCTGCCGGCGAAACTCGAGGGCGGCGATGTGAAGGTGATATGTACTCCCAGCATCGAGCACGAAGGGCGGCTGTGCGTGAGGGTGTGGGATGAGGTCGATGTCCGGCATGAACTCTGCTGCTCCGTCGGTCGGCTGGAGGTCTTCCAAGCCGGGGGGTTCACCCGGTGGTTGCCGGCGCGGCCTGAGGATCTGTGGCAATGGCTCCTCGCGCATGATTGCTGTGATGGATGATACGGGCCGAGAGTAGAGGGTTATGCGTCTGTTGAGAGTATGTTACCGAGCCTCTCTGCTCCGTCCCTCCACATGTCACAGAGCGGGTAGTAGCGTAAGATGCGAAGCGATGTCTAGACTCGCGCAGGTGGCGCGATGCTGTCCGGCACAGCCGAGGGGCACAGTTCCTGACTCCGGCGAGAGGAGCGACGGTGTCTTGGGTCGTGGTGCTCACAAAACGCAGGAAAGGTCCCAGTTGGGATAATGCAGAGGAAAATGGCGCGTGTCCTTTCCGAGGTGCCGTCAGCCGTGGCGGAGGACAGTTGAAGGTGCCTTGGTCGGATGATGGTGCTGACCGTAGGTCATCTCTAAGTATGTTCCGGGATCTCGGGATCACATCTCAGGGTCAAACCCTCGCCCCGCCTAACCCGTTTTCCACGGATCAAATGTCCCAGAGGACAGGACGATTTGAACGTCAGAGTGGTTGAGCAACTTGCGCGCCTGATAGGCAGTCATGGGCAAGAAAGAGCCGAATGCCTCTCTGAAGAGGCGAAATGCTGCAGGGGATTGCCATGTCTGAGCACCATCTGAGCACCATCTGAGCACGGCCCTCCGTCGGGTCCTTTTTTTGGACTTGTCCGTCTCCTGCAGGCGTCTTCAGGGTCGCATGGCGATTCTCATCAATCCAGATGAGCCTCTTATTCTTCAAAGCACGGAGTCGATGTCGGCCCGGATCGGCATACTCTGATCAAGATGATCGGGCTCGGTCAACAGGGGCCATCAACTGACTGCGGGCTAGATGCTGTGCTCCCGCCCTCTGCGAATCCATTGCACGTCATTGGTGCACCCGTCACGGTCGTGCAACCCACGCGAGAAGCTTGGCGCGATGAATTCCGACGCTGCCCACCTCAGCTCACCTCAAGCACTGCGATTGCGTCGAATCGTCAAGCCTCATGCTGGACCTCGCCTTGTGATTCGAATAAAGCCTCAGCTGCATTCGACTTCCAATGGCATCGAGAGTGCGGGTCCATCTCGCGCAACCTACGCACGCCCATTGGCTTGGCTGCATCGATGCGGGTGTTGGTTCTTGGGCGGGAAGGCTTAGACCACACCCGTCGCCCACCTGCAGGCCCGAGACGGCTGTTGGCATCTCTACCGTACAGCAGATCCGATTACAGTAGATGCCCGAGAGGAAGGTTCAATAGACGGTGGACAGTTGTCTCGCTGATCTCGCCGATCCCACCAGCTGGTCCATCCGAGGGCCTTGAGTCTCGCTGCCTGGGGTGGAGATTGCCCCAGACTCCATACACAGCAGAGTGCATCATCCACCGTCAGGCAGTCGTCGCAGGGCCTGCACGGTGACTAGAGTTCTCTTGGGTCTTGGAAGCCACAAATTCCTCTTTAAAATGAACGAGAAGGCTTACCGTATCTTGTGTACAAATATAGAAGCAAGCAAGCGGGGCGGGCACACAAACGTGGCGACCGACTTCTCTACCGGCCCGCCCTGTCTAGCCCCGATGTTGGGAATCCCTCCCATCCATCGCCTGCGCCGCAAATCCGCCAAGATGGTCGATTGTCTTGGGATCTGACACTTGATATTTCGGAAGCCACAACATGGGTCGTGTTGAATTTCATCACTGTAGGACGCTTTGTCTGTGTCTAACGGGCCCAGGCGAGTTTAGTCGTGTAGTTGTGGGGAGGGAATTGCTCTCGTGTGCTGTAGCATCGCCTGCCCATTAATCGGTCAGCCGCGCCTTGCTCACACAACAGGCAAACAAACCAAGTGCTCCGTTGGCAGGCCTGTTGGTCCCATGCGAGAGCTTCGCGTTTGCATCACATCACCTCGCATTCCCTTGTCTCCCTCGAGTCACTGCTGCTGATTGGAATCGGCTCCATTGCTCACCCCATCCTCCCCGCCTCTCAGCCCTGAGCCTCTCCCCCTCCGCCCTCCCCTGCTCAACGTCAACTACATACATCTATCTGTTTACTTTCGACGATCCTCCCACCTCTCCTCTGCCTTTCTACCATCTTCGACATTTTCCAATCAAGATAGCCAATTGGCCCGACCGTTGGTTCTTTTCTCCTTCTCAAAGGTAGGCTCTCCCTCATGTTACCTGTCGAATATCACCCTTGCCTTCTGATTACTCCCTCGTCTCGCTTGTCTGCCATTCATCATGCAGGATCAGAAGCATACAGCCGCGTACAACACGGCCCACAATTGTTGCCCGCTAGATATTACCGGCCTGGTGATCGGCCATGTGCAGGAACCAACATGGCTTGACCTCAAACATCTTCTGCCTCGTGGGGTGTTGCCTCCCGTGGGCTCTCCGTTGGGACTGGGATGCTGAGTAGCACTCATGGACCTGCGCCTTTTGTCTCCCCTCTCCTGCGGCACCCAAGCCCCCTCTTTCCCCGTTTCGCTCTTTTCTGTGCCATGTGATTCATTCCTTTTCCTTCATCGCAGGACTGACACCCAATTGCAGTACCAACATTGACCACGGTCTGCTTCAAACCCTTGGGGCGCCGGCAAGGCAACGGGATGGCCAGCAACGGCCTAGTCGACGGAGGGTCGCAGGATAACGAGCAATATGGCTCAAATCGGCCAGCTCGCGAGGAAGGAGGCCTGGGTATATCATACCCGGCCCTGATCCAGCGATCTGAGTCCAGCCAACCGCTCGTTGCCAACGCAGCCCCAACTGCCGGTCCCTCCTCCCCGCCGTACGACACTGCGGCACAGTACGGACACCCCGAGTTCTGGAATCCCCAGCTGTCCGGGCGCACACTGGGCGGCTTCTCCCCTACAATGGGGTCACCGAATGCAATGCCTTCCGAGGGCGACTTGAAGGGGTCGGTCTACAACGCATGGGACCGGGGCTCGAAGACGGCGATATACCGGACCCTAGATGACGGCGGGGCGGCGACGGCGGCGGGGGGGCGAGAGCGGAGGAGCGATTCCGACTCGATCAGCCTGGACTCGCTGCAGATGCAAGATGACAGCCAACAGTATTCCGGCGAGACCTTCAGCTCCGCCCGACAACTCGACCCGAGCGACTACGACAACTTCAAGAAACAGGCGCACGACCCGCCCCGTCCGTCGGGCGCACCAGCCGATGTACGTGTTAGCCGCCTCAGCTGGCTGTCTGTCTGGCTTATTATACTTTCCGTCTACTCGACCATCCTCAGCGGAATGTGGCTCGGGGTGGCGATCGCACAGCCGGGATGGGGACACACGATATCATCGGGTGGCTCAATGGACCTGTCGACCGCCAACGTCTTGACAGCAATCTTTGCCAAGACGATCGAGCTGTCCTTCGTGACGGTGTTTGTGGCCTTCATCGGCCAGGTGCTGACGAGGAGGGCCATCGCCACCAACGCTGGTATGACCATGGCGGAGATGACGATGCGAACCTGGATCACTGTTAGTCCCCGTCAGAATTCCCCACCTGTCGATGGAACACACCTCTGACTTGCGCAGCAACCTGGCTCTTTATTGGCGAATGGCCAGACTCTACGATATGCCGGGCACACTATCCTTGGCATCTTGACCCTGATTGCAACCCTTGTTGCAATGCTGTATACCACAGCCTCCGACACAATGATCCGGCCTAAACTCCGATTCAGCAGTTGGCATGATAGATACCTGGAGAGCTACGTTGTGGCGTCTTACGCGAATCCGGGATACGCGGAAGAATCATGCTCGACTCCAATTTCCACCGATCTGGACACGATTGCGGCCGGTGAATCCTGCCTTGGCGTGCAGTATTCCGGAGACTGTATGTGGAGGTGTACCTGGAAAACTTGAGGAGGACACTTTGACTGACACACTGTACAGCATATCAAAACCTCCTTGCTTTCATGACCACGTGGCGGGACATCAATTACAACGGCAGCACTGCGAGTCGCAACATGGCCGAGCGACCCGCTGCTCAAGCCATGCTTTATGACAATGTTACGATGATTGGCTCATGGATTGAGGCTCAATTCTCGAACGCAGAAGAGAGTTTTAAAACACACGATAGAGTCATCAACAATGTTTCGCTGGCATTGCCGCATCCAGGTAAGTCAACCCAAGATCTCGGGAATGTGAGGTCAAGTATTCATTTCGGGACAGGAGTCTACAAGGCGGCAACCAACGGTGAGAACGAGATCCTCCAGCCCTCGGACCTCGACGGGCTCGCCTCTTACAACATCTCTGCGAGCGTGATATCACCCGCAGTGAATGTCCTCTGTGTAAACATGAACAGGGAGGAGCTCGAACCTTTGGTCTACACAGCGTGGCCAAACGCAAATATCACGGAGAACAAGAGCGAACCCAAGCAAGAGACCGGCTGGGAAGAATGGGAAGGCGACGTGCCGCAACCTTCCGAGGACGAATGGCTCAACAGCACCGTCGTCGACGACATCTTCCGCTGGGGCCCGCGCTACGTGCGGCGCCCGCCGGTCTTCCAGCTGTACCCCTACGACAACAACATCATAACCAACACCACGGTCCAGGCCCTCAACAGCAGCGTCCCCGCGGACGCGGTCTACCTGTTCGGCAAGAGCAGGCTGATGGACGACTACACCCTCTGCGAGATGCGCTCCTGGCCGGCCATCCAGTGCAGCACGCAGTTCGACGTCTCTGGCGTCACGGGGATGTCCATGGAGGCGCAGTGCGCGCAGGAGGAGGACTTCTTCCCCGAGAACGCGCAGGACCACCCGGACCCGGACGCCTACGTCCGCCACATGGGCGACGGCGAGATCGGCACGAGCTGGGACTGGAAGGACATGGTGGACGGCTGGCGGCGGGCGATCGACCTGAACGGCGGCGTGACTAACAACAACGCCTCGAACGCGCGGATCCTCACCGAGCTCGCCCTGGCCGAGCCCCGGCTCAACGACACGCTGCCCTCGATGGCAGAGGCCCTGGCCGTGCTGGTCAGCAGCACGCTCGTCATCGCGTCCGTTGATTCCCCGTTCATCCACTACTGGGAGTACAACTTGACGACGTGGCCCAACATGACCGAAGCCAATATCCTGCCCGCCCCGGGCGCCCTGGCGTCCTTCCACGCCCGCGTGCGCACCCAGGAGTACGCCAGCTGGCACTCGTCCGACTGGCAGGGCATCTTCTACCTCGTGCTTGCCTTCACCTTCCTGCTGAACCTTCTCTGCCTCGCCTACTTCTGCCGCGTCGGCCTCGTCAAGGACTTCCTCGAGCCGACGAACCTCTTCGCCCTGGCCACCTCCAGGCCGGGCCAGTCGCGCTCGCCGCGTCAGCAGGAGGAGGAGGCCGTGATGGGCACCCCGCAGGTGGACAAGGAGAGGAAGAGGAAGACGGGCCTGGCCGTGCCGTACCGGCTGGCGTTCAAGGAGGATGCTAATCACTATTATTTCGAGGAGGCCGAAGATGAGAAGGGAGCTGCCGGCGCGAGGGCTACGGCGCTCGATGGCGAGGATGACGCTGCCGGGAAGCGGAAGAGCTATTACCGCCTTAGTAGTAGGATAGGACTATAAGGGGTTGGCGGAGATGGGCTCATCTCGCGTGCTTTAATCACAGCCTCAATTCAAGTATTTTGTAATTTCTCTGTAATGAAAGTCTTTGGAACTGACCTTTCCGACCCTATCAAGTGATACAAGCTATGTAAAATCCCAGACATGTCCAATCGTATGCACTGGGAATGCACATGTGTCACCAGAAGCCTGAATTGGGTCCCAATGAAAGAGAAGCTGGACGTGGATCTACTAAAGGTTGTGAGAAAGGTCGCGTGTTTCATGGATTACGTGCTAGACGTGAATATCCTATACGTAATGGCCATGACTGCAAGAACGTCGACGTCCAGATTCATTTCCCACCACAGGTACGAGCTTGATGCGAGATTACTTATCACCGCATATCTGCCAAAGCTCCCCTCCTCATCAAGCTCTTTGTAACCCAATTGGGTGCGTTTGAACAGGATGCAGTAAGCATGATGCCCACGCTGTTGGTCGTAGGAGCAACTTTGTCGTTAACTACGGAATGAGACCCAGTGTGTGTGTCAGAAAATGACAATGGGCATCACTAGCTGCGTGGGGCTGACTCAACAACAAAATGAACATATCGAGTGAGAAGAGTCAGTCCTCCTTACGTCGCCTGGAAGGGAGTCAGACTGCAGTCTTCTCTTCAGAACGATGTATACGCATGATAGCATAATCGCCTGCGTGACAGTCTTTTTTAGGACAACCCCTTGCAGGACAAATGTCCCATAGCGAAATCTGCAGTGCGATGATGTCTTGTAAGTTAATCCCGAAATGGCCTGGGTGATTATTGAACTCTTCTAATATACCCAGCTAGCTTGACTTGTACTGTACTGCCACTTGCAAGGTGGTGAGAATCAAGCCCTAGCCAATCACTGCCCAGTTTATCGTATGAACACAGGTATATTTGACAATTTATAAGGGCGAATACCGTCTCATTTCTCTTCGAAACAGACTTCAACACAACCCTATTCGGGCCAAGCTAAGACCTGTGGCCGTAGGTGTCTTGGTATACCTAGGTATGTTTGTTAGCAGAGGGTATAGGCACAGACACTGCCAGAAGATCTCAATCCGGACTGCAGTGATTCAAAGAGCATGGTGGCACTGTTCAAATCTATTTCGATGACTGTACTGCTCGTTTCTCTCTGGCTAATTATCCATGTCACAATTAACCGCATCCCGACCCTGGGGACGCGAAAGAATCAGACTCTCCCGCTCGCTGTAAGTACCCTTGATCCGTAGAATCCGTTGCCCATTGCGCCGCAATACATTTTGAGTAATTATGTCCCCACCCAGAATGGATTTGCCCCATGTACAAGAATCCCAATTTCCCCAGTCTTAGAGCATGAAGCTTACAGAAGCATGGTACCAACAAGACTGAAGAAGAAAACAACGCCAGTGACCATGAAGGCGCCCATGTCCAGAGGGCCAGGGCCGCCAGCGCCTGCGTTTCCGCTGGAGGAGCCAGTGGCGGCAGACCCGGTGGCAGAACCAGAGCCAGGCTCGGCATCTCCGGTCGACGTGCCGCCAGCGTTCTGAGAACCATCGCCCTTCAGGCCGGGGCCATCACCGGCGCCCGAGGTCATGTACTTAGATGCGCCCGTGGGAATGGCGGGCAGCAGTGTGTTGCTCACGAGCCAGTCAGAGTCAGCGGATGGGCAGGCCTGGGAGTTGGTTGTTGAGGCGAAGCCACCGTCGCCGGTAGGAGCGGGGTTCTTGGACAGAGCAGTAGCGTAGGCGGCAAAGTCGCTCTTCTCCGACACGCTGTCACCGCTGATAGAGACGATACCGTACCCGTTACCCTCGTCGGAGTACTCGTACACCAGGCCTCCAGAGTAGACGGCTGTCATCTCGCTGTTCATCAGAGCCTCGACCTCGCCGAAGCTACGTCCGTTGGTGATGCAGCCGTATTCGGAGAGGAACAAAGGAAGACCGTAGCCGGTGAAGTTCTTAACCTTCTGGTCCCAGCCGGACTGCGTGAAGCTGCTGTCGCACCACGAGTAGTCGTTGAAGGCAAAGAAATCGCTGCGCTCATCGTCTGTACCGCAGTTGAAGTACTGAGCAAGCTGGAAACGATTCTGAGAGACATCTGCTGCGGAGTATCCGACAGGAACCGCCCTGTAGCCACGGTTCCTGATGTACTGGCGCATGTCACGGGTGGTAGCCTTGACGTAGGGGGCAGCCAATGTAGTGTTGGCCTGGTCGTTGACAACCTCGTTTCCAGAGAAGAAAGCCAGGGTGTTGTCATACTTGACGAACTGGTCCACGGTGGCAAAGACACTCTGCAGATAGACGTCGTTGTAGGACTCGCCGGGGCTGTTGCGGTTGATGGAGTAGAGTGGGTTGTTGACGTCGAGAATCAGGTAGATGCCAGCATCAGACAGCTGGCTCATGCAGTCGTCGTGGCTGGCAGAGTTGTCGACGGTGTAAACACGGACTGTGTTGATTCCCAGCTTCTTGAACTCGGCGATGTCACGCTTGCAGGTGGCGGTATCGGCCAGCGGGTCAGCCAGGTTGGACGATCCACCAGGCTGGTAGTCGATGCCACGGACATAGAACCGGTCCTTTCCGGCCCAGAAAGCTGTTGGAGAGACAAGTCAGCAAGCAGTGCATGTAATTGAGGAAATGGGGAAATAGGGCGTCCTACCATTGCCTGAGGCCGTGACAGTGGGCAGGCTCGCCCGCTTGCTTGGTGGCTCCTGCTCGGTGGGAGTAGGGTTGGCCGAGACGGCGGCCGCCAGAAGGGCGGATGTGAGAGCAAAGGACTTCATGGTGGGTTATGCTGCGTTTGCGTCGAGCTCGTTGACAGACAGCAGATGTTGTTCAGTGTTGAGGCAGCCGGCGCTGTTCTACTCTGCTACTACAGTGGTAGTAGACAAGAGGCAGCAAGGGAGTGGCAGAGCGAGCGAAGTGAATCAATGTGTCAATTAGAAGAAGAAAAAGAATAGTTGATCCGACGAAGCGAGTGAGTCGGGCGTGTGTCGCGGATGGGAGACAAGAAATATCTCGCGATCAACAACGATGGCTGGAATGCGTTGGAAGAAGGTGAAGGGTGGTTGGGTATGGGGAAGGAGGGCCGTCTGATGTAGATCAGGGAGGAGAATAAGAAAAAGATGGAGGCCGGCAACAATAATAACGACCATAATCATGCACCTCTCCTTCCTCGCCCCTGGCACCTGGCCCCTTGCCCCTGCCGTCGCCCGCTGCCGTCGCTTCTGCGTTGCTAATTGGAGAGCCCCTTGCCCCAAAATGGCTCTGTTTCCCAGCCTGCCAGCTTGAGTTCCCATCCTGCTCGTAATGCTCAGGTTTAGCTTCCCGCCAGTCGTGGGTACAGTGCGCGTCTAAGTCGCTGGTCCCTTGTCATGATCAGACAGGGCTGGTGGGGTACTTGCCAAGATATGTAAGGCTTGCCGCGAAGCCAAGTCACTCCTTCCCGCCGCCCCTGCTCGGTCATCCTTGCCAACCCACTTCTCGCACTCTCGGATCAGCAGGAAGTATGCAGTCTACAGAGGTACACAGTAGCTTTGGTCATTTCATCTCCGCTGGCCAACCATCCAGCTCCAGGACGCGTGCACAGCACACCACCCTACTGGCCACCACCGAGAGTCTCACCTTCGTATTGGGTACCAGATCTCCCTACTGACGAGATACTGAATGTTGCTGCTGAGGCTCGTCGAGTGACAGTTTCCACCGTTTGGACTTCGATGCTGATGCAGTGGAGCGTTCTACCGTTTCGATGTCTCCTGTCCCTGGTGCTCCTCTTTCTCCCGGTCGTCTGCAGGTGCTCGGATTCACGACGAATGTAAATAATGACGTCTGGTCTGATTCGTACCCCAGCAGCACAGGTTTGACCCTGGAGAAGCGAGGCAGGACGCCCCAGCCATTGGAAACCATCGTCCCACTATTACCTAGTAAACTCAAACAGACCATCAACCCAAGAATGCTGGACACGCAGAACACAGCCGCAGACCACATTGTCCTTCCTGTCTTACCACCACCCTTGATTGGGGAAGCACACGGCCAAGGACGGGGTGACGCCAGTGCTGGACCACAGCAGTCAGTTTATTGCATCGCGCTGCACTGCCTCAAAAGCATGTGAGATGGCTGCATGGTTCGGCGGTTTCAAAAGTCTGTTCGCGGCCGATCCGATCCAATCCAGTGTCCACCAAGAACTGAACGCAAGGAAAAGCCCAATTGATCCTCTGGCTCGCCTCTCTTCCAGATCAAGATCACGATCGGCCTTGTTCGGCACACAGTACCTCCCCCAGCTCGAATGAACCTGCGGCCAGGCCTCCTTCGTGATTGTGGGTAACCGTATCAGCAGTGTGCTGTTGTTGGCCCCCCAAAACCTGCTTGTCGGGTTTGTCCTACCAGCCGGGCCAGTCACACAGCCTCACACCGCAAATCAGGAGTCAGGACGGACAGGCCTGCACAGCCGTTTTCATTTCCACAAGTATCCGTTATGCTTAGCGTTAAGGAATTAGGCTTTGATGGCGATCCCCTTGCCTGGGGGCTGTCGGGCCTGTCAGGTACATATTGTCTGGGTCTGCAATCCAGCCCACAGTAGCGCGTGATACCCCTGAAATGCTCATTTAACCCGCACCCTACCACTCGCCCACGCCTCCGCCCGCCGTTCCTGTTAGCACCCAGAACTGACTGACATTTGGCGACGTCAAACGAAGCTTCACCAAGCAATTGCCCAGGCTCGCCCCAGGTCTTGGAATTGCTTGGCCCAACCCGCTCAAAAGATGCATGGCAGATCTCATACCCGCGGGCACAGTGTCAAACATTGCGGAGATGAATTGCGAGGCGTCGTACATGGTTTGGTGTAGGTAGAGAGCGGCTGGGGAAGAGGGCAGGGCGACTTGGCAGTGGGCTGGCCTGCCCACCTGGACAACGCATAAAGTTCAGCACATCACCGAGCATGTCAACTGGACCTTGAGACCGGACGAATCTGTCAGGTGACGTCGTTCTCCGCGAGCGCAACACGGTAACATGGAAGACGTGAGCACCCAGTGTCAGGTTGATCTTCCAAAGGGGCATGAAACATGTGCACAAGGCGCAAGTGTTGAAATACCGATAATATCCTGATATTCGGCATTGGAGGCTCGAGCGTGACAAGAGATGACGTCCGAAAAGGGGACCCTCCGTCTTGTGAGGCTGAGAAACATCGCGAGCGGCACATCTTGATGGCTACCTGCCTGCCGTCCGGAACACGTGAAGAACCACGGCTGCACCATGCCTTTCCTTCAATCGGACTGCACAGAACCCCTTGAACAACTTGATCACAGCAATTTAGCTACATCTAGCGTTCCCCATGCACAGACACGGCCCGTCGCAGCTCTTCTGACCCAGGGTCGGTTTAGCACTTCACCCCATCGATGGGCCTGCTCACTTACACAGCATCTCTTATGCCTCCCATCGCATCAAGCCCCATCTTGCAACCACTTCCTCAACTCCAGATAGCGATCCTGAAAGCCGTAGGAACTGTAGACAGTCCGTTTTTGTCCTCCCGTGTGAGACGTTTGCTTCAACCCTACCGGTTCCCACGCGGGTGATTCTGGAGTCATCACATGGGTACGGCATCGACGATGCTCGTCCTTCCACCATCCCAGCTTGCACGCGAAACAATCCCACTCACCTGGCCGCTCGCACCACCGATCTTTCTGCCTTAAGCCGTTGTCTCCCGTTCGGCAATCTGCTGCCACAGAGGCCCGGCCCATCGCGGCTGCATGCTCCAAGCCGTTCCCTCCGTGGGCTTCCACAGTCGGCTTACAGATAGGTCTCATCCCGCGTGGGAGGAGCCCCTGCTCCCGAGCGCGAAACTGACAAACACAGCGAGATACCATGTTGCACGTCAGCCGTCGTGCGCGGTATAGAGATGTCGGCACATTGCTTCAGCCGCCTGCTCGAGCGAAGGGGCATGTGGCGATGCTGGGGACGGGCGCTCAGGGACGTGTGCCGTCGACATAGAGACAGGGAATTTGTTAGCCTGGCCCTGAGGGCTTAATATGAGAGAACACGAAATAGTCAGTCCTTTGGCTACGGCGCATAGTGATACCATTATGGCATGGCCAGGTGACGAAACCGTCCGAGAGGTTCCATCTGCAGTCAACGCAGCAGGACATCGTGGGAAGAGCAGAGTTGATAGACCTTTTGAGGCTTCTATAGGTTGAACTTCTTAGACTTCTGTCTCCGACGTCCTGCCTCGTAGACAATCCCTTCATCCTCGAAGCGTAGATAAGTCTCGGCTGACAATCTGCATTTGCAACGGCAGCAGGCTCGTCACCGCTCTATCTTTAATCTACATCATCAATTTGAGACCAGCATGGCCATGCCAGGCCATGCCACCAGTAGAACCACAGCCCATGGTTTGAACGTGCCTCTCCGATTTGCCTATTTACAATCTCGCAACCATACCAAAGACCGTCGCGATGCGTGCACGAGCGGATGAGTACAGTAACGTTGCTGTCCTCTCTCAAAATGAAACAACACTTGACTTTCACCAGTGTCTCGCCTCGCCTTACCTTGCCTCGCCTTGGCTGCGCCCGCTTCAAACAGCTTGCACGTAGCTAGCAGGCACGCTCTTGGTAAGCCCGCCCTTCTCGACCTCGGCCCAGCCGTCGCCGGGGTCCTCCTTGATGAGGACGAACCTCTCCCCCTCCACCATGGTGTGTTCGGTGTCGGACTGCGCCGTGTAGTCGTAGAGCGCCTCGACGTACCGCAGCTTCTTGGCCCCGCGCCGGGGCGCCACCGCTGGGCCCTTTTTCTTGATCGTCGGGGCGCCGCCTATCGAGGAGCCCGAGTTGCTGTACGTCGAGGGCGGCCGCGCCGACGCCCCCGTGTGCTGAGGCGCGATCGCCGACGCCGGTAGCACCTCGATGTAGGAGGCCGGCACGATGCCTTCCTTATAGCCCGCGCGGACCTTGGTCCATCCGGATCCAGCTGAGGGGGTTGTCAGTACTCGCGATTGTACTTGCTTTTATACGGGACGGATGATGGACAAGGCAACTCACTATCGGGCTCTAGCACGACGACCTCCCTGCCCTCAGGTACAGAGATCTCTCCTTCGCCATTTGCTTCGAACGTGAACAGCATCTTCGCTTTCACCTCCTGGTGGCTAGCTCCCGACCCGTTTGGCGCACTTCCTGGCAGCTCGCTGATGTATGCCGCCGGCGGGGGCGCGATGACCCTGTTCTTCCTGACCGAGCCAGATGCGATCGTAGACGTAGGCCTCGTGCTCGTGGGGACCTCTGGCGGCGTCTCCTCTTCCGTTGGGCTCATTGCGGTCGTGATCGACCGGTGCGCGCTGGCGGCGTATCCTGAAGACATGCTGTTCATAGTGTTCGTCCTCGACAGAGCGGGCAGCTCCGCGACCTTGTCGCCGGAAGCAGGGCTGGGACTGAGAAGCGAGTTGGCGGCTTCCTGCCGTTGCTGCTTCAGTTTCTTGCGTTCCTCCTTGGACGACTCGCCAGGGCACTCGGCGGGAACCTTCATCTCGCACTTGCTGTGGCACGTGTACCCGCAATCGCGGCAGTCGAAGCCCTTTGCCGAGAGGCCCCATATTCTCTCGCCGCAGAGGTCGCAGTTTGTTGGGATCTTGAATGTCTGGGATTTGAAATTGTGATTCTTGGCGCCGAGCGTGACGTCTCCTACGACGGCAGTGATGGTGGATGTCTCGACCTCGGCGGTGACCTTTTTCCTGTCCACGGCATGAAGCTGCTCCTGGAGCGCGAACATGGCTGCGACGACAGTCACCTCATCGCTCTTGTCTTGCCCGTCGCGCACCCTCTGCTTTGCCCTTTGCGCCCCTTCCACCTCCCTCCTCTTCTTATCTACTTCTCGCTTTAGCTCTCCCAGCGAGCCCTTGGACTTGTTGAGGACATTTCGCAGATAGATCTTAGCCGTCTCGTCCACGACCATCGTCGGCTCGTCATGCCACACGGGGCTCGGCTCGAAGACCCTGTCTGGTGGCTCGTTGAATGCGCCCATGTTGTGTCGGATGTACATCATCGAGTCGAGATGTGGCTGGTTCCGCGAGATCTCCTCGGTCTGGTGCTGAATCAACCCTTGGCTCTGTTGCAGCATACCCATTTCCAGTTGCGACGCAAATGTCCAGAGCCCGTTCAATTTCAGTACCCGGAACTCGTTGAGATCTTGCAGGCTGTCCAGGAGCTCGGGCAGGTACTCGTGGTAGTACATCTCCTTCTGCTTATTGGTGACGTTGATCGATATCAGGTAGGTGTTCTTGATGTTGTTCATCTCGATGATTTGTTGCTGGTATGCGCTCTGTGCTTTTGCCTTGTCAAACGACGACTCGGACTTCTTGCGCTTGCTCTCGACCTCTTGACACACGGCGTCATATTTGCCTTTCGTCTTGCGCAGCTCGGCGTAGGAAGAGTCTCGTTCCTTCTCCAGCTTGTCGGCGTACTCGGCGTGTTTCTTCCGGACCTCCTCGAACCGCGTGCCGAGGACCTTCATGGGCTCGGCAACTTTGGTGATGAGGTCGTTCGCATAATTGTCGTGTTCCTTGGCTCGGCCCTCGAGGGTTGTCAATTGTGTGGTCCATGTCGTGACGGAAGCGCTGTGTCCAGCGTTGTCAGCTCGTGCTCGCGTGCTCATGATCTCCCAAGGCTGTCACACCCGGGCCACCGCTCACCTCTCTATGGAACCAGGTGTCATGGTCGGCGTGTCACCGACACCGAGCCCCGCGGACTTCTTTGCTTTCTTCTCGAAATACTTGTTCGCGAGGGCTGTCAGTTGTTTGGCGTAGTCCTTCTCGATCGCGGCACGTTCGCGGTAGAAGCCTTGGATATCGTCGAGCCATGCTATGCCGTTGGCGACCCAGGCGTTGGCGGGTTTGAAGCCATCCTGTGCGCCCATGTGGGATCAGCAGATGCCAACTAGCATTTCATCCCCTTGCCGTTCCCCCCCCCCCTTCTTCTCTCCGTCCTGCAGTTCCATACCTTCAATTCCGCGCCGAAGGTCGGTGCAACGTCCACCTCGGCCATTATCCCTGTCAAGTTGTCCGCAAGGAGCAGCTGTCATGCGAGGCAGGTCCGAAGCCCTTCTGTAGTCTATAACTTGAATATGTTGTAGTAAATGTCTCGAGAAACTGGCGAGCGTCGAAGCTTCAGAGGGGCGGGCTTTAATCGCGAGAGTGAAGTGCTGGGCGCAGGAGTTCGAACGACAATTCAAGGGCCCCTCCAATTGCCAAGCATGGATAAAATGCGGCCGAAGGATGGGGGCGCTGGGCCAAGGATGACACCCTGTTGGGTTGGTTCTTGGATGACGGTGTTTGTCTCTGGGGTCGAGGAACAGTCGGGGCCTGCAGGGAAAAGTGAAGCAACACAGTTGAGGAGTATATGTACAGGAGAGTATAGTTGAATGCAGTGCAGTGCAATACAATACAGGAAGACGTTGCCAGAAGATTCGTGCGACCTTAGGAGACGTGCCGGACCCGTCCGTCCAAGGCCGGCCAAGAGGTTAAACGGCCATCACAACCCTTTGGGCTTCGTCATCTGCCATGCGACGGCCGACCCGCGCTGTTTGGGCATTGGGCACCTACCCGAGAAGCCGTGCTAATCAACGCGTGCTCCACATGGGAATAAGGATCAACCCCTGACGATGCCCTGAGCTGGCCGCAAGGCGCTGTAAAGCATCAATGCGTCCGCCTTGCTGTGTTGCCGCACTACTGCCAACATGATTTGGACCAGAATGCCTAGACTACAATACCTGTCACGGCCTCACTGAGGGGCAATGTGTGTGACACGGGGTTGACAGCCTTTTCTGCGAATCGAGACCTGCTGGGCACCTAACGGTATGTTCTGTACCTACCTAGGTACCGAGGTAGGTCAAATACTGCAAAACGTCTAATATTGCACTATATATTTCTTCAGCTGTTGACGGGAAGACTTCTTCGCAGCACACCATTGACCTTCTAGAAGATCCTCAGGCGAGTGCCCAGCAGTGTGCGAATGGAAGGAGCTGGTGGGAGGCGGCTTACCTGCCTACCAAGTAGATACCGGGATACCCGGATAGACGTGTAAAACACTGAAATGAAGAAGTACCTGCGTATCGCCTCTGCTCCTGCCCACCCGAGACCGTCAGCTGCGGCTGCCCCACCACCCCGCCATCCATTGCTCAATTGGCCTGACTGCCTGGCAGCTGCTGCACTGGAGAGCTTTATCTTTAGCGTCTGTCCAAAAAGTTGACCTGAAAGGCACCTTGAGGTCCAGACTAGACTCGAGCCCCACCAGTTATAACAACACTGGTCCTGATATTGACCGACCTTCGTCAAAGCCATTCATACTTCACAAGTCGCACACTGGAAACCGTCCTTTCAGACAAGACACGGCAGAAGTCGCAAACGGACGCCCTTTCCTCTCCCAACCCCGTCTCTTGTTGCAGCACGAAGCACCTGCTCTTGGTGCTTGCTGTTCTCACCCCTCACGAACCTCATCCCGCCCTCACCTTCGCTCGTCGCATCGCATCTCATCGCGACGCGATCGTCGACTCACTCACCATGGCGACTTCTTGGGCAGACGACGTGGAACAAAGCAACCTCAACGAACCTAGTTACGATGTTGAGGTCACCGTGTCCAACCTGGACGTCGACACCGACAACCCTCTCTCGTCTGCAAAGACCTTTGAGGACCTGAACCTGTCCGTAACCTGTGCCCGCGCGACAGTGACACTAGGCTAACATTCCCCACAGCTCCGAGGGCATCTACAAAGGTCTTCTTGCCATGAACTTCAAGAAGCCCTCCAAGGTCCAGGAGAAGGCTCTTCCTCTGCTTCTCTCAAACCCTCCCCGCAACATGATTGCCCAGTCTCAGTCTGGTACTGGAAAGACCGCCGCGTTCGTTATTGCCGTTCTGTCGCGGATCGACTACAGCAAACCACACCAGCCCCAGGCACTCCTTCTGGCCCCCACCCGAGAGCTGGCCCGTCAGATCCAGAACGTTGTCAAGTCCGTGGGCCAGTTCATTCCCGATCTTATTGTCGAGGCCGCCGTTCCCGGCGCTGTCGACCGAGCGACCGGTGTTAGAGGCTCCGTTGTCGTCGGCACGCCTGGCACGGTCATGGATACCATCCGCCGCCGCCAGTTTGATCCGCGAGAGCTGAGGATCTTCGTTATTGACGAGGCCGACAACATGCTGGATCAGCAGGGCATGGGCGAGCAGTGCATGAAGGTCAAGAAGTACGTCTTGGTGGCCCCCTTTCACCATGTCAACGCGTGCAACACTAACAGTCCTCAAACAGCATGCTTCCTAAAAACATCCAGGTGCTGCTCTTCTCGGCCACCTTTCCAGACCGAGTCATTCAGTATGCTGAGCGCTTCGCGCCCAACGCGAACTCCATGCGACTCAAGCAGCAGCAACTTACTGTCAAGGGCATATCGCAGATGTACATGGACTGCCCATCCGAGGGTGACAAATACGATGTTCTCGTGAAACTTTACGGCCTCATGACAATCGGTTCCTCGGTCATTTTCGTCAAGGTAAGCACCCGATGTCCCCATGGCGGGCTACAAGGCCGTGTCCGCTGACCTTTTACAGACCCGAGAGTCGGCCAGTGTCATCGAGCAAAGGATGATTGCCGACGGCCACAAGGTGTCGGCCCTGCATGGCGCCTTTGATCCTGCAGATCGTGACCGCCTCCTCGAGGAGTTCCGCTTGGGCCGCACCAAAGTCCTGATTACTACCAACGTCCTTGCCCGTGGCATTGATGTTTCGAGCGTTTCTATGGTCATCAACTACGATATTCCCATGAAGGGCCACGGCGACTCTGAGCCCGACGCAGAGACTTACCTGCACCGTATCGGCCGCACAGGTCGTTTCGGTCGTGTGGGCGTCAGTATCAGCTTCGTGTCGGACCGCAAGAGCTTCAACGCCCTGGCCGAAATTTCCAAGCACTACCACATCGACCTGGTCCAGCTGAGCCCGGATGACTGGGACGACACAGAATCGAAGATCCACGAGGTGATCAAGTCGAGTCGAGCCCAGGATACTTACAAGCCCGAGGACCTCCCGAAGGCGGTGGAGGACCTCAAGGTTGCGGATCAAGCTCCCGCCGCGCCTGCTTCGGAGCCTACGCCTTCTCCGGCCCCGGCCCCGGCCCCGGCCCCGGCCCCGGCAACCCAGGGTTAGAACCCCCGGGTGCAGAATGGCTGGAATGCGCCGGGCGCAACCCAGGGCTTCAGTTCTCATGTACCCAATGGCTGGCAAACGCCGAGCTGGGGCCCAGGAAACCAGTGGTAGATCCGTGCTCTACTGATCAGAGGGAGGAGGTCAAGTAGCACGGAAGCCGACACAGGAGGTATTCAGACGTCAGTGGCTCGCCAGAACAGCGAAGCGGAAGAATCACCGCGGTCTATTGTCCCAGGGAAAGATAGGGCAGCAGGAGGGCGTGGACGGGTTTTGTTCTTGCAGCTTGAAGACAAGCGTGAGTCGCAGAGGACACTGCCTGAATTGCTGCTGCTGGTAACGCTACAGATGAAGCAGAAAAGTTGATTGATTGAGTACACAGGGAAAAGTCTAGAAGCTGTAATTAAGATTCCCCCAAGAGCAATGCGACAGACGATCTGCCCAAGGCCCAGCCAGATTGTCACTTTCTCACAAGATAGAATTTGTTGTGTGACATGTTCGCCGAAGCGCCGGGCCTGCATGGAGGATAAAACAAAGGCTAATCTGGCCGGTTCACTGGCGAGAAGCTTGTGGCGGCGCTTGGCACGAGTTTGTGTCCCCAAGATGCGCAGGAGTTCCCAAATCTCGGATCGGCGAGCATCATTCGGGAGGCGACTGTGTCAACGACGTCAGAGGTCAAGCAAGCGATTGCTTGGTCGAACCATTGAAAATACGGTATAGGACAAGTCTGCTTCCCTGCCCCCCTGCCCGCAGATATCGAAACGAGGGAGAAGCCCCTATCACGGTTTCGACGTGAGGACATCCGCCCAAGCTCTGGCCAACCTCGAGCCTGGGGTGGAAGTGCCTTCTCCACGCCTGTCCGCTGGTGGGCCGGAGTTGGGCTGCTAACGGACCCGACTGGCCTGCTGCGTGCTCGCTTAGGCCTCGTGCTGGCCATTTGATTGGGTCCCGGGGGCCTTGCAGGTGGTTGCTCAACCCGGACATGCAGAGCACCTGGTACCCTTGTTCCCCAAGGGTTTGTTGGCGCCCGCGACCCCAGGACCCAGATTTAGGCGCCCCGTAAGCGCGCACAGGATGACCTCGAACCGACCGGCTCCCGGCCCACAGCCACTCATCAGCCTGTTCAGCCAGCCAGCCCCGGATGCAGTCTCTCTTGCCGCAGCAGATGCACGTCCACAGTAGCAGCAGCAACGTACATGCATGATGACTGACTGACTGACTGACTGACTGCTTACTACGGCGGCATTTGTGCGGCGCAACCTCTTCCAAGATTGGGTTGCCATTGCCTGTCCTGGCCGACAGCATGCTCACCGGGTCCCCATCCATCCGCCCGGCCCACTCCTCCCCCATTCCTTCCCGCTCTTGCTCTGCTCTTCTCCGCTCTACACTGCAACCTAAGAATACAGTCAGTACTGTTCTGCTGGAATGAGCGCAGATTGACATCTGCACCTGCAGCAGTGTACCCACCCACCCACACCTACTCACACACACGCACACACACACAAGCTCGGCGGTGGGATGCGGTACTTAGCGCGCATGGGATTTCCACTCCCGCCCAGAAATAGCATCGCGGCCAACCATGAGGCTCAGACACGCCGGGTCTGACCTACCTCCTACATACAGGCACACAGAGAGAGCGACATTTGTCTCCGTACCCCTCGTGCTTCCCTGGTTCTGGACCTCCTTCTGGATGGATCCATCCCGCCTCATGACGTTCCTCAGCAAGGGCCCGCCACCGCCGCCTCCGCCGCCATCACTGCTACTGCTACTGCTTCTGCTACTGCTACTGATCCTGCTGTGCTCTTCTGCCGCACATGTCAAGACCCGTGGGAGGGGCGGCACGGCAGCGCAGCGGATTGGGCAGAACGGGGGGTGGGAGCATGGGTCGGTCCTGTATGCCGTGACACGCTCTCTTCCGCGTGTGAGAGTGTGGCCTTGCTCTGCTCTATTGCTGCCCGTCTTTATATCGAGAGCGGCTCAGAGTCTGCACGTCGATGTCGTCTGCTTAAGCGAGTGGGACGTCATTTACCCTGCCCTGCCCTGCCCTGCCGTTGCTGCAAGCAAGCAACCCTTGCGGCCTGCAGCTTTGCTTTCTCTCTCTCTTTAGTCTCCCTATCCCTCTCCCATTATTATACGGTCATCGAATAGGACGCCGGACGGTCTCGTGGCCCAGCCCGGTCGCCCTTCTGATCATATTCCGGGAGTCTATGTTGGTCCTGCTCAGCCTCCGCGGGCCTGTTTTCTGTCCCTTTACTTTGTGTGTGTGCTATTACTTCATATCTTCCGCCTTGCAGGCCTCCCCGATGGGTCCCCTTGAGACACTCGTCTAACTCTCTATTCCCATCTTCTTCTTTCTTTCCTATCTTGGGCTCCCTGTCGTCTGTTTCGTTTCCTTCCGGATGCCATAGGGCTGTTGCGAATTGTTTGATAGAAGGATTCCTTTCCTCGTCCTTGTCTCAACGTCTCCCCCCGTGTCGTACCCAACGGCCATCTGCAATATCTTTCTCCTTTGTCCTAGCCGCCGACTACTATCTGATTCATCAAATTTCCTTGTGTTGGCGTCTTCGAAAAAAAGCTTCTAGACAATGCTGAGATGCCGGCCATCTCCTTAATACCGGTCTCCTTCTCAATAGGTTAGTCAGGCAGCCACCGTCCCCTTTGTCTCGCGTTGCCAAATCTCCCATCGCGCCACCATCTCGCGTGGTGGGCGGGTACTGGAGATCACGGCCCCTACCCCTTTTGGACATCGAGCGGTTACCAAATTTGCCTCTGTTTCCCGGCTTGACCACTGCCTGATCGCCTGGGCGGTGGCGAGGTCGAGGTGAAGGAGGAACTTGTCTCTCAGCTGTGCCTTGTTTACTTTTCCTGGCCTCCTCGACTAACATGCGGACTCTGTCACCGACGAGCAGATAGATGTTGTTCCCTAGGATGGCAGCCAGAAGGACGAGGCTGCTGCTATGGGCCACTACGATACCACTCCTCGCGGTCAGAGCAACCGAGACAACAGCAGCGTCTTCCACAGATGGGTTCGAACTTGGATCCGACCTCACTGCCTTCATACCATCCTGCGCCGTGTCATGCTTCGAGTCCTTCCTCGAGGTCAACTTCAACAGAGACCTCTGCGGCTCGTCACCCTCATTACAATGTCTTTGTTCACACACCGGCTCGACGGGATACACGATAGGGGAGGGGGCGGTCCAATGCATAGTAGCTGAGAACTCTATTAGAGCCTGTGAGGGCATGAGTGCCGGATGTAAGTCTGGGGATATCCGGTGGTGACCCGGAGTCATATACATGATGAGGCTGACACCCTGTGTAGCTGACACAGTGGCGAACGCATACGCGATGTGTAATAATCAACCCAATGCAGCACCGGCGACACACGCCACAATAATAGCAACACTGATCGTGCCCCCTACTGGGCCGGTCGTGGTGCCAAATCCGTCGACGACGGCAACTGCGAGCTCAAACAAGAGCTCGACGACGAGCTATATGACGCCCTCCGTCACCATGGACCCCACACTGCCAACGAGCTTTCTTCCTAGCTCTAGCTCAACCTTCACCACAAGGACGAGCTCGTCCTCGTCTTCATCCTCATCCGCGCCAGCGAGTGCTACAGCTGCACCCGAGACGAGCGCCACCACCGCTGCTGCGGCCCCAACAAAGTTGTCAACGGCACAAATTGGGGGCATAGCAGGTGGAAGCGTTGCAGCAGTCATTCTTGCGGCAGTTGTGGCATTTTTGTGTTTCATGCGCAGACGTCGTGGAAAAGCAGTCACTGGCTTCTACCGGGTGAGAGACTCATGGAGCCCACGGCGAAAGGACAGCCCGGAGATCTCGGCGCCGCAGTATCGTGAGCCGAAGTCGATGTCTTTCACGAGGGCGCTGGCACAACGGGCTAACCGAGCCAGCGCTCGACCTGATACCATTGGCCTTGCGATTTCTCCCGAGGGCACAGGAATGCAGGGAGCGGTAAGGCAGCCTGGCGGAAGCATGGTTGCTGCGAATGTGCCACCTGCTGCGGCTCGCTTGGCCCAAAGGCGGTCACCTTCACCACCTCCTATCCCGGCTCTGTCACCTCTTCGAACGCAGGGCAACTTTAATTTCTTTTCCCCGCAGGGCCAGTCTGCATACCAACAGCAGCAGCAACAGACAAGCGCAGCCAAACCAGCTCTGACTGTCGCCATCCCGGCAGCAAAGCCCCAGCAGGCCAACCGCTCCAGTGTAATGTCCAATAACCGCATGCCGTTCAGCGGTGGCCGTGATAGCGTCGTCACCGAGTTTGCGGAAGACGGAGAGACCAGCGCTGGACTCGGCTCGGCGCAGATATGGCGCCCTCCAAACACCGACCCGCAGTCCGCGTCAACGTATTATGTCGCGGACAAATGGGGCAACTGGGTCCTTGGAGGGGGTTCAGGCCCCGATGAGCACGTCGTCGAGATGCCAACACCCATCTCCAAAACTGTCGCGGAGAGGGACGCCGAGCAAGACAGGGCCGTGCAGGAGAGCAACGCGGTCAAGGCGGCAGTCAAGGACCTGGCATCCCCAACGGTGGGCGCACCTGCGGCGATGCGAACCTCGAAACCAGCCGGTGCGCCAGGCAGGCCGACGATCAGGCATGTCGCCCCTGAGAGCGGACGACTGCCGATTAATACGAGAAGCTCGAGTGTGTACTCCAACTTCAGCATGAACTTCAGCCTACCGCAGACCGTGCAGCCGGGGCCGAACAATCCCCTGCCAAACTCTGCTGGATCACGCAAGGAGCCGTCACCAACACCGGAGTCCTACTACGCGGGAGGTGGCGCCGGAGGTAAGCAGCAGGGGAGGGATCTTACTTCGAGACCAAGGAGAAGATCTAGCAGCGCCGGCGGTGCGACGAGAGACCGGACAAATACGATGATGTCTCAGGACTCAGCGACGACAATCGCATCGTCGGTGGGCAGCGAGGTCGGGGTGGACTCCTTCCCGGCACCATCTCGCCAGTCGGCAGCGCCGGAGCAGCAGGGTAGCCTGTCGCCCGTGGTCGAGTCGCCTGGGCGGTCACCGGTATCCTACCCCAAGATCCCGAGACCGCGCAGCAACGCACCGTTGAACAAGCCCGCAGACGCCAGGCCCGTGGCAAAGCCCATACAACACCCTGGCCTCCGGGTCGTCAACTCAACTCCAAGCGACAGCCCGACCCTCGGCGTCGTCGACTCTCAGAAACCAGTGCAGGTCGGTGGCCCCCAGGCGCAGGCGGCGGCCCCCGCCCAGGCACGCGTCTCGTACTACAACCCGCCCAGGAGGAACCCGAATCCGAACAGGAACCCGGGCCAGGTCCGCTCCGGGTCGCCCGAGACGCCTTCAGACCACGCTCCGCAGCAGCAGCAGCAGCAGATGCCGCGGCCCCTGGCGGTCCCGAGCAACAAGCGCGACACTACGAAGTCGCCGCCCCTGCAGTCGTTCCAGCAGCACATCAACAACCGCTCGCAGCTCCCCTCGCAGTCTCACTCCCGTTACGGGCCCATGTCCGTGTACGACGCGTACTCGCGGCCTGAGTCGAACCTGCCAGTGCAACAGCAGCAGCAGCAGCAGCAACAGCAACAAGCGCTGCCTCGCCAGCAGCAGCTATCGAAGCAGCAGCAGCAGCAGCAGTATTACTACCAGCAACAACAACCACAACAATACCAATATCAAAACGAGCCCGGCGGGCCCTACTCCTTCTCCCCATCCCCATCCCCAGCATCCGCGTCCGAGTCCCCCTCGGTCTCGAACACAACGGTCAAAACGGACAGCCAGTCCAGCCTCCTGGCGGCGAAGCGGCTCGGGGCCGAGCGCGCGGCGGCGCTGCAGATTGGCGGCGACTCGGCCGAGGCCCGACAGGCGCGGTGGAAGAGGCGGTCGTCGAGCGTCGGCAAGGCCGGCGCGGACCCAACCGCAGCGCCCAAGGGCGTCGTCTACCGCCAGGCCGGCAAGGCCTCCACCACCAGGGAGAGCGACGTTCCGCTGCCCGCCACGCCCGGGTGGAAGCCGCAGCTCACGCCTAAGAGGCGGGGAGATGATCTGTTCCTCAGCGTGCAGTGATTGTGTGCTAGTGTCTTGTAAGAGATTGTAATATAATTTTCCCATTTTTTTAACTTGTCTTTTGTTGTCTTTTCTTTGCTATCGAGATCTGTCCTACGGCGTCGAGGGTAAATCCTGGGATATGATAGTTGGGAGTTCTGGGAGTTCTTACAGGGCAAAAAAAGAAGGGAGAACCTGACTGGGTGGTCTCATCTGGCCTACTACACTTGGTGGCCTGGCTGGCGTTTGGTCGGTGTGGTCCAACGTTCTTTTTTCTTGTTTTTCCTTGTTAGTTGACACACCTGAGATACCACACAAATTGCATTTTGATCTGCTCTGCGTCGACCAGGATCTATCTCATCGTGCCCTTCGCAAAGGTACACTTGCACCTTGTTTCTTGTGTGACTCGCATTCCTCGACTTCCCGTTTATTACCTACTTAGTACTTCCAGCTGGTATCTAGCAGCCCGAGGAAACGTGATCAAACAGCCAGCTTGGAAGAACATCCTTGGTAATGCTCAAAGAGAAGGAAGGAGCCAACAAGCTCAAAGGAAAAGGAGACATCCGGAGGCATGCGATAGTCTCTGATCATGCCCTTTGAGAAAGCTGCGTTACTTCTGGTCTATGCTCAGGAGATCTCCAGTGGGAGCATACACGCGACATGCGTCGGAGTGCGGTCTTGCCGCAGACCGATCAGAAACCCTCGTCATGGGAGGGAGTAATCAGAACGATGGGGAGCACTCAAGAGTTTTATTTACATCAGACACCCTGAGGAGGGCCGAGATGGTAAGGATATATCAATGCCAATTTTTATTAACTTCAGAAACCTAGGTACGCCCAAAACTCCGACGTGTTGACGCATGCTTTGGGGAAGAAAGCGTTCAAGTACAGAATCAGTCGTCTGAAAAGCAAACCATCCATGCCATTCCCTTGCCGCGGGGTGATGTCGGGTGCCTGTCGCATTGCCATCAACCAAAAAGAATATGAACGAAAACGTGGTATTGGCCGAGGCGCCGGTGAAGCCAAGTAGCCATGTGATTGCGTGGGAAAATAGGGACGAAGCCGTGTAAGGAAGCTTGTGCAAAATGGCATGATTACGGCGCGGATCTTACAGAGCTCGGGCCAGCTATGGAGTGAGACGGCGCCCCAAGAAATTCTCTGACGCTCACTTGTCTGCTGACAGCAGTCGAGGAGGAAGCAGTAGGGCTGACCGCCCGCTGCTTTCCTTCGGATGTTGATGGCGTGGTACCAGTGGCAGAAGAAGCCGCAAGGAGAGGCCGGCAGATATCAGGTGGTAGCTTGAGCCCGATCCCGCGGGCCTCCTAAGCCTCACCTGATCTACCGAGGTCGCGCCCGCTGGCCATGGCCGCCGATGAGCCTGCCGGATGTTTTGAGGATGGAACGTTGTTCCAGGAGAGGTAGGTGTGGTCGCCAAGTTTCCTGTAAGTGTCCGGTTAGCACAATATCCAACGCCACGTCCTGGGGCGAAATGTCGCATGCGCGCGAGAACTGACCTTGGCTTCAACAAGTGCGTCACTGTGAAGATGGCGCCGAGAAGGATGCAGATTCCACCCACAACCAAGTATGCAATGCCCAAGAATGGATTCCTGCCACCCATGACAGTCCTGGTGCTGAGGACGATCGACTTGGTGCCCTTGTAAATGTCCGCGGGGAACCCTGGGATTTCCAATCAGTACCCATACATTAAATGCTGCATCGGAGAAGGGGGCCCACTCACAATGGAGGATGTCCACCTGGTACATTCCCTTGGTCATCGCTTGCGTGTCGTTCCTCATGTACAGCTTGCTAAAAGTCGGCAGGCCGGCGGTCCGCATCCAGACCATGAAGTGCTCATCTGTCCCGAGGTTCGGCGGGGGGTTGCTTTCGGTATAGCCATTGGGATACCGCATCCGCCAGTTGAGTGGAACAGCGACGGAGTCCAGCTTAGTCGCGGAAGAGATGTTCTTGAACAGGTCCTTGTCGGAGTCCCACGCAATGCCCGTCTCGCTCATGTTATAAGGCGAGCCCTCGTCACCCACAGAATAAGGGCTGTAGAAGGTGTCGTTGAAGATGGAATTGGCAATCAGCCCACAGGGATAGAAGGGCTTGCCAGTGCCTTCCTCCGTCTTAAGAGGCTCACATGTGGAGCCGCTAACCTGCGAGGGTGTGACCTCCTTACCGGCGAGCTGCTTGTCGAAGAAGGAGTTAACATAGCGACGGTGGTTTTGGTAGAAGTTTGTGAGCTGGTAGTAGAAGAGGACGGGCGGGCCCATGTCCTCAGGTATCGTGAACTGTATCATGCATTTCTGCGTCTGGTTGGTCACGCCGTCGAATGTGACATTGACAGTCTCCCGCTTCCATTGTGCCTGTACGTCGGTGTTGTTCTTGAACTGGGTGAACACGTTGTCGGAGGGCACGGCGTTGAAGGTGTCGTTGCTGGCGTCCTTGTAGCATGTCGTGTAGTCGATGGAGATCTCTTGGACCTGCGAGCTCGCGTACAGGAGCAGGCCACCGATGGGCGCGAAGATGATGCCGATGGAGAAGAAGAGGGGGAGGACGGTCTTTGGTGTGAGGATTGGTCTGGACCGTGGTCAGCGCTGTGCGTGTGCGCCATGGGAGGTCCGCTCAGGCTCGACGACTTACTGCCATGCCTTCAACCGCTGCTGTCGAAACGCAGTGTCTATTGGTTGATACAGCCATCAGCTACATGTCCCGGAAGTTACGCATATCATCTCAATTTCCCCTCGTGCTCCAGCAAAATGTCCAGAGTGTGTTCCATCATTCCTCGAGGGCGCGTGTGGGTTGATTGGTATCGCTATTGCCGTGGCTATTGAAGCGGGCGCAGGCGCGGGTGCGCCGGGTGGGACTCACTGGCTGGCCTGCGGCTCTTTTTCTTATCGTTGGACTTGCTCCCGGAATCCTGGGAAGCGATCGAGTCGGTATGGCCGACTCTAGTCGGTGAATCGGCCATGGTGATGGTAGGCAGTGTCGACGATGTCGGTGTGGGATGCTGCTAGGGGAAAGAGAGTCGGTCAGGTCGGTCGGGTCGAATGCGATGACAGACGGAGACGGGACGTGCATCCACTCTTTGACGAGACGGCGCTGGAGAGGGTCCGAATTCCCAGGGTGTCTGGGTGTTCTTGGGCAGAGGCAGACGCCGAGACGAGCCTTCGCGTCTGCTGGATTGCCGCTGGAGCGCTGCAGGATCCAACCACTCTAGCGTAAGATTGTGGCTTGGCCCTCTGTCCCAGCTCCCAGCCCAGTCCAGTCGCAGCCGCTGCACAGAGAGAGAAAGAGGCGCAGCAGGCTTGGAAGAGACATGCGGGTTTCCGAATGCTCAGGGGCCGCTTACATAACCTTCCCGGTCGCACCTGAAGCGGGCAGTACGGACATGCTGCAGTACGCGCCTCGCTGCGTGCGGCTGAGTGTGTGCATGGGCATCCATCCTCGACACACCTGGACATTGGACTTTGCACCTGCAAGGCTGAGTCAAAGCCAACTTTTGGCTTGCAGAAAGCAACCTGGAGACTGATTTGAAGTTTCTTACGAAGCCGGACGATGGGAGCTGGGTCCCCGGGTACACCATGAACTTGTAGAAGCAAAACCACCGCACAGGCATAGACACACCACACCAACAAATCAGTCTTTGTAAACTCAAAACATCCTCGATCGATATTCAGAGTTTTGGTGGTCGACTTGATCGTGTCCACCCCGGGCCCGGAAGGGGTGGCCGGCGGCAACTTAGTAACCAGTCAGCCTGCCAGCTGCAATGTCAACTCGCGAAGCTTTTGCCACCCAACCTTTGGCCTATCTTGTCTTGCCCGTCAGCCAATCTTAGCCGCGCCTTCGAGTCAGCATCAGCAGTCGTCGTCACTCTGCCGCCCAGATGCTACTACGAACGGGACAGCTCATGGGAGGGTGCACAAGGTTACGAAGTGTCTTTGTGTGTGTCTTTGTCAGGACCAGGACAGCACACAATGTTGAAACAGTGAACTCAGCAACAACCAGTCAGTCAGTCAGTCAGTCAGCCAGCCAGCCAGCCAGCCAGCCCGAGCCCCGATCCCGGGCCATCCGACCACCCGGACTATAGTCTCTCTTGGAGGAACGGACGCGAGTGGAATAGTTGACAAGCCTCCCTCGCTCGGCCAGATCCCATTGAGGAAGAAAATCTCGTCGAGGCGCGCCGAAGAAGCGGTCATTGCGACGACAGGCATAAGGAGGCGGCGAAGAATGAGTGGACCTCCAACGTCAGATGCTGCATCAGCCGGGTCTGCAGTGCATGGTAGGTACATAGTGTGCGTACCGAGGTACCGCGTGAGGTATCTCATAACAACGCCTGGACCTGCTTGTAAAATGCAGGAGGCGCAGAGGGCAGCGCTGAGGTCTGGTGATTGCGACAATAATAACCATGAGAATACGGGAGACATGGGGAAGAGCGGACGAACCGCGGTCGGGGATTAAATGGTGACATGACATGGAAATGATCGGGGTCGTGATAAGATGGGACGGGATGTTTGAGGCTGCAAGATTGCTGGGAGGATGCAGGTCCACGGGTTCGGGGGCGAGCTGCAACAGAAGCCTGAGAGAAGCTCGAGAAGCTCGAGAAGCATTCCGGGACCCTTCGCTGGGCGGGAGCTTGGGGCCCTCCCCAGCCCAGGGCTGCCAGGGCCAGCAGGGCGTGCAAGGGCAGGTCTGGCTGGGCTGCCGGGCATTGGCAGGCAGGGCACGCAGGCCGAGGGCAGCCCCAGTCCACCACCGTCGCACAGGGCCACCCTCTGATCTGTGCCCCCCGTCTTCTAGAAGGCTTCCAGGGTTCGATTCGATGACGGGAAGGGCGAAAGAGGGGCAGCGCTAGGCCAGACAGCTGCGGAAGGTGCGTATGGTGGCCCCTGCTCGCCGCGGATGGCAGGAGCCCAAGCCCGGCAGCCGGCTTTCATGTGCCCTTTCTGGCCACTGCCCTCCTGCCCTTGGGGGGACCCTTGGCCCATGCTCCGCCGGGCGAGGTCGTGCTCTAACTTTGTGCGCCCTCGCGGACAGTTCGTTTCTGATGCAGAGCTACCTCGGCGGTACGAGGCAGCACGGCCATGCCAGGTGACATCTTGCTCTGCTCTCCCCCCCCCCCACTTGATTGCCTTGCCCTGCCAAACTCGGGCAGAGCGAGCCAAAGCTCCCTCGCCAGTTCCACGCTCAATCTCCTGGCAGTCATTTGAATCTAATTGCGACTGCTCTGCCCTGCGTTCCAGTGAGCAAGCAGCAATTGTACCTACCTGCCTCCTACCAAGCCCGCTCTACTTTCTCTACTTTGGCACCCTGCCTCCTCGTGTGCCCTGCCCCGGCCTGGCCTTGCCTCTCTCTTCACCGACCTCGTCTCGAGACTTCTCTCTCACTCTCTCCCCGTCCGGACCACCCCTAGCCCGCCTCCATTCTCCAGTCTCCAGTTTCCAGTCTCCGGTCTCTCCTCCTCGCTGGGTCACCACGCAGTACCCATTCTTCCTGCCTTTGACCTCCAGCCGACCTGGACTGCTAGACTACATACTAGCTCAACCGGCTGCCGACGTCAAAGCTGAGCTGCTCAGATCGGCCCTATTCTCCAGCTCAACAACCTCCAGCCCTATCCCACCCCCTTCGCTCCACTATCCTTTCCGCCACGGTAGTCTGTCTTCTTCCGAATAGCTTCTGGTCCTTCAATTCCGTCTCGATCAGCGCATTCAGGCCTTGCCAATCATCCCACTGCAATCATCACGGTGTCTCCGATATTGCCTATAACATCCCGTTATTGCTATTGACGACGCCTGTCCTCGTTCTCGCCTGGCCTGCCTTACCGGTCCCGACCCCGACTCAGTCCCCGACCCAACGTCGCCTCCTCCCTTTTAAGCTCGACCTCTGCTTCCTCGCCCACAGTCTGTTGTGCTGCCGGCGCTCCTCTTTTCGCTATCGATACTTACTCCGAGTTTGTTGTTGTTCTTGTTCCGCCTTCGCTTGTATCAATTGCAACCGCTCTTCTTTCGGTAAGTCTTTGCGACAGCTCAGCTCAGCTGCTCCAGTCCTCGGCCGCCCGCAACACCACAGATCCCCCAGCCAGCACGGGTCTCCCTTGACGCCACTCCTGCACACTGACTTGCGCGCCCTGCCATCACGTTGCGCTTTGACACATGCGGCTTGCATGCGAGGAACCTACCTGTCGGTTCTCGCAGCTGCAATGCCTTCAGCTTCTTTGACTGCTCAGGGTGACGGGCTCTTTGAGCTGGCCTTGACCCCTCCCCTGCTCCAGCCCAACATGTCTCATCACCCACCCTTGCACTCTTCCCGCTGCCTCTCAGATTCATACTACAAGTTTTGCTCTATGGCACTCGTGTCTCAACGTGCAGCTTGTCGATGCTAACGTATCAAAGCAGCCTTGTCGCAAAGTAGACGCCACAGACCCCCACCCAAACATTTGAAAGGTACGAACACACGAAACCTTGCTTGTGCAGTCGGCCCTGTTCCAGCCTTAGATATCGCTCCCCATCCCCCGGTCCGTGGCTCGACAAGGACAAACAGCATCACTCTTCGCAGATCCAAGCACACTCTTCTGTCTCGAAAGAAGTCCCCTCCCTCTGATTTATTTGTGTTTCACAGCCTGTCTTACGTCCTTCGCAACATGAGTCTCCCAGTGGCTTACACGAACGAGATTCAGAATTTGAACAGCCAAGTGCTTCGATCCAAGCCCCGGGATATTCTGCAGTTCTGCTGTGATCATTTTGCCAGTCGACTGGCCTCGGAACGGAAGAAGAACCTGTCCGAAGAAATCCCCAACAAACGTCTCAAGATAGACAAAAGTCGACCTACCGCCATGTCGAGCAGCTTCACCAGTCCCTTTGGGGCCCACACAAACCCCTTCGGTTCTAACGAGGGCAGCATGATGCAGAGAGTTATGGAGGAGGAGGAGGAGAACGACACCGTTACCTCCCCCACGACTGGCACCTTCAACTTCAACTCGGGCTCCGTGTTCAGCGGCCCCTTCGGCGGCGATGGCAGCTCCGATCCACCCTCCTCTCTGCGAAGCCCGCCCAACCCCGAGAACTTCCCGGCTCAGTACAACTTTGGCCGCCGAACCTCTGTCTCTGCCGAGTCGCTCAAGCCTGTCGCGGATAACAATGACAACTGGCAGCCCCCGGTGTATCCCAAGTCCGACGAACAGCAGACGAGGCTTACAAACTCGATTGCCAAGAACTTCCTATTCAGTCACATGGATGATGAGCAAAAGGCCCAGGTCCTGGGAGCGATGCAAGAGAAGCCAATCCCGGCAAAAGATATCAAAGTACGTTTCTGAGATTGCCTTGCTGGTTTGCGCAGCCCACGGCAATGATTGATTGACCATTACATTAGGTGATTACCCAAGGCGACGCTGGTGACTATTTCTATGTCGTCGAAAAGGGAACATTCAATGTCTTTGTCAACTCGTCCGGGATTCAACAACCCGGCCCCGATGGTCTTGGGACCCAGGTCGGCAGCATCGGAGAAGGAGGTTCCTTTGGCGAGCTTGCCCTCATGTACAATGCGCCCCGTGCTGCTACTATAATCTCAGCTGAGCCACACAGCATGCTTTGGGCCTTGGACCGACTGACCTTCCGCCGGATCCTGATGGAGTCGACGTTCCAACGACGGCGCATGTACGAGAGCTTTCTGGAGGAGGTGCCCCTGCTCAAGACGCTCACATCATACGAACGATCCAAGATCGCCGATGCCCTCGAGACGCAGAAGTATCCACCGGGGACCGCCGTCATCAAGGAGGGCGACCCAGGCTACGACTTTTACCTGCTCGAGAGCGGTGAATGCGACGCATTCAAGGAAGGTGTCCACAAGGAACGGATCAACCTCAGGCACTACGAAAAGGGCGACTTCTTTGGTGAGCTGGCGCTGCTCAACGACGCGCCCCGGGCGGCCACCGTGGTCAGCGTGACGGAAGTCAAGGTTGCCAAGCTTGGCAAGAATGCCTTCAACCGCCTGCTAGGCCCGGTTGAGAGTATCATGAGAAGAACAAAGTACGAAGATGTCAAGTCCGGTGTTGAAGATGTGGACCCGCTCCAGTCGGCGTAGCCAGCTACGGCCTCTTTCCTGGACCTGGAATCCGGACACGGACAAGATCACTAACATGGCCTGATTCACGACAGATCTGGAAGCATGTCCCGACCCAACTCCCGAAGAAACACGACGGAATGCGGCCTTTCGCGCGGAACCCCAAGGATGAGGGCCTGGACGACGGACGGACAACTGGTGGAGGCTTGAACGACGGTACGGTATGTATGGACGCAACGCAAGTGCAAGCGGAGGCTTGAACCGGGGGATGGGATGTGGGACGGACCACACTGGATGCTGGAGTTCGGCTACAACGGCGTTTTTGCGGGGTGACGGCATTATCGACTGGCAGACAAGAATACTTTACCTCTTCCTTCGCTAGCCTATTGTGTTAGGAGATTATTGTTTTGTTTTCGGAACATCAGATACCTACGGAACAGAAAAAGACGAGTGTTGCAGCAGGGCGCTGCTCCGGAATTATAACACCTTCCTTAATACCATTACACACGGCTGAAATCGTGGAAAACTTGGGACTAGAATTTGTATCTGGTGGTGACTATGTCGCCAGTGTGTGAATCCTGCTACGCAATGTTGGCTTGCAAGAGAATGCGTAGAACACGCTCTATCTTGCATGATCTGCCCCAAACCCTGATGGGCCGGCTATATCATCGTCTTCCTCCTGGTCCTCGTGCCATGGAGGAGCCAATGTTCCGATCAAGGGCATGCCACAGAGCTTAGCGTCATAGGCCGAGGGATGGTGCCGCTCGCTCATGTCTTCCCTCTGGCAAGATTCCGTGCAGTGAACGCAGAATGGGTAGAGGTGATGGATGTGCCGCATGTCGGAGACTCAGGGCAGCCATCCTCTTAATCGAGGCCAGACCCCATCTTAGATGACTGATATCAACCAAAAAGTCGTCCGCCGCCTCAAGCCTCCGCCTGCACCTGCACCTCCTCCCCCTCCCCACCCCGGGCCCTCTGCCTCATGATGGCGTCGACGTCCCTCCGCAGGCCCTCGGCGGCGACCTCGGCCTCGAGCACGCGGCCGACGCCCCTCCGCCACGCCTCGTCCAGCCCCGTGATCTCCCCTCCCGAGTCGCGCTGCAGCCTCTGGCGGCGGAGGGTGACGAGGTCGACGTCCCGGCGCGCGGCGGCGACCTCGCGCTCGAGCGCGCGCAGCTCCGCCTCCAGCTGCCAGTTGCCCACGAGCCACGCGTTCTTGCCGTGGCTGTCGAGCAGCGCGAGGTGCTGCCTGCGCGAGGAGAGGTACGTCGCCGCCGCGTAGGCCTGGCGCAGGGCGGACTCGAGATCCTCACGCGAGGCGTCGCCGTCCTCGGGTAGGTCGGGGAGTTCGTACCGCGACAGGTCTATCGCGTCCAGGGGCGCTGGCTTCGAGGGGTCCGGGCTGCTGGCTATGCGGTCCAGCTCGGCTTGGATCAGGGGGCTGAAGGTGGGCTCTGCCGGGGGCGGGAGGAGGGCGTGGTGAGGGTCGTCCGGGACCGTGGCGCGCTCGGCGGCTATGAGGGCTTCTGCTGCTTCGCGTTCGGGTTGTGTGGGCTCTGGGTCGACGTCTGGGGGGTGAAGTTGGTTAGAGTCTTGGTCTTTGCCAGTGGTTGTGCAGTGTGCTTTTTGCACGAGGAAGCTGCTAGCGCGCGTGGCGGGCTTGCTTACAGGGGAGTGACTCGTGGACTGTCGTTATTGAGGGCATGGTGGGCGGCTGGGTTTGGAGGAGTGCCCTTTAGTGGTTGCGACAATGTGCTGCTGTCATCAGGTGGCCGCCGCAGTGTCGGTTTGGCTGTCGCGAGGCAGTGACGGCTCTGGGATAGTTGTTTGCGACTTCCTGGACCGGCCTGTGTGGTTGATGGAGGATCATTACCCGTCGGCCTCCCCACCTAAAGGTCCCCCCTGTCCCTGCCTGCAGATGGGGAACCGAACTTACAACCAGACAACCCAAACTTCCCTTGCATTCACTACGCCTGCGTACCACCATTCTACAACAGCATGTCTCCATTGCAGGACAATGATCGTGTTGTCATCGTCGGCGGAGGAGTGATTGGTCTCTCCACTGCATACAACCTCGCCAAACGGTCCCTGAAATCCTCCCTCAGCATCAAGATCCTGGTCGTTGAGGCTTGCGACGCGTGTTTTACAGCATCATCATCGAATTGTACCGGCTGCTTTCACTATGCCTTCACACACCCAGCCCTGCAGCCACTTTTGCCTTTGGGCAAATACTCCTTTGATCTGTGGGAGGCCGAGTCTGCAGACCCAGATTTCAAAGCGGCCACAGGCTACAGTGCCCAGCCCTTCTTTGGCATAAGTACGGGCACAGGTAAAGGACTTGATGGGCTCCCAGATTGGGTCACAAAGGATTCTTCTTAGGACGTCGACACTAGCGTTCTTGGAGCTCGCACCGCCACACTGTTCGTCCTCTTCGAGCGCTCACGAGGTAAACTTTATTGACAAGACATCCACAGCGATCCAGCCGGCGTTGGCAGGTGGCTCAAACGCCAATGCCTCAACATGGGCGTAGAAATACAGACGAGTTTGACACCAGCAGCTGTCCATCTGTCAGCTGAAAAGGAAGTGCAAACTGTAACCTGCTGGGGGTACGACGGCCAAACCATGACACATATCGACTGCAAGCAGGTGCTCCTTGCCTGCGGGCCGTGGACCCCGTCCATTTACGAAACACTCTTCCCAACTTCGCGCCTTCGCCTGCAATGGATCACCGACGCTGGGGACTGGATTCTCTGTAAGAATCCATGCCCCAGCACGAAAAACACTACAGCCGTAGTGTCTTTTGCCCATCTGGTCGGTGAAAAGCTGGAGTTCGCCGCTCTCAACGATGGGACCATCTGGGGTTGCGGACGAAGAAATCACTACGCCCCGCTTCCTCCCCCTGGCCACGCGGAAGAGCCAGATGAGGCACTTGTTGCAGAACTCAGCGCTCATGCTCAAAGATGGCTGGACTGGAGCTGCCATTGCACCGAGGAGCATGCCGGGATGGTCCAGGTGGTGAAGAAGGTCGGGCATTCAGACCCACGACGGAATCGGCCCTTCCCCTCATGGCTGAGATGGAGCCTTGGATGCTGACCAGCGAGTCGAATACTGGCAGCGACACTGTGAAGCGCTCGAGCGGTTTCTTTGTTTGCTGGGGTCACGGCTTGTTCGGGTTGACACTCGGTATGGGTAACGGGCGGCTTACGAGCCAGCTAATGTCTGGCGAGGAGCCGGACATTGATCTCACCCCGTTTTCATTGTACGAGGACTAGCAGAGATGACTTATCCGAATAGAGCAGACGTCTAATTCGAATCCACATCTTGATATGAGCCACGGATGTCGTCCATTGGTTCTCCGAGGTTGTACACAATCTTATATGATACCAGGGCGACTAGTACTTTAGGCGAATGTGTATGACTTCTCTGCTATGTTTCCTGCTAGATGATGAGCTTCAGGTTAGATATTATGTCCACGGGGCTGCGTTCCGAAGACTTGGATGTTTTTACGGCAAAGATTTGCCCTTTTCGGGCAACAGACAAACGGGAGGTTAGCGCTCAATGCACCTGCAAATTTCTCCGCTTTCGTTCGTAAACATGGGGACATAAATGTAGAGATCATTTTGCCATCACTATCGTAGTCCCATCGAACAAGCCCCTTCGTTGGGCCTGCGAAGGGTCCAACCGCCCTAAATGCAATGACCTTCCCGTCTGTTGTGATGGACCAGCATGGTGAGGACTTCACCTCAGCTGCAGCAGGTCGGTCGGTCTCATTGTAATCTTTTCGGCATGTCACAACAGTACGCCTGCGTATTATCGGGCCACAGCCCAGTGTTCTGTTGGACCAAGGCGTCTGTAGTTCAACATGGCGTCGCTGTGGCACGCGAAACGAGATGAAGCTAGTCAGGGCTGCCAATCAGTCACTAAGGCAACAACAACACCAGTATGAGACACTGGGTAATAGATCGGCTGTCTTGAAATAGTGGCACGTTGTAACTCCTCTGCTTGGGACCCCCATTGTTTTTGAGTTTCCCTTTGTGGTATTCTGTTGGTCCATTGGCAAAATGTTATTTCAATGTGCTCAGTCAATGCCTACCTGTGGATGATCTCGGATGCAGGGGGCCTCTAGTTGTGTACATATTCATCGAACTAGTATTGAGACATTGCACACTCTGCTTTTCCCTACACAATTACTTCCTGACCGCCACCTCTGTGTGAGTCGGTCGAGGTTTCTTTTGCACAGACCTGAAAGTTATTAACTTGTCTTATGTTGGTCTCGGCTCCCTTGGTTATCAACCCGTCACTCCGGCTTCATTATGGATTCTAACTTCTCCAACTTGGTCAACAGCTCCCGTGGGGTCGTGTCAAGATGCGGTCCACATTCCTGCTCAGCCGGCTGGGGTCCTTGCTCCAAATTCTTTCGCTGACTTCTTGGTCTTCTGTTCATGCCGCAGCTATTCCAAACGGTGAGAAGCGCCAACACTCTGCATGCCGCCGCACAAAGGTTGCAATCTTGTGAGTGAGATATCTATTCAGGCTCCATGGAGACACCTAGCTAAACATGTGAATGAAGAGGAGCGGGCATCGCTGGAATCACCACAGCTGTAAGTCTTCAATCCATATCCTTCTCCACAACAGGTTCTGTGGGACCAAGCGTGTTGACGGCTTTTCCCCGTCCCTAGCAAGCCTTGTCCAATCAGTCCATCACGGACTTCTTGATTGTAGAATATCAAGGTGAAATCGGCGGACGAGTTCACCACGCCGACTTTGGCAAGGGACCAGATGGCAAACCACTTTTGGTCGAATACGGGGCCAACTGGATACAAGGCCTCGGTACTGATGGTGGCCCAGAAAACCCAATCTGGACGTTTGTATGAAACTCCCCGCCCCCTGAACATAATCTCACCGCACATGACTGATACATCTCTGTCTTTCAGGAGAAGAAATGGAATATTGAGAGTCAAGAGTCCAATTTCTCACGAATCCTCACGTACAATGAGTCTGGTTTGGCAGATTTCGAATCCGAGATAGAAGAGTACGAGGATGCCTTCTTCCGCATGACACAGGAAGCCGGTGAACTCCTCACAGACAACATCCAAGACAAGACGATTCGTGAGGGTCTCATGCATGTTGGGTGGAAGCCAGACCAGCGTGACTACCCAGCCGCAGCTGACGCTGTGGAGTGGTGGCTCTACGATGGCGAGCAGGCTTACACGCCCGAGGAGACAAGTCTTGTGTTCAACTCGGTTCGTGGAGTCCCAAAATGCACTTCCTCCTTTCCCCACTGCGCTTTTCTCTGACTTGCAGACTTCAGGCAGTGAACAACTTTACCTTTCTACAGTACAGCGGCAAGAACAACTTCGTCATCGATCAGCGCGGCCACAACACCTGGATCAAAGGCGAAGCATCGACGTTCCTAGACGAGGATGACCCACGTCTTCTGTTGAACACCATCGTCAGTAATATTGAGTACTCAGACGACGGTGTCGAAGTCACCATGGAAGACGGGTCTTGTATCTCTGCCGACTATGCCGTCTGCACATTCAGCTTGGGTGTTTTACAACACGAATCAGCTGTGGAGTTTGATCCTCCGCTCCCAAACTGGAAGAAGACCTCCATTGACATGTTCAGCCTGGGCACATACACGAAGATATTCATGCAGTTCTCCGAAAGGTTCTGGCCGGACGACACTGAGTTCTTTCTGTATGTTGTTCTGACTTCCTTGCCCGGTCCACTTCCCTCCACCCGTTGCTCTTTCGTATCGATGTTTTCTTGCCCCCTAAATCTCATTCATACTGACTCATCACGTCTGAAAAAGCTACGCTGATCCGGCCCAACGAGGTTGGTATCCCATCTGGCAATCCCTCGACCTCGACGGCTTCTTCCCAGGCTCACACGTGCTCTTCACCACCGTCACCGAGCGCGAGTCCAAGCGGGTCGAACGTATGACAAACGAGGAAACACTAGCCGAGACAATGGACGTCCTCCGTGCCATGTTCCCCAACGTCACCGTTCCACAGCCAACCGCCTTTACATATCCCCGATGGGGCACCATCCCATGGGCGTACGGGTCCTTCTCATGCTGGCCGGCGGGCACGACCCTCGAGATGCACGAGAACCTCCGCGCCAACGTCGACAGGCTGTGGTTCGCTGGCGAGCACACCAGCGCGACCTACTTTGGGTACATGCAGGGCGCGTGGTTCGAGGGCCGCGACGCTGGGACCAGGATCGCGCAGCTGATCAAGGGCGCCTGTATCGGTGATGCGCCGACGGGGGGTGCGACGAGGGGGAGTGGGGACTGTGGCGAGAGGGTGAGGTATGAGAAGTTGCATGGGACTACTGAGCTGGAGGAGTATAATGTCCAGAACGGCTGGGATGGGACGAGCTTCCAGACAAATGGGTTGGATGACGAGTGACTGAGGTTCAATACCATGCGAAAGTTTTTCGGTTCCAAGTTTTTGTAATATTCAAAATCAAATATTTTGCCATTTTCACTTCATTGAGAGCCGACTGTCTTGAACACGTTTGAATGAACATATGCGTCATCGAGTGTTTATTCCTCATTATCGAATGACTTGTATTATCAGAAGGGTCTACCAGGAGGATGCCCAAAGGAATCACAGAAGAACCCCAAAACCATAGCAAGCTTTACTGGAAGTCAATTTCAAATCTCGTCCACAAGGACTTGTTCTCTCTGGCAGATACTTAACTACCTCACCATGGTTAGAAACTCTTCGTGGTCTAGAAGCTTTGACCTGAGATGCTCGCTCTGACTGCGCTTGACATCAGCGTCACTCTCCGTTCAGCCACTAAAGCGGCACGCAACGACCCGAAGCCCCCATTGTCTGTTGAAAGATGGCAGCGAATGCTTGAAACAGGCTTGGACATGGCTGGTTCCAGTAGTGATCCGAGTTCATCACAAGCGGTTGGAGACATGGAGAATCCGCGTGTCTCAGACCCGGCTCAAGACGGACAGCATTCTGCCCAAGACTGCACTCTCGTGGGTCCTGCGCCGACGGCACACTCAATACAGCCGTCACGGGAGGGAAATCCCGACAGAAGCAATCAGTAAGACCCACCATTCGTAATTTGCAATCAAACATCCTGTCTAATACCATCAATCTGCTGGTAGAGATGACGACTCTGAGCTTGATGATGGCCAGACTCACATGAGTTACGAGGACGAAGATGGCAGCGAGGACCTTGATGGTCTCTCGGATTTCGACTCTGACGACGAGTTCCCCTGGTACGAGGAACTTGATGGCCTCGCCAAATTGAAGCCGTCTACGGACTCCCCGACAACTTCTCGCAGAGCGGAGAAACAAATCGGTGGCTGTAGTGCAAAGCTGATCAGACGCGACGAGATGCGCGAATCGTTCTGGTTCGAGATGGAACAACCTGCCCAAGAGATGTCTGATCTGGCATTTGATCTGTTCGATCGGTATGGACGTCTTAATCCCGAGTTCTATGAGCACGATGTCAACAAAGGAACTGGGGTCTGGGGCAATGAACTTGACCGCGGAGACCTGCTTCTCTTTGAGGAGTTGACAGTAGACGCAGCTCATCGACGACGTGGTATTGGAACGAAACTGGTCAACGCCATCCTGGAGAAAACGAGAAAGAAGGTCTCGGGGCCGGTGGGCTTTTTTGCTCTAACTCGTCCTGTATTCCTATGGAGGGAAGTATCACATCTGAGGGGCGACCCTGCCGCGATGGGACAAGCTCAGGAAGACGCCGAGAAAGGTAGTCTAGCATTCTGGCATGCTATGGGCTTTCGGAGAGTTGGCACGTCGTCATGGCTTGCCTGGACAGACTCTCCGGGCCATCCGTCACGACAGCTAGGCATTGCCCAGGACTGGTCTTGCCCACATGATCTAACTGCGGATGTCTCACTCTATGGAAAAATGGAGCAGATTTGCCAAAAGCTGGCAGATCCGGCGGTTGAAGCCGCAGAGTGCATCGAGGAACTCACAAAGGCCTTGCCAGAAGATTTTGAAGATGGCCAGTGGCAGACAATTGACCGAGACGGCGACACCCTGCTGCACATCGCCTCGAGGTTATCCAAACCAGAACTAGTCAGGTTCCTCCTCTCGAGGGTTCCCCGTTTAGCGGCTGTGCGAAACAAGAAAGGCCACACAGTTCTGGAAGCCCTACAGAACCACCTCGAGCGCTGGAGAACACGGCGATCCGTTGGATTCTTAACCGTGATCACATCCGACAGGTTCAAAGGCTTCGACGCCTCGGATATCGAGTGCCTTGCTGTCCTCGAACACACGGCTGCCTTCGATCTCTCGAGTCTGAGCCCCCGAGACGTCGAGGCTGTTTCGTCGGCCACAGACGAGCAGATTCGGAGGGCGCCGCCTCAGATCGACATAGTCAGCATCCAGAAGACTCTGCGGTATAAATACGGCTGCACGTGTGGGCAGTGCATCGGTGGATTCTTAAGCCCGCGAATGAAACTCGCGCTACTCTGCGTTGCTGAGATACAGCACGACATTCTGTGCAGCTTCATGGATGACACCGGGCCAGACTGGGTTTCCTTTAACGACGATCTCTTGACGCATCTCCCCGGCTTTGTCCGGAAGAACTTCAAGACGAATAAGTCAATGCGGCAGGGCTTTGCGAACATGTTCAGTCATTTCGCCAAGTGTCTAGAGAAGGGGAGGGTGCCTTCGGAAGGAGAGGTGCTCGACTTCTACCAGTCAGATGTGAGTGAGTGGCCACCGGTGACGAGGAACTACCTCGAGCGAGGAGGAAGTGTGGCCGCGGTGGCCAATACAATTTTCGAACGGGCAATGGAGCAAGATGACTGGGCTGGAGACGGATGTCACAGAGAGACTTTCGAAAAGCACATTGACAAGCTCGTGGCGTGCAGGAACGACCATGAGTTTGGCTTCGTGGCTGGTATGTGCGGGTACAAGAGAGTGGTTCCAGCCTCAAGCCGTCTCGTTGAGATATCTGGCAGAGAACTGGATCCCGACCCTCTGGGTTGGCATTAGAAGCGGGTCCGCTTGACTTGGTCTTCACAAATCTTTGGACTCTTGGCCGGGAGAAGTACTATCTTGCACACTATCAAACGGGCTACTCTGGCTGCATTCATGTTCAAACTTGATCGGCCTCAGACTGGCCAGCCTCGCGGAAGGGGCACGAAATTTTGTTCAAAACAGAAGCCATGGGGGCTGACGGCAGCAACAGAGGTGGAAGAATGTCTCTACTTGCACACATAGGTAGCTAATGTAAACGCGCATTGTGCTTTTCACATCCTCGGAAAATCAGCTCTGATTTAGATGGACGGCCGAAGTGTCGGGTGGTCTTGATTGCTTTGCGCCGGCTGGCGGTTTCTGCTCTGCCAACATCTGACAGAATACGAAGACAGTAAGGCAGTCAATCATTTCTATGCATAAATCATCCACTCTTTCTAAGTTCATCAAACGCTAGCGTTGCCCTGAACTGCAGAACACAGACCATGCTGTGATGTGGTATGGTGACAATATTGTGATGTAGAGCGTGTGCCGTTGTTGAGGCGTCTTCGTCCTTTTCCTGTCTGGAGCTGCACCCTAACGGGTAGCTTACACGGTACTCGCAGGGCGTGCAGTAGCTTCCCTGTGGCCCTGTAGCCCCGGAGCTTGTCGCCTGCCCGCATGAGCCAGCCGTCGAATCGGGGCGTTTCCAATTACCCGAAACGGGCATGGATGTGTGCTGCTTCTCCGCATCCTGTTCGAGTCCCCAGCCTACGGATCGCCCCGGACTTGCCGCAGGTGCTGCTGCGTCACGAGCGCACATGCCTACATCACCTACCGTGTTCTTGTGTTTCTGATCGTCGTCGACTTGCTCCACGCCTCTTGTTGTCACTTTCTTCTTTCTTGCCTGCACACAGACAGCTCTGTCTTTATCGAACTCACAACCTATGCTGTGGCTATGCTGGACGTGTAGAAAGACAACGAGCGAGAGAGAGCGCGACTATGGACAAGCTCAAGTCATCGCCGGCCCAGGGCCCACAGCCCGACGCCGTTACACATGACCACAACGAGGCCGGTCCTCTACCAACACCTGCGTCGAAACAACCTCGCAGGACAACCATAAACCCGTGGTTCCCTCTAATTCTTCTCGTCGCGTTCTCACTATATTTCATACACACGTCGGTATTAGGGTCCGGCAGACATCTCCTGGATTGGTTCACAAATGATGCGCCTCCCGCCACGACCACCGGTCCCTACCAGGGAGATCAATATCTCCTGGGGGTGGGGAAGGCCGACATCACAGGACCAGTCGTCGAGGTCAACCTGATGGGCTACGCAGACCCTAAACAGCTTGGGACTGGTCTGCGCCAACGGCTGTACTCCCGCGCCTTTATCGTTGGAGACATAGAAAACCCATCCAACCGCTTCGTCTACTTGGTGCTGGACATCCAGTCGGGAGACACTGCTGTGAGATATGGCATCTTGTCTGGGCTTAGGGATCTGGGCCCCGAGTACGCAGTCTATCAGAATCACAACGTCGCCGTCACGGGTACACATTCGCATTCCGGCCCTGCCGGATGGCTCAACTACCTACTACCCCAAATCACCAGCAAGGGCTTCGACCACCAGGGCTATCGGGCAATTGTGGATGGCGCCATACTCTCCATCGTCAGGGCCCACGAGGCTCTCCAACCCGGCTACCTCAGCATCGGCTCCACCAAAGTCGAGGGAGCCAACATTAACAGGAGCCTGTTCGCCTATCTAGCCAACCCGGAGGAGGAACGCGCCAAGTACAACATCAGCAGCGAGGACGACGGCTCCGTGGAGAAGAACCTCACCCTCCTCAAGTTCCAACGAGCATCCGATGGGAAGAACATCGGCGTCTTGACCTGGTTCCCTACACACGGCACGTCCATGTACGGCAATAACACGATAATCACCGGTGACAACAAGGGAGTCGCCGCCTACCTTTTCGAAAAGAGCGCCTCGAAAGACCCGTCCGCTGCCGAGGGCTTCGTCGCTGGCTTCTCACAAGCAGATGTCGGCGACACCAGCCCCAACGTGCTGGGTGCGTACTGCGAGGACGGCTCTGGGGAGATGTGCAGCTTCGAGAACAGCACCTGTCCCAGCGATGGGAGAAGTCAGAAATGCCACGCGCGTGGCCCGTTGTACACGGCCGATGATACTGGCACCTCGTCCTGTTTCGAGATCGGCCGGCGGCAGTTCGAGCCGGCCAAAACCCTCTACGACGAGCTCAATGTGAACCTCATTCCGGTCCAGGGGCCCTGGGTCAAGTCCTTCCACACCTTCCACAACATGTCAGACTTCACCTTCCACCTTCCCAACGGGACTCTGGTCTCAACCTGCCCAGCAGCCCTAGGCTGGTCCTTCGCAGCAGGCACATCCGACGGCCCAGGGGCCTTCGACTTCACACAGCACGACGGCGACCCGTCCAATACGTCCCCCGTATGGCGCGTGGTATCAGGGTTCCTCAAGGAGCCCTCGGACGAGCAGCGCGCCTGCCAGGGCGCCAAGCCGATCCTCCTCGACGTCGGCGAGGTGCACAAGCCCTATGCCTGGACCCCCAACGTCGTCGACGTCCAGGTCCTCCGCGTGGGCCAGCTGCTCGTCGTCGTCAGCCCGGGCGAGGCGACCGCCATGGCCGGGCGGCGGTGGAAGGAGGCCGTCAGGGCTGAGAGCACGGCACTGTTCAGCGACGAGGGCGACAACGACACACACCACCCTAGTGCCCCGAGCCCGGTCGTCGTCCTGGGCGGCCCGGCAAACAGCTACACGCACTACATCGCCACGGAGCAAGAGTACGCCATCCAGCGGTACGAGGGCGCCTCGACGTTGTACGGGCCCCACACCCTCGCGGCCTACATCAACGTGACGCTAGCACACCTGCCTCTGCTCGGGGCGCGGGCCCCCTCCGGCCCGCCTCAGCCGCCTGCTGCCTTCCCACCTGACAACACGAACCGCTCGCTCAGCTTCATCGCCGGCGTCGTGCGGGACGGCACCCCACTAGGCCGGGCCTTCGGCGACGTCAAGCAGGACGTGCGGCGCTTCTACCGCGCCGGGGCGCCCGTCTCGGCCGTGTTCGTCGGCGCAAACCCGCGCAACGACCTCCGGCTGGGGCGCACGTACGCCGCCGTCGAGAAGCTGGAGGTAGTGGGCGGCGGGCAGGCGGGCAAGGATGAGGGGGAGCTCTGGCGGACGGTCAGGGACGACAGCGACTGGGCGCTGGTCTTCCGGTGGAGGCGGACCAGCGAGGTGCTCGCCACGAGCGAGGTGGAGGTCACGTGGGAGACGGACAGGGAGCCCGAGGGGGAGCTTGAGGCCGGGGTGTACCGGATCCGGTACTATGGCGACTGGAAGAGTATCGGGGGCACCATCACCGAGTTCGAGGGCGTCACGGGGGCTTTTACGCTGGTGCGATGAACGATCACGGGTGGCGGTGGTCGATGATTATCATGATGATGTTGGCTGTGCTTTCCGATGAAGGGCGCATGCGATGGGTTTTTCTGGATTCAGGGGGGGGGGCAGACTGGGCGTTCTCTGCATGCAATGGGGAGGAGGAGCTGGAGCCTGGATAACGAAGACCAACGACGCTTGCAGGACGGGTCAAACGTGGTATACGGAGTCGAGAATGGTAGACACATGCTCCGCTAGGAATTCTCAATACTAGCCGCTTGCCTTCACACCTTTATTTGCCCTTCACCATGGCAATGTGAATTTTAAACAGCTGAGGTGGGCTAGTGCCCAGCACTTGACTTAGTCGTCGGCAAGTGGGAGGGAGTTAGCATGTCCCCTTGCCACATATCATATCACCCAACTCACAAACGAACGCACGCATTCAACAAATCAACTGAATGCATGACCAGGCAGTGTGAGCAGACGACAATTTCGATTTCAGGATGTCCGATGTGGCTATCTGTGCTTTTCGTGGTCCATGTGCTAGCCTCTCCAAGCTGCCAAAAATGCCGAGATCGTGGGAATGACGAGGGGTGGTGTACATACTCCATACAAGATGCCAGTGCTATGCAGCAAAAGAGGAAGGGGAAGAAAACCCACCAACGCATGCCCCCTGCGGGTCGACGGCGGTTGTGGATAAGGCAAATCAAACAAGTCCAAAATGAGGGGGCCAATACTGCGTGCAGTAGCAGTAGTAGTAGTTGCTCTTGACTACTCATCTCCCTCCCACCCCTGGGGCCCCAGGACAGCACCTTGAGTGCCAAAATGATTCATGCTTTGTATGTACCACTTGGTATCACCATATATCTGCGCCAGTCCCTCAATTGAAACCACTTGGTCCAACGCCTGCGCTTTGCCTTTCTTTTAATACAGGTGCCACAGCTGCTTTTCTTCTGGCCTGTGTTGCCCTTCAGATTAATGTCCCCCCACTCATCCTGCTCTACTTCTTGTTCGCCTTCTTGTTCTCTTCTAACGCATCGGCGAGCTTGAGTGCTAGATCGTTGGTCTTGACCTGAAGCATCCAAGTCTCCAAGCCCTTGCCGTCTTCCTTCGCGCATGGGACCTTAATCCACTTTGCGCCCTTGTCGACCTTGTAATCGAAATCAGGCAGAATGGTCTTGTTCATGGCGACGTTGCCACGAGGCTCGCCACGCAACAGGATGCGCACCGCGCCGGTGCTTTTGTGCTTGAGCAGCCTGAGTGGTCCCAGTCCCTCTGTCTTCCAAGGGTTCTTCTTGGCGCCCTTGTCTTTATCGTCGTCGTCATCGGACTTGGGCGCCAGCCGGAGAGCCTTGGCTCGCACCTCATGAACGACCTGCTCGTCCTCTTCCCCGGGCCCACCTTCGGTTAGGGAAATTTGCTCCTGTGGTTTTCCGTCCTCGTCAGCCGTCTGTTCGCTCGTTGCATTATCCTTCTTGGCCTGTGCGGCTTCTGGCTCGGGTGTGCCAGCCGCCGGCGTCGTAGCTATGCTAGACGCCCCGCCAAACAAAGGGGTATCTTTACATGACGTTAATGATGGACTGCCAAGAATAACGAAATGTGAAGTATGAGAAAATAAGAAACGAGACACTACTTACTCGTGCCAGTCGAAGATCCAGCTGGAGGCGCCAGACTACCAGCAAAGATGCCTTGCGCCGCGTTTGCCGGCTGACCAGAGAACATGTTGGCGGACGAGGTTGGCTGGGAGGGCGCTTGGGAAGCGCCACCGAAATTGAATATGGAAGATCCACCGTTTGGCTGCGAACCTCCAAACATGTTGGAGGACGGGGCAGGTGCCGCATTTGCAGGCTGCGAAGCGCCACCGAAAGTGAAGCTAGACGAGGAGGGGCCATTAGTTGCGGGCTGCGAGTCCCCACCAAATGTGAAGCTGGACGAAGCTGGAGCCGCCGGTGTGGTGCTGTTTCCAAATTGGAATGGCGCGCTGGCTTGTTGACTCTGGGCCGGAGTCGCTCCAAAGTCGAATGAAACCCCAGCGGAATCCCCACCCGAGAAGGGGTTCTTGAAGGAACCCTGGTCACCACCAGCATTGAAGGTGAAGGAGCTGGCCGCGGGCGCTGGCGCTGGCGCTGGCGCGGGAGTGCCGGTACTGCCGAACGAGAAACTCGGTTGTTGGTTTGTGGTGGTATTGGTGCCGTTCCCAGACGCGGCCCCGAACAGATTGTTTGAGGGTGTGCTCGAAGCTCCACCGAAAGTGAAGCCTGTGCTGGGAGCGGGAGCGTTTGCGAAAATGCTGGGCTGTGTCTTCGCTGGCTCGGCCTGGGGTGCTGGGTTCCCAAAGAGAGACGTGGGAGCAGGAGTATCTGCCGGCTTCGAGCTTGAAGGAGCAGGCGTGGACGAGGCTGTGCTTCCAAAGCTGTACGTCTTGCCACCGTCTTGAGAGCCAGTGCCGAAGACAGCGCCAGCTTCAGTCGAGCCCTTGGCTGCTTCTGCAGTTTTGGGTGGCAGACTTGCCGCAGGGGTCGGTGCACTGCCTCCAAACGAATACTTCTTGGATGCTGGCTCGCCAGATGTGCTGCCAAAGACCGCACCAGCCTCATCCGAGTCGGGCTTCTTCCTCTTCGTGGCCGATTCCTCCTTCTTTTCTTCAACCGAGCTAGCCTTTGTGCCGAACAGAGTGGACGTTGAAGATGGCTGAGCCCCAAACAACGATGGCGCGGATGACGGTTTCTCGTCATTCTTCGCGCCGAACAGCGATCCGCTGGGCTTGTCGTTAGCCGTTCCGAAGAGAGACGGCGCTGAGCCCTGGGCCGTAGCGGCGGGGGTGTTAAGGTTGGCGAAGATAGACGTCGGCTGGGCCTGAGTGGCGGGAGTATCTGCAGGCTTTCCAAAAGGCGTTGTGCTCGCAGCGCTACTCTGCCCGAAAAGGCTAGGTGCAGGTGTTGTGGCAGAAGCTTTCTTCTCGTCAGACTTCTGCTGACCAGGAGTAGATGCGCCGAAGGCAGGCATGCTTGAGGCATTGCCGAAGAGGCCGCCGCTTGATTCCGACGGCTTTGAAGGCTGGCCAAACAAGGATGGCGCGGCCTGCTTAGGCGTCTCCTTCCCAAAGTCTTGCACCTGAGTGCCAAAGGCTGGTGCAGCACTGGCTTTGGGGGTGGTCGAGCCAAAGGCTGGCCCAGTGCTTTCTTGAGGCTTGTTGGCAAATATGGAACTCGGCTGGCTGGTGGTCGCTCCAAAGAGTGAAACGCCAGGCTGGGAAGCTGCACCACCAAACTTGATAGGCGTGTTCGGGTTCCACGTCTTATCCTGGCTCTCCTTCGGTGGGCTTGCCGGTGGCTTCGTGCTGAAGAGTCCAGGGGCGCTATCACCTGAGGCTCGCACAGGCTCGCCGTCTCCGCCCTTTGTGATGCGACCAAAGAGACCAGGGCCCTTGGAGCCACCGTCGGTGGAGTCACCCGGCGTCTTAGTGCCGAAGAGGGACGGTACACTACTGGCAGCTGCTTTCGGTGCGGTGGCCTGGCTCTCCGGTTCTTCATCCTCGGCCTCCGCATCCTCGGATTGGCCATCGTTGTCCTCGTCATCTTCACTGCCCTCAGGCGAATTCTGCTCAGACAAGTGACCGAAAATGTTGCCCGACGAGACCTTAGCTCCGGCGCCGAAGTTTGGTTGACGGGATGATGCGGGCGGCTGGGCAAAAAGGTTCTTCGCGGCGGATTTCGTGGGGCTTGCAGCTTGTCGCGCTGGCGAGCTGTTGGCAACATCCTCGAAGATGGAGAGAGTACTGGACTTCTTCTTGCTGGGCTGATTCTCGTCTGCCTCATCCAAGTGTTCAGCACTGCGCTTGGTTTTCTTCACGAAAGGTGTTGCACCCGCATTCGAGGTCAGCGCTGTTGACTCGGTCAGGGGCTCTCGCTCTGTTGTCACACGGCGCTTATTCGTGGAGGCATTGTCAATATCCAGGTCGTCTCCAGCTCGTCTCTTCACCGAAGACCTGAAGTTCGAGGTGCCATTGGCCTTTGGAGCCTCAGCCTCTTCCATCTCCTCGTCCTCCTCTGGCACATTATTCTCCTGCTTCCACTTCTTCAATAGCTCCCTAGAAGCGGGAACGGTTTTGAACTCGTAGAGGCCGTATCGCAGCATGATCAGGCTCCGGCTCTTCTCGTACTCCTTGGCAAAGTTCGTGATATTGACTCTCCAGTCCTTCTTGGCAAAAATCTCGGACGCAGCATATTTCAGCCGTCGCAAATCGAGGACACAGAGAAACTGACGTCGCTGGAGGTCATCGAGCTCGGCCGGGACGAGGTGTGACAGGAACTCGTCCGCGTAGACAGAGCCCACCCTATCTGGACTGTCGGGTACCTGTTTGGCTAGCTCCTCGCCATCGAGCTCGGGTGGGGGAGAGGCGATCCTCATGGGGAAGAGGTTGGTCGAGGAGGTCTTAGACATGGCTCGCCCATTGAGATCGGCCGTGGAGCCTCGGAATGATCGCCCCGGCGTGACGGCGGTGAAGCTCTCACGCACGGCGTTTGGGGGTATGCGAGGGGAGAAAGTGAACTTTGGGGTATTGCCGTTGGCAAGGCCGGTCCTGTTGAAGATCTTGCCTGGAGTATTGGCGGGCGAGTTGGAGGCATGCCGAGCCGTGCTTGCGCCCAGTCGAGGCTGGTTCCGGTCGAAAAGGCGTCTGCCTGCCACGACAGACGAGCCTGCTGCTGGCTGGGTACCGGCACCAGGGCCTGTGGACCTCCAGCTTCCCAGAGCTCGTGACGAAGGGCGGCCTCGAACGTCGTCGCCAACCTCATGGCGCAGCTTAGAGGGGAAGCCGCTGAAGGAGGCAGGTTGGCTGGGGCGAGAGCCGTATTGAGCACCACGTTGTCGCGTGGAGGTGTCCATGGTGAGACAAGACGATCACGAGGATCTACTGTGAGGAGCAACGCATCCAAATCCGGTGGTGCGCGGATAGGACTGTTAGATCGCGTCGGTGGAGGGGTTCGGGTGGACGGCAGTCGCGAAGTGTCGCGTGGCGGTAAGGGTCAGCGGGGGCAAGGCCGTCGAGGTCTGAGTGAAACCGAGACAGGAGGCTCGCGCTGTGGAAGGGGCTTGGGTGGATGCACTGGATCGAGCTTCGACTGCGAAGGCGAAGGCGATGGAAGCAAGGTACGGCAGCAACCTCCAGCTTCCTCGAACCAGGATAAACAAAGGCGCAACGTGTCGCAGGTCTAGAATGACAGAAAGGAGAGAGTCATCAAAAAGAGACGCGTTCCGATGCGATTGACATCGAAAGGCAATCGATCAAGGCACGCGAAGGCCGGTGCAGATGGGGTTGATGGGTGGGAGGATGAGAGTGCAGGTGGGAAATTCTGGACGGGGTGGGAGGGATCTGCTGCCTTGGGTCGGTCGCGCGACGGACGGGTGCGGATGAGGGTTGAGAAAAAAAACCAAGGTTTGGAGGCGGGAGCTGGGCTGGCTGGGCTGGACTCCCAAAGAGCGCCCGCCGTCTCTGGCTTGCGGAAGGGGCACGTGGTCCGAGCGTCTTCTGGGGAAGCCGCCTCGAGCAGTGGTACCGCAGTACCTGGGGTACCAGGGTACATGCAGCTCCGAAAATTTAGAGCTGGGCGGCCGGATGCGGTCTGCCAGCCTGATGCAGCTGGCCACCAGCTGGGCGAAAGGACTTGCCACGCTCCTAGATCCCTTTCTCTGCTGCGATGGATAGCGCTTCGATGACTGATCCATCACATGCACCTGAGAGAGCAGAAAACGTTCCCGTTCCTGTGGGAACTTTTATGAGGAGCCTTACACGGGGTTCCAGCTTCGTGCATTGCATCGCAGGCAAGTGACGGCCGGCCAGCATAATTACAACATGTAAAGACGTGGGGGTAGTGACTTGGAGGCGCATAGTCGTTACATTCAGCCATGAGAACAGGCACAAATCGATACTGCTGAATTTTAGTCTAATGGCATGACATCCAAAGATCTCGTGCTGCAGCGTTTGTCCAGCCATCTGTAATGTACATTCTCCATACCAGTAATAAAGACACCGTCCGTCCGCTCCCAGCCGCGGCCAGCCATCAGGGGTCGGGGGATGTCCCGCGGGCGGCCGCCCCAATCCGTCCAGACTCCGTCGTAACGCATCCCGAACCTCAGTCTCTACAGCTTGGCCTTGGTTTGCGCCTTCTTCAGGATGGGGTCCAGCTTGGTCGCCTTCATGACGTTGCCCTTGATCTTGAGCTTCCCGGCCATGAATAACCTCTGGGCGTTGCCCTTGCCGGCGACGAGGTTGCCAAAGTCGGCGTCGGACAGGGAGAGTGTGACTTGTGAGCCGAGTCGCGTCAGTAGCTGTGCACCCCTTCTGCGATTATACGTAGCATGACTTACCATCGGCCTTCTCTCCAACGCCCTTGTTGACCTTGCCCTCGTTCTTCAGGTCGATGTGCCAGCTGTCTGTCTCGCCGGCAGCGTTCTTGAGCGTGAAGGCGTAGATGCCGTTGCCCTGCTTGATGGCGTCCTTCTTGTCGGCTTCGCTGGCGTTGAGTGCCTCGTTGATGGCCTCGAAGGCGGCTGAGGAGGGGAACTTGTCTGTCGCCAGAGTCAGCCAGTCAGCCAAACGAGTTCCTCCACCCGAACACCACACGGTGTGCTTGGGTCACACGTACCGTTCGTGAGCGACATTGTTGCGGTGGTGTCTGGTGTCTGCCTGGTGATTGCGAGCGATGAATCGGAGTATCAGCAGGTGTGTGTCGGAAAGCGGGAGAAATGGAAAGCGACAAAAGATTCTAGAAAAGGTGCGCGATCCTATGCGGAACTTATAACAACGAGGATTCGGCAGCTGGGACGGGCTATAATGGCTGATGACCGCATGCCTGGAGCCCGATTGTTCGTCGCAACGGGCATGTGAACGTCCACAGACAGGGCGCTAGGCCGAGGCTCCGACACACCATGTGCTACTCATCCTGGCCTAGCGCCGTCCGCCCCTGCCTAGCCCCTAAACCAGCTGCCGTGGACACTCTCTCGGGCCTCGAGTCCGGGGCAGCCCCACAACGAGCCAACAACACACCTCCAGCTGCCTGCCCTCAACCGCTCAGACAACCGACAATCCTCGACACTCCAAGTCCCTAACGGGTGTTTTCAGAAGTTCTGGAACACCCAAATGTTCCACGAGTTCCAAACTGCCGCCTCTCTTTGACCCCTAGTGTACTCATCTGTTTGCCAAGCTGCGCCGGGATGCGCGGTCAGCAATCGACTACGTTATTCATGCTAGAGGTTGTGGAGCACGAATCAAGCATGTCAACTGCTCCTCGAGATCCATCTTCACATGAGCCGACTGCTGTTCGCCAGCCCGGACAGGGGGGCCCCAATGTTACACAGGCCGCTGGTGCTTATCACACTCCGTCCTGTCGGGCCAGGCCGAGGCTGCTTTTACACACAAGTCCAGCACATCATGCCTCAACGACACGTTGATCAGGATGCTAGGTAGTGGGTTATGATTTCCACACCTCAAAAATCGCGTTTTCGACCACGGGCAGCGAGACATCAATCTCGAAAGCCCAGAGCATCTCATTCATTCGAAGAGTTCAGGGCGGCTGTCGCTGTCGTCGAACCCGTCACGCAGACCACTGTTCACCACCCACTGCCAAACTCTTTGTCGCCCGTCTCGGATTGATCGCAAGGCTATTTATTATGACCATGAAAACTGTAGACTTCAAAATCTCAGGTATTTGAATGACCTACAGCCGCTTAATATGGGGTCTCCCAGTCCAGAACATACTTTGCCTAGCTTCCTTCTGGCCTCTCCTCCTCTTCGTGTAAGGAGCAGCAAGTCCACTATCCGTTACCATTCTGCCGCCTGTTGCTCATGACGTTCTTAGCAACATGAAGTGTGGAGCCGTGGTGAGTCGAAGGCTGTACACATCTACCTATCTCCGTATTTTCGACCTCTGTCTGCCATGGCCTTGCTCCGACATCCTGTGGTCGGTTCCCTTGTCCTTCCTGGGCCATGAATGCAGTGATGGAGCTAAGGACGCCTCTGTCCTATTCGCTGAGAATAAGAGTTACAGCCTCGATTATCAGTTCCAGCCATACGTGATCATTGTTTGCGGACCCTCTTGAGTTGATTGTTGACCCATGACGAGAGCGGATGTCTCTGCTGGTAAACGCGTAGGGTTGGCCACCGATCTTTACAAACAACCCATCAAGCCTCTGGCTCCACAAGGAGATACATAAGCCTACGCATTCGTCCGAATCTCACCTCCCATGAAGCATCACTTTGGCGCAACGGCAAAGGCGGGTGACTTTCGAATCACCTTAGCGACGATTATGGTAGCTTGGTTGCTCAGTTCGACCCCACTGTCACACCCTTCGAGGGATAGTCAAGGAAAGCAAGCACTGTAAACTTCATCTCCTTTTTTCTCCATGTTCTCTTTTTGATGCCTTTGGATGCCCAATCTTTGGGGAGGGGAGGTACGGTGGTGGGCGTTGTTCACAAATGCCACAACGACAGCAACGCTCGATGTAACGGATTCTAAATTGCAACAGTGCATTTGACCCAGCTGGGACAGGCTGTGAGTACGACTCAATAAGCACACCACCTCTCAAAATTGGGAGAGCTTTTGGCTTGATTACCTTAAGCAGGCTGAGCGTCCAAGGACACGATATCTGCATGTCAGCTGTGCGGCTGCTCATCTGCATACGTGCAGTCCTATGATGGGCTGAACGCATCGCAAACATTCAAATACTGCGCATGAACTAATGCATGTTGACGAATTGGCACTTTTGTGACATGGGAACTACAAGGCATTTTTCGGTTCCTCCGTGCTGCGCCTGCAACGGTCAGCTCAAATACAAGGCCCACAGCCCTTAATAATCCCTATTTTGGCATCTGTCCCCGCTCTTCCTTACGGAATCCCAATACCTCGCTTCTTACTCTTTTGAAAATCTGGTGAGTCTGTACACGTGCGGGATTGTTGCTCCGTCAGCGACAGTGTCAGTCCAATCCAGCACACAGCCTGAGATCATCTTATCATTCAATCCACGGCGAACCGCAGCTACGATGGCATCTTCTGAAATGGCACCTTCTGAAGTGGCCTCTTCCGACAACTCTTCCGTGGCATGGAAGTCACTTGTACGCCGCAGCGTGGAGGCGTGGTATCCACCCAAAAAAGCCACGCATGCGATGGCAGAGGACTTCTTGGGCAGTTACACCGATCTGGACGATTTCCTGGTTAATTCAGGATCAATGGGTACACTCACTGGCATGTTCTGGTTTTTCCAACGCAGAGAGGCATTTCTGTCACAGAAAACCATGACCAAGTGGAGCAGGGATCGGTTGGATGATTACATCCTGCTTCCTGCTTCCCATGGCTTTGTCACAAGGACCGAGTGCTTCTTCGTCAGCCACTTCTGGCAGTCTAAGAACGACCCAGATCCCGGGGGAGAGTACCTACAGCTTGTAAAGATGGAACTTGGGCTACAGTCTTGGTCATTTGTCTGGGTCGACTGGACATGCCTTCCTCAGGATCCCCGGAGCAACACTGAAGAGGTCTACTTCCTGCGAGGTCTGGAGACCATGCCAGCGATCATTCGCAATTGCGGTTTCATGTGGAACTACCCGCCCTTCAAACCACGACTGTGGATTCTGTACGAGGTGGCCGAATATTCCCTCACGTGTGACGGCGGTATCGAGGTTACCCCAGACAACAAGGATTTTGTAGACCACGTCAAAGAGATGCGCGAGGCCGGTGTGCGCGCGACATTGAGTAGACATGGGTACGAATGCAAGGTCGAACGTGATAAGGAATTTCTCACCGCCTGGCTGGAACTCCTCGTTCTTCTAAAGAGACTGCTTATCGATGTGGGGAATATCAGGCATATTCTGGACAACCTCACATGGTTTCCCGTTACGGGAAACATGTACATAAACACCCCCAGAGGTCTCGTGATGCTTCACCCGTTTGAAGGTACTTTGACTCTGGGAGGAGAAGAGTACAAATTCACACCATTTCCTCTATGGGTAAGCTTTGTACGGTCGTGACTTGTGTTTATACTGCTGACCAAAGCTCAACAGAGAGACGGTAAATTACCCATACACACCAAGTCCGCACCCACAGAGACGCATCAAGCATCGGGCAGAGATGACAGTAAGAATGAGGTTAGCCAAGAAGAATCACAGGAAAGGATTGTCAAATACCGGTACCGAGATGGCGTGCTTCGCATGGAGTAATATATCTTACGCAAACGTCCATGACCGTGCAAGTGACTGGGGTTAACCGCTTGCGCACGAAACGACCACCAACTGAGGAGTTTCATAGTACTGGGCAGTCTTTTGTTTCTGACTTCCTGCTGGAACCTGGCTTCATGGACGTACGAGGCCCAAATCTGCCAGATTTGAATGGAGCTTTGCAGATTATTCTGCTCATTCAAAACATGATCTTCGAAGTTGAAAGCAACATAGACAAAAAACACAATTATATTTAAAGAACTGCGGTAATTACACAAATCTACGAGCAAAATAACGAGATGGAGATGCCATACTCCTATGGAAACTTTTTGGGGTGCGTGGTACAGATAGCCTTGAACCTCAATGAAAATAACACTCGAAGGGATGATAGATCCCGTTGTACGTATCATGTAATTACTCATCGATATTTCGAACCTATTACTACCCGCCCCGCTCTCCAAGGCCGCGTGAACTCGTCTTCAGTCTACCTTACGCACCGGCGCAAACTGAGTGTTATCCCCATGTTGCACATGAGGTGTTTCCGACGTGTTTGCGTCGCCTTTGTGTACTCGAGTGCGACAGAGATGTACATCACCAAGTTGCACACAGGTCGTATGAAACTTGCTTGTGTGAAGTTGTGGACTCTGGTGCAACAGATATCCACATTCAGGCCTGTACAAACGGACACTGATCTCTTATTCCGATACGATGGATGATATAGTCGTGATTCATTGGTGGTTGTGCCCCTTCTTCTGTGCTTTGGAGGTGGTCCTACGCTTAGTGTGGCAGAACAGATGTTTGCTGGGAGGCCACTTCTCGCTTCTTTCGGCACCCGATAGACAGATTCGCGTTTTCTTGATGGCACTCTGGTAAGACGGCCCATATTTCTTTAAAGAAAGTGCTCTTAAGAAGCCCAGTATTTTTGAGAACTCACAAGGTTACGGCCTCGACGTCTTATTCATCTACTCTTCTCGATACAATCGTTAGGCTACGTGTCCTATCCGACTCCTCAAACAAGGTGCGTGTCTAGACCCCACTTCAGCCATGTATAACTAACACAAGGTTTATTGTCTTGCAAGGAAAATGGGACGCGGTTGTCAGTGCTTCTGGGCCTGGTTCCTCTGCTGCCCGTGCATGATGGTCAAATATGCCTGTGGCGGCCTCTTCTGTTGTGGTGGCGGCAGCAAGAAGGAGAACAGGGGAAGCGATGGAGGTGTAGCCATGAACGACGCACCAAATCAACGGCGTGGTCGATGAACGAGAACGGACAGCCATTCACTCGCTCGAGGATAGAGAGCCTGCATTTCAAAGTCATCAGAGCATCATGCATCTTCAACAATGCTTGCATGCCTATTTGTTCCTGTAGTTCTGGTTCAACAGTGGAACAGTAATGAGTGCAGTAATGAATTGGCCGAAAGTTCCACTTCAGAACCTCGGAAGCTTTCAACAATTATCCAACGGTGAATGCTGAGTTCGGCAAGGATGCTGTGCCTCAATCCAACAGGGTCTCTGCTCTCGCATGTGACCAGCCGGGCCACTAAAAAGGAAAGATTAACGTTTGATAACTCATACTGACCTAGAAATGTAAGCGTAAGGATTGCGGCTAGGGACCAACGGCTTCTGCATGAATTTGCGGGACCAGTAAGACGGCTTCTGCACGCCAGATCTCGGGACAGTTTCTGTCCGTCACATTGCCTAAGTCAGGTCTATTTATTCTGTTCCTTTTTCTTTTTGTGTCCCGTCTTCCGCAATGTTAGATGGATATCGTCATCCTGACTGCTTATACTTCGATAGCAGCTTCAATCAGATCTAATAGTGGCCCCTCACGTCAATTTCAACTTTCACGGTCATCCACACAGCTTCCAGTCACGAATTTACTGCTGTCTTCCACCCAACATGGCCTCAGCGCCGGCGAAAGCAATGCGAGCATGGCTCTACTCCAGTGCATCAGGTGGCCTACACAAGAACTTGGCCCTTTCAGCCACAGCAGCTCACCCCCGCCCACAGTCGCCGCCCAGCCTGTCGAAAGATGAGCTGTTGGTCCGAGTGCGGGCGGCCGGCCTCAACCCCATCGACTACAAGATAGCCGAGCTTCCCTACGCCATGTCTCGCGCTATGATCTCCGTGCCGGCCAGCCCCGCGATGGACTTCGCGGGCACCGTCGTCGCCCACGGCCCTTCGGTCGAGTTCCCAACCCAAGGTCGGGGACTCGGTTTTCGGGCGCCTCGACCCGGGACGCTTCGGCGCGCTCGGCGAGTACATCGTCGCCAAGTCGTCCGGGTGCGCCAGCCTTCCCGCCGGCGTGAGCCTCGAGCACGCGAGCGGCGTGGGCTCGGTCGGCCTGGCGGCATTCACCAGCATCGTGCCCCACGTCCCGGGTGGCCTCTCTTCTTCCGGGCGGCGCCTCTCCGTTCCGCGTCTTCATCAACGGCGGCAGCGGTGGCACGGGCACGTTTGGGATCCAGATCGCCAAGCTCCTGGGCTGCCACGTCACTGCGTCGTGCTCCGCACAGAATGTCGAGCTGTGCAGGAGCCTCGGGGCGGACGAGGTGCTGGACTACACAGAGGGCGACCTGGTCGGCACGCTGAAAGCCAAGGGCCAGGTGTTCGACCTCGTCGTCGACAATGTGGGTTCCTCTCCCAGGGACCTGTACTCGGCCTGCGGCGAGTTCCTCAAACCGAGCGGCCAGTTCGTGCAGGTTGGCGCGGGCATGTCGATGGCTGACATGAAGCTCATGACGTCGCGCATGATGCTTCCATCATTTCTCGGTGGCGGATCCAGAAAGTTCTCGTTGGCGGTCGCAAAGAACAAGCACGAGGACCTCGCCCGTCTCGGCGAGTGGATCGCAGCCGGCAAGATTAAGGTCGTGGTGGATGAGGTTTTCGAGTTTGAGGATGCGCCGAAGGCGTATGAGAAACTCAGGACAGGAAGGGCAAGGGGCAAGATTATTGTGAAGGGTGCACCGTGAGCATCGATCAGTTTCGCCCAGGGCTAAGCTAGGTGCACTGAGGAGTTGCTGGATTTGATTCAACAATACCACGTAGAAAAATGGCGTGGATCATACCACACAACTCATCATCATTGGAATTCAGAAGATAGACTAACCGGTTCTATGACATTTATCTTAAATACAGGTCTCGAAATCTGGTCGCTTAAAATGCAACATGGTAATGTTGTTCCACGTATTTGCAAACTCTCCTTGCTGTGCTCACCGACCCCAAATATTGGGTGGACACGTTCGTTAGGCCAGGGAGGCCCTCGCGCTGGCTCTGGCGGGACTCGCGACACGATACCGACTCCTGACTGTATAGCGAAGATCTGTGGACAACGCCTGCTGGTAATTTCTTCCCCCGATCGGACTGGCCACAGAACTGCCCGGGGGCAAAATTCTCCAAAGTCGAAGCTGTGGCGGAGTCGGCATGCCTTCTGAAGAGCCATCGCCTAGGAACCAACAGGGATTCTTGGGAAGGGGAACTGGTACCGAACAAGTAGTTGAACGTGAGAATAATGACGATGTTAATAGACTCATGACACTTTGTAGATGAGAGTTGGGATCTGCCAGAAGTTGACTCATATTCTGACAGCTGCCCCAACCATGCTCACATCCTACCCTGAATAAGGTCTATTCCAAGTCCAAATATTCATCCCATTCTTTTCTCCCAGTCCTTGGGGTAGCTCTAACCCCTGATGAAGAGAACCCGGATGAACCGTTACATTTTGCCAAATTTCATTTCAAAGTGAATATTCCTGATCATAATGACTCGTGAAATAAAGAGATCAAATATGACATTGTTAGCACCTGCATACATTTTGAGCGCTCTGAAGTTAAGTCTCCTATTGACTATCCGAGCAAACCAGTAGGGGGCTGAAAAAAAGACGAGCCCTCCGAAGCTTCAAGCCGTCTCCACGTCATGTCCCGTCTCAGCCGGCACAGGCCAGCATTGTGAGACTTTCTGCACAAGGAATTCCACAACCGCAGCATTGACCTCGTGGGGTTTCTCACATTGCACATTGTGACCTGCTTCGATAGCCACCTCTGACAGGTTCCCACACGCCTCGCGCATCGGTTCAGCTAGCCGTGTCGTAAGGGTAGGGCAGATGTAATCGAATTTGGCGTGTATAAAAAGCACCGGCTTGTCTGCGCCAAGGTTGCCACCATTCGGCGCCTTGCTGTTATATGCTGCATTCGCCTTATGGTTGCAATAATAAGCTGTCCCAGCCCATATGCCAGTTTCCTCTGTTAATCTAACAAAATTGTTGAAGATCTCGTCGTTTAGCAGTGTGGCCGGAAGCGTCTCAGCCGGGGGCGCGGGATTTCCGCCAAACAACCCGCCATTCTTGCGTATGGTAGCAGTGAACGCCGGCTTGGAGGAATCAGCAGCATTGTACTGACCAACCGATGGACGCGCCCAGAGGAGTTTCAGGAGGCCATGGATATTGGCCTCGTACGAGGCGACAGGCTTTTCCAAGGACTCCTCATAAGCGGCCATGTAGTCCCACTGCCCGAAGGGGTATTCATCCTCTGGATAAACCTTGCGATCGACTAGGGAAACCAGTTGATCCAGGCCTAGCTCAGCTGACTGATACGGGATGCAGAGCAGCACGAGGGCCTGCACTACGTCGGGGTGCTGACGAGCCACTGAGGACGCCACAGCGGCGCCCCAATCGTGGCCCACCCAGACAGCAGCGGAGCGGCCTGTGTCAGAAAGCAAGGCGAGCATACCCTCAACAAGGGCTTCTTGGGAATAGTCAGAGGTGATGCGGCGAGCCGTTGATTTGCCCCATCCAGGCATATCTGGGGCAATGACGCGAAACCCCAGAGATGCGAATGACTGAAGCTGATGAATCCATGTCAGACCGATAGCAGGCCAGCCGTGGAGGAGAATGATGATGTTTCCGGTGGCCGGGCCGGCAGCATGATAGTGAATGGACTTTTCACCGCTTCCGTAGGAAACGTCATGCTCAGTGATAGTTGCCATCCTGTGTCTCTGTGCGGTGACTCCCTTTATGGAGTATGTGTCTTTAAGTTTGTCTCTGTAGACGATCAAACTATTTTCAGAAGGTGGCAGTGTAAAGTCGTGCGGAAGGTCCAAGTTGGAAAAGATGTGTTGGTAGACCTTCGCTGAAGAAGGCTTTTAACTTCACTCAGAGGATAGACCAGAGACCCTGAGACTCTCTGGTAAGTGGGGTCTGGTAACAACAAAGGGGAGAAAATCTGCAGGCTGTGTCCAACCTGCACAATCGCAGTCACCAACGAGGCATGTGCGTTCCCAGCCTGAGTAGAGGAACCAAAGCTAACGCAAAAGGGAGTTGCGGCAGTACTGTGTGACATGGTACAAAAGATTACGAGGAAGGAATGAGCCTCAGCCTGATCAGCCTGTAACACACATTACGCGTAGTACATTCAAATGAGATGTCATTTGCATGACCGAATCCTCAAGGTTCACAGCTTCGCTGCTTGTGAGACTCTTATTGGATTGCTTAATATTATACGAGTCTGGATGCTACCTGGGCAAATCCATTCCAAATGTGACCGGTCAGTGTCAGCTTATGATAAAGCATCTGTTGGTGACTTGGGCCGGGTTCCGCACAGGTACTTTTGTCGGGATGTGATTACTCACAAACGTGTGCAGATGGATGATCCACACTATTCCCACCCCTCTTCCCCCAACTGAAAAATCTGGCCGTCAGTGCCGTACTGAATCATGTCTCTGTATCCGGATATTGCATGCATCTTGCAACCTTTCAGCCCTCTGCCGAATCTCAGGTCAGTGTAAAAAGTTCGGTACTGACGGATCTGTACCCAGCTCTTCGGACGTTTGTCGGGATGGTATGTTATATCACTCAAATGTTCCGTGATGCAAAAGATGTACTTCGGCCTGGCCAGCATGGCAAGACTTATTACCAATCGTACATACCAAGAGAATCTCTGTTTCGAATTTGTTGGCCGAATTTAAAATGCCCTTGGGGAAATGGCATCCCGATCCGGCGTTATGATGGAACCTGGCCAATCCACCGAATACCGGAACAGCCATCACTGCAAGAATACGTGGGTGTAACTAGATTGAGTGGAACTTCGCTGCCAAAACTGTCACATACTCTCTGTCCAGTGGTAAGACAACGCAGGTCTGATTCCACAGCTAGTTGTCTTATACCCAAGCAGAAATTTCCATGTTCTTCAACTGTAATTCAAAGTGATAGCAAATAACGACGTAGGCAGATGGGCTACTCAACCCGAGTAGGGGCTCGGGACACGACATCGAACCTAGCCCATAGTGATATCAATTACATTTCTGCCCTTTATCCTGGCTCTTATCGCTATCACCCATTCGCACCTCCTGTTACATACCTAGCTTAGAATACCGATCATTCCACGAGTCACACATCCATCCACGGGTGCTGGCGTTGGCGATTGGGATCCGACGATCTGGAAATTGATTCCTGCTCTTGGTCCACTTCAATTGTTCTCATTATGGTGGCCGGGTTTGAGGAGTCGGTGGTAGTGGTGAACGTGCCTCCTTTCTTCGCAGCTTGCATGAGCTCGAGGTCGGCCAGACCCATGGGCCGAGTATCTTCGTCCCCGAGGCGGTGTCCGTTGTTGATGGGCAGGTTTCCAATGGTACGTGGCCACGTCTTGGATATTGCGCTGCGGCTCTTGGATGACCACACGCTACTCCAGGTTTTGATGGAGGCGAGGAGCCTGCCGAGGAATGTATGCTCGGCAAAGGCGCGAGGGACGGACGGTGCGCTCATGACGAGGTTGACGGAAGTGATCTCGGCGAGATACCACAGCCATAGATCTGAGATGGTGTACGAGGTGTCTCCGATGGTGGGCCAGGGATATATCGTTTTAGCAGTCGCGTAGAGACGGCCGGAAGCGCAGGCTAAAGACCTGCGCAAACGTTAGTATGTCTGTAAATAACCTCTTAAGGAAGGGAACGGGATACGAACAGCAACCCAAGGGAGAACATGAAGGATAAACCGATCTTGCGTGATTTTGCCATCTGCAGAGTCCAGATGACGCGCTGCGGCAGCATGAATATCGTGACGTCTACGGCGAGATTGATTCCTGTCGCCACGACGTCGAGGTCTTTGCGGCTAAAAGGGGTCGAGCCGGGCAACAAGACATTCCAGGACTTCTGCACAGGGTTGTTGGCGAAAATAATGAAGAATGTTCCAACAAAGTAGAACAGGCTGTTGAGAGATATGAGGAACCAAGTCGTCCAGTAGAAGGTGTTTCGAGTACCCCGTGGCACGAATATACGCTTCCATTCCCACAAGATGGCTGCTTTGGCCGGAATAACATATACAGGATCAATAATGGAGAAGAACATTAAGTACTGCATGGCAGTCGCATGGCAGGATTAGAATAAAGAATTTAAAAGAGATTCCCAGCTATTTGGGGTTGTTCAGGGTGTAGTCAGACATACCACAGCCAGATCAAGCATGTTCCCAGCTCTGATGTTCCACTGGTGGACGTATAGGCCACCTCCTCGAATGTACGAGATGAGGGCCCATAGGAAGCAAATGTAAGGCGCCTACATATTGATAAGCGGACCATTGTTGCGATACGAGTGGATGGTTCAAAACTCACGAGAGAAAACAGGGCTAGATCTGGAGTCCATGTTCCTTGGTCAGTGAAGCGGTGAGAGTAGGGGCCGGTGATTAGCACGTACAGTCTTCAAGATAAACTCTCTTAGTGACCCTGAGCCGCGAGTACGCGCGCAACGACGCCGCCACTGCGGTAAGGGCGGCGCAAATGGTGATCAGAACATAAGCTGCGACGTTGTGAGGCGGTCGGAAATCGAAGTTGTAATTTCCGTCTGGTGATGGACAAGCCGGCCCGTTGAGGATTTCCTCGGGCCATGACCAGTCGAATTGTGTCATCTTTGGGCAAGAACAGAGTCGGTTAGCAGTGGCGTGCAGAGCATAAGAACCTCGAGACGGAAGAAGCCCCTAGGATGAAACGTTTGCAAGCAAGTTTAGGGCTGCAGGGGACAGGGAGGAGAGAGTGGAAAGAGTGGTGTAGCCGAACCACTCATCTGCTCCTCCATGGCTTACTTATTGATTGGGAATCCATTTTGTTCCCTGGTTGCCACACCCTAGAACAGGGTGGGAAGAAGTTTGGCCCCCGACAATGTAAGAATAGCCCCCAAAATTGACACTCTTCATGTGACCAAAACTGCTATGAGGTTTCAACCTCCACCGAATGTTGACGGAGATCAGTCGTCAGGCTGCGGCACGGGCATATGAGCATGCAGGCGAGCTGACTGCAGTGGGAGGATCAGCAGAGCATACAGACTCTAACCCATTCTGAAGCAGCCCACACGGAATTGCATGTCAATCATCCCCCAACTTGAAGAGACATTGGTTGTAATTGTCATTCAGCCTATCATATTCTGGATTGGACCATCCAAAAGCCTCGTAATGACATGGAGTAAAACTCAAGGCACAGACAGTTGGTCATAAATGGAAGGTGTTTTCTTGTGCAGGCTCAATTTGGGGGTCACACATTACTTGGCTGGTGGGGGCTGTGTGCTATCTCCACACATGTCGTTTTCAAAGCTCTAGAGAAGATGATCTTCACCATTTTTGAAGTCAGCAACCCATCCCTCGGCGATCCTCCGGCGGGTCGTCTCCCACTTTCCCGTTGGATGCAGGCTGCTGTGCCTCTGACTTGCCTCGAAGGTGTTGCCTCTTTTGATGCCACATGTTCGTGAAGGTTCCTTCCGAGGACCAGCTGTCCGTTCTTCACTGGGCTTAGAGCGGGCCTAGAAATTACATCTGTTTTACTAGATACTTAAGTATGAATGATGAGTTCCTCCTACAACTTGCATCTTACCATTTAGGCATAACGCTATAAGCTTTCTCAAAGAAGTAGTATACATTTTGTCTCACTCCTGAGACGTAACATCCAAATTTGAATGGTCCAAATTCGGCCCCCACATATTTTGCATCAAAGGTGACATTGGGGGCTCGGTAGGACGGTGAATAAGGCATATCGTCAAGTAAGACACGGAATCATGCCAAGAACTCATCATCTTTACGATTTGATGCTCAAGTATGGACAAGGCTAAAGATCGGCTGATCCTCCTGGGAAACCCAACGTGGCGTTAGACACAGCAGGTGATACCGATCCGTGAGGATTGAGTGTCTCGGGCAGATCAACTCTTTTGACATGCCGTCTCTGGGCATTCGCTTGGTTTGCCAGCCAACAACAGCCTGCATGGAAAGGCGCAATGAACGAACCTCTCCTAGTGAGACTAAATAGCTTTTATTAGTTTGAGTGGTTGGTGGTCAGACGGGAATGACCCGCCCAGCCGTCTTGGGAAGCTTACGCGGAACAAGGATGCTCCATGCCGCCTGCAAACAACTCAGAATACTCCTCTCCAGTACTTTACGATTATTGGTTTCCAACATTTATCGAACCACCCCCCCCCCCCAACACCCTCCCACAGTACCGCTACAACCTCACAACGGACGTCGACGTTTGATTGATCCGCGTGTATCATGTTGTTGTGTAAGGCTCTTGAGACGTGATCCGAGGTCGAAATGCAGATGGGTGAATGACATTCGACAGGAACAATTTCAACCCAGAAGTACTTCGACGGCAGACTGTAAATCGTGATTGAGTCGAGAGACGCTGGTCTTATACATATCTAGAGCATGTGGCCTCTTAATTGATAAGGTCCAATTACATTTCTTTTTCCCAAGGGTAACAAAATTGTGTCTAGTGACCTTCTCGCCTTGAACTGAATCTTTGCCCAAACGGAAGTTCCCCCATCCTGAATTTTTAACATGCCTCACCGCAACCCCATGGCGATTTCTGAGCCATTTGCAGTAACTGGGATCTCGTTGAAGTTACCCCAAGAAGCCACCGATGAACCCTCGCTGTGGGAGGTTCTACAAGGTGGGAAGAATCTCATGACGCCATGGCCTGATTGACGAGTATCCTACTTCGTACATACACCTCGGGTGCTGCACTTCTCACCCAACACATTCACAACTGTATCCCTAGTCTTGAAGAGACCTTAAGGTGGCGTTATGTTGGGATACTAAGTTTTGTGCACTGATAATACATATGTTAGAGATCTGCCCAATGCAGGTAGGCTTTTTAAAGACCACGGAATCTGTTACCCCATGAACTTGAATAAAGAAGGTGCTATGCTCTCACATATTCCGACATAGAAAGCCCTCTAGGACTTGGGCTATATAAATCTTACCACCCACCCACGCGACTATAGGTTTGTATTCTAAACCAGGTATTACATTGGATCTCAATCATCATCAGAATCAAATTCTACTGTCAACTTTCTATACAACAACCATCAATGCGCTTCTCCCAGTTCATCCTCCTACCTCCCTTGGCCATGAGTACCGTCGAAGCTTCACTTCCGGGTATACATAGTCATGTCTCTCATGCCCTAGTGTTTAACGGATGAGACATGCTGACACTCGACTCCAAAATCCAGAAGCTTGTGAACGACGTCGCCGAGTCCGGACCTTCGGCCGGCGGTGCAGGCCACCGCCGCTTTGCCGAGCCCGAACCAGACCCCAGGTCCAGTCCGTCCCCCAAGGGGCCTGGGCATCAATGTGACATCAACGACATCGGCCAGGAAGACCAGTCGGGTCCCTTACCGAAAGGTCGAGGCCACTGAGCCGGGGTCGAAGCGAGCTTCGGGGCGTCGGTGAGTTAGGGGGTCCGGACCGGAAGGTCGTGAGAGGCCTGATGTGGCTGAGGCTCTAATGCACGGCCTTGTGTGGGGTCATCATCAGAGGCAAGTAAACGGGTTGGAAAAAAATATGGCGAGATTTGGTAGCCTCTGCTAATCCATTCCTTTGCTGCCAATGACGTTTGTTGATGTTTTATCGGACCACTAGTCCTCTTCGAAGGGCAATTCCAAGATGCTGATAATGTAAACAAGAAAGAGGGAAGATCCAAGCTTACGTAGAAAACTTAGTATGTGCAAGGCAAGATGCTGGTCCCCTGCTTGCTCCCACAACTCCTTTCTGCTCGGGATCGTGATCAAACATACATCACTCGCGATAAAATTTGCTTCTTGAATACGCGTAAGTGCGAGAGGTGACCCGGTGTCGATGCCTTATATTCATATTGGGTATCTGTATTCCTCCACCCGGGAACGTCCCGAAGAACATGTTTCGAGGTCAGACGCCTTAACCTCCCATGTTATGCTGATAATGTCAAAACCCAGTCGCACCGTCAAGGAAACCCATCGCGTTTCCTGCTTCCCCCTCAAGTAACCCTCGATTCCGACACCACTGCCGGCGCCGGCTGCTGAACCAACGTAGTCGACCCCAGATGCACAGCAAAGTCATACGCCGGCGGCTCAGGGTGACCCAGCAGCTGCCCCGGGCCGGCGCCCCCCACGAGCGACTCGCGGTCCTGCCGCGAGGCCACCCGAGACGGCCCCTCGCCTAGGCCGAGGGCATGCACCTCGGCCATGTCGACGCTGAGGCAGGGCTCGAGGTCGTCCTCGTTGTACGGCGGCGGCGCCTCGCCCAGCTCGTTGAGGCCCTCGGAGGACTGCGTCGAGGCCCGGTTGGTGTGGTGCGGGTACACCCAGCCCCAGCGCGACGCCCCCGGCTGCGAGCGGCTCCGGCGCCGGCGGCGGGCCCATAGCTGCCGGGAGCCTCTTGTCGAGCCGCCTCCTCCCCTTGAGACCGCGTCGCCTTCTGCGTCTCCTGCTAGTCTTGGGGCCCGGCGCCTTCTGATGAATTGGTACGCGCCGAAGAGTAGGACTCCGATCGTTAGGGCTGAGGCGAGGGCGACGAGTACCCAGACCCAGGACGGCGGTTTGCTGCTGCCGGAAGCGGTGTTGGTGGCCGTTCCATTGTTGGTTTGGTTGCTATTTGCGTCCATGTCTGCGTAGCGACCGTTGATGCCCCTGTGGGCCCCGTGGGTTCTGTGCCTCCTTGACTATGGGGAGCCAGGCAAACCGGGAAAGGGAACGCCTGCGAAGGGGAGGTAGGTGAGGGGCTGCGTTGTCCGTCGTGGCTCTATCGCGGCGGATTCGTTGTTTATGCTGCTGGCAACTGCTTTTAGGACACTGTACAGGGACCGGTGGAACATACGACGACTGTAGCACGACCGCAGAGAAATGGGTATGTGAAAGAATGAAAACCCCTGCGCATGATGATCTTTGCAAAGGTGAGTTGAGGTTTGAGCCCGCACAGCCGAGCAGACACATGCGGCTGAGTCCTTGGGAGAAACCTTGACAGAAACCTTGGGTGGGTGCAAGTTGACGTGGCCCTCCAGGACTAGGGCCCTGGGCGGCAGTCATCTTCGAGGTATGATGATGGAAGGCAAGGAGGGTGACGTCTTGGTCGTCAATGCCTTCCCAGCTCATGCCACTACAGTGGGCCAAGGGGAGGGCACGACGTGGGCCGCATTGTCAAGGGTCTCCCTCGTACCTAGCACTGCTCGTTGGAGCCCCCACTTTGGGAAGGGCCGATCGTGTTAATTGATTGGCCGCTTGCACCGCCCGTTGCAAGACTTTCTTTCTGCCATCTTCTTCTTGCTGGGACTCAAACCGAGGGAGATGCAGCATGCACACGGTAATCGAGACGCCGAAGCCAATACTTTTTCCGGCCGGCGGATTCCTGACTCTCCAACAGGGCGGACCTGCTTGGCCATCCCCTGAACCAGTTATCCAGATGATGCTCCCGGATATGTCCCTGGTACAGGCTTCGGTGCCTTTCTGCAGTTGACCTGCAAGCCAGCATCGTCTCTTGCCAGTCTGCGCGAGAGAATGGAAAAAGCAGAGGCCAGTGAGGTCAGGCACTTCGTCACCTTGGACCAAGAGCTTCTGCGCCTCTACGTCCTAGTTGTGCCAGCGTCTTGTTTGCATTCCAAGACAGGCTGTGGTCTGTACTTGCGCTTGGGTTGGCAGGCATAATCTGCGCCCTTATGCGCGAGGACGAAGTGAGCTTGGTTGCCGAGGTCCCCAGCGGCGGCTGAAATCTAAAAGTTTCATGCCCCTCCGAGGTCGATGTTAGTGACGCAGGGTCGTTTCTTTACCACGACAACTAGTCATTCTTCAGTTTGCTCCTTCCTAATCCGCGCCGTCTCGCAAGACCATCAGCGGTATTCCGCGGTCAGCCAGAACCGTCTCTGGACTCCTTTTGCTACACTTTCGAGGACTGATGTTGCTCCCAGGAATGCAAGGGACACTCGGGCATCGCATCGTGTTATAGAGCCCTGAGGCGAGTATTGGGCTGGTTGAAACACGAGGTTTGGTGGGGGTTCGCCAATCTGACGTGGGCTGTGCCGGACTCTCGGTGTGTTTGGGTCATGGCTAAGACGTCGTCGGATGTCCGGGGCAATGAGATGAACGCGAGAAATGTGGGTATGTTTCTGTTTCACGTCTTCCGGACAAACCGTGCCGAGACTGAGCCCCTCCAAGTGAGATCCCCTCCATTGGTGGGAAGCGTGGCTTCGTTGTCCTCGCCACGGCTTTCCGGCCACGCTCGATCGAACCTGAGAGTGCGAAGTTGCAGAGGTCAACGGTGTGAGAGCACACCACCTGCTACATGATGCACGCCGCATGCTTCCTGCAGGCAAGTGCAGTACCGAGCAAATCTTGAGCTGCAGACGACCAGGGTTGTGATTTTCGACCTCGATGGATTGTTTGACGTGCATGTGATCCCGGTGCCGAGACAGTCCATCAACGGTGCACAGCATTTTCGCGGGTGGCTTGCGTCTCCCCGGATGGCTGGGAGGGAAAAGGGCTGAGTTTTCCCGGCCGTGGCCGCGCTGATCTGCCGGCAGAGCGTTTTCGCGGGGTAGCTTTCCCCGGCTTCAACGCCCCGAGACCCGCCGGCAGGGACCGGAACCGTGGACCGAAGCCTATTTCACCGCCCACTAGACAAAGACTCGGCATTTCCTCCCCTCTTGAGCCTCATTCCCCCTCTCCGTGAAATGCAAACCCAGAGGACACTCATCCGCCACATCCTGCGCACCCTATCCCCTGTCCACCACCACAAACCCCCAAGGAAACCCGCCCTCGCCCCCCGGCAGCTCAGCCGCCCGATAAGCCACACCCCAACCCCCAAGATGCGCCTCCCCTACGTCCCGGACCCCCCGCCGACCTCCTCCCCGGAGGACCAGGCCATCGTGGACCGCATCGCGGCGCGGCGCGCGCCCCGGCCCCTGACATCCCTGGACCTGGCCCTGCTGCACTCGCCCCCCGTCGCCGACGGCTGGAACTCGTTCCTCGGCGCCGTGCGCACCCGCACGCTGCTCCCCGCCGACCTGCGCGAGCTCGCCATCTGCCGCGTCGCCTCCGTCAACCGCGCCTGGTACGAGTGGATGCACCACGCGCCGCTCGCCACCGCCGCGGGCGTCGGCGACGAGGCCATGGCGCTGGTCAAGACGCGCGTGGGGCCCCTGGGCGACGTGAACACGCCCGAGGGCGGGTTTAGTGCGCGGCAGTGGGCTGTGCTGTGCATTGCTGACGAGATGACGCGGAATGTGGAGGTTAGCGAGGGGACGTTTGCTGCGGTGAAGGGGTTGTTTGAGCAGAGGGAGGTGGTTGAGATCGTGTCCACCGTGGCGTGTTATAACTGTGTCAGCCGGTTCTTGGTGGCGCTGGACGGTGAGTTGCTTGCCTGGATCCCCCCTGCCAGATTTGATTATGATCGGATTACTGACGTGATGGCGCAGTTGGGGAGAAGAACGGGACTGGGCCAGATGCAGCTCACTAGTCGCCCTTGCGTGCCTGAGGGTGGTGTACAGCAGGCTAAGGGGTGAAGGCATTTTGAAACATCGGTTGAGTCTGTAGCCCACGGTAGCGAGCAAGCTTGGGAGGTCAGGACTCTGAAGTCCAGTACTTCGCAGCTTGGGATGCTCGCTCACATGGCAAGAGTGAGGCAGCACTAACCCCTTTACGATGGCTTTACACTACTTGGTCAGTCAATGATAAGGCACTGTCATCACATGGGACGGAGGGAGTTGGATCATGACAATGCATTCCCTCACGATCACCCTAACAACACAGCTGCTCTCGAGCCGTGGATGCGGAAAAATGGAGGCATTAAAAGTACATGATCAGACACCTGTCGCCATTCACATGCTGGTGGGGAAAAGGGGGTATCGAACTCCTGCGGTGAAACTGATTATCTGGAGATTAAACAGTATGTCGTGATATATGCAGTGGCCTGTTGGAACGCTCCAGTCCAGTGAGATGCTGATATGCCACGTCTAGAACACCTTGTGTGATGTTGTGTTGCGGTTCTGCCAGAGGTGGCAGTAATGGTGCTGTTTGGTGGGAGTGAGGTTTCCGTAAAGTATGCCTGTCTCTCGTATGCGGCGGATGCGGCGGTGTGCAGCTGCGGCCCACAGCTGTAGGTTGTAGAACGTAAAGTCATAATAGTCGTAAGAATAAACCCAAAATTCCTCGTTCGGCGCAATTTGTTTTATGTTTTTTCCCTTTCCCCTCCCCAGTTTCATGTTCCGTGTGCCCATTTCGTTGTCGCTTCTTGGTCTTCGTAAAAGTATCTGGGTGTCATGGAGAGCGCGGAGAGCCCGGCGAGCCCGGTGAGGACATGGCCTTCTCGACGCTGGCGTGACGCTTGTGCAGCAGCGGTGACAGCTGCAGCTCCCTCATGACGTTGCCCCAGCCCACCTTAGGGCCCGGGTTGACATTTTCGCTGTGGCCCATTGTCTGTTGACTGAGCCGGCGGAGGAGGGGTTTCTTCTTGATGCCCTCGGTGACGGCGCGGGGTAGCTGTGGCCGTGCTGCGAACTCGTCCTCGAACAGCCGGCTGCCGACCTTCTCGGAGCTGCTGACGGGCCTCTTCTTCTCGGGCGGCTTGCTCTGCGGGCCCGAGTTGGCGACGATGCCCATGTAGACGACAAGGAACCGCATGCGCAACATGTCTAGTCGCCGGACCTTGTCCTCCAGCCCCTTCCGCTTGGATGCCCACAGGAGCCTGGCGGTTGCCTTCAGCCTCAGGTCACCCAGGTCGCTCATGCCGTCGGCGCCGGCACCGACACCCCTGCACTCGGCCAGGAGCAACGAGTTGAGCTCCTCGCGCAGGTCATCGCCGCCTCGCTGGATCTCGCGGAGCAGGCGGCCCAGCCTGAGCTTGTCGTCCAGGCGCTGGACGCGGGAGACATCTCGGTCGTAGCTCTCGTTCTCCTGGACGGAGGAGTCGGCGGCGTCGACAAAATTGATGACCTCTGCGGGGGCGACGACATAGGCCTTGGCGTACTGCGAGAAGATCTGCAAGACAACGACGGCGCTGAGGAAAAGAGCGGTCAGGGCCAGGACGAAGGTCCACTGGGTGGTCACGGGGCTGGGGACCGTGGCCATGGTTGCTGCTACTGGGAGCGGTAGAGACGACGGCGTAAGCGCATGGCCTTGCCCCGGGTGCTTCAGGAGCGTTGTGCGGGATGCCTTGTGCGCCTCATGTACGAGATGAACACGTTGTATATATGTGTGGACGTGGCGTATGCAGGTATGAGAGGATTTGAGGTGGGAACAGAGTCGAGATAAGATCGGCCGAGAAGCGGGAGTGGAGAAGAGGGGACGAGTTCCCCACGCCAGCTAATTCGGACGGTTGGCAGGGAGAATCAAAAAGGCAGAGAAATGGCGGCGGCAGGGTGAAGGATGACGAAGAGTCAGTCTGTCATTTGCAGTGATGAATGGCATGTGCCAGGTACCGCTCGAGTTGCATTGGTCTGTTGGAACTATGCCTACACGGTCTAGGGAAGCCAGGTAGCACGATCCTGCTGCAAGGCACGGGGGCGTCGGTGTGAGTGGGAACGGAGAATTGGTCTCCTGCTCTTTCCCTCCCCGGCTCTCCCGGTGTCAATTCTGCCCTCCAGCCATCGAAGGATATGTAACAGACCGGACAGGATGGGAAAAAAAGAGAGAGGTCGATCTGGCCCCACTGTCGCGTGGCCTGTCGAACTGCTGCAGTGGCTGAGTGGGGGCCCGGAATCCGAACCTGCTGAAGAACCAAGATTCGCCCTCGACACGGCTCGCATCGCATCGAGGCGTCGGCCCACCAACAGGAGAGATTGGTTGGGTGGTGAGACAAGTAATCTCTGCTGCTGTACGACACGCCTGCTGTGCCTGCTGCATGAGTACATACGTGCCTACCTTGGTACCTTCCTAGGTGACCTTGAAAGGGGGAATTCCAAAAGAAGGTGATTTCTGTGCTTGGAAGGAGCTGTGAATGCCACTATCCACCGTATCACGGACTTACCTGCAGTACCTAGGTACCTTGGTATCCTGGCCCGTGCATGGCGATTAGTAAGCCCACCGGTAGAGCATCTCTGCAGGCTTGAGCTGAGCTACCGCTCCCACCACCTTCCAGCAGGTTCGCCCAAGAAGCCGTCTTCTTCATCGGCAATGCATAGGTCTCGCGCCCTTGGGTTTGATAGCCTTCTACAGTTGATCTTGGTAGATATTTCAATAACCGACACCTTATTATCCGTGTGAGCTAGGCTTATTGTCAGAGCTCTGCCGTGTTCTGCGTTCTCCTTGACACTGGAAGCCGATTTACTTCGCTGCTCCCTATCCTGATGCACAAACAGTCGGTCTACCTCGGGGGCGAAACCCATCCAAACGGCCGAGAAAATTGAAAACCACATCAAACATCACTCACTAGACTGACATGAACAAGTGGATCTCGACCGATCACAGGATTAGAATATAATCAATTAGGCTATACGCGCTCTACGAGGCGCTGGCATACTTGTTCTTCAGAGCCGTCGACGTCAACTCGGCCAGCTGGATCAAAGAACCCGTCCCCATAATCTCCAAGACACTGATCTGCAGCCCCAGCAACTGCCTGAACCACCTCCTCAGTTCAGTGGCCATCAGAGAGTCGAGGCCTATCTGCTTCAGGCTCAGGCTGGTGTCCACGTTCTCGCCGGGCTTCAGCATGAAGTCGTACACCTTGACGCCGATCTCGTGTGCCAGGAACTCGATGTTGGCCCTGTCGGCGAGGACCTCGGGCTCCTCGGCCGCCCTGGCCAGGAGCGCCTTGAGCGCTCCAGAGTCGTCGCCTGCGCCGGTGCCTGCCTGGCCACTGCGGATGTTGTGATAGCTTCCCATGCGGCGGTCGCGACGCCAGTTGCAGCGGTTGTTGGGGTCCTCCAGGTGCAGCTCAGAGCGCAGGCCCATGATTACCTGGCCGTCGTCCTTCCATGCCAGCGGCGGCTGGCTGGAGGGGGCGCCACTATCGACGGCCTTCCGGTCTGGCTTGTTGCTCAGGATGGTGTGCTCGACATAGTCGAGGTACTCCCTCTCGCCGAGGAAGTATATGCCCTGAGCCTTGGTGTTGCGCATGGCTTGTGCATTGTCCGCCACGAATCCCACCCCCTTGACCGGGCAGATGTTGAGCACCGAGGCAGGCAGCCCCAGTCCGCGGCGGTATTGTGCGAAGGCCTCGATGTAAGTGCTTGCGGCGCTGTAGTTCCCCTGCCCCGGCTGGTCGACGACAGTCACAACTGAACTGGCGAGCCAGAAGAAGTCGAGGGGCTGGTCCTTGAGCGTGTTGTGGAGGTTCCACGCACCATCGATCTTCACCCTCTTGACCTCATCCCACTGGGACCAGGTCATGTCGACCATGGGGCTGTCTCGGAGCACCATCGCGAGGTGGAAGACGCCCTTGATTGGCTTCTCTGACGCACGCACGGCAGCCTCGACATCCTCGAGATTCTCGACGCCACCCGCCACGGCATGGACCTCCGCGCCCAGCGACTCCAGCTCCTCGATAGCCTGCTTGCTGTCCTCGCTCACACCTGAACTGCGGGACAGGAATGTCAGCGAGCGGGCGCCGCGCTCGATCATCCATGTCGACATGGACTTTCCCAGGCCGCCGAGGCCACCTGTCAATAGGTAGGTAGCGTCCGGGTCAAACTCGAGCGCCTTGGCCGACGGCTCGGCCTTGAGCTGCGCCTCGGCGCCGGTCATGGAGACAACAACCTTGCCGATGTGACTGCCGTGTTGCAGGTGGCGGAACGCGCTCACGACGTCGGTCGACTGGTAGTGCTTGCGCGGCTCGATTGGGCCCAGCAGCCCCTTCTCGTAGAAATCGCTGAACTGGTGCAGCACGCGCCCGAACTCCTGCGGGCGCTTCCGCGCCATCTCGACGCCCTCGAAGCAGACAAACCGGCGGTTGCCGAGGAACGGGTTGAGGTCGAGCTTCCCGTGGCCGAGCATGTCGCGCTTGCCGATCTCGAGCATGGTGCCAAACTCGGCCACACACCTCCATGAGGCATGCAGCAGGCTGCCGGACAGCGAGTTGATGACGATGTCGACGCCGCGGCCGTCGGTCGCCGCCATGACGTCCGCGAAGAAGCTCTCGTCGCGGGAGTAGAATATGTGGTCTCGGGGGATCCCCTGCTCGCTCACGAGGAAGTCGACCTTGTCCTGACTGCCGCAGGTGGCATATATCTCAGCGCCTACCATCTTACACACCTGGATGGCGGAGAGGCCGAGGCCACCGCACGCAGCGTGGATCAGCACGCTCTGGCCCTTGCTGAGGTTGGCGATGTTGATCAGGCCATGGATGGTGGTGGCAAACACGACAGGCACCGACGCGGCGCCCTCGAAGTCGAGGCCTTTGGGGATCTTGGCCACGTGATAGCGGTTGAGCAGGGCGCGCGTGCCAAAGCAGCCCTCGGGGCAAAACGCGAAGACGCGGTCGCCGGGCATAAACTCGTCGACGTTGGCGCCGACGCGCGTGATGACTCCGGCCACGTCGAACCCGAGCTCGTTGTGCGGGATGACCCCCATGGCGATCAGGATGTCGCGGAGGTTGAGCCCGATGGACTTGGGCTCGATCTCGACCTCGTCAGCGGGGATCGCTGCGGGTGACGCGAGCTCTGTCCAGTACAAAGACTCGATATCCCCAGGCTTTCCCACTCGCAGTGACTTGATCGTCTCCTGCCCCTCGAGACTCTTGAGCGAGAGCTCATCTGTCAATGAGAAGGGGTGGTATCGACCGATGCAGATTAAACCATTGTCTACAACGAACTCCTTGTCCGACACAAGGTTGTCATCGTCCTCTTCGGTACGAATCTTATTAAAAACCTTCAGGACTAGGTCTGCAAATCCGGGCTCGCTCTTGCTGATCTCCAGGGTATGGAAAGGAGTCGCCAGCTCCGTCCGCACCGTCCTGGCCGCCCCGAGAGCTTGTGCCGAGCGTGGATCCTTGCATTTGATCTGCACCGGGCTGGTCAACCAGAGAAGGTTCTGGTTGGTGCCTTGCGTGCGGATCAACTCGCGGAAGTTCAAGAAATCGGGTTCGTTGATGTTGTCGAAGAAGTTCTTCTCGATGTCGACCGTGACAAGGACATCTTGGCCTCGCGGCAGGGTCTCACCCAGTTTGAAGACGCCCACGCTGTATTTGGCTTCTTCCAACGCGGACTTGAGGCCTGTTGCAACTTCACCCGCTGGCTCCAGCGTCAGAAGAGACACATTGGTCCCTCGCGGTTTCACGTCGACAGGGCGCCTGGAAAAGATGGTGGTACAGCACATGTAGGGTGCTTCCTCGTCGTATACCGCACTTTCGACACCTGTGAATCCTGACGCGAGAAGCTCGTCATGCCAGCGGGCAGGAGGCACGTAGGGGGCAAAGGGCCGCCCGTCAGCCTCACCCAACCACCAGCCAACAAAGTTTCCGAAGATATACGTGGGTGAGCGGAGCTCGGTGCAGATCTCGGTCAGAACGAGGGCACCGCCCGGTCGGAGAAGCTTGTTGAGGTTACCCAAGGTCTCCTTGAGAGACGCTGTGGCGTGCACAACGTTTGCCGCAAAGATCACGTCGTAGGTACCCTCGGTGAAATCCTGCCCGAGCGGGTCCTTGGAGATATCAAAGACCTTGTAGTCCATGTTGGGGGCATATGCGAATCGCTCCCTGGCCTGCGGGAAGAATCCCGCCGACACGTCGGTAAATGTGTAGGTCGAGTAGCGGGGGAGACCTCCCTCGTGCATCAGGTCGCGAAGGATGAGCTCAGTAGTACCGCCTGTGCCGGCACCAACCTCAAGGATCCTCAGTGTTGGTTTGGTGCTCGACAGCAGCCGCACAAAGTCACTATATCCGAAAGACATGGCGTTGTACAGCTCAGCCAGTACACCGCCCTCCATGAGGACATCGATCGTGTCGATTTTGCCCGTGAAGATGCTCGCGATGTTGTCGTTGATCCGCTTGAGACCTTCGGTGAGACCTGCCCTAGCCTTGCCAGAGAGCGACTGATATAGCTGGTCTATTCTCGACGCGCGGTCTGCCTGTGACAGGGAGAGAAAGCTGGCCGAGTCTTGAGCCAGACGGTTTTTGCCGTCCCTGGCATTCTGGATCTCCCGGCCCAGGAACGCCCGCAGCTTTTCAAAATGTGGCTCAGCAGGCTCCAGGCCCCGGAGCTTCTCTTCGCTGTCGATAATGCACAGGAGTGTCAGCTGCTCGATCAGCTGCAGGTTCTCTCTGTTTGTGGGCGGCGCCTTGAACAGCGGCGCGACGTCGACGAAGTCAAAGTCCGGGAGCCACTCCAGCCGCGCTGCGGCGTAAGGATCGTATTCCATCTCATCGCCCTCATCGAGTGGAGTCAGCTCGAAGCCAGACAGCGACAGTGTGCGTTTTCCGTCCGAGGCACATTCGATGCCCGGCTTCTCGTCGCCGAAGCCCCCGAAAGCGACGGCGGTCATCTTGTCACCGCCCCGGCGGATCTCCAGGCTCTCGATGAGCGTCGGCATGAGCAGCCGGTCGAAGTTACGCCCTAGGCCCCTGGCCTGCGACAAGAGGCAAAGCTGGAAGCACGCGTCGATTGCCACCGGGTGCATCACGTAGGGCTTCCTCTGCTCGCTTGGGGGCGCGGTCAGGTCTGCGGAGGCGCGAGGCTCTGTCGTGGAGCAGCTTACGTTCTGCAGCCGACGGAACTCGGGGCCAAACACAATACCTACGTCTGCCATGTAGTCGTAGAAGCGTGAGATGTTGACCTTCCTGGGGCGCTCCTCCCGGACCAAGCCACTCGGGCGCTCCTGGTCGACTGCCTTCACCTGGCCCTCGGCATGCTTGGTCCAGGTAGCGCCATTGTAGGACGAGAGACTGAACTCGTACCACTCCGAGACGTCGGAATCGGTAAGAGCATGGCGGCGCAGTGTCGTGATCAGCTCCACGCCCTTTTCGTGCGTGAGGACCATGGCGGCATGAGCCACGACATGTCTCATGCTGTAGCCGGCGTCGATGCCGGCCATCTGCCGGACAGCTTCACCAGCCATGGCGACGTAGCCTGCAAATGGAAAGACGACGTCGTCCTTGACTTTGTGGTCGGCGATCCATTGCTCGTCCTCCAGGTACAGCACATTACGCCACTGGGGCGCAGTATCTGGCGATTCGGGCACCCTGGCTCCGAGCAGCGCGTGGTGGGCGTACTTCCTCGTTCGCCAGGCGCGAGAGATCCTGCTTTCATACCAAAATGATGCGCTGTGATCCCAGGCGTACGTCGGTAATCCTGTCAGGACCTTGCCGCCGGGGTAGAAGCCTGCGAAGTTGACGTCAACGCCATGCTGGAAGAGTTTGCCGGATGCCGACAGGTAGGTCTTGGTAGCGTCGTCTCCGCGGGTGAGAAGCGACACGTACTCGCACGGCCGAGAGGCGTGGGTGCAGATCTGGCGCAAAGGACCGGCTAGGGCGGAGTGAGGCCCGATCTCTACAAAAACTCCGTCGGGATGGGTGTCGAGAAGCTTGGCCACAGCCGTGGAGAACCGCACTGGCGATACGAGGTTTGCCTGCCAGTATCCTGGCCCAAACACGAACGTCGGGTCTGTTGCCTCGCCAGTCACGCTGGAGACAAGAGTTGCAATTGCATTGCCCTTCCATGGGGAATCCAGCTTCCCGAACTCCTCTTCAAGTAGCTTGGCGTATACCTCGCCGATTGCTACCATGTAGTCTAGGAACAGAAAGTCAGCGCTGACCGCTCGATCGAGAATCCCAGTTGAGGGTTTGGAAACATACGAGAATGGTAGGCCATGTCGACCTTCAATAGCCGGGCCAGCGTATCCGGACATTCTGACTTCACCTTGGAAATGACTTCGACGACCTTGTCCTTGTCACCCGATATTGTTACGCTGGTCGGGCTGTTTTCGCAAGCAACCACCACGCCGTCGACGAGGTATGCGGAAGCTTCTCGTGGCCCCAGCCCAACAGCCGCCATAGCCCCCTCTAGCGTCTGCTGTTTGGTGACAAAGCCACGGTAGTATGCAGCGATGATCGCTGCCTCAAACGAGATGGCGCCGGTGGCATATGCGGCTGCGACCTCACCGCTCGAGTGGCCGACGACAGCTGCAGGTCTGACACCGGCTGACGAGAGCTTGTTGAAGAGGGCGACCTGGATAGCTGTGCAAAGTGGCTGGGAGAGCTCGGCTGTGTTGACTCTGCTTGTCTCGGCCGGCTTCAACAGCTCCTCTGAAAAAGGTGTAACAACATGTCAGCAATCGATAGAGACAATTTCATGAGTGGGAGTTGCTCTGAATCATGTCTTTCTTACCCATAATATTCCACTCAGGCGGGTTTTTGAGTCGACGAAGAACCTCGTCCATTTTTTCGATATCCCGTCTGAAAGACGGGTCCGATATGGCAAATTCCTTGCCCATACCTGCCGGGAAAGAGTGGTCGTCAGCTCATACTTATTCTCCGTTACACATTGATACTAATGGAAGACTGTCATCGCTCCAGCACGGTCTTTGTTGAGTACGTACCAGCCCATTGGGCCCCTTGCCCGCTGAAAATTAGGTACACGTCCTGCGTTCTGGCCGGTGCCTTGGCCAGACTTGATGTTTCGAGTATTTCGCCATCCTGAACCACCGTGAACGCACGGTGAGGCAACTTCTCGCGTCTCGCGTTGAGGGTGTAGGCGAGATCATATATCTCTGGCGCAGAACCGGATACCACAAGATCCTGGATTCGCCTCATCTGCTCCTTGAGGGACAGTGCCGTGTTGGCTGAGACAAGCAGCAGCTCGGGCTTTGAGACTTCAGCCTGGTCATTGCCGAGATGGCCGTTGGGCAGTGTCAAGGCTGGCCCGCAAGAGTGATAGGCTTCAAGGATGACCTATTTTCATGTCAGCCTGAGTGATCACATGATAAGGGAGCTTCCAGAGCTGGCATACGTGAGCGTTGGCACCGCCAATGCCGAAAGAGTTGATGCTGATCCTTTCCTTGCGATCCTCAGGAAAGGGAGTCGGCACCATTGGTACCTTGAGCTTCTTCTCGGCAAATGGAACTAAGTCGAAGTCAGCTTTCCCTTTATTTCTTGCTTTAATTCTTTCTTTGTTTTACGTGATTTCGTTATAGTCTTCAGCTCTTTGACACAGGACTCTATGACTTACTTTTTGGGTTTGGAGTATTAAACTTAATGTTTGGTGGGATTATTTTGTGCTCCAATGCCAGGACACACTTGATCAAGCTGTTGAGGCCGGAGGAGCCTTCGGAATGGCCCATGTTTGGTTTCACCGAGCCGACGTACACGCCCTTTTCAGCAAAGACATTGCCAACGGCACCTACCTCGATTGGATCTCCTGTAAACGTTCCCGTACCGTGGCACTGAGACAGGCAGGTATGTTAGTATATGATGAGACGGAATGCGCGTTGGAGGCGCAACATACCTCAACAAAAGCTGTCTCGGCAGGATCAAGACCGCAAGCCCCATAGACCTTGCGCATGAGTGCTTCTTGTGCCTCGCCATTGGGTGCCATCATCCCCTGACCTTTGCCGTCACTGTTTGAGCCTGTCGCTCTTATGACGGCGCGGATAGCGTTGCCGTCTCGGATGGCTGCTGATAGTGGCTTCAGATATACGGCAGTGATTGCTTCGGCTCGGGCAAAGCCGTCAGCACTTGCGTCAAATGACTTGCACGATCCTTCTGGTGAGAGAATGCCTTCAGCAAAGAAGGCTGCCGTGATTGTTGGGGTCATGATGAGACTTGTTCCCCCAACAATTGCTCCAGTTGCATCACCATCCGCAATTGCTCGGCATGCTTCGTGGAGTGCAATGAGTGAGGCAGAGCAACCCGTCTTGATGGTCAGACTGTCATAGGCCGTTAGCTTGAGAAGCTGAAAGAGGCCTTATTTGCGCTGGGATGAAAGGACTTGCCTTGGGCCTTTCAGGTCATATTCATAAGAAACACGATTGGACAGCATCAGATCACCATGCCCCGTCGTGACGTAGCCAAGTCCGCCCTGAGGGTGAAGTGTCTCTTTCCCGGCCATTTGAGCAAAATCGTCTCCGAAAGTTCCCACGAAGCTCGCGATCGTCTTCCCTCTGTAGTCGGTCTCACCTGCATCTTCGAATGCCTCTCGAGTGACCTCGAGCAGGAGTCTCTGTTGAGGATCACATCTTTCGACTTCCTTCCTGGACATGGAGAAAAAAGACGTATCGATTTGGGAAATATCATCCTCGAGGAAGTATCCAAATCTGGTTTTAATGGGCCCTCTTCCTCCCAGCGAGTCATCGAAGCCATCAATGTTGTATCGTGAAGGTGGGATCGGACCCCTGGCGTCCTTTCCATTGACGAGAAGGTCCCAGTAGTCGGCAGTGTTCCGAATCCCGCCAGGAGCTCGAAGGGCAACACCACACACAGCCACGAGAGTCTCGTCTGAAGACCCAGCATGGACCTCAGGTAATTTCTCCGAGCCAGGGCTAAGGTCGGGAGTGAGTTGGAAGTACGATGACATGGTGATAAATGGCGGTAAATAGAGTGCTTCGCAAAGATAGTTGAGGCAACGATGCTCGGTGGTTTACTGTGAGCAGGCAAAGGCGAGAATGGCAAGCTGTTGAGAGCAAGCGAAACGATGAATATCAGAAAGCACGATGATGCACTGCAGGCTCCTTCGAGAGGACAAGCAGCATCAGCGGGTGAGGCACGTTCTTGAAAGACCCTTTTATACACGGCGCAGGACTTTCTTCCACGAGCATCATACGCCAGGCCCGAGTGCTCCTTTTGGAGTACCCCAGCAGGGGCAGTCATCCCTGTGCAACGAATCCTGGCAAAGGCATTCTATGTTGTCTATTCAACTCCATCTTACCGTATCCAGCCACATATCTGTGTGTAGCTCTGAGACAAAGTCGGACCACACGGGATTTTCTATCGGGTAAGGCCAGTGGCCATGTGCCGATTCACTATAGTAGCCCACTTTACCACCGTAACATCTGAGTAGTGTGAACTCCATAGAGGCGCCACACAGCTCACTCCCCACCAACAAGGCAAAGAGTGACAATTACGGCAGTTCCCGGGGCTAGATCCAATAATTGCTCTCTTAGGTAATGTGGTGAAGGCCCAGTTGAGGTCACAACACCACAGCAACCCGCCGTTTGTATATGCGATATCTGAACCGCACTACAACTGATCCTGGGAATGATGAGGAAAGCCTGCCTTCACTCGCACCTTTGTTAGTAAGGCAACAATTCCCAAGATTACCTGGCTGAGGAAAGCAAAAATTTGAACGGCGCCTCTTCTGACAGGGACCTCCTACCGGAGAGCATTAGTGACCTACGATAATTCGTTTAAGCTGGAAAGCCTTGAAGCAGCCCCTGCTACATTCTTGCGACCTGACACTCGGCCTGTACATATGCGAGACTACCGAAACTACCGACACCACCGACACTACCGACACTACCGAGACCGTCGAGAAGGACTCACTACATAGGGGTGAAATATTAGTGTCGTCGGCGTGTCGCCGAATTGACGCCTACTTCACGAATCATGCACAGGTTCCTGCGGTGCGCGCCGTGGCTTAGCGAGTAACTACCTCTACTTGGCAAATACTATGGTCTGGTCTGAGGACTGCCAAGGCCCCACCATAGATCAGTTGATTTGGACGATTTCCTCTGTTACGTGGCTGTGAAGGGAGAAGGAACTTTATATCTTTCTTGGCTGTCCGGGATGGGAAGGCTTGAACCCCACAGGCGATTCATACTGCCGGTACTAGCCTTCCACACTTTTCCAAGATTGCAGCGGATATGATAAGTGGCTAATGTAGAAGGATTCATCCAACATAGTTTTGGTCGGAACGAACCTGCTGTATAAGGTTGGAATATGCATTACATGTTTCCATATGTTTTAAGATGTAAGGTGCACGTGTCCAGATGTCGTCTCAAGGATTATTATTTCCGGCAGCGGGTACCTAGTATGTACTTAGTAGTCTCACTACGGGGCGGGTACCCAGCGCATTTACAATGGAGCCACGAGCCTTGTTTCGCGCTTGTGATACGGTGTGTTGAAGATTGTGAGGGCCCATATCCAACGTCACTTTAGAACCTATAGCAGTATCGATGCCCCGCTGCACGATGTGGTCTTGGCCCGGCCTAGCTCCAGAGCACTTTGACTCATGTATCGCACCAGAGAGGGTCTTCCGAAGTCTTGGGCGTAGCCACTCAACATACGATTCTGCTTGCCTTGCACAGAAAGATGCCAAAATAGAGCTTCGGCGGTTTCACGAGGCTAAAGTTCTACCAGGGTGCCAAAGGGCAAGATCGATTCCAATACCGAACCTTGATGATCTGGCTGGTCATCGAGTCCACTGGGGATCTAGTCCATCTCGCTAATACTCGTCGTGGAAGTAGAATTATCTGATCAGCTGATGAATGGATACGGTGATGGCTTGGGTCACCATCAAACCTCGCACCTAATAGGCTCTACACAACTCGTCCGGGGTGACCACGGGAGCTGTAGGGCGCGTACGTGTCATCAAGTACGGTTAACGCCAAGTCTTCCATGGCTACGGGGTGCGCAAGCGGCCGACCGGAATGGCTCGTTAAGCCGGTGAGTCGCAGAGCGATCGGGCAACGCCTCAGTGGATCAGCTCCATCTTACGGTAGATGGCGATACGCGGGGATCAATTTACATCAGAGGCCCTGGAAGATCGAGTACGAAACTCAAATGTGAGCGGGAAACGAGAAAGACGAGAAGACATTACTTATGACCCATTGTTTGCAAACAACATCATGGGTCCAAGATGAATTGCGCACAGGTCGAGACAGACTTATCCATAGTTGCCATGTACTATTTTTTACGTGAAAGCAATGAATACCAGTGGCTTTAATTGTGAGAGTAACATGTGCGTGTACAGCTTGTACTGCTGTCCTATCTGGTTCTCCATGTAAATATCCACTCTCTTCAATAGCAGTCTAGCCTGGTTTTGTGTTTGTGGGATCGGCCCCACGGATAGATCTGGACGAACTGACACGCGCAGGTAGTGAGTGGTTCGACTGACAAGATCTGTACGATTTGTATCAGATCATCCAAGTGAGGTGTGATCCAGGGTGGTCTTTCAGGAGAGCGGCAGGCATTACAGATCGCACTTTACTACTTTGGTTGTTAACTGCAGCTAGTCATAAACCTGTAATATCCAGGCCACCCAGGCTTGGTAACAAATCCTCCCTTGACTTCGATCCGGGCTCTTTCCACTCAACGATTGCACACCATATTCGCAATGGAACCATCGTCTCCTCTCCCGTCCTCGTTCGCCTCGGATCCCTGGACTCGTGGCGTCCAGCCGCTCCCAGCCTTCCTGATCACCATTGTGCTAGTTGCTCTCACTGTTTTCTTGTCCTTTCAATCCCACTCAAACCTCAAGGATGTGCCGATTCTTAATTCTGGGAAAGGGTTTTCGCCCATGAAAGTAGCGTCCAAGGTGAGCCTGCCATCCAGGTAGAGTCTCCGTCGTATGCACGCCTTGTTGCTAATTCAGATGTCACCCCAAGCGCGAATTTGTGTTGAAGAGTAAGGAAATCCTAGCAAGAGGCAGAGCGCTATTCGCTGGGAAGCCTTACCGCCTGATTACGGACTTGGGCGAAATCGTATTCCTGCCAATTGAGCTTTGTGAGGAGGTAAAGAATGACCCAAGGCTTAGTTTCGGAACTGCCTTCAGCCGTGTAAGCATGTGTCCCTAGGTTCCTTGATTTGGTCCTTAATCAAGATGTTGACTGGGAGATGAAGGACTTTCACGGACACATCCCCGGATTCGAAGGATCATCTGAACAAGGCTACAAAGATGGGCTCATACAGACAATCACAAGAAAGCAACTCACTCGTTCTATCGGCAAGTGCAACTTTACGCATCTCTATTAAGCATGCTTCAACACCATGTATGGCTAATTAGTTGCACAGCACAGGTCACCGAGGCCATGTCTGAGGAGGCGGCGATATCGATGTCAATGAACATCGGTGAGCCAAATGGTACAGTTGCATCCCACTCCAGCAGTTCTATTTTTGAATAATACTTACCACCCGAGGGCAGAGTGGAGGGACATACACCTGAAACCAGTAATTCTTGAGACGGTTGCAAGAGTATCAAGTCGCATCTTTGTAGGAGAACTCTGCCGTGACAAAAAATGGTAAGTTTGTACTGTTCAGAAGTATGAAACGCCTTTTACTGATCAGTGGCAAAAACAAGGATACAAACTACCATCGACTACACGGTCAATTTCTTCATCGCCGCAACGTATCTGCGCATGATCCCCGGCCCCTTACGTCGCATATGCCACTGGTTCGTACCACAATGCAGAGAGGCCCGAAGGCAGTTTGACGAAGCACGCCGGGTCATCGCGCCCGTCATAGAGAAACGTCGAGCACTCCGCGCCGAGGCGCTGAGTGCCGGCAGACAGCCTCCAGATTTCCACGACGCCATCGACTGGGTCGACCAGGAGGCCGTCGACAGGGGCGTCAGCTTCGACCCGGCTACATTTCAGCTCATGTTGTCAGTTGCTGCCATACACACGACCGTGGATCTGTGCACCGAGTTCATATTGCAGCTGGCCGCCAACCCTCAGTACTTTGCCCCTATTCGCGAGGAGATTGTCCGCGTCCTCAAGGCCGACGGGTGGACAAAAGGCTCCTTGTACAACATGAAGCTCCTGGACAGTGCTCTCAAGGAGTCGCAGCGGCACAAGCCACCCGGAGTTGGTAAGCAAGTCCCCGTCCGCAGAAGCGAACTTCACTTCGTGATGGCGTCCACATATGAGCTAACCACTTATCATGTTTCCTGAAGCATCACTGCGAAGGCGCGTAGAAGAAAAAATGACACTATCTAACGGCCTGGCTCTCAAGGTTGGCGACAGAATCGCTTTTGACACGTATCGGTAAGTTATCACGAGATCCTTCCTCATAAGGCTAGAATAATCGCACTGACGGGGTTTTATTCAGGATGGGAGATCCGGACCTGCACGAAGACCCTCAAAAATGGGACCCTTACCGATTCCTCAGGATGCGGGAGCATGCTGAGACAGAGACTGAGGCTCTGCTAGTCACCACGAGCCCAAATCACCTGGCATTTGGGTAAGCAACTTTCGGATTGTCGAAACCATCTTAACCCCATCAAAAAGAAATTCCTCCCATTGAGCCTGCTTCTCCTGAAAGGCTTTGTCAGGCCGCAGATTTCGAGGCAGGCTACCATGTGCCCTTCCTCCCTGCATTTGAGTAGAACTACTTCCTCAATGCTCTAATGGCTAACTCTAAATTCTGTAGGCATGGCAAACATGCTTGCCCTGGCCGCTTCTTCGCGGCGACTGAGATCAAGATCATCCTGTGTCATTTAATGATCAAGTACGAGTGGGAATTGGCCCCGGGTACTGACATTAAACCAATGGCTCTTGGCTTCACGAACGGTGTCAGCCCCACTGCGCACATTCTGATTCGTAAGCGCAAGGCGGTGGAGATTGATATAGATTCGCTTTGGAGCACCAGAGATCAGTAATTGCCTGGTGTAGAACTAGCATGATATATGTGTGGTCAAGCTCCCGGTATTGAAACAAGTTCCTTCACGTAATATTTAGAGCATTGATAAGTTGTAAGCTGTCAGGAAACCCACAGTGTCGTAATGCAACAACGTCCTGCAAGGAAGATGTACAATCTGCTCGGCTACCTGTGCGCCATCTTGCCTTTTGGGCGCGTAGATATGGCTAGAGATGGTACAACTGCGGAGTGGTGTGCTTAAGAGCCTTACCCGGAGGTGCCGAATTTTCCGTATGACAGGTTCGACAGCGACGTGAAGAAGCTTGGTGAGTTTTCTCTGAGATAATTGAGGTGAGAAAGGGGAAACTGTCTGTCTCACTACAGATGACAGCCCAAAGGTATTTGAAAATGCACCGCTTGGTCTACAGTTGGTGGTTCCTCGTACCAGGAAGAGTTGTGTCTCAAGATATCAAGCACAATAGATGAAGTGTCAAAAAAGTACAAGGCAATATTATCAAAACTACGGGCAAAAGTAACCAACGCCAAGCACGCAGGCATGCAAAAACAACAAACAGGTTTGCAAAGACAACAAATCTGTTCAGTCAATCAGTCATTCTGCAGCCTTGTACCAAGCTCCACAGCCCTAAATCAAAGACTAGGATTACCAAAAGAGTGTTCAAGGTGAGCAACATAGTGTGCATAAGCTGTTTGCCAGCAAGGGCCTGTATCATCCAGTGATTCTAATCCAAATTGGAGTGCCTCGTGGATGTGCTCCGGTGTTAGAGCATCCAACCTCGCCCAGGGTACATACAGCCGGCTGTCGAATGCAAAATCGTGCAAGTCAGTAAAATTCAGACTGGACGATGCAGGAGAAGTATCAAAAAGGGGCAAAAAGATCTCCCCTCTCGGGATCGAACCGAGGACCTGTAGATAGCTACATGTACGTTTACAGTCTATCGCTCTTCCAGCTGAGCTAAGGAGAGCTGTGAATTTGGCGAGTTGTATTCATCCTGGCCCTGGATCTTGTGATCTCGTTCAACAGCACCCTGGGTGACAAGTATCAGTCGTCTCGGAACCAGTGACTAGCTAGACAAATGTATTATATGGCTCCATGTCTCACTATGGAAGTTATCAACTTGGGCATTTTTTTTGTGCTAGGCACCATAAAAAGTATCGTCTCTTAGTACCTAGGTAGACAATGCAAGTCACACACTTGGAATTGCACCAATGTTCAACAGACATGAAGTAGAGCAGCTCGTCGGACAAACAAATCAGCTAAATTTGAGCCTTCTTACAGTTTTTACTTCTTAAAGCCCTGGTAAGGAAGGTTTTTGTTGCGGTTTGTTTCTGGACCCACTTTTGGGCGGCAGATTGTTGAGTATCTCGCTGGAAAGTGTGCTTAAATCTGTGTCACCACCACCATTTTCAGTCTGGAAGCACGTTCTCTTGTCAGTACTTCTAATTTTCGAGGGCCAAATCAAGTTGGTACAGGACATTATAGTGGTCAAGCTCCACGTTAAACTGACAGACGAGAACAAGGCAGAACTTCACCTTGGACTCCGACGGTGGCTGTGCCTGGGGTGACTGGTTGTTCATCTGGCCATCTCCGGACTGACCGAGTACAAACGGACCACACAGGTCTAGACACGGGCCTCCTTCAGATGCACCGAAAGAAGTCATTCAGCCGGGAGGCGTCCCTTGGTCTCGACTCAGCCCGCTGACAGCCTCGGCTATGGCAATTATCGGTTGGGTTTTGCCTTGAGGTTCATCGACACTATGCAATACCCAAATATATAAGGGAGTACAGATTGGGATTTTAATATGAATTTGATTTTCTTGCGCAGGGGACAACGGTCTTTTTTGTTGCCGACAAATGTGTTTCCGGGGAGTACGTAGCAGCCTCAAATACCTTGAATATTCTGCTCTCAGCATCTCATAGTATTAACGGTTGTGTAGTCAAGGTACGAGGACGAGGATCAGGCATTCGTTAGGCCAGCTCCTTCGTCGGAGCAGAGGAACCATGCCACCCGTTACAGGTACGGCATGCAAGGTTCGAGGCGGACCAACGACACATCTGCCACCTTCACGGCCTCGCGATGCCGCTCAGGCTCAGGAAACCCTGTGGCTGGCTGTACAGCCTCCCGCGCCGTGATAGCCGTCTCCAAAGTGGTAGCCGCCATGGCTACCTCTTCCATAATGGCCGTGATGAGATGCGCCACCATGACCATGATGATGGTAATTGGTGGTACCTTGTTGGGAAGGCAGAGAGCATCCTCAGACTGAGCGGCATCGTGTGGAAGGGCCGAGATGGGAAGTGACGGCGAAAGAAATCCTCCCCATCTACCGCTGCCCTGGAATGTCTTCACTTGATGAGAATCTATGCTGCAGGGGCGCAACCCGTGAGTAAACAGCGTATTTTATCGTGATGATTGTGTTGCTGACATGTCCCTTAGGATCCAACCCACCCTTGCCCGAGATGCTTCTTTCCGAATTGGAATGCTTGTATGACTGGACTTCTCAGCGGATTGGCGGAAAACGACATAGAAGATCTCGAGTTCATGAACTACACAGCCTTGATCAAGCTTTCGCGTCCCCCCGAGAATCTTCTCAGAGATGCATTGGGACAAATCGAGCCCGAGGTCCTGGGGCTACAAGGAAAGATCATTACGGGTGTAAGCGACTGTAGAGTAAAAGCATCGGAACAGACTCTAATCTATCATAGCTTCTGCGGAGCGCAAGAGAAGCAGCTCTCGCGTGGAGCGCCTTGGCCTGAAAAGGGGGGCTACGCAGAGGGGGTGTTTGACGATCGACTGCCTGAATATGTCAGGTTTTATATTGGGCAATCCTCGCGACTGCTAGTACGTATCTCCGCTGATAATTCTGCGAGGACACTCGACGAAAACGTGAAAGCACTACACTATTTTGTACTTGCTCGCGGACGAGGCCATCGATCTGCGCGCTTTTATTGGCTATGGATTTGCCTCCTGGTTCCTCGTAAGCGAAACCAGAGAATAGGGAGACAGGGGGGTCCACGCTGTCTCGACTCGATCTCATACAGAACCTTCTTGAGATGACGTTCTGTCGCGCATTTGAGCCTATGCCTGGCAGCATCTTAACCCAATTCTTTGGTCCCGCAGGATATTCGAATGTCGGTCTGAACAATCTGCCCCCGTTGTTTCCCAGGGAGGCAAATTTCCATCTTTCAAACGAGCCAGGTATCTGGAATGCCACAGAGAACCTCCTGATCCCGACATATCAGTCTTCGTCGATATACGAAAGGAACAAAAGGCGCAAGAAAGGAACGCCAAAGTCCAGTCTATGGCCTACCTTAGAGGAGACTGCCGCCAGGCCATTTGGCATCTCGTAGAAGAAGCTGCTCTAAATGCAGCTTCTCTTTCGTATTTCACCAGCCCAGCTGATGGCGTACAGTGGACCCAGATTGAAAGCGAACTACGGGCGCTGGAGATAGAGATGAGGAATGTTCTATCCCAAGAAAGCAGATCATTTGCCGCCTCTTCTGGGACTCCCCGGGCCAAGCTAAGCGTTATACTGTGCTCAGAGTCCACTGGCATCAAATAAGATGGATACGAAATTCAACTCCTTCAAGGCTTGAGGCTAGATTAGAAGAACGCTCTTCTCTGGACCAGCTCTTTTGAGAGGACGGGCCTCTGGACTTTCAGAGACTGCAGCGAACCTCGACCTTAAACGTCGAAACGCTTCTCTTAACCATTCCATCATCATACGAACCGGTGTTAGAGTCGTCATACTCTGCGGGCTGAAGGCTGGACTCTTATTTGCATTTCTGGACCAGTTATTTGGCCCACATGAGCTCTTTCTTCGAAACTACTCTCACAGCATATGGCTCCAAACTTCCGGTAAGGACGTATTCAAGATCATTATCGCGAGCCCTGAGCCCTTGGCCTTTGTCCATCTTGCGAAATAGTACTCAAGCGAGACGCTTGAGAGATGTGTTTGGGCTTGTTAGTGCTCTTGCTAGCGATAATATCAAGCGCAATTTCTGGGAGAATGCCTGCTTTCACGTAGCTCTATCTATATAGGTCCGGCGTGAGAAAGAGCGTGTAAAGCCGCTAATGGCGGCATCCCTAGGCGGTGTCTTTCACGATTGGTCGCACTATTGAGGCTTCGTTGATGATGCCGGTGTCGAAGAACTTAGTTAGGAAATTTGACTGTGGCGCTTTTGCAGATCAGCTCTATCTGAGCGGGCAGGTTGAGGGAGTTCACGTTCATAGACCACCAGTTCATATAAAATACAAAGGAAAGTATGACCCTGCTGCTTTCGACAAGACTGCGTATTTCCTCGAAAGCGTCTATTCTAGACGCCAGGTCGTTGTATAAGAGTTTAAGAAGGTGCGAAGCGACGACTACCTTGAAGATAAGCAGTAGGATGAGGATGAAGACAAGGAGGATAACCAGATCCATAATGATGTGGTTGATATTGACAGGCCCATCGTTAAACTGATCCAGAAATAAGTATTGGATGGGCATGTTTCAGAGGAGGACGACGAAGAAGAACATGGCCCGGACGGATACGACGAGGCGGGCCCAACTCACCCGCCCAGAACCGGAACCGTTGGAGGCGGCAGGGCCTTGTTCCCCGAAAAAGAAGACTCGCGATCTAGGCTCGCCGCCGTGCTCACCGAGGGTGACCACATCAGAGCCACTCAAGGTTCTAGATCAGGCTCGTATTCCTAATCAACGACCCATGCGCTCGTCAAATTCACGCCGATCCCGGATGTCGGAGTCAAATTTTGTGACAGGCCGCTTTTTGCCGTGCGCGCGGATCTGGCAAAAGCTGGACTCAGGCATGAGCGTCGCGTCCTCGGGAACCTCCAGCAGTACAATTCCAGCGATCCTTGCCTCCGGCTGGCTGCACAATACCGACTTCTCGACAACGATGATCGCAGGGGTCCATGGTCGATCTGGAAATGGGCTGCGGCCCGCCGGCCGAAGAAGAAGAGTGCTGAGCTGGAGAGGATCTCCAAAGCCAATACCCTCGTTGACCTCCTCGAAGGCAAAACCTCCTCTGAACTTGAGGGAATCCACCGGAGATCTCTATCGCGGTGGGCACATGCGAGGGAAAAAAAAGAGAAAGGTGGATGCGCTGGATCTTGATGATGCGGCGGCGAGACTCGCTGGTAATTGCTCACAGACCACCTGCAGCCGGTTGTGCAGCCGGGAGACGTTACTTAGTCCATTGGCTAGGTAGCTTTCACTTCTAGAGGCATGCAAAATCAACCTTCTTTGCCTTCGTTTTAGTTGTACGACCACAAAAAAAAATGTCCAACCGAGACATTTCAAGAGTCACATATCACTTTTTCAGAGATCGACAAAAAAAGTCTCCCCTCTCGGGATCGAACCGAGGACCTGTAGATAGCTACACATACGATTACAGTCTATCGCTCTTCCAACTGAGCTAAGGAGAGGACGCCGGTGGCGAGCAAGACTTGTTCATATACCACAGCCTTGATGTCCTGTGAAATCGCTCCGGGCACCTGCCGGCTCGCCGGAACCCACACTAGATATTCTCAACGCCGCGTGTGTACCAAGTGGACGAGTCTGCCTCGCTCTTTTCCTATCCAGACAAGAGACTGTCATATGCAGTCGCGAAGTGCAGCTTGGACTAGGACTGTGCAACGATACATTTGACACGCACGTGAGGCCCGATGAGGCCCATAATAACACAGCTGCCTATGCTAGATACCCAAACGCTGGGAGATATCTTTGGTTTCCTGCCCCTCCTTGCTTGGGTGCGGGACACCAGCTCCAAAGCAGCGTAGCAGTCCACTCACATCGACAAGAAACGGTCAATACTTAACCATTGCAAAGCCCAAACACTCCCACATGACACCCTCGCCAAGTTCTCCCAATCCAGCTACTGAACCGCAACCCAAACGGCTGAAGGTCACACACCCCGAAAATCTCCCGCACGCATCCGACCCCGCGCCCACAAGCTCGACCAAGACCACAACCACAACGGCAGTCCCTCCCGCGCCCACGATGGCCGGGCAGACCCCGATCCCGCTCCCGCGCGTGCTCACGCACCGCGCCTCGCAGGCGCCCGAGCTGATCACGCAGGGCGCCGAGGGCCTGCTGTACAAGACCTTCTACCTGCAGCCGTCGCTGCCCTGCGCGCTCAAGCACCGCCCGCCCAAGCCCTACCGCCACCCCATCCTCGACGCCCGCCTCACGCGCCAGCGCATCCTCGCCGAGGCCCGCATCCTGGCCAAGGCCCGCCGCGAGGGCGTCCCCGTCCCCGCCGTCTACTGCGTCGACGAGGCCCAGGGCTGGATGATGATCGAGTGGGTCGCGGGCCAGCCCGTGCGCGCCCGCGTCAACGCGTGGCTGGGCGACAAGACGGAGGCGGAGGTGCTGCGCCAGGTCGGGGGCGACGGCGACGGCGGCAACGCGGAGCTCGTCGCCCTGGTGAGGAGGGTCGGCGCCTCGGTCGGCGCACTTCACGCCGCCGGGATCGTCCACGGCGACCTGACGACGAGCAACATGATGCTGCGGCCGGCGTCATCTGCCAGCCGCAATGGGGGCGAGGACAACGGCGAGGAAGGCTCCATACTGGCCGGCGAGATCGTCATCATCGACTTTGGCCTCGCGAGCCAGGGCCAGAGCGAGGAGGACCGCGCCGTCGACCTGTACGTGCTCGAGCGCGCGTTCCTGAGCACCCACCCGCGCACCGAGAAATTGTTCGGTGAGGTGCTGGCCGGCTACGCGCGGGCGTTCAAGGGGTCGAAGCCGGTGCTGAGGAAGCTGGAGGACGTGCGGATGCGCGGGCGGAAGCGGAGCATGCTGGGGTGATGAGGTGCGGGCTTGATTGTCGCGTGGTGACCCGGCTCACCTTGCGCACCCATTCACCGAACACCAAGGGCTTGAGCCCGAACTACGCGTCGAAATCTACAGCATTGCCGTCGGTCGAAGTGCTTAGATTCCACCTTCTTCGTCGGGCGGGACCAGAAAGCCACGACCTCGCCAAAGACCAGGTCCGCGAGGGGTGGACCAACTTCTTCGACTACCAGTTCATGCGCAAGCTGCCCTCAAGGGACGCGCTGGGTATCAAGCAAGATATGGACGATTCGAGTCCTTTCAGGGAGAGAGAAAGACACAGAGAGATGTAGCCCCTCGGGCTGGTGCTCTTATTGCTTGACATGATAACTCGCTTGAAGCATGTGATTTATGTGTCTCCCCTTGCGCCTTCTATCGCCGTGTTCAAATCGTGCGTCGTTGCATCGTGGAGCATGAGACGACCCAAATAAGCATCAAACAACCGCCAACTGCTGAAAATGGTATCCACGAAGGGGAAGGGGGCCCTGAGGCACAACAATTCTGTCGTGCGCCGAGTCTACCAAACGAGCCACCGCTCCCCCCTCCATCCAAAATCTGCACCCGCCTCCGGAGCCCTTCTTACTCCTCGACTAGCCCGGCGCCGGCGAAATAACCCTTATTCTCGATGACGCCCCGGTCCCTCACCACAGCGGTGTACTTGACGACCCACTGGGGCGTCAGGTCACCCTTCAGTCCGTCGTGGACACCCTCTGCCGGGTCGGCCAGCACGGCGGCGCCCCTGACGCCGTGGCCGAGCAGCTCGCGCAGGGTGCCCTTGGGCAGGATGTCGGTGCAGTCGCTGTGGACGAAGAGCTCGATGCCCTCGGCGCGGGCGAGGCTGACGAGGGGCGGGGGCACGTTGCAGCAGTTGCGGATGTTGATCTGGTCGACGGCGGGCTTGACGCGGGCGCCCGCGAGGAAGCGGCCCAGCTTCTCGCTGCCGAACTCGGCGATGCCCAGCTGGCGCGCCACGCCCTCGTCGTGCAGCGGCTCGAGGGCCCGCGCCCACGTCGCCAGCTCGGACCCGTCGTCGCCCTGCGACGCGTTGAGCTTGTCCGCCTCCCACTCGCAGTCGCCCTCGAACGACATGCCCGGGAACGAGGCGATCAGCAGCGACACGGACGACACGCCCAGCTCCCTGAGGACGAGCGACAGCGCCCGCCGCGTGTAGGCCGCCCGCGACGCCACGTCCGACGTCGGCAGGTAGAAGATCTTGACCGTGATGTCGTACTGCGACGGGTCCTCCTGCAAGCCCGTGTCGGGCGACCAGTCTATGCGGGGGATGTAGATCGTGCCGTCGGCGGGGTCCGGCGACGTCCACGACGGCAGCGGGGTGGGTGTTTTTGTGGTGGGGGTGATGGGCTCTGTGTCTGCTGCTGCTGCCGCGGCATCGTCGGCTATGCCGTTTGGCGTCGTCTTCGTGGCGGCGGCGCTGCCGTTGGCGTGGCCATTGGTGGTCGGTGTTGCTGATGCGTACTCCTGCTTCGCGGCGAGGAAGTTGCTGCGCAGCGAGTTTGTGAGCTCGAGGTTGGAGCGGTATGCGCCCGGCTTGCGGATGATGGAGGGGCCGCCGGATACGATGTTACTGCGATGCGACGGCGCGCGGAAAATTAGCATGTGTCGGGGCTTGCTGCGCTTTTTGGCCTGGGCGGCACAGCCAGCGGCAGGGTGAGAGGGTAACACAATCAATGACGTCTGGAGAAATGGATTGGGCTCTTACCCAGTGGAGAGCACCAGTTGTTTTGCCATGGTACTGTGGTTTCTCGAGGGTGATGGTTTATGCTTTTTCGGACGTATGCGGTCAATCAATGCTAGGACAAACTTCTTGAGCCTTTCAAAGAAACTTTGGGTCGAGGTTGGCAGTGGCATGGTGGGGGTCCGTCCTGGGGGGGACGAAACGGGGCGGCCCTGAGGAGGGGTCCGATGAAGGGACTTCTGGGCCCGTTTTGCTAAATTGGGTGTTGTATTAGTAATGTGGTCGTGACATGCGACTGTGCACAGCAGCAGACTATTTGTGTCCGTGGTTCGAGTCAAAGACCGTGACTGGGCCTCAAGCTTGCGATAATATGTAATCAATTGGCCCGAATTGTTGCAATCGTGCTGTTAAGAAACGGGCTCTCAACACCAAGTCGTCAAGAGCATGGGCAGGCGGGGGGAGGACGAGACTATAAACTCTATCTCTCCAGACTTAGTCCGTATGTTCAGTCATAATGGTCAGCAGCCCTACGATACCAAATCCACCTTGGTCCTTAGTCCTGGTAACATGGATGGCTCCTACATCCCGCGCTGCAATCGGCAACGGCGTCTGCATGGGCGGCTACTTACCCCACGGCCCACTGCCACGGCCACAGCACGGCGTGGGAGGTCGTGAGCGCTTGCCTCATCACTCTTCACCCCCATCTACTCATCACGCGGTGGCTGCAGCCCCGCGCCGGGAAAGTGGGCATGACTAGGCCTGCATGTCTAGCAACAATCCCGGGCGGTGTTTGCAGTTCCGCACGGTTCCGCACGGCACGCTGCATCGTAACCAAGGTTGAAACGCCGTGCAAGTTTATATTCCACAGGAGCACACAGAAGCCATCGTTGTGACATGTGTGAATAGAATGTTTGGGATACCCAAACATCATTGTCACTACAATCTCGGCCATCGCGAGGTCATGTAATCCTCTTGTCAGAATACAATTACTACATGCACCCTTGACAAAGCTTGGTAGGAGCTTGTAGACTTTATGCCAGCAGTGATGGTGTCAATGCGTCTTATTACTTTGTAATAGCAGGCGTATCAATGTTAAAAGTCGAGAGGACGGAGATTCGCAGAGCAAAAAACATAGGGTACAGAGGTACATAACTCCCGCCACAGCTACAGCCAACCAGAGCACATCTCGCACCGCATGCCTAATTCGCACACTGGGGCAAGCCAATTCACACACCTAATTTGCACACCCAAGTCACACACCCAGGGTTAATTTACATCTCTAATTTATATATTTAGCAACTCTTTAAGTATATATTAATCTCTATTGGCTGGGTCACGTATTGCAATACGACGTTTGGTTGGTGTAGTGGTTGATTATTATTAATTATGGAAGGAAGGAAGGCAGAAGGCCTAATTATGCTAGCTATTTTATATGCAACGTTAGGGCTGCTGCCTACTAAGCATTTTAACCAAAGCTACCTAGTCCCAAATAATCCCCTATATAAATAATACTTATTATTCCTATATTAATAATCTTTATTTTATAAATACATGTTACTTTTAAAAAGTATAAAAAAAGAAAGGTATTAAGTTAAATTAAACTTAAGGTTAAAAGGTAATTAATTAATTACATATGTAAGTTAAATTATAAGTACGTTATTATTTCGCTATGTTATATTATTATAAAAGGTAAGCATATAAAAAGGCTTAAGTTATTATTAAGGGGTTAAAGGTTAATTAATTTATTAAAGTATGCAATTAATAAGCAAAAGTTAATTAAGTATATATATATATTAAAACATCTTAATTGCGTAAAGTTAAAAAGCTTAAAGGGTTGCAATTATTATATAAACATTTTATTTATAATGCATTTTATAAACTTATGCTTTCATTACCTATAGCGCTTAGGTTAAATAAGGACTAAATTAAACCCCTGGATTGTTAATATAATCATTTAATCTTTAGATAACTAAAATTTCTTAATTTAGCTTAGCCTAAGCTTTATTATGCCTAATGCCGCTTATTAAATGAAGAAATTAAGGAGTGTAATTAAAGGATGGGTTGTTGGAATGGAGGTTAAGTGAATGGAGTTGATAAGTTGTAAGGATTAGCGAATAAGGTGTTTAGATAAAGGGAAAAGTAAGGTGCAGGATAAAGATTGTTAATTAAGTTAATAGACAGCAACACTCTTAATTTTAGTATGCAGGTGTCGGACCGTGAAATCCGACTGGGGACGCCCATTGAATACAAGCTGGCAACTCAAGTGCCCGTGGGATATCGAGCAGCTCAACAGCATTGCCATGTTTCTGCGTTGGTCCATCTTCAACCTCGATACTGGATTGGCTGTTATTCGCCCAATGAAGCCAACAGCGAAAACCGTTGGTGTCTTGCAGTTGGCTTGGAGGAGAAGGCTAAAATGTCCAGGTGCACTTTGACATTCACCTGTGTAGATTCGCAACGTCTAGTTGTGCCACTGGCTGCCAACCTTATCGTCATTGCAAGAAAACATCAAGATTCTTGAATTCCACAGACACCAGCGTTCTTGTAGATCGAAAATGTCGACAAAGCCTCAGCCGCCGAGGACCGTACAGCTTGCGTCGTCTATTCTGGAGATCGTAACCAGTCTCGAGAATCACCTCGCGGAAACGGGCGGCCTGCTTGCTCTTTTGAACCAGGCGCTGCTTCAGCTCAGTCACAGCTGCCGCCCTCGCTACAGTCTTCAGTCGATGCCGCACTAGGCTCTCTGGAAGAATTGACCACTCTTCTGTTGGGGCCCATGGGATGGATGACTTGCCAACTGGCTCGCTCGGCGAGAAACTCTACGAAGACCCTTCTCTTTCAATCCCCAAACCTCGTTCATTAGACTGACGCAGGAGGAAGTTCGATTTGGTGAGCCTGCACGCGATGTACCGCTACGAGATTCCTAGACGATTCCCCGTCGGCGAAACTATCTCTACAGCGGAACTGGCCCGGCGCTGTAACGCCAACGAGGGAGCCCTTACTCGCCTAGTCCAGCACGCCGTGAGCAAGCGATTTTTGGCCCAGCCTGGAGCAGGCGTTGTTTCTCACACGGCCTTCTCCGCAATGATGGCGGCACAGCCGGCCATATCAGACTTCGTTGGCTACGTCTGTGAGGATCTCCGGCCGGCCGCGGCGTCTATTCCAGACGCTCTGGCCAAATGGCCAGGTCCGCCCTGGCTACCAAACTAGACCGGCCACAACCTTGCCGCTGGGACCACCGGTACATTCTGGGACTCACTTGCGAGCGACTCAGCCCGGTCTCGTCGCTTCGCATCTTCCATGAGCCTCGTGCAACGTATGCCAGGTTGGCAGCCGGCAGCCGCCCTCGAGGTGTTTGATTGGGGAGCTCTGAGCCCTGATGACGTTGTCGTCGATGTCGGCGGTGGAGACGGTAGTTTTGCGGTAGCACTCGCAGAACGGTTCCCAGGACTGACACAAATCATCGTCCAAGACGTCCCCGACGTGATTGAGCAGTCACGGGCGGCGGTTCCCGAGCCGTTGCGTGCCATCGTCAAGCCGCTGGTTGCCGACTTCTTCGAGCCACAGACTGTGAAGGGCGCAGCGGTTTATTTCTTGCGCAAGGTGCTTCACAACTGGCCTGACGAGTTTGCCATCAGGATTCTGCAGCAATTAGCTCCGGCTCTGAAGCCCGGGGCACGTATACTTATCAATGGCCATTGCGTGCCTCCGCCAGGCATTCTATCGGCGAACGAGGAATGGCGTGTCAGGTAAGGAGTATTTCTGATGAAATGCCTTTGAACTAATCGCTAACAGCACTCAGGGGCCAGGACCTCGCTATGATGGCACTGTTCAACAGCAAAGAGCGCACTAGGGAGCAGTGGACAGACCTGATCAGGAGGGCTGACCAACGTTTCGTCATTGAATCTGTGACACCTATGCCTCCGGGGCCACTTGCGTTGATAGTAGTGGTCTGGGAATAGGTGCCATAAGATGGACGTTTCTCCAACTTCTCCTTGCCATACAGTAAAGTCAATACCATCAAGAACTTTTATGTGTGCAAGTGGTCCGCGAAAAATATATAAATGCTACATGTAACTAGTTCAATTCTGAGTAATCGCACAATTGAAAGTTCTCCAAATGTCCTAAGAAGAACCTTCGGCTCTATGACGGAATTGTATAATGCCAACGACTCGTTTCTGCTAATGTTGCCACCAATGATCCAAGCAAGAACCGAATTTATCAAAGAGTATGCGGAAGGTCACATACAGGGTTTCAAATAGTTTGAATCCATTAGCCTCATCTTCATAAGTGACCTCAACAATTAAGCTGGTGAGTCCTTCTGCTGCTGAGATACCTTACACATTGTGAGGCCATCCTCCACTAAAGGAAATGACAAGAAAGTTACAACTACATATGTAGTCAAACCTTGGTCTCTTGAATCTGAAATTGAATTCATGTACGTCTAAACTTCTATAGAATCATCATCTTCGTTGCGGGCGGCGGTTGCACTCAAACGCAACGCCGTGCAAAAACCCCAAAAGAAATCACAAGCCGTAACATTCGGGTCAAGGTCCCATCCTTGAGGCCTCATCCTTACTTGAATTGTTACCGACCATCCGGCTCAAATAGGCTGATATTAATACAACCCCGAATCAAAGACCGTGAACGACTGTGTTTGAGCGCGCTAGACGCTAGAACAACCGACAGACAAACACACACACAGCTTCTCTCACTCCAACGCGGCCTGGCCTATGATAAGCAGGGTCTCGTCGCCCCGCCGGCCTCGCCGACCTTCCTCTTCACCTCGACGCCCAGGCTCTGCAGCGCGCGCACCAGCGGCACGAAGTCCTTCTCGCCCCGCAGCGCGAGGACCATGACCCCGGCGACGCGGTCGAGCAGCGCGACGTCGCCGAGGCGGCCCCGCATGTCCGGGTCGCGCAGGACGCTGTTGAGAAGGCAGGCGAGGGCCACGTAGAGGCGGTACATGCCGAAGAGCAGGCACATGGCCTCGGGGGAGGGGTTCTGGACGAGGAGGCCGTGCACGATGGCCAGCAGGCTGCGCGAGGCGTCGACGGCGAGGGGGGAGTCGGGCACGTCGGCGTCGCACAGGACCGGGCGCGGCGAGTCGGAGCGCAGGACGGACAGCTTGCGCAGCATGAAGATGATGAAGGTGTACCCCGACATGGCCACGTCGCTTGCCATCCAGGCGTCGGCCTTGTTGTTGCTGGCCATTGTTCTGTGCACTAGTTCGTCCTGTGTCGGTCAGTTGGCGTGCCTGTGGTGTGGCGAGGGCATCCTGAAGGAACATCTGATTGTTACTGCTTACCAATTGCCACTCCGCGAAGGCCTGGTTGATTTCTTGGCAGAGCTCTTCCGTCTTTGGCAGCATTTCCTCCTCGTTGCAGTTCGGGTCCTCGAGCGCCTGGAAGAAGCGGGAGAGGATGAAGGTCATACGCGAGCTGACCAGGAACGTTATGGTCGGAACGGCGTTGATGTCGGGCTGTGCGTTTGTCGACAACCACGGCAGATTGACCTTCCACGAGTTGAGGCTGGAGGTGATTGATGGCGGCCTGTTGAACAGAAGTCTGAAGAAGAAGTCGATCTGGATCAATTCCCAGAATCCCTTTCGATCCAAGTCCAGTTTCGTCTCGTCGGGGGGCGGAAGGTTCATGTCGGTGTGGGCGTCCGCGTCAAGGTTGTGCAAGTTCAGCTTTTGGGCGTATTCGATGGCGTACGTGTACATGCGCCAACTTAGCTCCTCGTCGAAGCATTCGGCAGCGCAGCGGGACTAAGATCACGATAAGTGAGACTGGACGGCTTTCCCGACGGCTTTAGCTTGAGGGCATACCATGAAGGCGGCGGCAATAAAGTCCGTCGTCGTCCCCGTCGCCTCCCGTTGCCAGAGTGGGAGTGAGCGGAGGCAACACAGGTACAGTGTGCGCACATACTGCAAGTTATCGGGGCTTCCCTCGAACGTCGCACCAAGGGCACAGCCATGGTAGAGTATGCTGTAGTAGACGACGAGAATCGCAGGGTCTAGGTGAACGTGGGGAAGCTCAAGGAGGTCGGGGATCAGATCGAGCAGTTTCCGGTTCACAAGGCTATTGAACATTTCTGTGTGCATATGCGTGAAGTAGTCTTACGGTAATGTGAGTGGCACGCCCTTGGACTGATTCTGACAGAGACAACATCGAGAAAGGCATACATATCGTGCTAGTAACTTACTCTGTATCCATACTTTGCAAAGTTCCGAAGGAATTTTGACATCCTGAGTAATAGCGGCGGCGGCAATGCTTTGCAGCCTGAATCGTTGCACCTGGTCGACAGCATCCTTCAGGACGGCAGCTGTGTCGAGCTCAGTAGCGGCGCTGGGGGTAGTGAAGGCCGTCCAGGGGGACGCCGCACACCCGCCCGCGACGCTGGAAGGAGCAGGAGACGACACGCTGGACTGCGCTCCGTTATAGTTTGACGTGTCCTCAGCGGCTTCCAGAGCACCCGTGCTCTGTTTCGAACTGGTAAGAGTGGTGCAATGGTCCTCGACACGCTGCAGGCGTTCAAGGATGACCGAGAGTGCGTCATCCGTCGTCCTGGGAACGCAAAGGGCCGAGATTCAGCCAACAGTCTCTTGTATCTTACCAACCAACACAGTGGAGGGGCGGAGCTCCTTACGATAGATGGCTCGTCAGGGTCCGGGCCTTTTTCCTCTTGGCTCTTTGTGGATAGACGCATTCTTTGTCGTGGGCCTTGCATCTATCGCATGTTGGCTTCGCACGGCTACATCGAACCTGTTGGCGTTCAATACATGCTCAGTCGAGGCAAGAAGATGTCGGGGCAGTGAAGACAAGACATTGACTCACCTTTCTACTCTTACATCTTTGGCACTGCACAGCAAAACATTAGGGCAGTCAGCCTTGAGCTATTGGTGCCAGCCACAGCACCAACCAGTGTGAGAGACAGGGGGACGACGGACAAAGGGCTATTTCCGCTACGCACCGAGAGCGAATTCACGTTTGCTGACTGATCCACCATGGCTGGAACGAGGCTCGGAGGGCGGAGAATTGGACTGGTGAGAGCGAACGGTGACAGCTACAAAACATAAAAGGGGCGGGGCACTGCGAAGACAAATACACCGGCCCCAAGGCCAGGGGGGGACAACGCACCGGGACCGATATGGTTTTGGCTCACGTTGTGTGTGGAAAACGAAACGCAGCCCCCCCCCTTGTTGTTTTGACTCGCGCTCTCCCCTCCGCGCTGAAAATCTTAAATTTTAAATCCATCTACTTTCTATTATATCTTTATAATTAAATTAAATGTAATAATAAAAAACATATATTTATAATTCATATTTTTTAAAATATGGTGAAAAATATTATTTATAATTATTTATTTAATATTTTAATTTAAAAAAACTTTATTTTCTTTTTATTATTTCCTTTTATTATAATAATTACATATATAAGATAACTTGTTGGTTTGGCTTCCGTATGGTTGGTGATAGATAAATAAAGTGTGTAATTAATTCAACTATAGTGTGGAGGGTAGGTTGCAGCAAAGCTGCAGCCTTCCCCCGTCTAGCTATAGGCTAGCTATGGTGGTCCGTGCGCGGGGCACGTGACCGCCAGCTGGCAGCTGGCTGGCACCAGCTGGCAGCTGCTATTAATAAGACTAGTTTAAACCTTATACCTTTAAATCTATGCATTGCCTGCAGCGCACCCACTGCATAGGCACGCCATGCCTATACATACTATTCCCACATTAGCAATCTTTTATATATGCTTTAAATCATGCTTTCCTCCATAAATCATTTGCTTTAAGCTAATTAAATTAATTATTAAGCTAATAAAAATAGGTTATTAAGTTAATTAAGCAACGTTATAATACTTGCAAGTATTATAAATGCTTAAGCATTTAAGTGCTTAAATTGCTTAATTAAATTATTTATTTAACAATACTTTAAAGCTTTAAAATATTTAAAATGCCATGCTTTAATTAATTAATTATTACTTTAGCAGCTTTTTTTTTATAATTAATGCTAAATGCTATTTTTATATAATAAAAAGCATTATTCTTGCTTAATAGCAAGGCATTATTGCTATTATTAAGGCTATTATTGCCATTAAGGTAAATCTTATAATAGTTAATTATAAGGTAAAAGGGAAAGGGGAAAGAAAATATTTTTTTGCTATGCTTATAAGCTAATAATTAGCTCTTAAACCATTTACCTGCAAGTAGTGGCGCTTAAATGCTATTATTGCTTAATAAACTAACTTATATTAATTTTAAGGTAATTTATGCTTAAGATTTTATTAAAGAGCGTTAATAAAAAAGGTATTAAAAAGAAAAAGGTTATGTTTATTAATTAAATATTAATTATTATTAAAAAGTAAATGTTTTAAAGGTTTAATTAAGTTATTTATATAATTAAATTAATAATAAATATTAATTATTTCTTTTAATAATTTTAAGCTAATTAAATAAATAAAATAATTGCATTAATAATTTATTTATTAATTAATACTTTAAAGTATTTAATTAAAGGTGTTAATTAAGTGCGTAAATTGCTTAAAAGAAACGTTATTTATTAATATTTTAAAGTATTTAAATGCTTTATACTTTATTAAGTGCTTAAAGGGGTTTTTAAAAAGTTATAAGCCTTAAGGGTATTGCGTAAATACCTTAAGGGGCATTAATTATAAATAAGGGTTTTTTAAGGGTGTTAAGCAAGGGCTTTTTAAGGGTGTTAAGCAAGGGTTTCTTATGGGTATTATAAGCAAGGGCATTAATAATTAAGGGTGCTTTATAAAGGGCTTTTAAGAGTATTATAAGGAAGGCTTTTTAATGTAAGGATATTGCAAAAGAGCTTTTAATAAGCTGGGAAGGTTGCAATAGCTTAAGAATATTATAAGAAAGTATTTAATATAATGTTTTTAAGCATGTTTAATAAAGGAATTAAAAAAGGTTAGCAAAAGTAAATATTAATATATATATTTTATTTAAGGCTGATTATTAGCCTTAAAAGCCATTATTATTAGCTTTGCTTAAGGCATAATAAATATATATATATTAAAGGTAAGGGAATTTATTATAATTTCTTGCTATAATAATTACTTTTTTATATATTAAATATTTATTAATATTATAAATTACGCTATATAAATTTATAGCATATAATAATTATTAATTAGCATAATTACTCTTAATTAGCCATTTAAGGCTATTGTTAATTAAGAAAAGATATTTATGGTTTATTATTAGCAATAAAGTTAAATTATTATTAAAGTAAGGCTATCTTTTTAAACTTAATTATTTATAATTACCTTAGCAATTATTAATTAATATTAATTTAGCTTTTATATAATTAATAATAAATAAATAAAGTATATAATTAATTTGGCTATAATGTAAAGGGTAGGTTGCAGCGAAGCTGCAGCCTTCCCCCGTTTGGCTATAAGCTAGCTATAGTGGTCCGTATACGGGGCACGTAACCGCCAGCTAATAGCCGGCTGGCATCGGCTAGTAGCTGCTATTGATAAGACTAGTCTAAACCTTGCACCTCCAAATCTATGCATTGCCTGCAACGCACCCACTGCATGGGCACGCCACGCCCATACGTACTATTCCCACATAACTTTTAATATAATATTATAAATAATTAAACATTTTATTTATATTCTTTATTAAATAAGGATTATAAAGATATATATGTTGTTATTATTATTAAGTCTTTTAAAATAGTTATAAAGGAAATAGCTTATAATAAGGGGATTTGAGATTTGGGAGGGGAGGGGAGAGCGCGAGTCAAAACGACAGGGGGGCCTGCGTTTCGTTTTCCACACACAGCGGCTTGGCAAGGAGGGCTTGGCAAGAAGGGCTTGGCAAATGCGTGTCCGCGCCGCCGCGCTTAACGGAGGCCGCGGCCAACTCGACTGTGGCTCCCGAGGGTTACGACCGCCGACCGCCACAGCAAGAACAGGTCGGTGTGTTCCAAACGATGGCGACCCATGTCCCCGGTTTGGCAGGATCTTGGCAAAGTCCGAATAGTGTCGTAGGGCTGAATCAACCTGCGGACATTCGGACTCTCACCAACCGAATATCCGCCAATTTACCACCAAACCAGGGAGGATGATTCTACAACCCATAGGCTGGGCCCTCTGTGTGATATACAGTTATGTTTATTATTTACGACGATCGTCCAGAAGATGACATGAAGTTTTACACTTTCTCTCACCTTGCGTTTCTTCTCATCCAGATGAGTGGTTACAACTCATGATTGTGGCACACTGCTAGTATTACATTACATTGGACTTTTTGTTTACGACTTTAACTATTTCTTAATAATTCTCAACCCTTTCCCCAGCCGACTTTGACACATTCCAGCCAGTAGTGTCCGTTCTAAGCGACATCTTGAACGCAAAAAAAAAAAAAAATGCGGTCCGACAGTGACACGGAGACGGACAGCGCGGTCGTGCCTCCTCCCGCTACCAGCGACAGGTTCGAAACTTCGAACTCGAGATCCGACTCAGTCACGACGATTACGGAGAAGGGATGGTCGAAGCACAATGATTCACCCGACCAAGAAGAGCGGATAAACGACGACGTCCTGCAGCTCGCCCGTCGATACACCACACAGCAGTCCCACGGCCCTCCAGGTGCTCTGTTTCCTGTTCCTGCCGAAGGCCCCCTAGATCCGGCGAGTCCATCGTTCAACGCCAGAAAATGGGCAAAGGCTTTTTATGACATCCGCACCGATACCTCTGAGGGCATGCCTCCAAAGACGACTGGCATCGCCTTTAAGAACCTAAACGTCTTTGGCTTTGGCACGTCCACGGACTACCAAAAAAGTGTGGGCAACATCTTCCTCGAGGCGGTCACCATCGCAAAGAAGCTCATGGGCGGCAAGGAGCAACGGATCGATATCCTCCACGACCTCGAGGGTGTCGTCAACAGCGGCGAGATGCTCGCCGTCCTCGGCCCTCCGGGGTCCGGGTGCTCGACCCTCCTGCGAACCATCGCCGGAGACACACACGGCTTCCACGTCAGTGACGACGCATCGATCAACTACCAAGGGATTCATCCCAAGCAGATGCGCACCGCCTTCCGCGGTGAGGCTATTTACACGGCAGAAGTGGACGACCATTTCCCGCATCTGACCGTGGGCGACACCCTCTACTTTGCCGCTCGCGCTCGGTGCCCCAAGAAGATTCCTGCGGGCGTCTCCAGGCGGGAATACGCCGAGCACCTTCGCGACGTGACAATGGCCATGTTTGGCATCTCCCACACCAAGAACACACGCGTGGGTGACGATTTCGTTCGGGGTGTTAGTGGCGGCGAGAGGAAGAGAGTCACTATTGCCGAGGCCGCGTTGAGCTACTCGCCTCTGCAGTGTTGGGACAACAGCACCCGCGGCCTCGACAGCGCCAACGCCCTCGAGTTCTGCCGAGCCTTGCGGACGCAAGCTGATGTCATGGGCTGCACCTCGTGCGTCGCCATCTACCAGGCCTCGCAGGACGCCTATGATGTGAGTATCACCCGGAAGTGAAACTGGTTTGGAAGCAGGCTAACCCATGTGACCCAGGTCTTTGACAAGGTCATTGTCCTATACGAGGGCCACCAGATCTTCTTCGGCAAGACGACCGAGGCGCGAGCCTACTTCGAGGACCTCGGCTTCGTCTGCCCAAAGCAGCAGACCACGGCCGATTTCCTGACCTCGATGACGAGCCACCAAGAGCGCATCTCCCGGCCCGGGTGGGAGGGCAGGACACCACGCACCCCGGAAGAGTTTGCGCGGGCATGGAAGGCCAGCGAGCACCGCGCGCGCCTCATGGTCGACGTCGAGGACTACCTCCAGCGCCACCCTTTCGGCGGCGAGCACCACCAGCGCTTCCTCGAGTCGCGCAGGATCGACCAGTCAAGATCGCAGCGCGCCAGGTCGCCTTTTACCCTCTCCTTTACGGAGCAGATGAACCTGACGCTGTGGCGCAGCTTTGTTATGCTCAAGGGCGACCCCAGCATCCCGCTGACGATGCTCGTCAGCAATGTCTTCGAGGCCTTGATCGTCAGTAGTCTGTTCTACAACCTCCCGGCCGACACGTCCAGCTTCTTCCGGCGTGCCATACTGCTCTTTTTCTCCGTCATGATCAACGCCTTTGGAAGCATCCTCGAAATCATGACGCTATATGCGAAGCGTCGAGTCGTCGATAAGCACTCTCGTTACGCTCTGTACCATCCTGCGGCGGAAGCCCTGTCGGCGATGATCGTGGACATGCCCTATAAGATCGTCAACGCTATTCTCATGAACACCGCCATGTACTTTATGGGGAACCTCCGCAGAGAACCCGGGGCATTTTTCTTTTTCCTGCTCATCTCTTTTACGATGACGCAGTGTATGTCGATGATGTTCCGCCTAATCGGCTCCGTCACAAAATCCGTCGCCCAGGCGTTAGCCCCAGCCTCGATTATCCTTCTCCTCATTGCACTATACACCGGCTTCGCGATCCCGCCTCAGTACATGCAGGACTGGCTCGGCTGGATCCGGTGGCTCAACCCCATCTTCTACGGCCTCGAGAGCGTCATGCTGAACGAGTTCGTCGGCCGCGACTTCTCGTGCTCGACCTTTGTGCCCATGGGGCCCGGCTACGGCTCCGCGGCGCCCAGCGAGCGCGTCTGCTCCTCCGCCGGGTCCGTCCCGGGGCAGGACTTCGTCAGCGGCACGACGTACCTCGGGATCTCGTACGGCTTCGACAACGCGCACCGGTGGCGCAACTTTGGCGTCCTCATCGCCTACATGATCCTCTTCATGGGCCTGCACCTGGCCGCCGCCGAGTACATCGCGGGCGAGCGCTCCAAGGGTGAGGTTCTGGTCTTCAGCCGTAAGGCTATGAAACAGCACCTAAAGCAGGGCGCCGTTGATGTCGAGACCGGCGCGGCGGGCAGGGCGCAGCTGAGCAGCAGTGGCGAGGACTCTGACGGCGTGGCTGGCATGCACAAGCAGACTTCGGTCTTCCACTGGAAGGACGTCTGCTATGACATCAAGATCAAGGGCGAGCCTCGACGTATCCTCGACCACGTTGACGGCTGGGTGAAGCCGGGGACTTTGACTGCTTTGATGGTAAGTCTTTCTCGACCACTGTGGTGTTTCCCTGTTCAATGAACATCTGGCTAACGATTGCCGACAGGGCGTATCTGGTGCCGGGAAAACCACCCTTCTTGACGTCCTGGCCACCCGGGTCACGATGGGGGTAATCTCTGGTGACATGCTGGTCAACGGCCAACCGCGCGACTCGTCCTTCCAACGCAAAACTGGATACGTTACGCAGCAGGATCTCCACCTTCACACTTCGACTGTTCGTGAAGCTCTTAACTTCTCGGCTCTCCTTAGACAACCGGACACCTATTCAAGGAAAGAAAAGCTTGAATATGTGGATACTGTTATCAGCCTTTTGGGCATGGAGGCGTACTCCGACGCCGTCATCGGGGTGCCTGGGGAGGGCCTTAACGTTGAGCAGCGGAAGCGGCTGACTATTGGTGTCGAGCTCGCCGCTCGCCCTCAACTTCTTCTATTCCTCGATGAGCCTACCTCGGGCCTAGACAGCCAGACCTCGTGGTCTATTTGCAACCTGATGGAGAAGCTGACCAAGAGCGGCCAAGCGATCCTGTGCACCATCCACCAGCCCTCAGCCATGCTGTTCCAGCGCTTCGACCGCCTCCTTCTGCTCGCGAGAGGGGGACGCACTGTATACTTTGGCGAGATCGGCAAGAACTCCCAGACTCTGGTCGACTACTTCGTCCGCAACGGCGGCCCGGAGTGCCCCGCGGGCGCGAACCCGGCCGAGTACATGCTCGAGGTCATCGGGGCGGCCCCCGGCGCAAAGACGGACATTGACTGGCCCGCCGTCTGGCGCCAGACGCCCGAGTACCAGGCCGTCCAGGACGAGCTGGCACGTCTGGGCTCCGGCCGTGAGGGACAGCAGTCGCATGCCGCGCCGACGAGCGAGGATTCGTCCACCTATAACGAATTCGCCGCTGGCTTCGGTACGCAGGTCCTCGAGGTGACGAAGCGCGTCTTCCAGCAGTACTGGAGAAGCCCCTCGTATATCTACTCGAAGGGAGTATTGTCCTTTGGCGCCGTAAGTTCCCCCGGCTCTGTCTCTCGAACTACTTGTCGGATGTGTGAGGAAACGCGAAACTGATTGAAGCATAGGCCCTCTTTATCGGCCTCTCCTTCCTAAACGCTGAGAACACGCAGCGTGGCCTGCAAAACCAGATGTTCGGCGTTTTCATCTTCCTCACCGTCTTCAGCCAGGTCGTGGAGCAGATCATGCCCATCTTTGTCCTGCAGCGCACCATGTACGAGGCCCGCGAGCGGCCGTCCAAGGCGTATTCGTGGATGGCATTCCTCATTGCCAACATCCTCGTGGAGATGGCTTGGAACTCTGTAGGAGTCCCCATTGGTAAAACAAGAAACTTGTTTGTGCGACTTGTACTGACCCTAAGAGTAGCTCGCCGCCGTCCTCTGTTTCGTCTGCTGGTACTTCCCCATCGGCCTCTACCGCAACGCCTACCCTACCGACGCCGTAGATTCGCGCGGCATTACAATGTTCCTAATCGTCTGGGTCTTCTTTATCTTTGCCGGCTCATTCGCCCACATGATGATCGCCGGTCTTCGCGACGCCGAGGTCGCCGGCGGCATCGTCAACCTCTTTGTCATTATGATGTTCTGCTTCTGCGGGTAAGTCTGGCCAGTCATCCCAACACCGAGCTTATAGAGCTCCGGTTAACCCCTTGTCAACAGCATCCTCGCGGGTCCCAAGGACCTCCCCGGCTTCTGGATCTTTATGTATCGGGTCAACCCCTTCACCTACGTCGTTGAGGGCTTCCTCGGAACCTCACTGGCCAACGCGCCCGTGCACTGTGCCGCCAACGAGTTCGTGGCTTTCTCGGCGCCCGCGGGGCAAACCTGCGGCGAGTACATGGCCGGCTACATCGCGTCCGCCGGCGGGTACCTCCAGGACCCTGCCGCTGGCAACGTCACCGACTGCAGTTATTGCGCTATGGCCGACACAAACACATTCCTTAAGGGAATTAACGTCGATTTCGACAACCGCTGGCGCAACTTTGGTCTGCTGTGGGTGTACTGTATCTTCAACATCGCCGCCGCGGCGGGCATTTACTGGCTCGTACGCGTGCCCAAGAACAAGAACAAGGAGAAGAAGGAGTAGACGTGGGGTCAAGGTTTTCGTGCTGAGTGGTCTTGGTGCCTGGATAATGTGCCGCTTGTGTTTATAGAGATCGCAAGAAGATGCAGGCTCGAGTCGACATTGCAGATTGCAAAGATTGTCTGCTTTTTGGAAGGGATACACTAATACGTTTCGGAATCTGGTAAACTCTCTAGAAGGGATGGGTTAGAGCTGGCGTTCAACTCGGGTTCATGCACTACCCACGTACGACTTCGTTCTCAAAGGCTTCACAGATTGTCCAACACTCTGGATCTCATTTGATGAAGCTAATATCATTACTTCAAATATTCTTCATGTTGATGGCCAAGTATGGAAACACGCATGAAAGATATCCGGACTCTAGAGAAAAACCTTGCGAGTGTTCAATAAGCGAATCGTAGCAAAATGTCTTGGCAGGGGCAGACCAAAGAGTTTTCTGTCTTCCTTCGCCGGATCGAACTGCAGGGGGAGATCCCATCAACTGACGCCCATCGTCCTCGAGACCGTTCAAGGGGCGAAGCAGAGCCAACACCTAGAGCTAGGCTTCGAGCGCTCCCGCAACTTCGGCACGACGTACGTCAACAAGCGGCTTGTCCACGAGACGGTCAGCACCATCAACCCGGAGAACGTCAAGGAGGTTCTCGGTAGCAGCTTTGGGGGCTTTGAGGTGCCGGCCATCCGCGTCAGCCCGCGGGCACCGCTCATCGGCGACAGCCCCTTCGCGCTGGCCGGCCCCAAGGGGAGCACTCTAATGTAGGCATCATAGGAAAGCCTTGTTTTGGGTGGGGAAAGTAAACGCCCTGCTGAACGCATTTTTGAATCCCGCGGCCGAAATACATGCTTCTAGGCGCAATCTCTTACCAAAATAACTTCGTGTTCTCTCGGTGGGCGGAATATGCCAAGGCCCGCCTTGGGGCCCGCAAACTACGGGTGCTTTTCAGTCCGAACTGCGAAATAACCATAAGAATATCTTCAACTCTACATTTAGTCCATTTTTTAGGTTTCGATCTCATCTTTTTCAATCATTAGCTCTTGATTCATCTTCTAGCCAACGTCATGGGTCTCAAGATCATCATTGCCGGCGGCAGCGTCACCGGACTTTCTCTTGCCAACATGCTCGAGAGATTCGACATTGACTACGTGATCCTCGAAGCGTACCCCCAGATTGCCCCCCAAGTCGGAGCTAGTATTGGCCTGCTTGCCAATGGCCTGCGCATCCTGGACCAACTGGGATGCTACGAGCGTCTCCGCGAAGCCGCTGGCAACTACTATCACAGGGCTTTTTTCCGTGACAACAAGGGCAACGTTCTTGCCTCAACAAAAGATGCGACCGGCTCAGAGAGAATGGAAAAGCAGTATGCCAATTTCTTTCAAATTTGTTTGCCTGGGGACTATTTCCATCGCTGACTGGAAAAGCACCGGATATGCATCTTTGTGGCTGGACAGGCAGATGTTGCTTAAGATTCTGTACGACAACCTGAAGCATCAGGACAGGGTTCTTACCAACAAGCGTGTTGCTCACGTGGAAATGAGCCATACCGGAGTGCTTGTGACAACGAAAGACGGATCGAGTTACAGCGGTGACATTTTGGTCGGTGGCGATGGTGTTCATAGCACGGTGCGACAAGAGATGTGGCGCATCTCTAGCTCGGACGCTTCCTCTGTAGACACCTTTCCACCAGAAGAGAGATCAAGTAAGTGCCCACAAGAAAATGAAACAAAAACAAAAAGAGAAAAACCAGCAGCATTATACAACAAAACAGAGTGACTCTGGGGACCATAGCTAAAAAGTTCCCTCACAGTCGTGCAATCAAGCATGAAGTGCATCTTCGGGATCTCCAAATGCCCAGTGAACTTCCCAGCTGGTGCTACTCAACAGGTCTGCTTATTTCGCGGCCATCTATTCCTGGTACTCTCCGCGCCGGGCGGACGGGTATATTGGTTCTTATGCCACGAATTAGGAGAAACGAAGCACGGCGAGGACATCCCCAGGTTTTCGGAGGAAGATGAGTCACTTCTCGCGGCACAGTACCGTAATGACAACATCACCGAAACCGTGACATTCGGGGATCTTTACGATAATCGCATCAAATCCACCCTGGTGCCGCTCGAAGAACAGGTGTATAGGAGATGGCACTTCCAGCGGATTCTCATCATTGGCGATGCAGCCACCAAGGTACTGCAGATGTCTTCTCAACACAACCCATGCCCGTCGAAAAGTGTCTCCGAAGCATACTGACAATGAGATCCAGGTCCATCCAATTGCCGCCCAGGGTGGAAACGGCGCAATTGAGGCGGCAGCGAACCTGGTCAATGCCCTGACGCGTGGCACAATTCCAACCTCCCCAACCTCGCAACTCGACTACATCGAAAATGCGCTCAGCGAAGTCTGTGCTGTTAGGTACGACAGAGCCTTGAGCATGATGAAGAAAGGCCGCCGAGATGGCTCATTCCTCTGCCAGCAGCCACCCTTTTCTGGTATCCTCCTCCACTACGTGTTACCCTTGCTTGGGGATGACATGTTATTTAAGGAGCTCTTGAGGCAGTCCCTTGCTGGTCCACGGATTGAGAAGCTTCCTGTTCCAGACAGACCACACGCGACGCCTTACAATGATGAGCTGACTGAGCCGTCTTCAAAGTCGTCCTGGGTTGGTTGGACGACTGGGCTGCTGGGCGTTGCGTCAGTCGGCCTGCTGGCGCATTTTGCACTGCGTGCGAATCGGTTGGCGTGGATTTCCAGAGGCTCTAAATAGCATTAGAAGAGAAATGGTTTCTTCCTGAATTTCATCCCTTATCAAATAGAAAACGTTGTTTTCATCTGGGGGTTTTCAATATTTGCAGGCAGGATAGAGGAGGGCATCTTAAATAAATCAAAGTACGCTCATTAGTGTCATCACTTTAGGCTTTTCAATTTACTTGGCGTGTGTTTAGATCTATACATTTTAATCACTCATACATCTTTTCAATCAAGTTTGGAAAGAACTGGAGACAGAAGCTGTTGTATTCAGTGGCAGCGCCTGCCAAACACCGACGTCAGACGTCTTCAGTGAGCAGTGTCCCCAGTTGCGAATCATGCTTCTCTCCACACTCCACCGGGCTATTGTTGAAACAGACAGGTACTGTAGTAACGGCTGGGTGGTATTGAGCGGCAAATGCTCAGGTGGCAATCGTGATGATCTCCTGTTACAACAACCTCTAATGATGTAGATATCGACAGTAGTGGAAGGAAATTTTGTGTGTGCAGATGGCCCTCGAAAGATGTGTAAATGCTACGCGCGGTTCAATTCCGAGTAACCGCACAGTTCCAGGCTTCCCAAATGTCCTAGAAGTACCCTCAGCGCCACGGTGGAATTATGTGAATGACTTGGTTCTGCTAATGTTGGCACTAATGATCTACGAATCGAATTTATCAAAAAGTATGTATGTATGAGGCCATGGGGTCAAGTAGTTTGGATCAACCAGCCTCAAGATCTTCATCAGTGACTCGACAATTTATAAGTCCTTCTATGCTGCCGAGAAATCTCCCACAGCCTGAGGCCAGGACAGTCGTGCAGGGTACCAATCCAAGGAAACCGACGCAGCTGATCCTGCGCAGCTGGCCAACTGTGTAGTTGAAGTCGGCTACTAGCCTCCAGGATCAACGGTGACAGTTCTAGCAGCTCATTGCCCTTTATCACAGTGATACCGCCCATGAACAGTGCCCATAGAAGCAATAGCCAGGATTCTCTGTTCTCCTCCAAGGTAGATGTGAAGTGAAGATCCTGGATGGCGCTCTTCAGACGACGACAAAGGAGTGGGTAGTTGGAGCGGTCGGGCACTCGGCCGTACTCTGGGAGCAAGGTGGTCATGAATGCCAGCATGCCTAGATTGGCCACTGCCTCGTATTGTCCTTCCGACACGGACGAGCGTAGCTGCCCTAGCTGAGAGGCTTCAATCAGATGGTAGAGCAGCCATATCATTATCTCCATGAAGCCTAGTGGATCGAGTCTGGAACTCCCCTTTTGATCAATTGTATCGAGGACCTTAGAAAAGGCAACAACCTCAAGCATGAAATACGGGGATTCTGCGGGCGCGGCGTTGGGGAGATTTTCTCTGATAGCCTTGAAAGCTTCAGAATCGGGCAAGACGGCATTGCGTAAATCGTCACCTCCAAATATAGTGGCTGAGCCATTCTGCAGCGCCAACTCGGCATCGACCCTGATAATCATCAGCTGTAAGATCTCGCTCGTGATCTCGCTCGATCGCCATCAAAGAAAGCAAAGGGACAGCGTGCAGTTGAAGGGGGAGAGTGATCAGTATACCACAGCCGCAAGCTTAAGCACGCACCTCAACGCCTTCAGCGCCAACGCCCGGTTCTCCCTCAAAAGCCTGAAGATTCCGCCCCTGAGCTGAATCATCTGGAACAGCCCGTGAAGGTGAACCAGTCCGGCAGAATGCTGGTTATGTACCTGTTGGTACATGACGAGCGCGACCACAGCAGCTATAGCGCTGTCTGAGATGGAGTCGGGGCCAGACAGCTTGACGTTGACCAGCTCATAGGCTTTTGCGATATGGTGCAACGTCTTCGGGGATACACTGGGCTTGCGCTGACAAAACTCAACATAAGAAGCTGATATTGCCAGTGTGGAGTGAAAGTCTGCACTACATTAGCACTTCAGAAACTTCAACGACCTCTTTCTACTATTTTGAACTCACATGCCTCATCTTGGAGAATACAGTTCACCCAGATCGACTTGATAATGTCGAACTTGCAGCAGAACTGAGGCGGAAATAACTCATCGCTGATATCGAAGAACCCTGTAAGACGCGTATCAGACAAGATGGAACTTGAGACACCAGACTGCATACCCGCGGGCCACACATACATCTATGCATCAGCTTGGTAGACTCAGAATCGAGCTGCTGTGGGAACGACGTGAGGCTGAGGTCGCTCCACAGAAGCTGCCGTGGCCTCGCCGCCGGCGCCACCACCACGCTGGGGCCAGACCACGTCAGGACGCGCCTGATGGGATACAGCAAGGCCGCTTGTCTCTTTGTAGAGCGGCGTGGTCTGCCCGCGTTCTTGCCTTTCATCACGTGGGAGCGGATCAGGCGCCGCTCGGCCGAGCCTATGTCCGCCCCCGGCGCGCCCTTCTGGTCGATGAATTGCAGCGCCATCGAGGCATGTCCTCCTGTCTCTGAGATGTGCCGGCGGCTGTTGGGTGAGCCAGAGCATGATGCGGAGGTGGTGACGGATAGGCCGGGGCGGATCGAGCTCCTCAGGTGGGTGATCCCACGCCGGGCTGAGCCGAATCCTTTGAGCGAGATGGGACACCCTGCTGCACTTATTAGACTAAGCCTGAGCCTCCTTGTGCCATAGCGCTCACTGATTGGCTACTGGAGCAATAAAGCTCAAGCCTCAAGTTTAGTAGTTGATAGTGAGTTTCGTGTATCCTATTTGTGGCAGTAAAAGGATCGACTTCATGCTCCTGCAACTGTTACTGCTTCCCTGACACAGAATATCAAGACGAGGTTGTTCGCACTGAGAGGAGAGAGGTCGTCGCCGCGCTAGGCCAGAAAAGGGATCTAATATCTGATAGGTTGGGACCGTGTAAGCCGCTCTATCGTCACGACTCCACGGTGAGATTGCTGAGCCGCTAGACCATATTTGGGCAACAATATCTGATACGTCGAGTGCTATGGCGGAACCATACACATGCCCTTTTTGCCTGAGTGTTCGTAACCAGCAGTTTTCAAACAATGGCTCATAAGTACACCTAGGTACTTCTGGGTCGCTGACATGGGGCTCGGAGTCAATGCCGGCAAGCTTCTCGCAAGGAAACGAGGCTCAAAAGGGAAGGCATTATCTGATTGGATGGCAGTCTTGTGCAGCAAGTTGCGGCGCAATATGTTCCTCGGTGATTCCGACGGAGAGCCGTGGATCACACGGAATACAAATATGGATTGAACACACGAGTCTCTGGAAATGAAGTCTCTTCACCCTTGCCGTCACTACCCGTGCATTGTCCCAACTCATCATTGCTCGGGACACTACTTCAACAGCTGACTGGATCGGAAGCCCGTTGCACACATATCATACAAGCCACTGGAGCGGAATACGAAACAACATAGCCAAGATGGTGATGCTGCGGCTGACTGCCGAGCAGTACAAAAAGCTGCCCATGGTGGCAGATGAGTCGACCTGCTCCGGGAAGACTTACGTTGTCACAGGCGGAAACTCTGGACTGGGCTTGGAAACTGCGCGACATCTTGTCGAGTTCAACGCCTCGCGCGTCATCCTGGCTGTGCGGAACCTCACGGCGGGAGAAAGCGCCAAAGAGGATATCGAACATTCGACGGGCCGCAAGGGCGTGATAGAGGTATGGAAGCTATTAGAGACAGTAGAAGAAATTGATCCTGACATCCAACAGGTCTGGCACATTGACATGGCGTCGCAGCCTTCAATCCAGAGTTTTGCCGACAAGTTGTCAGACGTGGACAAAATCGATGGCCTTGTTGCCAACGCCGGTGTCCTGCTGGACTCATGGTCGACGGTGGAGGGCATGGAGGCCAGTGTGCAAGTCAATGTTGTCAACACCTTGTTCCTAGCGACCCTGATCCTGCCCAAACTGAGCGCGATCGCCCGGCAGCTCGGGATCCAACCCTCACTTGTCTTTATCGTCAGTGTCCTGGGATACACGGCCAAGAGTGAAATGGACAAGAGCCGTGATGGTAACATCTTCGAGGGGCTGAATGACGAGAAGAAAGCCAATATGAGCTCAAGGTGAGAGATCGACTTTCTGTACGTTTTGAAGGCTGACTACCGACCACTAACACGTCGGCTGCACCGCGCAGGTACGCGCTCTCAAAGCTCGTCGAGGAGCTGGCCGTGCGGCGGTTCTCAGCAGCGACCCCCGTCGAGCGTACAGGCGTGATCGTGAACATGGTCGCGCCCGGCTTGTGCCATTCTGGCCTGGGCAGGGACGCTGGATCCTTTACCAAATTGATGCTCTCGGCGATCAAGGCCATGATGGCGCGGACCGCAGAGGAGGGCAGCCGCACAATCTTGCATGGCCTGGTGGCTGGCGCGGAGAGCCACGGCAAGCTGCTCTCGGGCTGTAAGATCAAGGAGTTCTGGGTGCCTGTCTGGGTAAGCAATGAGGATGGGCAGCGACTGCAGAAGGGGATATGGGCTGAGCTTGTTGAAAAATTTGAACATGTCCAGCCTGGATGTGTTGGGCGGCTTTCAACTCTGGCGTAGAGATCTTGTCCGTTGGCGCAGTTCAAAGGGGAGAAAGACGTCTGTAGTAATTGAATAATCCCAACTTAAAACAAAACCCCAATTTGCTCTTGTGCTCTGGCATGCCAATTACTATCAGCATGGATAATCCTGCTGGGTATGCGAAAGAAATAAAAAGATGACATCGTTGGTAGCCTTTCGGTCAATGATAGAGCAGTGAACGCGTGATGGTAGTTTGAGTCTGTCTTGATTTGGGTTGCGTTGCTGGAAGCAGAGCGTGCTCACATGTCGGCCGCTCTGGACGCTTCTGGCGCAAGCTGGCTCGTGCGCAATGTGCTGTAAGATCCATTGCTGCGGCCACGGCCCAGGGGCGCTCCACCCTGGCGCAACTGCCTGAACGATTTCGACGTTGCACCCCTCGTGGCCGACCCGACTGCTTGACTGCCCAGCAAATCTTCCTTTTGAGGACAGTTATTAGTGGCGAAGGCAACGTCCGCTCTCTTCGCGAATTCCCACCAGCCGACTCCTCCCCGCCGTCACCGTCTGATGGGATTGCCATCATGGCAATCAACTACCTGATCTTGCTGTCCCGGCAGGGCAAAGTTGTATGTTGTCCCCCGTCATCATGGGCCCCCTTTCGCCTCGCAGCGCATACCTGACCCGAGATGCACCTGCAGCGTCTTGCGAAATGGTTCCAGACCATGTCCCCCAAGGAGAAGGCCAAGATCGTCAAAGACGTCTCCCAGCTAGTCCTGGCCAGGCGAACGCGCATGTGCAACTTCCTCGAGTACAAAGACACCAAGATCGTCTACCGCCGATACGCCTCGCTGTTCTTCATTGCCGGCGCATCCTCCGACGACAACGAGCTCATCACGCTTGAGGTCATCCACCGCTACGTCGAGCAGATGGACAAGTACTACGGCAACGTCTGCGAGCTCGACATCATCTTCTCATTCACGAAAGCCTATTGGATACTCGACGAGCTCCTGCTCGCCGGTGAGCTGCAGGAGAGCAGTAAGAAGACAGTGTTACGATGTATTGCACAGCAGGACTCGTTGGAGGACATGGAGGTCAGTCAAGTTCTTTTCTTCTCTTCTCTTCTCTTCTGTTGTCGCCCCGTCATGTAATCGTGCTGCCGCTGGTTCGGACATGCTATTTGTATTCGAGACCGCACACCCCTTGGTCGTTACCACCCTCCTGCTGCGATCCCCGCCATTCAACTCTGCAGTGCAGCTCGCTGACGCCCTTTCCACCGCCGCCAGGTCGAGGACGAAGTGACCAAGATCATGTAACGCAGCTGGATACATACTATTGCCTACATGCCTAAATGCCCCATCTACATGTCCATTATACACCGGGAAAGACACGCGGTCGTGTGGCGTCTTGCTCCGGCTAACAGACATACGACATTCGCAGGAAATGGAACGCGTCAAAGACGCACTCAAAGACGTCGGCATACTATGATGGGCTGGTTTATTGCCTTGGAACACACACCCTGGGCAGGACACGCAAGCTGAGGCGCCGACGGGAGCATGAACAAAGCAATTGGAAGATCGCGGTTGCACGTTGCACGGAGTCAGGCGCACATGGTTTGGGCTAGGGAGGCGAGCAGGTAAACAATGCTTCACCCGAGGCACATCGGGACGAAAAGCAACAATACTCGGATTCAAGAAGTCGGTCCGGGGAGAGCTTGGGAAGCAGTTGGCAGACGAGGCGCCGCACAGGCTAGGAGGTATGCACATCTGCGGATTGGGTACTAATAGAGACTTGCAAGGTCTGTCCTCAACGATGGGATCCGTTTGCGGCAGACCAGGTTCAATCCACCCACCCTCGATTCATCTACTATCCATCGATTCGTTGGCTCGTTCACTCATCGATCCGTCTGTCCATCCAGCCGTCCATCCAGCCGGGCGGGCTGGTGCACGTTCTAACATCTCAAAGAATGCAGCGGGCGAGTCCAATGGGACTGGCTACTCATGTGCTGACTTGACTCTGCTGGCTGGCTGCCCACGGGACGCTACTCGTGGTGTCCGTCCGGCTTATCATTCGTCATCCCTCGCAGGTCCCCGCATCAGTGCACCCGAGTCCCGAGCAGGCGACGCCCACCTCGACAAGCCGCAGCGAGTTCTCAGGGGCTGAGCTCGACTCCTTTGTTGTGCTGCTGCAGTCCCTCGCAGCTGGCCCCTCCCCCGTTCCCCCCACACCCCAAGAGCGACTTGGCACCTAGTCTCAGCCCATGTACCGGGTCACTCTTCCAGGCGTGCCAGGGTTGCTTACAGGACCCAGTGTCAGACAACCCAACTGGCGACTTCCCTGATCCCCCGAAACGCCCGCCCGCCCGTACTTCCGCCCACCTGTCTGTCTGTCTGTCCATTGCGTTGTCACCACCTCACCTCCTCTCCTGAACAAAGCCCCTGCATTCCTTACCAAGAACCACACACCAGCCTTGCCCAGAACAACATTCTCACTTCTCGATGGCATTTCCTATCCAGTAAATCACCTGAACGCGATCGCGTTCTGGACTGTGCCTGCGCCAGCGACTGCGCCAGCGACTGCGCCAGCCTGACCGACTGACAAGCAGGAATCCACCCGCGTGTCCGACCTCCACTTGATTCCGTTACAAGCAATTGCACCTCACCCAAGGCATCCGACCCAGCAACTGCGATTATCCGACCCTTTCGCGACTCCAGCCGACAAGTGGCCAGCTTTATTCCTTTATTCTTTCAACACATTTCAACGCAAGGTTGCACTCTGCGAAGTGACCCCTTTGTGACCGCGTTCCATTCGAATGACGCAGTGGTCCCACGATAACACTACTCCACCCGCTTGATAACACCCGAACCCACGACACCAACAACACACCACGTCCATCGGAACACCCACTACGTAGCCTCTCGAAGAGCACACAACTGCAAGATGAAGGTATGTAGATCCGAGACACTTGGATGCAAGTGCCGGTTATTACAAGCGCTATGCGAGACTGACCCATCTACCCCCGCCGTAGTTCCTACCCCTTCGCGACTTCGACGTCGTGGCCAGCGCGCTCAACTTCGACACTCCCGATTGTCACGTTACCGGCGGCTGCGACCTTTACACGACTAAGGCCGCAGGCTCCGACAAGAAGCTCTACAAGAACATTGACAAGTCGCTAGAAACACAACATGCTGCCCTGCTCAAGTTCGGGTCCAGCCTGTCACCTCCCCAGCGCACAACCCTCAACCTGTCCCGGTCAAGTCCATTCGGCCCCCTTTCCGACATCTCGAGTCGCAGGACATTCGCATACCTCATCGCCACACTGAACGCGTCGCATCCAGACTATGACTTCAGCCACGTATTGCGGCCTGCCGACTTCAAGCGCGAGCGCAACCTGAGGAAAGTGGTCGCCAACCTCGACACGACTCTGCACAGCGCGCGGCCCAACGCGCCATCCACCACCGAATTCCCCATGACCTCATTACTCCCTCCAAGTAAGAGGTCCAAGGCTGCTGTAGCCGACACGGGGTCGTCGCCCCCGGCCGTGTCCGGCACGGAGTCTCCACCATGGGGCCCCCACATGTGGGCCCTGATCGATAAGGAGATGACACTCAAGGAGTGCGCCGTCTTCTCCTACCAACCAACTTCGAACCCCTTTGACGAGGAGACCGCCGCCATATGGAGCCTGCACTATCTCTTCTTCAACAGGGAGCGCAAGCGCGTCGCGTACCTATACGTCCGGGGTGTGCCCGTGGTATCACATAGTTACAACCCACCCTCGCCACTCCGCCACCGCCAGCGAAGCGGCGCCATGTCGCTGACGCCCTCGTCGTCAACGGGCGACCTGCGCAAGCGCAGGCAGCTGCAGCTCGAAGACGCCGGCGCGAACAAGCGCGCGAGGTACTGGCTCGGCGACCGCGAGGCCGAGCGGATGCCGACCAGCGACGACGAGGACGACTATGCGGACGACGGGCTCGCATGGAATCGCGACAAGGACGGCGTGCTCGAGCTCGACGAGTTCGCGGGTAGCTACGAGGACTGATGACGGTGGGTTCAGTGATGACTTCAGCGACGAGGTCTCGGATGACAACGCCGACGAGCACGAAACGAGCCCTCGGCTGAGCGCCCTGCGCGGCATGAGCGAGGATATCGCCGGGAGGATGGAAATTGAGTGAGCCTGCCTTGGCGGCCCGGGCTCTGCTCATTCTATCCCTCTTGGCGCCTCTTGTTTTACTTGACTTGCTTATCGGATCACCTCGCTCTTGGACATGGCGTTTCTTGGATCTGCATATGGAGCGCGGGGCTTTTTTGGCTGGGTCACACTGCTTCAACGCAGTCGGAGTTGGGCCCGGCATATGGCCTCTTTTGTGTGTGACGAGGTGGGGGCTCCCAGCATCTTTCCAACCTGCGGTGACGCTTTTTTGATCTGCTCCTATATTCATGCTTTCGCTCTGGATGAAGGTGTGCGAGCCTCGTCTGTGGTCGACTTGATATATCCTGCGCGAACTCCTTGCTGGCTGCTGGCGCTTTCTACCTACCGCCAGGCGCCGTGTTATTTGCTTTAATACTGTACTTCTTACCCGCAAAGGCATCGATCAACTAGCCGCAACAAGGTAGCCGGTTTTCTTTTACGTCCTGTTCTTTCTTTCTCCTTTTACGCGTGCAGCTCGCAGGGTTCGGGACCGGCAGGATAGGAAGTATGTGTTGTTTACGGCGAGGCATTTTTCAGTATGCGATTTTTAAGGCGGGGGGGGGGGGGGGTTTCCAACTGGGTGTGCGTCAGGACAGTGGCTCTTGTCCTTAGTTTACATGCCTTCCTTTTCTGCTCTGTCTCTACTTAGTTGCTACCTGGCCACGAACAAACATACGTGCCAGGGGAAAGGGTGTGACGCCTATTACGAGTCTGGCCGACCGGACACAAAGTCATGGAAATACCAGAATGCACAAAGGAATTTGAAATGAACTGCGTGGAGCGGGCCAGAGTGATGTCTGTGATATGACATGATCTCATAGGGACTGGTCGAAATCCAAAATATGAGGGCCTACGTATGTAGATAGGTGCGATCGCCATCCAGAGTTGAGGGGGATTACCTAGGCACTCAGCGCAGGAACATCACCAGCGGATGACTGACTGCTCTGGCTCCTTCAGCACCCACCAAAGGTAGGAGTGATGTCCAAAATCTTGACATCAAATAAGTGAGCTTGGGCGCAAATCAGCTTAGCAAGGTCTCACTCTGGAACAACCAGGGGCTTCATGGAGCAATGCGTGCATGGTATTCGCCCTACGATGATCTAAAAGTACTTTTTTCGCGATTTCTGTCCATTCTTAGTGAGGAAAAACCGTCTCCGATAAGATTCGACCGAGTTTCGGGCGCAGCCTTTTGCGCTCTCCCGACGCCGCCGTCAAGAAAAACCGCCGATGTCCGCATCCGCATCGGAAACTAAAACACCCATATTAAGGAAGTCAAAGTGGACCAAGCATTCCGTTCAGTTAGTGCCGCGGGAAAGGGGAAGAGCAGAAACCTCGCAGTCCACGTCCGTGATCCGTGATCCGTGCGCTTTACACGTCTACTCCGCGGTGTCGAGGTCGTCATGAACGGGAGGTGGGCTGTCCAGGGCTGTTGCATGTGTCAGCGGGTGGCAGGAAAGGTGCAGGCGGGTTCGGTGCTTACGCTTCCGGTCATCGCCATTCGCGCCGTTCTCACGGCGATCGCGGTCGTCCCTATCATCCCGCTCCCGATCGTCGCGGTCACTATATCTACCATATCAGCATCTTCCTAGTAGATTTTCAATTTGAAGGTGTGAAGGGTCGACGGCTTACCGGCGGTCCGGAGATCGCGAGCGGTCGCGTGTGTCACGGCGATCGCGCTCGTCGTAACGGTCACGCTCACGACGGTCATCCTTGCGAGGAGAGTAGTCGCGAGTGCGCCGGGGGCTGGGTGTCCGGCGACGAGGAGAGCGCGGAGGGCGACGGTCGCGGTCACGGCCAGAATCGAAGCGCCAGGATGCAGAAGGAGGAGTACGGGCCCACTGTAGGAGCATCAGCACGTGGACTTGGGGGCGATGGCAGCTGCGATAGGTAGCTGGCTTACCTCGATCTTCAAGATGTCGTCACGTCCGATCCGCTTGTTATGCATGTCGTGGTAGGCATCATCGGCATCTCGACGGTCCTCGTACTCCACAAACGCGAACCTGATGGTGGAGTCAGCAAACAGCGGCCCGCCGGGATGTTTCGGGATGGAGTGTATGCTTACAGCCTGCTTGAGGCAGAACGAGGCGCAGGGATGTCGCAACGGACGAGCCTGCCATAGCTGTGTCGTATGATGTCAGTTTTGTCAAACCAAACGAAATGGACAAAGGTCTCTCTCGAATTTCTGCGATCGCGTCGCCGCGTCGAGGTGGCGTCGCGATCCCGGATGGATACCGTTGACAGGCGACTTGCCCGGTGCAAAGCCAAGCGCGTTTGTTTGGAAGCGTTCTGTCATCGCCGACCGCTCGATCGAATGGGGGGACGATGGGGGGCACAGGGCGGAAGCATGGCACGACGGTGGGTACGACACGACGGTGGATATACACAGCGAACACTTCGACGCGAGGGCGAGGGCGGCTAGGAGGATGGAGGAGGCCTCGAGAGACTGTATTGGACTGGACTGGACTGGACGGGAGGCTTTTGGGTGGTGGGTGGGCTGAGGAAGGAGGGATCGAAATTACCGTTCGAATTCGTAGGCGAGGTCGCGGGCACGAGTGCCGTGGCTGAAGCCAGTGACGTAGAGAGTGGTACCGCCACGAGACATCTTGTCAGGATGAGGTGGTGACGCGGTTCGTCGATGAACGATGGGGGTGGACGAGATGGTGTTGAGCAGAGCTGAAGGTCGAAAAAAGTGAGTGGCCTTTCAAAGGCGGCTTGGTTTGTTTGGGGAGGCTGCAGGTGAGGGCCCGTGCGCCCGCGGGTTCCACCGCGTGGTGACCTCACCGCTGGAGCTACCGGCACTCGGGTGCCTAATCAGTCTAATAAGGGAGGCACGCCGGGCTGCCCGAGGTGGGCAAGCACGGTCTGCTGTAGTAGGTTAGTGAATTTGAGGAGAATGCCTAGGCATTAGCCATTTTCAGCCTTACAAGTACGTTTTCATATCTTGGTGGATTGACAGTACTATTTACACGTTCCGCAGGCTGCCGACAAAACCCTCACAGTATTAGATAGAGTGAGCACAGGACCGAAGGGCCAGTAAATATGCCCAGCCAGAAGTTGATGTTCCCCAGCGTCTTCCTGCCCTTCATCCACTTCGTCCTGCTCAGCTGCACAAGGGGTAGCTGGAGCATTTGCATAAAGAGCAGGTAGCCCCGGAGTTTTTTGAAGATACACCACATGACCAGCTCGTGGACCAGTGCTGACAGGAAAAACGTGAAAAGCGTCGCCGTGTGCTTGTTGACCCGCACTGCAACAGTCATAGTCAGCTACCAAGGCACTAGGGGAAGATCGAGGCTTTGCACAAATATGTACGAATATGGGGAAGGAGTGGGCCACGATGTGGCCATAGCCTGTCTCAAACCTGCAGCCTGGTAAGGCCTTTTGAGGAACAGACAACGGGTGGCAGTGGTTCACCCTCGAGAAGTTCAAAACTGTATCCGGAGAGTACTTACTGGCGCTGATGGAGCTGTGATAGACGTGTCTCAATAAGAAGTTGTGGACCGGGCGGTTCCAGTCCCGCGCAAATTGATCCCAGCTGACAGAGTTCCACCAGTCGGAGTAGAACTCTCGGTCGGCAAAGTACGTCAGCTCGCCGAGGAGGTTGAGAATGGCCTCCCAGATGAGATACCATGTCAGGAGGTACTCCATCATAAACGGGAAGATCAGGTCCGACAACAGCCACGGGAACTCCCCAAAGCGCTCGGCCAGAGACAGTCCGGCCTCTTTCATGCGGACCGTCTTCATCACCACCGGGTAGATAAAGGCCTGCGAGACCATCATCATCACGAAGATGAGCCCGAAGGTCGCAACCGCCTTCTCTGCCACGTAAGCCCAGTCGATTCTCTCTGACCGGGGGTATTCGAGCTCGTAGACCAGTGTCGGGAAGACGATGTACTCGTAGTGATTCTGGTAGGTGACGTTGTTGGGGTACGCGCGCCTGGGGGAGGTCGACTTCCCCTGGAGTTCCTCCGTGAGACCGTCAATCTCCCACTTGATAATTTGTTCGAACACGTGGATCTGCTCCAGGTCGAGGGACTCGTTCGAGTTGATGGCTGCTTCGATGCCCTCTAGGTCTTGGCTGAACGCCTTGCAGCTTGAATGGGACGACTGGCGCCTTTGACGGACATCATGTCTCGACGGCCTCCGGGCAAGATGATCCGTCGATATGGACAAGGCCGTCGGCTTAGTCTGCGAGGGCGACTTGACAGCCTCGACGTGCTCCAGCTGCTTGAGCTTCTTCAGTAGCTCTGCCCTCTTCTTGTAGGCGCTTGACAAGTAGCCGTTGTAAAAGGCATAGCTGTGCTGTTTCATCAGCATTACCAGCGAGTGCAGGACAAAGAACACCGTGTGAGACCACGGCCACTGGCGAAGCTGTGTCCATCCAATGGTGCACCCGATGAATATGGTCTGCCATATGTTTTGGATGATCCAGCCCGACGAGTCCCAGTCCAAGTAGTCATTCTTGATCAAAACTTGTAGCATCCAGCTGACGCCGGTGAGCCCACACATGACCCCGTCGGAAATGAGCAGGACAATGACATCCCTCTTGAACATAGATTTCATAATGTCATTGGTTCCGAGTGGACTGCCCGTGTTCTTCCAATTCTCAGCTCCGATCTTGAGCAGCAAGAGAGCGATAGCGATCCAGAACAGGGTAAAGAAGCCGTGGAATGGGCTGTTGGCAGCCGCGGCGTTCTGCCTATCGAACGTGGAGAATTTCCTCGTGAAGACGTAGTCACTGAATCTTCCCTTCCGCTTGCCATTCGACTCTGGTTCTTTGGCCTGCACGGTATTAGCCACGGTCACAACGGCGTGTTCCAGTACTCACCCTCTGCACGCCCCGTCTCAGGATCTCTCGGAGCTCCTTGTCATCCGACGCAATCGTGTATACCTTGGCGCCCCTGAGGGATGAGATATCGTCAAGAGTCCCATTCTCAGAGGATACGTCGCTCGGCGTGGCAGCCTCGCTAGCACCCTCGCTGAGCTTGAGCTTGCTGCCAGACGTCGGGAGCGTGGGCCTATCCTTCTCTCGCTTCCCATTCAACCGAAGGACGGCAACTGGCTTTTGCGATTCCTCGTCGTAGTCCTCCTCACTGGCGCTTTCCGAAGGCGTCGATATCCTCCCGCTGCCGGCAAGCCGCAGGGCCTCCCTCAGAGCCCGTGGTGGGGGATTTCTCGTGAAGTAGGCCTCCTCATTTGGTGCATGGGTTTTGGTCTCATCCTTGGTCCTGGGTTCCGCCGACCCAGCGGTCCCGTTCGCAGCCATCTGCTAAGCTATTGGCGGCTGAGGGAGAGATATGTGAGTTTGAGTGTGAACCACAGGCAGTGACGGCGCGCAAGGCCTGTGCCGAGCTTCGTATGCTTTTCTGCAGACAATGTTTCTTCTTGTACAAGACGAACTAATGAACAGCTCGATGGGGCGCCTTAGATTTTCCTATGGCGTCATGAGCTGTATATACTGTGTAGCTCTCTCGGCCGGATCCAGCGGGAGGTTAAGCAACAAGAGAAGATGTCATCCGGAGGGCACGCGCTCCGACTTAACCGAAGGCCGAAGGTTCTCTGGGTCTTGCACGAGGCTGAGAAGGCAAGGCGTCGATCGATGGATCCTGAAAGATCCCGTCAACCCACTGATCTGCCGCTGCCGTTGTTGTTGTTCAGATGGAGGAGTTGAGAAAAGACACGGAAAGGAGTGCGAGGAAGCCACGCCAGCGAGGTTTCCCCGAATTGACGGATGGATTGGGGGATGGTAGAATTCAGATGGAAATCCCAACGGCAGGAACGACACGCTGTTTCGTTCGGTTCACGGCTCCTGCCTGTCGTCCTAGATCGCCTAGACTTACTTACACCAGCGGTTATGTGCTGGATGCGGGCAGTGCAGTGCGAAACAGCCGTACTCAGGAGCCCCGCAGGAGCAGCATGGGTTGGTGAGATATCATCTGAGCTTGACGTCAAAGTCCGGTACGGGTAAGCACGCGCGACCACACTCTGCTCATGGTGCACGACAACGAGAATAATACGATTCACACTAGATTCCAGCGCTCTGCTCTAGTCCGCCTTTCCAAGCCAGCCAGCTTCCTGGACGCATCACGAGGCCAAGGTCGAAACGTAAAGGTTCCGGCTTGCTGGGAACTCTCACATCTGAAAGCTCCCTACCCCTTCTTGCTGCGAGGGTTAGGGGGCCTGATGCTTGTCCAAGGCTCACACATCAGTTCTGCTTGTGATGCTGACGGACCTCGCGAGATCCTCACGTCTTTGGCGAGGCTGAAAATGGCAGAACAATGCGATGCAGGATTGGATGAGGCCTACCCTCTATACTGACACAGCGGTCATCAGATTACCCAGTACAGCAAGGACGCTTTGCTCCTTCAGCCCGAGCCCGAGCACGAGCCCGTACGATCCATCCTCCCCACAGGTACGCTTGTGCCTACAGTAGGTGCGGTGCTGTGTAAGGTGTAAGTGGGTAAGTTTTGGATGCTCAGAGCTCCAGAACTCTGACGGACGGTATTTCGCCGATGCCGCCCGCCCCAGCCAATCAGAGCCATCCAATGCAGAGAAATTCCATCATCGCGCAGCACATGAGCTCCATCACTTTTCCCAACATACGACTGCGACAGGCACTGCGTCCAGCAGAGAGAGCGAGAAGGCTTTATTGCTCTACTCGACGGAAGCCACGGACACTGCAGGATCCTGATTGCCTGAACAAACGAACAGACGACCCGCCCTTTCCCGAAAAGAAAACGGGACACTACGAGACTCGCCACCGGGTCTACCGGCGGAGGCCGTCAGCTTTCACAGGGTCTTTCTCTAGACCCCGACATATCCGTCCCCATACCTACCTGGGCGGCCACGATCAGATCCCACGAGAACGGGACGCGCGGGCAGCACTTACAGCTCCGCATCGCGGCGGCCTGCGAATCCGAACCGAGCGGCTATCTTGCTCTCCAACCCTACCCATAGACGATCACGATCACGATCACGACGACGACGAGCACGAACACGAGCATAAAAAGCGGGCAACAATGCTGCGAAGCTCCATGTACGGGGCGGTTCGCACCTCGGTGCTTGCCCGTCAGCCCACGACGACGGCCGCGGGCGCGCCGCTGCGAAGGCTAGCAGCCCAGGGCTGCAGGACACAACCCGCCAGACTCATGCTGGCTCCGCCGAGAGCGGCGGGCGGGCAGTCTGTCGCCACGGGCGCGAGGACGTTTGGCACCGGGCGGACGACACTCCTACGGGGCCCCTCGGCGGCGGCGTCGAGGACGGGGCAGGGGCTATCACAGAGGGCGCAGAAGCGCACCTTCAACTGGACATGGTCGCGCCGGTCCGGCGGCAGCAAGGGCGCCGGGGCAGGGGCCGAGGCGGAACCGCAGTCTCTGAGCGCGCGCCTGCGCAAGCTGTCGCGCGAGTACGGCTGGGTCGCCCTTGGCGTGTACCTGGGGCTCAGCGTGCTCGACTTCCCCTTCTGCTTCCTGCTGGTGCGCATGGTCGGCACCGACCGCATCGCCGAGGTCGAGCGCTGGGTCATGGCCGGCGTCAAGAAGGTTGTGCCCGAGTCCGTCAAGGAGCGCTGGCACGAGTACCGCGCCGCATTCAAGGACGCTGAGAGGGAGGAGCTGGGCGACAACCATGTGAGCGAGGACGTTGAGAAGGTCGGCTGGGGCGTAGAGAAGGCCCAGGAGAGGCACAAGGAGGAAGCGAGTAAGTCACACATCAATCCCCTACGTACTTCTTCTGCCTTGCTACATCACCCGCCTGGCGGGTCCCTTTCTGGTCTGTCCTACGGAGTTGATACAGATTTGCCCGCTGTGTGTCGAGCTTGTTTTGTCCAGCTCACGGCTGGGTAGGTTTCGTGGCCAAGTGGAGCCAAGTGGCCATCGCATGCAAGTGGTTTCGCCTTGCTCTCGCTAGGACTTTCCTGGACGGGAATGGGGCCAACAGATAGAGTTGGGGGCCACAGTGGTTCGGGTGTTTCGCCAAGTATGAAGTCCTCCAGCTGACGCGTGCATGACTCCCCAGGCCTCGCGACGCAGCTGGCCCTGGCGTACGCCATCCACAAGAGCTTCATCTTCATCCGGGTGCCCTTGACGGCGGCAGTGACGCCGAAGGTGGTCAAAGTCCTCAGGGGATGGGGCTACCAGATCGGCAAGAGGAAGCCGAAGACACGCAAGTAACGCAACGCAGTGACCTACTGTACCTGACATCAAGCACTGCTGTTTTGGGGCCTTTTGATGTGTGCAGTTGACGTCAATCTGAGTTTTGGGTGGGGCCCTGCACTTTCCGTGCACGTATAAATTTACTTAGAGTTGCATGGCATTGCATGGAGCATCAGTGGCGAGGCGCAAATGGGGCGGCAAAGCTAGAGGATCCGGACAACTCTGCATGTACCTTTTGTGTATCCGTAGCTGTAAAAGAGGCACAAAAGCACTTCTCGATAAACGGAATTTTGACAAGAACCCGCGTTCGCGACGTCACAAGGGACACCGCTACTCTTGGAAGTACGGTATATCGCCATCATGACTCTGATACCAAGGCTGGCAAGTCAAGATCTTGCGTGAATCTGGTGTCTGTTCCACGCCGACCCGGCCTGGCTGCACGCTTGCGTATGCGGAAGTGTCATGACACGGCAAGAGGCGCATGATAGTCGTGAGGATCACCTAGGAAATAGCACGCACTGGAACGAGTCGATGGCTTCTGGAAAGATGCACGGAAGACGGATAGAAGGCGTATCGAAAGTTCTTGGCCGCCGAAGCCGCCCGAGCGATGGCGGAACATCCCTGGTGAGCGAGGGCCGTCCTTGCCATCACGCCAGGCCTGGACCGGTCGACCTGTTTGCGCAAGGGAAAACAACGGCACCATCGTGCCAGGCTCTCCGACACCCAGCAACGGCGCCGGCCGGTGACAGGCAGCCCTGCATATTGGGTAGAAGCTGTTGTCCTCGCCCGCTCAAAATCGCCGCGCGCGCCCGCCTTGGAGTATCACCCCGTGTCTGGACAGCACGGGCTCAACTGGTTGTTACCTGTCGATCTGTTAGTGGTGAGTTTAAACAGGTGAATGAAACCATCGGCTCAGGTTTGACACGATAGAGGCGCGGGCAGACTGTGCACGCAGAGCTAGTAGCGCCGGCATTGAATGTCTTGGCTGAATCGGGCGCTGGTCGGGCATTCCACACAACGGTAAGAGAACCATTCTAGAAGGCTAGGCGGGAGACCCTGATGCAATGCAGTCGTTGTGGTGAGAGGGCGGGCAGGGAAGATTGGGATTCGAGGTCGTCGACATAAGATTCGAATGACTTGCCATCCAAGACCGCATTTTGTTTGACTTGCCTTCTGAAGCGGATGATAGATACTAGCTGGCGTCGAAGCGTTTCGAACTGGGGCTGAATCGCCGTAAAATGCCCGCCGACGGTAAATTGTTCTCGCGGAACGACAACGCTCGCGGAACGAGCGCCGCGCTGTTGCTGGGTTCATTTGCCGTTACTGTGGTATTAACCATGGTCTTCCGAATCAAGATAGGCGAATGCGAATCAGGGTGGTTTTATTACGTTGAATGGACATCTCCGCCGCGAGGTGTCGAAAGCCGTCGGAATTACCCAACTGGCCTGCCTCATGATGACACGGTGGGTATACTGGGGCGTCGGAAGCTTGGCAGTCGTCATGGCGGAAGTGATCTGTATATTGCCGTTGCCGGCCGTGAGGGTTCCGAGCCGAGATGCTGTGACCGGTCACGATCGCACCGTCCAAGGTAGGCCCATCTTGATTGTTTTGTCTGCTGATTGAGTCAGCCCTATGGCAGGTGGGCAGGCAGGCCGACGCGCACGTTTCCAAAGGAGAGGGCATCGTGACGACACGGCCATGCGACGGGAACAAGAGCTGGGCAAATGATGACTCAGTCGTGGTCAACAACTAGAGGTGAACTGACTCTGCGTCGTCCATTGAAGGTCCCGATTAAGACATTCCGCAGCTTGGGGAATGTTGCCGTGGGGCCACGAAAACCGGGGCAAGGGTCCAGTTTAAGATGGCCCCTTGCTTCGGAGCGTAGGCACTGGACGGTCCCCACGCTGGGCGGCGGGCTGGGGCGGGCATGCCTAGCAGGGTGGATCCGATGAGAAGGACCACAGTGCCGCATTGGCGGCCGCATTGGCGGGAGACGGGCTATCGGGAGGGCGGTTGCACACAGCGAAAGGTGGAATGCCTACGCTGCCACGGTGGCGGGCGGGCAGACGTGACGTCCCCGCGCCGGAAGTCTCGAGGGATGTGGGATGTGGCGTATGGTTCATTAGCTGTATCGAGAAGAGGCTCCATAGTGGCGTATGTCGTGGCCTACTGCGTAGCGCATGAACTAAGCATACCTCAGGCGGACTGGCGGTTGAACGTACAACAGAACTTGGGTGGATTTTTTTCGCATGCCTCACTCACCCAGTGGCAAGTGCCGCCGAGCCGTCCTTGATGCGAGAGCGTGTGAAACAAACTTTGGGCGACGGGCTGGTAGCGCGTCACAAAGGCCACGGAGGAGAAGCCGAAAGGGGAGATGGAAAACGAGGTCCGAAAGCTTAATCGTGGGAAGTGGGCAATGGGATCGTCTGTGGTCCTTTTTCTGTCTGGAATTGCTGAAGATGCGACGAAGAGGGACCCACAGCAGAGGCAAGATTTACTGTGGCACACGTATCCGTAATGTGAAGGATCCGTCCCCTGCCCCAGCCAATGTGAAGGGGACGGGCCAGGAGCTTGCATCCGATGTCCTGACATGCAGTGGTTGCCGTTGGTGCTGGCTGCGCGTCCGTGTGTGAGAGAAAGTGACATGTGTTCGCGTGGTTGTCCGGAGTATGCTTTGTGTGTGTGGAGAGCAGCCACGGAACTGATGAACCGACGAGAAGTGATTGATTGATGCAGCCCAACCATACGGCCTCTTGTTCTTGGCCCTCTGCCTGGGCCCTGCCTCCCAGTATCTCTTTCGTGTACTGCCTGGGTACCTACTTCCGGTACCGCTACTGCAGACACCACACAGTACCTCTGCGTGTACCTCCTGCAGCCCACTTTGGATCTCGCGCCTTCCCACCTGTCCACCCTGCCCGACAGCCGCACGGCAGAAATTAAGGTTCGCGCTAGGCAGGTGTCAGACCCCACTACTGCACCCTTTTCCCGCATATGTCGGCCTATCCTGGAGGGGATTGTGAGCTGGTCACGTACTGCTCGTATGTACTGTACCTTGCTCCACCCGGTTGGGGGCTGCACAATCTATGAAGACTATATCCGGATGTGTGTGTGTGCAATGTATGCAATGTATGTCTGTACCTACATCCAATATATCCAATCATGATCAGCAACACGAAAGTGGGCCGCTGAGGATTCAGGATCCTCAGGATCCTCAGGAGGGCACACGCGGCTGCTGTTGCTATTACCGTTCTTGACCCGGATCCTGTGTCATCTTGTCGTGCAGCGAGCGCCACGGGTCACCGGGCAAGTCTTCACGGGCGCAGCTGTGTTGCCCACGCAGAGCAAGCAGTTCACGTGTATGGAGCTATGGAGCGGGTTACGTGCCCAGGGCAGGGCTACTGTCTACTGGACGTAGGGACTGTCCCACACCCGTTCCATTCGTTTGCAATTACCTAGGTGGTACATCTGGCACATGTGGGCGTATCGGCCTCTCGTGATCCATGGGCCCATCAACACGACTGCGATGTCTGACCATGCCGCCCACACACGCACATGCTGCCAGGGCTGCTAGTCGGTGCCACATGTGAGCATTGGGTATAACACGGAATTGAACGGCGCTTCCCCAATTTTTCGACATCCCCCTAGCCGTGGTACAGTACTTGGCGGGTCCAGCTTGCAGGTTGCTAGCCGGACCCAGCAGATACCTACGCACCTGGACAGGTATGCAGACAATCTACTCGGGTACTCCTGGAAATGGTCTGCACCTACAGGCTCATGCTGGCTGAGTGTGTACCAGAATAGGCAGATACCTGACAGCACCATCCTGTGGGAGTACTGTGTTACGGTGAACCCTCTCGTGCTGGACCGCCTCCCAAGGTTCCCTACCCTCCATCAAGGGGCCTCCCCTCCCATCATCTAGTGTATTTCGTCACTGTCCGCCACCGAAACATGGCAAACTTCAAAACTCTATCGGCGAGAGATGGATGATTTGAGTTTCAACCCCAATTCTTGTCGCCCCGCCCGACCGTGGGATGGCAAACCCCCCATTAACCAGCGATGATGCCCGTCGAGGGCAGCAAGAACAGGCGCCCCAGCGATAGCGTCATTCCTCTTGCGTCCAAACTTTAGGGTTTCCGTCAACCACGTTTCAAGTACGGGGAGCTTTCCTGCTGGGCCATGAGTCTCGTTCCCCCTTCGGCCCCCCGCCCCCGTGGGTTTTGGGTGAGCCATTTGGCCTGATGTGCTGTTGTTCGCCACTTTATTTATATTCGGTGACAAAGAAGTCGTGCACGATGTGTCACGACAAGAGGCTGGGAGGAACCAGGCCGAGGCGCGGCGCGGGGCATGTTTGCAATGCCACAGAGGGTCCCGGCCATGGAACTTGTCGTATCCGAAAACTTTGTCCAACTGTGGCGTCCTCGTGGTTCGTTCTTTTTTTTCTTCAGTTTTGCATTTTTGGAATTCAAAAGTAATAATAACACATCGTCATGCTATGCCACCGACGAGCAGACAAGTTTAGCGGCAAAAGAAAGAGAAAGCAAAACAAACAACAAAAAGGAAAAAAAGAAAAAAAAAAATCATGACGGCCGCGTGCGGCACGAGGACCCGGTGCCGGTCAGGCGTGCTGACTCGGAGCAGAAGCCATTCGTGGATCTTGTCATGATGGCATAACCTGATTTGGGCCAAACCTTACCGTCGGCTGCAGTACTGATCGACCGCTGGTAAAGGCATCTCCGGCGACGCAATTCCCAACCCCTAGAGGGTTATTACGATGTCAGCCTGCGAGCAGACAACCATTCTGGGTAACTCAAGTCGAAGGCGGCGGAAAGTATCAGACATTGGAGCCTTGTGGCACCGCCCAGGAGCCAGGGGCAAAGGGCGCTGTCCGCCCTCGTCCTCGTCCTCCGTCTGGCCAGGGGGTCCGAAAGCCAGGCGTTGGCGGCGTTCCAGCTGATGTGAGTTTAGTTCGGCAGGAGAAAATAGGATTAGGACTTTTGTTTATTAAGGTGTTCGTAATGCGGGACGCGTACGCAACCGCTCCTCCGTCGAGCTGAAGACTGTAGGTGTGTCACGAAGGGGCCCACGATGTGGGCTGCGTCCACTGTGAAGCAGGGCATCTCAGGGCATCCAGAAACCTTATTTCCTAGCCCAGGCAGAAGAGCCCAGGGCTGGCCAACTGACTGGCTGAGACGACGGTGGACAAATAGGCAGTGCATTACTCCGCGGGCGGTAATAAGAAAGTAGCTCTAGGACTCGGGCCGTTGTAGACCACAGTATGGACACTCAAACGAAAGTATGCACCGTTTCATCTTGCTGTTGATCTCGGCTCATGACAAACAGGCTGGCAGGCAGGCTGGCAGGCGGACTGACGGGGCTGGTCTGCACAAAAGTGCCTTCCCATGCCCATGTGTACCTGCACCCGGGATTCGTGCAACGTATACACGCCAACCCCGTCTCTCTCATTAATGCGCACCCTCGAAACGAAAGACTAATCTTCGAGTGGTGCACAACACAGCACAAGCGTATGCACATCATCGGCCCTCGTCTCCAACCCGAGCCCAGGACCACGGGCCCGAGGGACTGTCCATATCAATGCTGCGGGCATGATCGTCGCCCGCACCCAAACCCACAACCGGCTATGATGTGCCGTCGACGACAGTTGTGATAGCTGGGGCACACATGCACAGTCTGAACTGGGTACCCGCAAGGCTGTCCGAAACTGGTTTACGGCAAGGGGTGGGCCTCCTACGGAGGCGGTACGGATACGCACACGGGCTTTGCAAGCGCAGATCATCTGGATTAGACTTTGGGCAAGAATGTCATTCCGCTTCTGGAAGGAGTGGGGACCAACAGATCACAGATCTGGGCCAGGGGTGGGCCAGCAAATGCAAAGCACCCGCAGGGCAGGGCGGTATCGTGCCGGCACACGGTGAGCTGTCAAGGGACTCGCCGCCCCGGCGGGATGGGCTGTTGTGAGGAGAGGCAAGAAAAAGTCTGCCGGTCATCCAGTCACCCAGCAGCCAGTCAGGGAGGCCGGGACAGGCATGCGGGCAGTTTGTGACTTGCAGAGAGGCCCGAGGGACAGGCCGCGGTCGGAATTCCCGTGGCGAATCGATCCGTCTGATGTTTGTGAATCTGAATCCCAAGGGTCGGAGGTTGCCCACCAAGATGGTTAGTCCGGCACGGCGCTGGGCTAGGGGTCCCCAAATGCAAACGCGACTGCCAGGTGCAATGCATTGCAATGCGAGCGACAAAAGGACCGGCTACAGGCTCCAGGCTCCAGGCTCCAGGCTCCAGGCTTACAGGCTTGGGCTGCCAATAAACCTTCCACCCGGGTCAGTCGAGACAACTCTGCTCGTCTGCCACCGCCGTCGGTTGTAACCCAGTCAGTCATTAGGCACCGTAAGTGGAATTCCGAGCCGCCACGACTGCCAGTCAGTCCTCATACTTCCACAAGTCAGAACTCTGTCCCCTCCTTATAAATAATTACATCATTACTGGGTCGTGGTCTGACGATCAGAGGAAAATCCCACGGGTGGTGGGCAGCAGACAACACGGTTGCATCACCTGCATGCTGGCTGCATGTGTCGTTCGTCGGCTGAACACCGGCTGAAAATTGAAGGGCTTGGCGCCCAAACTCAAACGATCCTCCTTGCCTGCCGCGAGAAGCTCGGGGGATCGTGTGGTTGTTGTGTGCATGAGAGAGCGAGCGACATGGGGGGAAGAGGGACGAGAGTCTGTGAGTCTGTGCCTGTGTCCGTACCTGTGCCCGTACCTGTGCCCGTACCTGTGCCCGTGCCTGTCAAGCCTGTCTCTCTCTCTCTCTGCTCGGGTGATCTGGTCTGGTCTGGTCTGATCTGGATGGATCTGGGTCAGGGTCTGCACTGCTCCTGCACTACTGCAGGCCTGCAGCCCCTACTGCACCGCGTGCACAACCTGCGCGAGCTTCGGGGGCGAGCTGGGAGGACCCGGGCAGCACCATCTGCAATCAAGATTAGCGATCGGACTTGGTGAGTCTGGACTTTGTGGTGGAGACCCGGCGAAGAACGGCCCAGACTCAACAGAGATCCCAAACACCAACGACAGACGCACACCCTCCATGGTGTTTGGGGGCCGTCGCTGGGAATAACAATTATGAGGACGGTGAGGAGAGAGAGCATGGTGCATGCGTGGGACGGGCAGCGATGACTGTCAGACGTGCACGTGGTGAAGCCAGTCATGGTCATGGCATGATGCCATGCTGCCCAGGCCCCCAGCCGGAGAGCTCGCACCAACGATGCACACTTCGGCAACGAAGTAACACTCCAGTCGGCAGGAATTCGGATAACACGATGCTTATCCTCCTAATCCGACTCCGACCCGAGACTGCCTCCGAGCATACTCTCTCATACACGCCAGGCCAGGCCGGGCGCACACTCAACTTGTTTAAGCTCAGAGGCTGTCAAGTCGGTGAGGAAACCCAAACACCAACCCCTCGTGACGGCCATGACGATGACGACGAGGCGAAGGGCGGCCGAGCCCGTCTCTGCTGTATGCCAATCTGCCACGACCCGGTTTCAGTCACGATCTGGTCATTGCCTCGGGAATCCTCCGTCGACTCGTCGAATTACTGAGTCGCCGCGCGAGATGCCGGGTGGGTTTTCCGGCTCTGGCAAGCCTGCGAGACGGTGGCCCTGGGTCAAAGCAAACTCTCTCAAAATTCGTCACCGTTTGACTCATGCGCCCCTCAAAACCTCATTTGACTTTTCCCAAGGCCGCCCGCCCGACGCCAGGCTGCACACGCTGCCCGCGCCAACAGCCCAGCCCAGCCCCCCGTCCAGCGCCCTGAAAACAAAAACGGCCGAGGCAGGACCGTCCACGGCTTTACAACGTATGGGCCACACGGTCAGGACTGTCAGTAAATGGCATTTCCCGGCGGGGTGGGAGAAGGTCGGAAACATGCGCCGGCCCAGGAACCGGGGGCTGGCCCCAGCACACATGGTCTACAGTACATGCACTGCACCGCAGTCCAGCGTGTGTACAGCATGTACACACAATGCTATGCCTGACCCGATGTACAGACTCGAACGTTACATGGCTAGCTGGCTAGCTGGCTAGCACTCCGTCCGTCGGGTGTCCAGCCCCAGGCCCGCCCCAGCCCAGGCTGCCGGACCTGATAATAGTAATAATCATGGGCTTCACGGCGTCGCCTGATATATCACACTAACCCTTGGAGCTGGGAGCTGGGCGGCTGGAGCAGGGGATCATGCGAGACGAGGCCGTCCCAACTTCACAATGGACTGGGATCTGGACCGCCAAGCTCCCGGCCATTTTCGCCCGTACCGCGCACCGAGTGCCACCGCTATGCGGTAACGACGAACTCAGTATGTGCTCCGTAGCTCCAAACATATCGCCTCGTCCGCCCGACCCCAAAACTCAGCCGGGCGGAGGAGGCAAATACCACCAGCACGGCCAAGCGCTTCTGGTGTTGCTGCTGCCGCCAGCTGTCAACGGTGCCGCCAACGCTGCTGCTGCCCCCTGCTGCTGTCCTACATTGACATGGCTGCCTATTTCCAGCGGCCGGGGCTCTGGGTTAGCCGCGCTTTGCACCCAAGCCAGCGTGGTCCCACCATGCGGTTCCGAGGTTGCGTGTATGTGTTTGCATTTGTGTGTGTATATCCAGAACAGGCGCGCTGGCCCAGAAAGCATGGTCGATCATCTGGCCAACTGCCGAGGGTACATTTCCCAAAAGTATGCCAGCTGAAGCAGCTACATGACCAATACATGACTTATTGTCAAACTTGTCGAGTCCAATCACCATCGCTTTGAGTTTCTAGCCGGTCATGGGTACGGTTTCGCTCCATATAACCCAGCAGTGTAAACTTTGACGGCCAAAGTACTTTTCTGGCCCCCCACAGCCGACCGCACCCCTGGCAGGCTCACCAGCTACCTACCTGGCAAATGCTACCTGATGCCTCCGTTCTATTCCCTTCATTACTCCAGACCAGCGGTGGGAGCCACCGAGACCCCCCTTCCTTTGTACCTCACCAAGTCCAGGTACAGGGGAGCTTTCATATGGGATTTCCAACAATAGACCAGATAGAACTAAAGTCCTGTTTCCTCCCAAAGCTTCTCCAAACTACTCCAAACGACGGTGCTCCAACCAAAGGGAGGAGAGGAAAAAAAAAGGGCATAGACAGAGACAAAGTATAGTACATCGCGGAGCTCCAGAGGCGGTCACTAGATTAGTACATACCAAGCGCACTTGTGCACATCACCCACAAGCAAAGCAGTACTAGGCTGGTCGCGCCGTCCCTTTGACACAACCGTGCTCGATCGCGCTCGCGCTGTCAAAGATGTTTGCGCATCGACCCTCCCTCCCGGTAGCAGTGGCCGTAGTGGCAGTAGTGGCACCAGTGATCAGCCTGCCCAGGTCGAGCGGGCATTGAGGAGCCATCATTTTAGTACGGCCCGCATGAGAGCACTGAGAAGAGGTCTAGAGATTTCCTGGCAGCCGTGATCCCGAAGAGGACAACAGCTCCGCCTGGGTTTGCTTCAGAAACGATTCTGCTTGTCACTGTCGGCGGGGGCTTGGTTGATCTCTCTGCCAAGAGCCCCCCCCCCCCCCCCGAAAGCTGGACCTGGGCCGGGACCCAGCAAAGGATCAGCAGCAGGTGAAAGCCACCCACCACCAGTGGCCCATGACCCTTGTGGGAACCCTTGGTTCCCCCTGCCCCCCTGCGCTCCCCTGCCAGCCTGCCCACGGCTAACGGCCTCGACCCTGTCGGAGCCCAGACGGTACCAGAGTCAGGGTAATCTCAGGTTACGGTACGCCACTCCCACTCTGCGTCTGAGCTGTCGGGACGGGACTGCATGGGGCGTATCACTTTCTTATTGCCGCCAGGCATTGGGTCTTAAACTTTGGGACTTGTCGCGATCATTCCGCTCTTGACGACGAGGATTCGTCGAACCTAGTCAGAACAAACTCCAGTCCCAAAGTTCCGACTACGACTTTGCTGCCCCTATTGCGTCAGGCCCGATCTAAACTGCATGTATAAGTATCACTCGCCCGCCCATCTCCGTCTCCCCATCTGGACCCGGCAAGCCAACCAGCCCTATCCATCATCAGCCTCGCCTCGCACACCCGTGTCGCCCTGCTCCCTCAGCCAGGATAACTCTTGTCAGGTTCAGTACCACGTACAACGCATCCCAAGAGACAGGACATACAAAAGACAGACAAGACAGACCAGAACAGAGAACAGACAAGACAACGCCACCCTCGGTTCCCCTTGACCCAAGACCTTGTCCCAGTCAGCAAAAGCAAAGACGGCAATATCCCCCGTTGATCAACCTGTCAACAACGACCGGGACGTCCAGAACCTTTTCACTGGAACCGGGACCAGTTATATGACATATCATCTTTCTGCGAAGCAGCTGCAGAAGGCACGTCGCACAGCATTGAGCAGCTTCCTCTGCCACTGACCGTGTTCATCCTTCTTCCCTCCCTCGCCTCCTCGCCTAGGTCCTGGGAGCATATAACCCATCGTGCGCCAGACATTTCAGTCCCTGCCTGGTCCCGTCTTCAAGATGTTGTCTCTCCACCCTCAAGACTTCAACTCCAACCCGTGCTATCTGCCCTACCGGTCTTTCGCGGGCCCTGCGATCACAGCCGACCACTCAACCTTTGTGCCCTTCACCATGGGCGGCGCCGTACAACCTCCAACACCACAGCACGAGGACCACATGGAGATGGACGGCCCCGCAGAACCCCTCAGCCCACGCACATCCCCTGCCCACCACACATCACCCCAGCACCAGCAAAACCAACAGCAGCGCTCAGCCTCGCCCCGGACATCACCCGCCGTGCAGCCGCCGTCCGACTTCGGCAACCTGGATCCCAACACGGTAGCCGAGGCCCTGGAGATCGCGCGCGACAGCCCGGACGGCGCGCGGGACCCGGTCGTCAGCGGCATCCTCGAGTCGGCGCTCACCCAGCTGTGGGACCGCGTCACCGCGCAGCCCGAGAGCTACGTCATGTCCACTGGCGAGTTCGCCGTCTTCAACTTCTACCAGCACCGCTTCGTCGGCAACAAGCTGGCCGTCGCAGCGAGGAGGAGGTTCTGGGACAACACGCACGCATGAGCTACTCCCTGCCGGGGGTTCTTCTTGTTCTAAACACTTTCATCGTTATGGTCCTCCGGACGGCGTCTTGGGTGTGGTTGGAGTGGTCATGGCTCCCTCAGCAATGCCCAATTCGGCCGGTGAGAGCCGCTGCCTGTCGGACGCTCCCTACGCGCGCACACCCTTTCGCCTGAGTGGGGAAAAGGGTGACATTTCACCAGCCAGAGCACGTCCCTTGATGCTGTTCCTACCAGACACTCACTACATACTGCGCCGGTACCCAACCGGAACGGGGGTTGACCATACGGGATCGTTGAGAAATTTTACCAATGCGCCCACCCAATCGTCCCGTCTACCTTGGGACGGGGTTATGGGTTGCTCGACAGACATTCTCAAACGAGTCGGGCGAAGGTCCTCCCCCCGCCCTGTTCCGCAATTGCGCCACAAGCACACGAACAGGCGCTACCCCAACGCCTGTCGATGCTTTTCACGTCAAGGCGCAAATAAGATGTCTTGGCGGCACTGCAGCTCCCAGGACAGGGTCTAGCAGGCTCGGGGACGCGATTCCCAGGCATGATCGAAGCTTGCCGCCCACTTGGTCGTGGTCCCCTTGGCCGAGCCGGGCTCGCGGCAAGCGCTCAGCGTCCTCACACTGTCGGAGTTCCGCCCTGCATGAAAGTGCATTACTTCAGCTGAAGTAATGGTGTGTTACACAGAGAGAGAGACGGAGATTTGTACAGTTTTACCCAAAGGGTTGTGGACGGTTTCTTTACTATTTCATGAGGCGAAAATTCAAAGGGGCATATACGATACGGGTCAGCATTTTGGATGGAGTTGGATTTCGGAAGGGGTTTGTCTTCATCGCCGCCGCCGTCACCGGCCAACTGTGTTGGCTCCGGGGGCCGGAAGGGGTGTGCATCGGTTTGGGGGGGGGGGGACGTCCTGGTCTGTTTTAACAACTGTTGTCTACTTGCGTTTTCCCCCAGCTTGGTCTTGAGGCCGCAGGCCCATGCCAGTCGGGGTGGCATCTTCTTCGCATACACACGGAGGGCGTCAAACTTTTTCAGGTTGTTGATACCCGTTTACAGTATTTGGTAGCGCAATGAATTGCACAAAGCTTTCACTCTCAACTCGCAACTCAGCCTCATTTACTCTCCAAACTCCCCCCACCCTACATCATAATGCGCTTCAACATTTTCCCTGCTATTGGCGGGTGCTCGACTCATGTCCACAGGCGGTGATTCCCCTTTCAGAAATTCCACTTGTCGATGCGGATGAAGGCAATGAGCAGCTCTCTTGCCGCGGGCACTCGGGAGAGGGGTCCCGCTGGGACAGCACAGACGGCGGAAATGGGACAGATACGTTGTTGACATGGCATGATATGACGCCCGGATGAGTGAAGTTTGACGGGGAGAGGAAGGGTCTAATGCCAGCACACGCCCATACCCATGTTTCGGAGCCGAAAGGGGATCGCCCACACGGAAAACCTGGCTACAAAGCGCATCCCATCAGATGAAGTTCGAACCGGGGACTTGACTGACATGACTGGCAGGACAGGACTGGACAGGACAGCAACATACAGGCAGGCACAAGGAGGCGATGCGCGTGATGAGATACGGAAGATACCCGGATTCGCCACTCCCTCTCCCTCGCTCCCTGCCTCCCTCACACCCCCTTCGCTCGCGACCGAGATCCCAAGAAATCCAAACCTAAGCTTGTCAAAACCCGGGTTGATATCCAATCACCCTCGCCAATAACGCCCGGGAGAAATGCTCCTGTTCCCGGGGTGGAGGGTCCTGCTGCTGCTTGCCCTTTCGCCCGCCACCCTTCTCCCCGCCCTGCCCTGCCCAGCCCTGCCCTGGCCATCACTCCCCTGGCCATCACTCCTTCTCCATGGGGGGGGGGGGGGGCGGCTCTGTTATGGGCTGTGCGGACTATGCGGCAGCATTGACTTGTCGTAATTATGGGCTGAACTGCTGGGAAGCCAAAAACCACCTAGTCTATCTATCTAACCAGGTAAGATAGATAGACACTGGGGTTAGCTGCACCTTTCGCCCAGCCAGGCACACGCAGGGCGAACGCCACGCCATCGCCCACGGCCCAGGGCCGCATGATCCCGCAGCATGACCGACTTGTCGAACCGGGCCGTTGCATTTCTGGCATTGGCAATTGACGCAGGGGGACGAGGTGACAAGGCTACGTCCGTAGTGCTGCGCCTACTACGCAACATTGGTAAATTGCTGCTTTGCCCATGTCCCATCCCATCCAGCGCTACTACATACCACGGCCACGCTTCCCCTGCCCCCTTCACCTCACCCAAGATCTGCTGCGAGGAGCCTGCGAATCAATTCCCCAACTCGGCGCGAGGTGCTCTGGCTGCGTGCGGGGTCACAGGATTGATAAACAGGTACCGGGGGTGACGCTGGTAAATGAACAGACTGCAGAGTCGCAATCTCCAAACTCGGATGGCACCCTGCCATAACTGGGAGAGGTACCTTTCCCTCCTCAGGACCAGCTCTGATTAGGTACCGAGCTGCAGCCGCGTAACGTGCAGTCCTGCAGTTCTGGTACAGTAGCCTGCGTAAGTTGTGTGTCGGAGTGGTTGGGCTGTTCCCTTCTCCCGTGTCACCTGCTGCAGTGACTGACTGCGGTGAGTGAGTGCCTTGTGTGCCTATGTCTGTGCCTGTGCCTGGCTTGTTCGGTCTAACCGGTTGGCTCCTGCCCTCTTTCCGTGTAACCTGCACGCACCTCCCCAATCCGTCGTAGGCTCGTATGGCCTCATTTGTTGGGGTCCCTCTGCCACCTCCCCTTCCCCTCGCGTATCTGGCCCAAGCCCATGTCATTGCAGATTGCTTGCGCGTCTGCTCGTCATGGCGTTATCGCGACGGGCCATTATTGCCGTGAGGGGATGAGAGAGAGGTGGTGGTGTTCATCTCAAGCTCCACGGCTCCCCCTCTTCCCCTGCACATTGTACTTAACAGCAACAGAGCGCGTGTCGACCAGGCGCGGGCAGTGCCTCGAACCTTGGATACCGACAGCATTCTGCCTCGCTGCTGCTTTTCTGCCATCCGATGCGAGCTTGAGCAACTTTACTCTTCGGCATCTCTCTGTCCCTGTCGAGGTCGATCGCTCTGCCCGCGAGTCTGCCTGCTCATCTGGTCCAAATATATCCTGATACACTTTGGCAATCATAATACTTTTTCATTTTGCAACCCGCTCAGACACACTCGCGCACAAGGAAGGGGGCTGAGAGCCACAGACACAAGAGATCGGCACAAATCCCATTGCCCCTTGCGCCAAGAGGGGCTTTTCCCATCTCTCACAGAGACTGGGTGATTGAGTGAGTGAGTGAGTGAGTGCTACCCCAACCAGAGGTGCGTTTGCAAGGATACAAGCACTTTCTCCCTGGGACTTGGCGACCAGACGATCGTCTCGGGCTGTTTCTGGGGGGCCGCCCTCGTCCAAACTCTCCACGCACACCGGCAGTCGTGTCCTGACTTTGATCGGTAGCCGGCCAACCAGCCCGCAGGTGACAAGCCCGGGACAAAGTGCAGGCATGGGCCAGAAGGCGCAGTCTTGGGGCCCTGATGGGGGGGAGCATGCGGTTGAGGCTCAGGGTCGTGGTGCCCAGCGACTCGGGCTGTATTCCGAAGACGGAATGGTCAAACCCCACACTGGTCGACAGCGACGACGACGCTCAACACATGCACCACTCGTCGTGTGTCTCGTCGTGGTTGCGGCTCTGACCGCTCTGGGCCTGTGCCACCACCACCGCCAGAACCTGCAGTGGCCTGCTGCGCCCGTGGCGGTTGCTCCAACGTGGTCTGAGAGCGCGGCACCGTCCGACCGCGACCTGCTGTCAAGTGCTGCTCTTGCTTCCGCTGCTACTGCAGCTGCAGCTTCTCCTCACCACCCGGATGTGACCACTGGTCACGTTGGCAACGACCAGACGGAACATGCGGCTGCCGAATCGTCCAGCGAGAGCGTCGCACTCGGCGTCCCCGGTGTGATCAGACGGCAGACTGCCAATGTGACTACGACTTCTGCGACAGCCGCTGCGACAGTTCTAGAAGTCTTCCAGGTGCACCAGCCCGTATTGACCCCGTCTGGACCGACTTTGGATGACGCCGCCGATGGTGACGATGACGACGCCCCCGGTGGTTCTTGTTCCGTCGTGCTGATGGAACACGTCTTCGCGGTCAGTTACGGAGCCCCATTCATCGGGGCCTATACACCGCCAGACTGTGAGTTCAATCGCGTGGTGATCAACTTCACCGTGGTGAGCGAGGGTAGGCAATAGTAAGTCTGATGGTACCTCACGGTGTTGGCACACATGCAGACAGCCACTGACCTATACACCAGTGACCGTCTTGCTCTCATGTACCTTAATGACACCGAGGTCTGGCGGACGTCAACCGCCGAGCCCACGGCGCATCCCGGCATCCGTTGGACCTATCTGAAAGACATGACAGAGTACCTCTCCCTGTGGAACTCACCGGAGAAAATCATCTTCGATTTGGGCAATCTCATCACAGATGTATATACAGGCTCCTTCAATACGACCCTGACGGCTACATTCTTCAACGACGAGGTTGACGTGGCCACTGCGGCCCCTGCGGACCTCATCATCCCCATCAGTGCGCGTAAGTCTTCGTCTGACGGCGTTAGCCAGTTCACACTGCCTGCCGACAACGCGACCAACACGGTCAGTTTCCCCCAAAATGCCAACCGCGCCGTCTTCTCTGTCAGCGCCAACGGCCAGTCCAGCGAGGAGTTCTGGTGGTCCAACGTGCTGCAGTCGGACACCTCGGCGTTTTCTGCAACCGCCGGAGACTTTACTGGCTACTCGCCGTGGCGTGAGGTTCAGGTGCTTATCGACGGGCAACTCGCGGGCGTGCAGTGGCCGTTCCCCGTAGTGTTCACCGGCGGTGTCGTCCCCTCGCTGCATCGGCCGGTCGTCGGCCCAGACGCTTTCGACCTGAAAGAGCACGAGATCGACATCACGCCCTGGCTCCCGGTGCTGTGTGACGGTAACAGCCACACCTTCACAATCTACGTGGCAGGCCTGCTCGACGACGGCGGGTCGGAGGTAAGTGTCACACAGACAGTGGCGGCCAGCTGGTATGTCACGGGCAAGGTCTTTGTGTGGCTCGACGACGAGGGCAGCGTGACGACGGGCTCTGCGCCCGTCGTCGAAGCCATGCCGCCGAGCATCTCTGTGTCGTCGGTGCTCACGCAGAATGCGACGGGCGCCAATGAGACACTCACGTACGATACCGAGGTCTCGCGTGCCTTCAAGGTTACATCGACTGTTGTCTCGCGCAACAACACCTCGGGCACCGTCAGCTGGACACAGGACCTATCGTACAGTAACAAGGGCTTTGTCTCGGCCTACGGCTTCGCGCAGATCAACGATTTCTTGATCTCCGGTACCGACCAGGCGAGTTCCTCCTCGGTGGCGGCTGTGGGGGCTGACTACAAGACTGAGTACAAGTATCCTCTGTGGTGCAACTCGACCTATGGCTACTCGCCTGAAGGTAACTTGACCTTGTACGGGCGCCTCATCCAAGGGGTGCAGGTCTACGTTGAGGGCGCAGCCGTGTTCCCTGACGGCCTGGAGGCTTTCTCTGAAGGGGAAAGTGGGTCAGCCAGCCCCAAGTATACCGGCTCGCTGGTCGACACGTCAAAGGACGGCACCGCTTACTTCTTCCAATATGCGGACCGCAGTAACAGCTCCGGGTACGGCTCGACAGACCAGGTCTTCAGCTTCGGCGGCTTCACTGCACCGGGCGGGTCCATTGACGCTGTCCCCGACCAGGAGCTGTATCGCCGGCACGTAGCGGCCACCAACTCGACCATCACCCGTGATGAGGAGGTCGTAGCTGACGGCGGCACAACTGTGACTTCCACCGAAAGTGGTGGGGCTGCCTCTGAGAAGTCCTACGCTCAGGCGCCGCTTGATGGTGGCAACGGAGGCCCGAGGTTGTTCATGTACCGACAGGACGAAGATAAACTGTAATAAGCGAAGACGCAGTCAGCAAGCCATAAACGGGGTTTTGGCTTCACGGGCTCTGGTACTGGTAGTTTATTTCCCTGGCCATTTGGGGTTGGGGATCGGCGACTGCAGATGCTCCGGGGCGCGGCGGCTAAGCCGAGCATCACGACCGAGCACTAGGCCCGTGGGTTGTCATCCCTTTGAGGAAGCTGTCATTGGGGACTCCCGCATATGTCGAGCATAGTACAGACCAAAAGTCCTTGGATGATGATCAGCCATGTACAGGGCGACCCGAAAAAGAAGCCTAATTCGTGACTTTAGTAGCGTTGGCGAGGGGTCCCTTAACTCTCCTGTCTTGTCTGTGCGTATCATAATAGTAATACCAGATTTTTAAGGCAAAATTAAGTATAAAAAGGGTAGCTTTTCTATAGCATTATATCCTGAATTCGCTGTAATAATATAAGGTTAATTATAAAAGGGATAAATTAGAAATTGTGATTGGTTGGATTTGGTTACATTCTTTCCGGGGAGTTGTAGTGACATGGATAATCTCTTTCAGGTCACCCTGTAGTCTGCCATGTAATCAGGCACTCTAATATATGAACATCGGTACATCTCCACCGCCTCCCCAGTCTGTGCGGGCGGTGTATATGCTTTTCTCAAGGCAAATCGCGGTGAACCAAGAGCGGCAATCACGAGGTTTGGCTTGCGATTGGCGGCTTGGCTATTATTGATATACGAACAATTATACGTGATGGCATATCTCCTCATGGGCCAGAGGAAGCGGGAGGGACAAAGGAAAAAAAAGAAGCTTCGCCGGGCGCTCAACCGGCGTCAGGACCTCCGGCAACGCGGCCCCGATTGGGGAGGCCGGCGCACCCCTCCCCAGCCCTGCTGTCGCACTGGTTGGTGCACGCTCAAACCTACCGCATGGTGTAGGATTTTAGCCCCGCGAGTAGGTATATTGGGCCCCCATCTAAACAATTGGCCGTGATTCGCCCCCCGGGCTTGTGGGATCGGGGGGTTGGACGCATGGGAGGGCGAGAGAGAGAGGCTGAGAAGGTTGCGTGGTTGCGCATTGGTTTGTTGTCGTTGTTGGCACCTTTTCAGCCTCATCAAGCCCGGGGCCCGCAGCCCCTTCGACGTGCATATGTCAAGCCGGCAGCGGGCCCCCGACAAAGAAGGGTTTGATGTGTGTGTGAGGGGAAATGCGGTTTGGGCATGCATGGGGAGTGGCCAGAAATTCCCACGAGGGTGGCAAAACACCCCTCCCTCTCGGGACGGCGCCGCGGTGCATGGTAGATCTGCGGGTTCAGCAACCGCCCTTTTTTCTCATTTCTCCAACTGCGGGCTGAGATGGGATGAAGGTAGCTTGGGATAGCTACTTTTGGCAGCTGGATGGGGGCAAGGGGCTGCTGTGACGGTCTGGTCGATCTTGCATGCATGGAGATACGTACCCTTTTCTCCCTCGCTCAGCTACCATGTGGTCGTGCTTACTTCCACCCGTTGCGCGTGGCCCGTGGCGCCTCTCGTTGTCTGGCTAGCTTTCCTTGGCCGCTGGATTAGTCGGTGAGCTAATGCCATAAAAGTCCTCCGTGCTCCATAGTATGCTTGATGATCGGTCCGCGTGACACGTTTGGGTTAGGGCTGTGGTAACAGCCTCTGTTGGTGATGATTTAAGGTTAAGGCTAGGAGTGCCCTTCCTGAATGGGGTCGCGATCCTCCGATCCAAGTACCAAGGTAGCCACAGGTGTTCACGTCGGTGACCCCCAGGCGGGTCATAATTGCATTTACAGGGTCAACCGCCCTAAAGAAGGCTAATTTGTGACTTTCGGCGTGTTAGGGAGGGGCCCCTTAAGTAAATTTAGATTAATAACTACCTATGCTTATTAATAATATAAATATTAGCTTATGTTAATAAGTTAATATTTATTTTAAGGTATTATAATTATAATATTTTTTTAATAAATTATTTATAATTAATTATTATAATTTATTTAAATAAATAATATTTTTAACTTAATTTTTAATAATAATTAAATTTTTTTTTAAATTATTAAATAAATTAATTATTAGCTTTATATAATTAAAAATTAATTAATAATTAATTAATAATAATTATAAAATAAAATAAGATAAAGATAAATAAAATAATTATATTACATCTTTTAATTTAAGCAGGAATTTAAATGTATGTTAAGTTAATAATATATAATTTCTAAATGTAAAATTAAGCCTTTTAATTGGTTTATAAGGTTACATTTATTATGGGGACATTGTACCTTCATGGATAAAGATTAAGGGAAGACCCTGTACTAGCAGAGATTCGAGCAGCATTATGCTGTCGCCGCCAGGCAGGAGCTGCCGCGCATAGCGACTTCAATCTCGCAATTTGTCCAGAGAGTTGTATCCGGGGAAACCTGTCGCTCGACACATGAGGCTATCGAAGCATAGGCTGCAAGTCGTGCCAGTCTGCATCAGCGGTCTGACGTCAAAATTCAGTCGCAAGCTCGAAGCTATCTCGAAGCTATCTCGAGATGCCCTGGGGATCGTAAAATCACAAGGCGAGCACTTGCAGCAGAAGTTCAGTAGGTTTCGCAGCGGTCAAACAGGGCCGACGGTCTCCCCTCTCGATCGGCCCAGTCGACGAGACCGCCCAGCGCTCTGCAGAGAGTGCACATTCATTACCTTGCCCTGGTCAGCATGCCATTCCCTATTCCCGCCTGGTTCTCGCTTCCATTGCCACGGGAAGTGTTCCGCAATTATGATCGACGCTCCATTTTGGCGGCATCCCTCAGCACCCGCAGCGAGCCGTGGCGGGGCAGTAGTTTGAGCGGCAAGTGACCATCGCGCCGAGCTTGCTGGTGTTCCAATCTCCGAGCTAAATCGATGTCGCTATCGTAGAGTTTGGCCTAGCAGCTGGTGCGCCGGAGTAAGCTGACGGTCAGAGGTCTTCACGAGAAATCCTAGTTGCTTCGTGACGGTATTCGCCGTGGCCAGACCGAAGAAGGACCAGATCTGGCCCACCCGTGGTCATCCGTGGCAAGGTGAGCACGAAGACCGACACAGTAGATCCTGAGGATTCAGTACTTTGCTGTGGTGGGCCCAGCGCGGTCTGCCATCTGGTGTTGGGTCGCCGTTGTCAGCAGGTGCCCAGGCACCGCAGACCATCATTTGCGTGCATCGTGAGTGATCTACAGGTGGCAAAAAGCTTGGCCTGGGAAATGGGGAACTCTGCTGCGTGGCAGGCCACAGATCAGATCGGACCAGTTCTTGGAAGTGAAATCGTCGCAAGCTTTGACCACCTGACGGGAACAAGAGTGAGGACGAGGATGTTTGAGAGTGTGAGGGAGGCCGGCGCGGTCTCGTCGTGAGCGTCCTTTTTGGAAAAGCATATTCAGACTGGGGTTCCCGACAAGAGAAGAAAGAAGGTTTCACCCAAATCCCGTGACAAATCCCGCGCTACGGCTGCCACGCCAAGTCAGACGATCCTGAGCCAAGGAATCCCAAAAGACTGGATCTTAGAGTTTTCTAGAGGCTTGGGGGACAAGGGTGCCTGTCATGTTCGGGTACATCCCACTGTAGCTGGGCATGTATCGCGACCGCAGGGGAGGGGTCGGCACAGATCCAGCAGCATTTGGGGGAGCGGGTACCGTTCTGGCCTGAATACATAGCACCGCCAGTACCACCGTCCGCGCTTCACGTTCTCGTCCAAACTCTATCCCTCCTCCAAGCTGCAGGTCCATCTCGGGAGATGCGATCCCACGCCTCGCGACCAGTGCTTTGGAGAGCGGGTACTACTTTACCCAATGTACTGTAGTAGTCCACGGGAAATAACCATTGCTGAAACTCAAAGTCATCCCAGAGGGGCGAATGCCAAGGGCTGAGACTTGGCATTCTGATACTCGCAATTCAGCTGTCAGTACCACACACAGCGGTGTCTCGCCAGCTTCCCCAATGCCCACGAGTGTGAGCAGGGGAAGGCCGTGTCTGAGAATGGTTGTTTGTTTCGAGCTGCAAAAAGGGCACCGCAGGTAGGGACCCATCCCTTGCCGGCCTGTCATCTCGTCTGCGCAGCTGTCTGGAGCTTGGCTGGGTTTTGTTTACCCGACAGGTGCAAGTTCCGTGAAGTTTGCTGGCCATTTGGGGCTGTCAAGTTGCCGACGACAACTTCATCTGAATCTCGCAGAGCTTGACAGCAGACAGCCCCGCGCGTGGGCGAGGTCACGAGCACTCGGCACACGTCAGTCAGTGGGGCGGCAGTGGTGATCGGGACGGCGAGGGCAATTTGGATGACAACAAGAGCGTCTTGCTCGGGACGGAGGCCATCATCATGTGCGTTGTCTCGTGTGTGGGGCCAGGCGATGAAGGGGGAAGGGTTCCAGAAGACTTCGAAAGGTGTCAGAGGCGCAGTGGAGTATCCGCACTGCGTACCACCGTAAATCAAGGCACTTTGATAAGGCTCGGATGGTGCTCAAGTATGGTAAGTTACATGGGAGAGGCCGACGACTTGCTCGACGGCCAAAACCTTGTCTCTAACGGAGGGGAAACGGTGATGGCGTTCCTGTCGGGGATGGAATGTCGGGACCACGACACGATGGTTTCGACAGCAGGCCACTATAAGGTTTCCGAGGGCTCATGACGCATTTATAACGAGGCGGCCCAGGGATTGGCGTCAGAGGTTGTGGACGAAGATGTCGTTGGCAGGCCGGCTGCTGGCCGAGTGCTGTGCTGGGCGAGGGCATTGATACGAGTCCAAGGAATGCGTCATTGTGGGTGTGAGTGGGTGTATGCTTAGCCGTGAAAGCATCGTCCATGTCAGCTCGGGTGGCTCGATGGCGGATGTACGTGTGAGAGAGCGGCGGGCTCCCATGAGTCGTTCGCGAGTCGTCGTGGAGTGTCGTCGGTCGACTATTGCGACAACCGATGGGCAGACAGCGAGAGCGACGGTCGCCACGGCAGCGCCGAGCGTCTTGATGCAGCGAAGGAGATAAGGTTCGAGTATGTGCGGCAGCACAGGTCACAGGTGCGGCACGAGACGAACGCAGCGTGGCAGCTGTCACCCACTGCGAGTTCGTGGTAGGTTGGGGAGGAGGTTGAGTTGAAACAACGTGCGGGTGGCTAAGCCATAGACAGCACTGTCCTCCGGTGGCTGCGTGCGTACACACGCGTCGGGGGCCGGAGCGGTCGCATAGCCTCGGGAGGCTGTGAGGCGTTACTGGCCCCCGCGTTACTGGCTCCCGCGTCTCAGGGATATGGATGGCGGCATCTCGTCGAACGCGACTAGGCTGCCGGGCTGTGGTTGGTTGGTTTCTCGCAGCCGCGCGTCTCAAGAGACAGAGAGCCGGCCGGTGGCAGTTTCATCAGGGGACCTCGGTGGTGGCAGTGGCAGTGGCAGTGTGGTCCAGTCATCGAGGGACGAAAGTATCAACTGCTTAATTACTTGGGTGCTGGATGCCATGGTTATTGTCCAGGCATTGGGCAATGTTCACTAGATGATTGGGTCTAGGTGTGAAGCTGTGGTGTGAATGCGGAGATCTGCAGGCTCCTGCAGGGGTATGCAGGCTTGTAGGGCTGTCGATTGGCTTGGATCGCCCCGCCAACAGTCTAAGTGCCGGGGCGATGGCAGTTGAATGGCTCTCGGCGGCTGGAAACAGAAACAAAATCAACAAGTCAGCAGCCAATATATGCAGCATGGGGAAATCTGGTCGATTGAGCACCCGTCCATGCCATGAGAAACGAAACACACACACACGAACTCCACTACGCTCGAGACTCGGACTCTCAAGACACCATCGCATTCATCAAGAAGGACAGTGCTTAGCTCGCTCCCAACTGCTCGCTCCTGCCCGCAGACCGAGACAGAAGCTTGTCCCGTATCTGAGCAAGTGCGAGTGGCCGACGTCATCGCCCTCCCGGCTTCCGGAACCGCTCGACCCCCAGCCGCAGCAATAACAGCAGACATCGCCTTCACAGCCTCCCACATACGACGCTGCATTGCTTCCGCCACTCAAATCTCTCCTCACCCAGAACAGTCTATTGTTCCCTCGCCTCTTGTCCATCTTCACAAGCACCCTCACGACGCTATTGTTGTATCAACAAATCTGATTATTACATCCTGTACTGTCCCGTGGTTGATCGCTCCGCCAGCAATCCATACTCCACACACTGCCGCTCAAACACCACAAGCAGCAGAGAAAGCAACGCGAATCCACCCCACGCGTACCTCCACCCGGACACCTAGCTCATACTGTACTTCTTGAGCATCCAAGCATCTCCGCCCGGAAGACACAGACCAGCCCCACCCCCGAAAGCCGCCATCATGGAGATCATCCAGATAGCCATCCGAGGCCTGCAGCTCCTTTGGATCATCATCCTGACCGCCCTCCTCGGGAACGTCATCGCGACCAGTAATAATGGCTCCTTCGTCTCCGCCGCCGCCGTCAACTTCTCCATGTTCGTCACCGTCTTGGGCTGGCTAGTGACCCTCTACGGGCTGGCCGTCGCCTTTGTGGAGTCGCTCGCCGTCCCCATCGTCGTGATGGCCACAGACGCCCTGGTCGTGCTATTCACCCTCATTGACGCCATCGTGTTGGCCGCGCTGCTGGGCGTGCCCAACTGCGGCAAGGAGGACAACGAGAAGAAGTGCCGCGAGCTGCAGGCCAGCACGGTCTTCATGTGGTTCCTTTTCGGCACCTTTGCCGCCTCCCTAGCTTTCGCCCTTCTGGGCTACCGGAGGGGCGGCGGCTCAGTCAGGTCGGGCGGCCCTCACATGGCACAGGTTAGGGTCTAAGTCGTTTGGACGGCTTCCTAGAGCCGGTATAATGAGTACGATCGTCATGAAGGTTATGATGGTCACGGATTATATACGATGGGACGGATAGGACGGAAGGATAGGAAAACTCGGGATGGGTTATAGCAATCCTCGGAAGGGATGGGCGGCAGTGCTGGGCACCGAAATGGTCGCATACGGGCAGCTACGAGTTCTTGGACGGCGTTCGGGGCAAAACTCTGGAGAGGTCATACGGGCCTCGCGCCTCCGTGCGACCAAAAATTTGGACCTGTGTAACGAGTACTGGATATGTGCTTCTGATTGATTGAATTAGAGATACCGAGAAATATAGTAATGGACTTGCAAGGTTCAAGCCGGGCGTATATTGTGCCATCTCAGCTGTGTATGCTTATGGTCATGTTCCGCAGTTTAATCGACAGAACAATCAGGCCTGCCACGAACATCTATTGAGAAATCCTCGTCCGCGAGTACGACAACGACCTGCTGAACCGATGGGATGTCGAAGGACAGGATCATCTCAAAACATCCATTTGTACCCACTATGTTTTGTCTAGTGATTCGTTTGCTGTGTCTGTCCGGCTGCGGTTAAGCCAAGGAAGATGAACGTTTCGATCCCACGGCTCATCATTCTGGCGTTGAATATGTCTTCATTGCTCTCGGCAGCTATAGACAACTGTGGCACAAAATGCCCTGTTTTGTTTCTTGGGTCTTAGCAGAAACCAAATTCACCTATCCAGTCTTCCACTGAGATGCGCCAGTGCTCTCATAGATATCCATATGATCAACCCAGTCAGTGGGTCAACCACAGCTCGACGATGCGGTCAAGACTTGGGGTTGTCAAATATTCACCACGCGGCTGGTCCGCTCTGGCACGAGTGATTTCCACACGTCGTACACGCCCAGCATGGGCATCCCCCGTCCTAGACTCCATCCACAGCAGCCACGGGGTCCAAGGCCCGTCCGTGACCATCTCTCGTTCTCGGAAGCATCATCAGAAGCCAAACACATAGCTCATCATAACGTGGCAGCCGCCTCGGCAGCACCCGTGGCCGCCCACGCGTTCTTGTTCGTCCATCGTATCTCAACGTTGTGTGCCCACTCCATGTACCGTGCCCAGCCTGTTCGGTCTCCCCTTGTTAGCAAGCAGGCATAGTTTATTTCCTCTCATCCGCGCGGGGCGGGGAGGGAGACAGGGGAGGCGGGGTGAAAACGCACTCCAATAAGCAAACTTCCTCCCCAGGTACTTGCCCGCGAAGGGCACGACGACCATGGTCAGCAGCAGCTGGATCTGCTCCAGGCTCTCCTCCCACTCCTTCTGGGCGTCGCTGGGGCTCTCGCTGGCCTCGGAGCTCAGCAGGTCGCTGGATATCGACGGCAGGGAGTCGAGGTCCTCGTCGTGGCTTTCTGAGGCGGCCATGTCGGATATCACGTACGAGTCGGACGTGGACATGTTGGCTGCGAGGTGTACGGTAGGGTATGCGGTGGGGGATCCGGGATGCTAGAAGGGCGGAAGGGTGGATGAGCGGGCGAGCTGGTGACGTAGACGGGGGATTTTGAAGCTCGGTCGCGGGCGGTCGGTGACCCGGCAGGTCGGTTTAGATGGACTATGTTGCTACCTGGCGGGTTGTGACATCTAGGATAGATCTGCCAGGTGTTGGATGGCAGGAGGTGGCGGTTGTTCGGGGATCGCAAAGGAGTGGATCGAAGTAGTGCTTGGCTAGAGCATGCGGCTGTTCGTCCGAGAACCACGACCCGTCCTCAGTCTCGCTCGCCAGCCCACAGAGCAAGCTAGGTGCTGAGGTCGGGTTCTAAAGCTGGGCGTTTGTAGGTCAAGCTAACTGCGCGCAGGGGTGCTGTTTCAGCATCCCGCCCGTCTTGTAGGGGATCTCTTGAGGCTTCCCAACAGGTCAGTCAGCTGACTGTGCCTGGTTCGTCCTCAGAGCTGGAGTGACTCTGAGGGGTGCTTGTCGGCTGGGGCATTTCGTCATTGGGAGAGGAACCGTTCGACAGTAGGCACACTACTGTACCCCGAACTCCATTCATCCTACTCATAGTTGTGCCCCTCAGTCATCGGCATCCGACTCATCGAAGACTCGCCTCTGCACACACACCCACAAAAGAAGTCAAAAGGGAGACCCGGACCCCCCAATACGTACGCACAAGAGCAGCGTGCCTATCAATCAACCAACGAAAAAGACCACCAGCCCGGTTTACGTTCTGATTGAACAAGCCAGCCAGCCAGCCAAGTCCATCCTTCCGTCATACACAAAAAGAGGCGACTGCAACTGCGGCCGAAGGAACAAAAAGATGGTGAACGAGGTATGTCCGCCAGCTAGTCCGGGTAGCGGATGAGAACACGGCCTTTCCCCCATCCTTTGCCCGCATCTTTGCCATGCCTTGCACTGCATACTGCTCGAGTCGAGGCAGTTTTTCCCGAACCCACGTTTCCTGCCTCAGGGAAGAAGCCCAGTCTCAGGCCCAGGCCCAGGCTCTGAACGGACGGAGAGGAATGAACAAGTGCCCACTCTAGTCATTTGCAGCGCATCGCGCATCGCGCATCGCAGTGCAGCTTGCCCCTAAAGCTCCCCTGCTCCAGGCCAGACCAGACTCCAGTTCCGGCTGCCCTGGCCACCCCTGCTCGCCCGCCTGCCTAGCCCCGCCAAAAAAAGCAGGCCATTAGAGTTGACTCACTCGCTCCACACATCATCAACACCTGTCGTCTTTCAACCGACTACCTTACCCTTTGCCTGTGTCTTTGCAGGACAAGCCAGTCTCCCTTAGCCCTCCCCTATTACTCTGATCATCGAGCCAGCCTCACACCGAAATCTCGAAACGTCCCCACACTAAACTCCCACCCCAGGACCAGTCCGACTCGCGAAGATCCTCGCGTAAATCCGTCGCATTCACTGAAGAGAAACTCGTCGTCGGTGCCGACGGCAGCGTCGAAATCATGTCTGCTCCAAACGAGGAGAAGGACACCGCCTTGGTCAGTCACAACCCCTCCCATCTTTTGCGCTGCCAATGCGGCCACAAGCCAAAGCGAGAAATCTGTTTGCTGACATCCTGCACAGTCTCACAGTCCGTCTACCGAGCCACTATCAGAGACCCTCGCGTCGACTAATCCCTCCACAGCTACCGCCCCCGCCGAGACCGAGACCCCTCCCCGGGAGGCCGGTGATGATGGACTCGACCTCGGTCTGATGAAGAAGAAGAAGAAGAAGACGGTCAAGATCGCCGACGACGCGGAGCCGGCTGGAGACGACGCCGCTGCTGAAGGCGACGGTGGACTTGGTATTTAAATCACCAGCGCATGCAGCATTACTTTATGGGGTCGACTTGGCTGACATTATCGGAAACAGACTTGGGAATCAAGAAGAAGAAGAAGAAGAAGGCACCAAAGGAGGGCGATGACGACTTCGCGGCCAAGCTTGCTGCCCTGGACCTCGACAAAGAGGGTGGCGAGGCAGCCGCTGACGAGCAAACCCAGGATGGTGACATGTAAGTCTTTCTCCGCTGTCACTTCACGCCTCTACGGACTCGTGCCGTGCATTCTGGTTCTATCCTGGCTGGCGCAAGAAAGCACAGCCAGTGGTGCAACGCGCAAGGTTCCGTGTACTGACAAATTTGCTCTGCGCAGGAAGCAAGGAACCGGTATCTGGACGCACGACGAGACAACACCCATCAAATACGACCTCCTCCTGGTACGTTTAGCTGCTGAAAGATCTTGTCTCTTCTCTCGGGGATGTCATATGGTGACTAACGTTCGTCGCAGAGCCGATTTTTCAGCCTTCTCTCTGAGAAGAACCCCGACCACGCCACCGGAGCTGCCAAGAGCTACAAGATCCCACCGCCCCAATGCATGCGTGAAGGCAACAAGAAGACCATCTTCGCCAACCTTCCCGAGATTTGCAAGCGTATGAAGCGATCCGAGGAGCACGTCACCACATTCCTGTTCGCCGAACTGGGTACGAGTGGCTCGACCGCAGGTACCGGAGGTCTGGTCATCAAGGGTCGTTTCCAGGCGAAGCAACTGGAGAACGTGCTGCGGAAGTACATCATCGAGTACGTGTCGTGCAAGACGTGCCGGTCGCCGGACACGGAGCTGAGCAAGGGAGAGAACCGTCTGTCTTTTGTCACCTGCAACTCGTGCGGATCCCGTCGGTCCGTCGCCGCCATCAAGACTGGTTTCTCTGCCCAGATCGGAAAGAGAAGAAAGATGCGGGCTTAGGTTGGTCATTTGCCTGCTGGCTGTACAGTAACTTTTCGATGCTACATAGAGGCCATGAAGTAATGCAGACGAATTTTATGTGCAACTTGAACACGAACAAGTCGGGTTGATTGTTTCTTTGGTGGTCCTGTTCTCATGACATTTAACAATTCTGCCCTGCTTGCCATTTCGTGATTGAAGTACCAGATCCCTCATCATCCGCTCCCGACATGGGCAGGTCCCGACCAGAGCTCCCGTTGTCGGTCGTCGTTGCGGTTCAAAGTCGCCCGTCTTGGACTCGGCGGCGGACGTCGCAAAGCAGGGATTTTGCCTGCCGCAGCACCCCGGCAATCAACTTATAAATGACGGCATGAGCATACCCTTTTTGATAGCTCCATGTGGGTGAGAGCTTCATGATGATCTCTCATTCAATCTCATAACAACATGCTGGCCTCACGGTTTCGGATCGCAAGCCAATTGCGCAGGTCAGTGGTGACCAGGAGCGTTACCACGCTGTCCAACAATCCAGACATTGTAAGTGCCCTGGTTCCCTGCCATCTCACATTCTCCTCGCTGCACAGGCTGCGACTAGAAACGATGCCTCAGAAACGACCTCACATTAGTTCTTCATGTTGTCTTATGTTACGTTCTCTTGCCTCCTTCGTCTCGTAGTCTTTCGGGGAGACCACACCATCAATCCACCCAATCCTTACCAAACATAACATACATAATAAAGAGGATAATAGAGACAAAGCTGACCCGGCCCGCCCGCACAGAAAGTCTTCCCCAACCCTGCGTCGCCCTCGGCATCCTACCTGCTGACCTACCTGCCCGCGGAGCCGCCCAACCCGGGCCTGGCGGTCGGCACAACGACGAAGCTCCCGCCGACGCCGGGGTCGTTCCGCGAGAATAGCCGCTTCCTGGGCATCCTCAACGAGGTGCTCGCCGCCCACGCTCACCTCGACGCGGACCTCCGGGCCGCGGCCCAGGCGTTCGCGAGCCCCGGCGGGGTCAACCTCGGCGGCGGCATGATGAGGGGCCGGGGGAAGAGGAGGGGCGGCTCGGACGGCGCCGGGGGCGCGAGTGACCAGGGAGGAGCTGGGGGTGGAGGGGCTGGGGGGTGGGTGCACTTGAGTGATGTGAGTCTTGTCTATTTCTTTGCCTTGATTGTTTAAATCACATCATTCATAATTGTGGCCAGAAGCCGTTTACTACGTTCTCTGCTGACTCTGGTGTGAACAGAGGAGAAACCCGCCAGATTTTGGGAGGATTGCATGGTAAGCTGGCACATACTCTTCTCACTCACTTCAGAATGGGCGCTTTTGTGGACTAACACGAGGTTCATTAAGGCCTGAGGACATCTTTGGCAGTGTCCAGGTCGACAGCAAGGGGGAAATCGAGGGCAATTTCCAGGCCAGCGGGACCTACAGGATAGTGACGAACGAGGGAATGTGAGTTGAACCTGTCCCGTTTCTTTCTGTCCTGCTGCAATCTGGCCAGCCATGACTGACCAAGGTTCTAACTTCTACAGACTGGGCTTGAGCCCCTTTTTGACCGAGAAGCTCATTGCAAGGTTATGGGAGGAGGATAAGAAGGAGCGGATATCATGAGAGTGAGCATTTCGTGTCCTCGAGCGTTGGAAGTCAAAGGGGGTCCTGTCGGAGCTGCAAAGCATGCTTGGCCGATCGATTATTCGACTGAGAACTGTAAATTAGCTTGCATATCACATGTTCTCGTCGAAACCACGGTGCAAATACCCGCACATATTTCAAGATCCTCGGGATGGAGGCTGTTCCGCGAAGCCCAAAACGTATTTGATGCAAGATGATAACAGATGTGACCTAGAGCCTCCTCAAGCATCCGGTGTCACCAATATGCAGTATAGAGTAATCACTGCAGCACCGGGCGGATTGGCTGTTCCGGCGCAGATAAGACGTCAGCCGGCCGATTCCCCGCTTAAAGCAGGCCCGGTCCGAAGCCGGTTGGCCATCACGCAACGGGCAGCTCTATTCGACATCAAACTTAATCCGTATTGCACGCTACTCTTGCTACATCCCCGATCCTGCCTCCTACTTTGCGTCTTCCTGCCACTCCAAAACCATGGTCCTCCGCGAGGTAGTCGAGGGCCAGGCCGGCCTGCCCGTGCCCAACAGCACGCACTCATACTGGCACAAGGACCCGTCCAAGAAACTCCTAGGCCACCGGTCCACGCCGGACCTGCCCGCCGAGGCCGACACAATCGTCGTCGGCACGGGAATGACGGGCTCCTTCGCGGCGCGCTTCCTCAAGGAGCCGGCGTCGCCCGCGAGCCAGCAGTCCCTCCTGGTCCTCGAGGCCCGCGAGGCCTGCTGGGGCGCCACGGGCCGCAACGGCGGGCACTGCCAGCCGTTCCTGTACGGCGCCCGCGAGGACGTCGCGCGCTTCGAGCTCGAGACGTACGAGTTCCTGCGGGGCCTGGTCGCGGACGAGGGCGTCGAGTGCGACTTCCGGCCCGTCAACGGCGTGCACGCCATGCTGAGCGCGGACGTCTTCGACGCCGCCGCCGCGGCGATCCCCGCGCTGAGGAGGAAAGTCCCCGACTTTGCCGACAAGATCGCCGTGGTGGCTGCCGGGAAGGGGCTGGTGGACGGGCCCGAGGGCGAGGAGTGGGCGCGGGGGCTGACGCTGGAGAAGCTCAGGCTGGACCGCCCCGGGGTGGCCGGCGCGATCGTGCAGAAGCATGCGGCGTCCATGTGGCCGTACAAGCTCGTCTGCCACGTGCTCGAGAGGCTGCTCGCCGAGCACGGGCCGGCATCGTTCAACCTGCAGACCAACACGCCCGTCACGGGTGTCTCCAGGGACGCGCAGTCCGGCAGGTGGGTTGTTACTACGCCGCGGGGCAGGGTCTCCGCGAAGAAGGTCCTCCTTGCTACGAATGGGTATACGTCGCGGCTGCTCCCGGCCTTCTCGGACTTGATCGTCCCCGTCAGGGGCCAGATCGGCGCGCTGCTGCCGCCTGAGCCGCGTGTTGGGCTGGACTACTCGTACGTCTTCTTCGGGAAGGTGGAGGGCGAGGACGGGCAGGATACCACGAGGGACGAGTATCTGGTCCAGCGGCCCCTCCCGAGAGGAGAGCTTATCCTCGGCGGCGGCCGGCACCTTGCTAAGGGGATGGCTGTCGGAGAGTGGAGGGACGACACGGTCGAGCCGAGGGTGGCGACGTGGCTGCGGACCGAGCTTGAGCCTGTGCTCAGCCTTGACCGCAAGGGTGATAAGACCCCTGAGGAGGGACTCGAGGCGTCCATGGAGTGGACGGGCATCATGGCGTACAGTCGTGACCAGGCGCCGTGGATCGGTGCTGTACCTGAGTCACTGGGCGGCGGCGAGGGCTTATACATCGCATCCGGATTCACGGGTCACGGCATGCCGCGATGTGCATTGGCCGGCAGGGGTGTAGCAGGAATCATGCTAGGGGATGAGAAGGGACACGGACTTCCTGAGACGTTCGTGGTGGGTGAGGACAGGGCAGCAAAGGCGAGGGAGGACTGGGGTCCTGTTGGGACTGTTGATGAGATGGAGACTTTGATCGCGGATCTGAAGCCTCTTATCCAGTAGAGAAATTGTGTTGATGTAACAATTACCAGACTGTCTAGAATACAAATGAAAACGCTTCAGCAGCCTGAGTACTTGTGTTGGGAGGACCCCCATCGACCTCAGCCCGTAACAGCGCGCAATTTCACCTACTTGTAATGAGGGATGACGGCAAGGCACGAAAACCAGATAGCATAGGACATCGCTAAGAGTATCCAACATTGGTGTCAGGAAGTCAATTCCATTGTAGACAGTAAGTATCAAGAGTACAGCTTCGTGAAGCCCTCTGCCGGTGGCTGCAGCCAGTTCTTCTCGTCGTACGGCCTTTCTGACCCTCCCTCGATGATGTGGAAAGTGTAGATAATCCTGCCCTTCTGGCTGAGGTTCTTCTCGCTCTTGTGGAGGATGTTGCCGTGGATGAGCACCAGCGACCCAGCCTTGACCTCTCCAGGGATGTAGTCCTCATCCCTGGCCGGCGTGTCCGCCCTCTCGCCATACTCCTCGCCAGGAGGGAATCTCGGCCCCTCGTTAGTGGCCATCTCTGTTCCGGCATTTCCTGCCTTGCGGACGAGTCGTTTTGAGATGGGAGCCCACTTGTGAGCGTTAGCTATGGTTCATGACATCTTGAGAGGAAAGAGGAGAGAGGTAAGGACCAAAAAAGAGACCGGCCTACCTTGTGTGAGCCGGGCAGGAAGCTCAGACAACCATTCTCCAGCGTCGCGTCCTCAAGCGCGTACCAGAACCCGACGGCGCTCGGCGGGTTCGTGTACAGGAAGGTGCTATCCTGGTGCGGCGGGACGGCGCCCCCGATCTCAGGCTGCTTGCAGATGACCATGCTCTGCAGGCACCTGGGGTCGGCGAAGCCCAGCGACCTCGCGATCTCGGCGGGGACGGCCTCGGAGGCGGCGCCCTTGTCCCCGCCCAGCAGCTTTGCGAAGGGCGGGCTGAGCGCGTGCAGGTAGTGGCCGATCTTGTTGATGGCCCTCTCCTTGGGCTTGGTCAGTTTTCCCTGGGGGTCGAAGGCGTCCTCCTCGAAGAAGAAGCGGATCTTGTCGCCTGACGTCAGGAAGTAGTCGTCGCCCACGTGGTCCTGCCCGTCCTCGCCACCCGTGCTGAACTTGGTCATTGGGTGGTCGGCGAGGCTGAGGTTGGTTAGTAGGGAGTTTGTCTCGTCCAGCAGGGACTGCACGGTGGACGCTGAGAGGGCGTCCTCGATGATGAGGTAGCCGTTGCGGTTGAAGGAGTCGACTTGGCTGGCGGTCAGGCCGCCCGAGGTATGCGAGGACACGGTCATTTTGAAGGTAATGTAAATGCTATCGAAGTATTGTATATGCTCTTAGGTTCAATGTCTCATAATACGCCTTCTTTTACCGGTGGTTGTTGAGTTGCCGGTGAGTGATAAGAGCGAGTTAAGGAAGGAAAGCCCCTCCGAAGTGGTCCAAGTAAACGGCTGACAGTCCCCCACTCAGTCTGGGCTGGGCACGAGGCTAACCGTAGATTACCCAGCTCCCTATCCACGCTGGCTCTCGATCTTGGTCAAATTATACAATTTCTTTCAAGTCTGGCATTACTAGAATTTGTATCCATTGTAGGTATGTTTGCATCGGGGCTGGGAGCATTGTACTGAATCAACTGCTTTGAGCAGAAAGACCTGTTCGCTGAGTGCTGCCAACTCGATCTAAACCCCCGCCTCTCTCTTTCCCCCCAGGAGACCACGTCCCAGGCAACATCGACGCTCAGGGAAAGCGCAAGGCTCGACTATTCCTCTTGCTTTATGATTTATGGAAGGCAAAATGGGTCGGGGGGTCCCATGCTGCATCCATCTCAATCGGCGTCATTCCATGATGCCCTGAAGTTGATGTCAGGTGGGAATCTTGCCACCACTTTATCTCAACATATTCAAGACACTTTTACATCGAAAGCTTGGGCTCATATCATGGGTTTCCTCGATGACTGCCAGCCTTACCAGCGTTTCCGTGCCGAAAGAGGCTTGAGCTTTCCCGATGGACCAACGACATGGTACTGCATCGACTGGGACCAGCGACGCCACATTTCGATCCGCGTCCGCGAAGAGGTCACAATGGGCGATGATTTCAGTGGCTGCGAAGCCATCACTGCGATGGAGCTTATCTTCCGAGGTCTGTCCGGGCTCGTTGACCGGCTTGACGACGACGTCTATCTCGTCAACTTCTCGATGGATGGTGATTTCATTTCCGCCTCGTCCGATGAAAGAGACGACGAAGTTCTCACGACGCTTTACTGCCCTGTCGAAATGATTCCAGAGGCATACAGAAACCTCAAAATTGTTGTTTCGAGGGCTGATCTGGTCGAGGTCGACAGGCTGTCTCCTGGCGTGGACCTGGTCACGTACAGGTCCGAGCCCGGATCAAGGGCCGTGTTCAAGTACGACTTCCGCCACTACCGCGCCCTTAGGAATTGGGACGAGCTCAACTACTGGTTGAGGCTCACCTCTGAAGGGCACCCTAGCATCGTGCCCTTTGAATGTGTGGTTCACGGATTACCAAGACGTCCCAGGGTATCGCAACGACGTCGAAGTTGTCGTTGGCTTCACATCAGCTTTCGTCTCATCTAAGACGTTGCAGGATCTGCAGAAGCAACCCTCATGGCTTTTCAAAAAGAAGTATCTCGAGCAACTCATTGACGTTGTCACCCACCTCAACATGGACTTCGGCAATGTCCACCGAGCCATAGCCCCTCGAAACCTCCTCGTCAACCCTGCAACGGATACGCTTCAACTTTTCAATTTCAGCCGCGCTCGAAGCCTTTTCTTGTACGATCCAATTCAGTCGCAGTTTAGCAATACCGAGGGCTCCGACCTCGATGTCAAAGGTGTCGTAGCCACCGTCTACGAGATTATGGCATCGAAAGGTTTGACACTATGGAAAACAAGCATCAGTCGACGCTCGAAGCAAAGCTAGTGAGAGTAGAAAATGACAACAAATGCTTTTATCACCGATTTTCTATGAAAAAAGCGTCCAGAAAGTCCACGTACGCAAGAGGACTTTTTTGGTCGCCTGTGAAGCGAGCATTCACCAGTCCACCTAGGCACTGTTGCTTCTTTACACGCATCTGCTACCACACGGCCAATCTTTCTCAGGAGGTCGCAGGGAATCCATCGGATACGGAGAAATTGGTCACAAGCGGCATCACATAGTCAAGTTTATGGGACGGTTGTGGGTTCGCAAGCCTCGATTCACGGTAATACTGTCCAGTCAACGAAAACAACTCAGCAGGCCACACCCTCTGCCCTTTTTAAGGCTTGCCTGCTCAGGTTACCACCGCCTCTCCCGCGTCCCGTTGCGTAGCCGGAGATAATGAAACACACTGCCCTTGCATACCGAATATGTGACGTCCTCGGGGTAAAAATAAACGCCCAAGGGCTGAGGCGCAGACGGCCGCCGATATTTTGAAGGAGACTTGCTTGCTAATGTACAGGTTTGATCGCGTTTGTTGCCGGCTGACCGCGCTGCGCCGTCCATGACGGAGAAACTGCCTCGCGGCGACACCATTGTTCGAGGAATCGACCGTATGCTGACGCCTAGTTGCTGGCTCGCGGTGAGTGCTGTGATCATACCGTCCGGCCATATCGAGACAAGGATGAGGGCGAAGAAAAAGACCTCTCGCCCAAGTAGAACGCCACTCCCCTTTAAGCTCTTCGAGGATGGAAAGACTCCGTAGGGAAAAATCACAACCACTGGCGCTGCTAGCGTCCATAAGGGTGGAATCCCCTCGCACCGCCACCTCTTCCGCCTCCGCGGTAGTTCGCACCAGGCCTTCCGGCGTTCTTGGGCCCCGTAGGCGCGTTGGCCGGAGGCGCCTTGGTAGGGTCGGCCGGCTGCTGGTGGTTCTGGTGGTGGAAGCCGCCGCGGCCCCGGAAGCCACCCCCGCCACGACCGCCGCCGCCGCCGCCACCGCCGTGGCTTCCTCCTCCCATGGAGACGGGGCTCATGCTGCCGCCTCCCATCTGGTTGGGCACGTTGGGCTGGGGCACGTCGTCGTACATGCCCTCCCACGAGGTCGGTGCCCCGCCGCCGCCCATGCCGTAGCCCTGCTGCTGGTTGATGTTGCTGTTGCTGCCCTGGCGGCCGCCGCGCTGGTCGTACTTCTGCTGCTCGAACATCTGCTGCTCGTAGGCGTTGTATCCTGGCCGGTTCTGGTTTCCGCCGGGGCCGGTGGGGACGTTTGGTTGTTGCTGCATGCCGCCCTGGGGGCCGCCGGGCCCTCCCTGGCCGCCCATCTGGTTCATCATCTGCTGCATCATGGCCGGATTCATCTGGCCCCCGCCCATGTTGCCCATGTTGCCCATGTTGGGCATCGGGCCGCCTCGCCCCGCGCCGGCGCCGCCCTGCTGCTGGGCCTGCATCATCATCTGCTGCTGCATCTGTTGCATCTGCATCATCTGCATCATGGCCGCCTGGGGGTTCATGCCGCCCATGCCGCGGTTCATGGCCATCTGTTGCTGCCACATCTGGAACATCTGCTGCATGCGAGCCCACTGCTGTGCCATTGCCGAGCCGCTGGGGCCACCCGCGCTACCGCCGCCGTTTCCGCCGGCAATTGCTCCTCCCTGCGACGAATTGTCGTCAAAGTTGTTTCCCGCGCCTCTGCCCCGGTTGCCAAATCGGTTGTTGCCCCGGCCCTTCGCCTCCTCTTCCTCCCGCATGTTGCCGCGGGGCTGGGCTTTCTTGACCTCGATTGGCTTGCCGTGGATCTCCAACTCCGTGGCAAGACAAGCATCCACGCCGGCTTCGGACTCGAAAGTGACGAAACCGAAGCCGCGGGGGCGGCCGGTGTCCTTGTCCATCATAAGAGTGGCATCGACGACGCGGCCGAATTGTGCGAAGTAGTCCTTGAACTCGGCGTCCGTGGTCTCTTGGCTTACACCGCCGACAAAGATCTTGCTCGTCTTCTCCTGTTCATCTCGAGGTATGGCGCGTTTGGGATCAATCTTTTGTGGTTGGCAGCTCGTCAGTACTCGATGGCTTTCGTCAGTGGGTACACAGGCTGATGCTCACGATCTTTCCGTCCAGGTAGTGCTCCTTCACCATGACGACGTTGACCGTCTTGGGATCCTTGAAGGTGAGGAATCCGAAACCTCGCGACCGGCCTGTAGCGCCATCTCTCATTACGGTGCACTCGGTGACCTCGCCAAACTGAGAGAAGTAGTCTCTAAGAGATTCTTGAGATCAAGAGTCAGCAAGCACTCTTCACTACTCAAGCGTGGAGTGGCTTACCATCTGTGGTCTCCCAGTTAAGCCCTCCGATGAACATCTTTCTATAAAACACGCATGTTAGTACGTTTGATCTTTTAGGCACGAGCTTGCGAGACTATGTGTAAGTGCTTGTGAGCGCATGAAAAAGTCCAGTGTTGACTGCTATGCAGCCGGCCACCGCGGACGCAAAGTGCTTCCTTGTCATTCCTCCCAGAGCAAACAAGTCAGCCCCAAGTGCCCCGACGCCTCGGCGGTGAGAGTACGGCTTGCTGCATTGGCTCCCGTGGCCATTCCCGGGCTTCCCACACCTTTGGTACACCTCATGTCTTACTAGACCGATGCAGTTCGATATCGTGGCCAAGCGGGCAAGGGAGTCGTTGGAGTAGTCATCATCAAAAGTGTCGCCATCGTCGTCTTCAACCTTAAACGACAAGTAGTCCTCTTCTTTCACCGCTGAATCTAGATTTTCCGTCGCCATGATTGCTTTCTGATTGTTGAGTAGGTGTAGCGATGATCAGTTGAGGTTGTCGCTCAGTGGCGGGCTGCTTCTTGCTTGCTGGTTGGTAGGGTACATCCCAAAGCTCTCACGTCCAAGTGAGAAAAGAAGCGAGCAGCGCAGAATGATTGGAAGCCAGGAGCAGCAAAGATTGTCGAAATCTTCTTGCGATCTTTGTTCGGACTGTCTCTCTGTCTCTCTCTTGCTATCGTCAAGCTAGGTACTGGCTCGAGCGCTATCCGCTTCCAAATCTCTTTACAAGTCCTGGGAGAAGAGGGAGGAATGTCCATGTCTTCCCTGCCCACAGAATTCTCTGTAGGCTATTTGAAGCTCCCAGAGATCATGGCAACTGGAGCCCGTGATCTGATCTATCGCATCGGTTGCGCTTTTCGGCTGTTTCTCAGGTAGTGTGGGGCCCCGCCTTGACTCCTGTCCTTCGATGCTTCGGCTGCCTGCACGTCTTCACTGCGCCATTGACCCATGTCTTCTGTAGGTTGAAGGGTGCAACACTTGAGATGCCTGCGTGTTGCTGGACGCCCATGCGCCAACCTCGGCCACCGAGGCATCCAGAGTGCAGACGCCGCAATTGAGACAAGCAACTCCAGGTCATTCCCACGCTGTACGCCCGGCCAATCCAAGCTGAATCATGCCACGACGAGTCCCCTCGCTTCCCGATTGACGAGTTTGTAGCAACCTCCGCAAACATGACCAGGGTGGCGCGCATCTGATACGGAATGTTTTTCTTCCTTCCGAAGATTCCATACCTCATGGCCAGTCTCTTTTATAGATGCTCCGCTTCAGGGTAGCCCCAATTTTGTGATGATCTTGAAGCAGTGGACCACCGCTGACTTGCTCATCGTGCCCGCAGCGCCAAAACGACAGACATGGCGATGAAGCCATAATACAAGCGCAGAACATATGGTGATAGGGAAGGCAAAGAAAATCTGACTTACCCGTCCTCCTTGGCATTGGGGTTCTTGTGCGTCGTTGCTGCCGGCGCCTGACTGTAGGATGGGGTATCAGGAGCGTGTGTATCGCCGTTGCCGAGGTTGAAGTCGACATCGTCATCGTCCTCCTCGTATTCCTCGGCACCGTTCATGTGTGAGTCCTCGCCAAAGGCTGGGTCTGCTCCATGGTGACCTCCGCTCTGGTCATCCTCAGGTTTGCCTGGGGCAGGAGCAGGCTCGGCTTTGGGAGCGACGGGCTCTGGAGCGGCAGCGGGTGGCGCGGGCGCTTCGTCATTATAGCTGGTCAGGCGATTAGCAACGGCTTGCCAGGGAGGACTAATCAGGCGATGCGTACAGGTCGTCGAAGAGATCGTCCTCGAAGTTCTCAGGCTCCGTCATTGTGAATGACTGCTGGGTGAGTTACCAACGGGGAGGGAGAGATAAGGAAGGGAAGGGAGTGTCAAAATCAACAGTGTGGTTGTAAGAAGGGAGAGAATGACTGGATGAACAAGTGAAACCTTGGCTGTCGGCAAGCAAAAACAGGCGACGCGACACGGTACTGTCGTTTGTGTCGTGATCGGCAAGGTTGGGGAAGGGGAGCAGGAAATTCGATTTGATTGCGGTTGAGGTTTGAGTCGATTGCAACGGGGCGAACTGGGAGAAAGCTGGGCTAGGTTGAGGGCGGGTTATCGATAAAGGCCCCCGGCTGGCCCGTGCGTGGATTGGAATGCTAGCGTGGTTCTGCCTGAGTGTTGAGGAGTCAGGGAGTCTAGGCAGGTACCCAGGTAGCCTGAAGGGTCCCGACAGCAGCTGTGGCCGGAGAATTGATTACCTAGGTAATTGCCTAGGCGCAGTAGGTGCCTGCCCAGGGACCTAGCTCCCCAGGCCGGCCAGGCTGGCTGGCATTGGATGGCGGGGGTCCTGGTCATTCCTGGTCAGTCCATCAGGGGCCGGGCTTCAGCAAGTGGGCTCTTAGCAGCCAACGGCGAAACCGAGCTCGAGCAAGCGGGCGTTGGAGCAGTCGCAGCGCTGCGGGCGGATGTGGGTATCTCGAGGCAGTCTGCTACATTGGAAGGATGCACGATCTAGACTACGAACCAACAGCGACCATGAGTTGGATTGTGTAGCACAGCGTTCCTTGTTCCTCCTGATCACTGTCGTCTGCACCCGAAATGTTCTCCTCTTCCTCCTCAGGGAGTGGCAAGAAGCCGCCGCCACAGGTAGGTCCTCCCTCTCCCTCTGCCTCTGCCCGGTGCGACAGGCTTGCGACTCGGCTCCGAAACTGACTGGTGGTGTGCTGCGTGTAGCAGGAGATGGTCCAAGTTGGTATGTCTTCACATGCGCTATTCCACCCTGACACTATAGAGATTGACAGTCTGGCCTTGCTCCACCGTAGACAGATCCGAGTAAGAGTTGGTCTCGAGAAGCATTGGCAACTCGGCGCTGATCCGCAAGCAGGTCTGCCTCTCCATTCTGGCGCAATCCGACGCCGGCAAACGGGCCCAAGAAGACGACTCGTGAATCCAGCCTGGTTGTTGGGGCAGCATACTCCCATGCTGACATGCTCAAACTCGACTCACTGTTAGACCAACCTCGTCTACCAAGCTCATCACGGGTGCTGACCTTTGTTCCGCTCTCAGAAACCTATCCAGCTCAGCAACGCGGCCTCGAACTCCACCAACATCTTCACACTCCAACAAGCCAGTCTCACCACCGCAACAACGAAACACACAACGTCCGACGTCTCCCCCCTTCAAAAGCTACATGAACTTCCTCTCCACCACAAATGACGACTGGAACGCAGACGATGCCGGCGAGATATACGACTATGACGATGATGACGGGGACGACTTCGGCCTGCCCAGCCTATCCAACATGAAGAGGAGGACAAAACGAATGCAGGACGCCCAGACGAGAGCCAATGCCAGCAACCAGCCCTCAGATATAGATAGCTACAGCGGTGGCTTCCACTCCAGGCGCTTCTCCAATAGCGCCGACATCGCAATCGAGAGACCAACACCATCCTACCCGGTGGCCAAGAAGAGCGAGGGCAAGATCCTCAGGCCGCAGTACAAGGAGATCCTCAAAGACCCAGCTAATGCGCTCCACCTCATAAACCACCCCGCCATACCACCAAACGCATCCCCCAGGGAAATCGACGCCATAAACTCCAGGATATCCAGGATAAACAAGTTCAAGAAGATCCTCCAGGCTTCCAGCGTGGTCCTCCCAGACTTGCGGGCAGCAGCATGGTCAGGCGTGCCGGAGGAGGTCAGGGCCATGACGTGGCAGCTCCTCCTCTCGTACCTGCCAACGAGCAGCGAGCGGCGGGTAGCGACCCTGGAACGGAAGCGCAAGGAGTACCTAGACGGGGTGAAGCAGTCCTTCGAAAAGGGCACGGGCAGCACCGGCGCCACGGCAGGGAAGGGATCCGGAGGCGGAGGGGGTGGTGGAGGATCGCGGGGCCTGGACGAGGCCGTATGGCACCAGATCAGCATCGACGTGCCGCGGACGAACCCGCACATCGAGCTCTACGGCTACGAGGCCACGCAGCGGTCGCTGGAGCGGATCCTCTACGTCTGGGCGGTGCGGCACCCGGCGAGCGGCTACGTCCAGGGCATCAACGACCTCGTCACGCCCTTCTGGCAGACCTTCCTGGGCGTGTACATCACGGACCCGGACATCGAGCGCGGCATGGACCCGGGCCAGCTGCCCAAGGCGGTCCTGGACGCCGTCGAGGCCGACTCCTTCTGGTGCCTGACTAAGCTGCTCGACGGCATACAGGACCACTACATCGTCGCGCAGCCGGGCATACAGCGGCAGGTCCGGGCGCTGCAGGACCTCACGGCGAGGATCGACGCCGGGCTGGCCCGGCACCTGGAGAGGGAGCACGTCGAGTTCATCCAGTTCAGCTTCCGGTGGATGAACTGCCTCCTGATGAGGGAGGTCAGCGTCAAGAATACCATCAGGATGTGGGACACATACCTGGTCAGTCTCTCCCCTGCCCCTTTTCTCATTCTTTCACTCTTCTCCGTTTTCTTCCCCTTCATCCTCTCTCTCTCTCTCCAAAAAAAAAAAAAAAAAAAAAAAAAAAAAAAAAAAAAAACACCAGTTGCTGACGCCGAATCACCCCGCAGGCCGAGGAGAACGGCTTCTCCGAGTTCCACTTATACGTCTGCGCCGCGTTCCTGGTCAAGTGGTCCGACAAGCTCGTCAAGATGGACTTCCAGGAGATCATGATGTTCCTGCAGTCGCTGCCGACGCGCGAGTGGACCGAGAAGGACATCGAGCTGCTCCTCAGCGAGGCGTACATCTGGCAGAGCCTGTTCAAGGGCTCCGCCGCGCACCTGAGGGGCGGGCCGTCCTCCAGTCGGAACCAGAACCAGGGATTGCAGCTGTGAGAAAATGCGTGTAGCTATCACCGGTAGTGTAAGTGTATGGAAGGGGTGTTCAGGGATGAAGGGAAGAAGGAGAGAGAGGGGCAAAGGAGCGTTGTGGACGGCAGCAAGGAAAAGAAAAATTGCGTGGAACAAAAAGCGGGTTGCATTATACGGAGGAGTACTTGGTTCCGGCGGCGGTCGCATTAGACCAGGTGAAATACCAATCGTAATTTCAAGAATCAAATTGGCTACCAAACCACACATGTTAGGCACAATGCGCCTGTCGTGCCCCCCCTGGCTTCTCAATGTTTGGGGGCCGCAGGATATACCACACGGATGAAATCGAAGTGCTTTTTCGAAGGAAATATCACTGCTGCTACTCAGGACAGTTTGGAAAAATTAATCCAAGCAATTCGTTTGGAGGTCTCAGCAATCGGCCCTCCTTTTCGGCTTTGCCTCTGTGACGCCGGCTTAATGTAGCTGCCCGCAATATTGTTTCTTACCACCAAAGCCCTCCCTCTTCCTAGCCAGTGGTGTGTGTGCTATGTATGGTACAGAGATGTCAAGACAGTAGGGAAAATTTGATGTCTCCAAGCAAGCGCGCCGAGGACATCACAGCAGTAGTAGTTGTGGATGAATACGATGCCCGAAATAGGGACGTTTTACCTCCTCCAGAGATACCAACATTCCACCCTTCTTCTTCTGGCCTCTCCCGCGGGTCTCTCCAGTTCTGCAACGGGAGGAAAAGCCAGACATTTCTCAGGTTGGTACTGACGCATCACGAGGTGGCGGTCTCCTCCTCCGTGCGGGCCTTCTTGCTCGGCTCCTCCTCGCCCTCCTGCCCCTCGGCACCACCCTCGGCCTTGCGCTTGTCCTTCTTGCGCACGAGACCCGTCAGGTCCGTGGCCGTCTTCTTGGCCTCCTCGATGCGCGCCTCGGTCTCGGTGGACGACTCGCCCAGCGCCGCGCCGAGGATGCCGCCCATGGGGTCGACGCCGAGGGCGGCCTTCATGTCGATGGGCGGGCCGCGCAGGTCGACCAGCTGTGTTGCGGGGAGACTTTGTCAGTACGGGTTCACGACGGGAAAGGATGCGGAAAATGAACAAGAGGGTTCTAGGGCTCACCCTCTGCTCCATGTCGGCGATGATCTCCTTGGTCTCGGTGATCTGCTTCCGCGAGATGTCGTTGTCCTCGGGCGAGTGCAGCGTCGCGAGCTCGACCTCCTTGTTCTGCAGCTTGAGCTTGGTGCTCTCGATGGCCGCCTCGAGCTCCTTGGCCGCCTCGTCGCGTAGCTCCTGGTTGACCTCGCGCGGTGGGGCGGCCGCCGCAGTGTCGCCGGTGCCCTCCTCGTCCGCCTGGGCCGTGACGGACGCGAACTCGAGCGCCAGCGAGAGCTTGAAGTGCGCCTCGGCGATGATCTCCGAGTCCTCGCCGTACAGCTGCTGCTTGTACTTGAGGGACTCCCGGGCGTCGGCGATCGCGTTAGGGTACCTGAGACGCAGTTAGCACCGCCTCCCATGTTGACGAGTGGCCGTGGGCAGTAGCGTACCGTTCGTTCTCGAGGGAGATCTCTGCTAGGATATCATGCGTGTCCGCTAGGCGCTCGTTGATATGTCTGAGGCCAACATCTTGGCCGTCGTCGTTATCGTCGTCGCCATTCTCGGCCTTCTCTTTACCTTTGCCTTCTGTGGCCTCTGCCGCGAGTTGTTTCTCCTCCAACCGCTTCTTCAGCAGCACGCGAGCCAGGTCGAGAATCTCAAAGGCTGTGGCAAGATCGTCATCTTCTTCCTCCTCGTCGCCCTCTCCTTCTGCACCGGCCTGTTGGGGTCACAAGTCAGCGCGTGCGCACAAGGTGAGGTCGGCAACAAAAGCTGGAAATTGTCACTGACGTCGTCCTCCTCGTCCGAGTCGACCCAGTTCTCGTCGCCCGTGAACTGGAACAGGGGCTTCTTGGCCTCGACCTCCTTCTTCTCCGCCTGGCCGGCACTCGTGTCGTCCGCGATTATCTTGACCGCCTCCTGGGCGACCCTATCCGCCTCCGGGGTCTCGATCTTCTCCTCCGCGGTCGCCGCCGCTGCTGCCTCGGCTGCCGGCTCGGACTTGGGCGCGCCGTTGGCCTTCTTGGGGGCCTTCTTCTGCTGCTGCTTGGGCTTGCCGCCCTCGGTCGCGGGGGCCTTGCCGCCGAGGACGTCGCTCTTTCCCTGGCCGACCTTGAACAGGCTGCGCCCGTACAGGAACAGGATCTCTGCGTTCTCGGGCGACATCTCGCCGTTCATCTCGGCCTGCATCTCGGCGGCCTGCGCGTAGACCTCGGCGGCCTCGTCGAATTTCTTCTGGGCGTACAGGCCCGAGGCGCGCGCGGTAAGGTCGGCGAGCGAGACCTTGAGGCTCAGGGTACGCTGCTCGGCCGTCAGTGGGATCGAGATGGCGGACTGCGGCGTGGCAGTGCCTGTCGCGGTGCCTGGCGCCAGGGTTGGTGTCGCCGTGCCCGGGTCGGCGACGGACCGCGGGGTGGTGGCAGCTTCGTCGGCCATGGTGTGGGATGGAGGGCGGGTTGTTTGTCGCTGCGCGTGCGTGCGACGTGTAAAGTGCAGGGCTGGGCTGGGGACTCGATGCGCCCGCGTTGTCAGTGGGCCAAGAGGGTTGGAGAAGCGCACGACTGTCGCGAGAAGCTCACTCAATGGTTGACAAGTAAAACGGCTTCAATCTCGCAAAGCCAATTGAGATGGATAAGTAACGGAAAGGTCAGGATGGGAGGGGGAATATCTGGAGATCTGAGTTTGCGCAGAGCAGGCAACGGTAATGTAATGGCGGGTTGGGGCGGTGGTCTAATGCGTCGGGGGACCCTGAAGCTTGTGACGCGAAAGCAGCTTGCCAGGCCTGGGCGGACGCGTTCTAATTGGCGGGTGGGCCCGGGCAGCTAGGCAAGGGAGCAAGCTGTGGGAAGCTCAGGTGGGGCCACCAGTGGACCCAGGCACGTCAGACTTCCGGGTACCATTCAACAGCGATGCACCTCGTTCATCACGGGACACACCTACGAAGCACGCAACATGCTGTTTTCCGAGTCTCGTTGTCAGGTCTCGTTCCCATTCCATTTCCAATTGAATTCTCACCCCCTAGCCTAGATTCCAGTATACACAACACAACACAGCCGGTGGGGCGGACATCGCCATCCCGGGTTGTAACCGCTCCTATCCTAGCCGGTCTGCCTAGGCCAGCTGCCCTGCTGAAAAGCGAAACGAATGCAGCCCAGATTCTTCCTACACCCAAGCAAAGTTATCCTGCCAAACCACCCCATTCATCACCCTCCACGCCGGGTATTTGTACACCATAACAACCCTCTGTTTCTCTTGTGATTCCAGTACACTGAACAAAGGAAAACATGCGTAAAAGTTATATGTCGAAGGCCTGCTGTGAGGCCCGTGAGGCTCCGATTCAAACGCCCATGTTGATGCAAATCAAAGTCGCAAACACCAGCGACGGCTTTTATCTTCCTTGGGGAACCAGTCTGTACTGGGTTTTAATTCAAGGCTCAATGAAAGCAAAAACAGTACCTCCTCTTCTTGGGCTTTGGCCGCAGTGGCTCGTCCTGCCGTCCACGCGCCTAGTCCGCGACAGCAACCTCATCATCCACCACCGCGGCTTCCGGCACAGCTCCATTGTTACAGGGCTTGGGCTGGGACACATTGACGTTTGCCTTGGCCTTCTCCTGGCTCTCCACAAATTTGACCCAGTACTCAGGGTCAGCTGCCCGGCAGGCGTCCACGATCTTTTGTCGATGCTCCTGGAACACCCTCACCGCGCCTTTCTCTTCCCTTAGTTTGCTGATTTCCTCGTCGTCGAGCTCGTCAATCAGCTCATTGAAGACGCGCACCTGGTGCGGGTCCTTCTCTAGTTCTTCGAAGCCTGCCGACGATAACAGTTGATACTGCTCCGCCGTCATCCATCCAGAGCGGAACTGGTGACCTGACCGGAGCGCGCGGCCTTCCTCGCGGTTGAGGGCCAGGGATGACAGCGACAGGTTGGAGCTGCTTCGAGCCAGGCTGCGCTGCACGTCGAATTCGTCCTCCACATCGGATCCTGCCGCAATGTGCTCGGGCTCTGCTTCTGCAGATGAAAGCGAATTGCGAGTGTTGGTCTTCTCGAGCTGGTAATCGGGCGGCGGGATCGATATGCCACTGTCCGCGGCCTCTTTCGTCTCCGGGAACTCGTCCTCGAAGCGTTTGATGATGCCATCCAGAGTCTTTTGCAGGAACAACAAGCGCTGATAGGTACCACGCTCTCCGGTGGACTGTTCCGCCAGGGTCTTTGCCTTGACGAGAGCAGGCTCCAGACGGTGCCGAATTTTCCTTGCACTGAGGAGCAAGTGCTTTGACACGTCCTTGGCTTTCCCACCAGGCAGTTGCGCCGTTGGCTGTGGAACTCCTGTCTCGAAATCTCGCACAAACTCTCCAGAATTTCTCCTCGAAGCGACTCCGCGGTTGTTCAAGCAGCAAGCCAACGCCTTCGCGACGCCTGTACCTCCGACTATGTAATCATCGTCGGCTTCGACTTCCTCGTCGTCTGTGTCGGGCGCCATGACATCATGTCCAACGAGATGTTGGATCACATCTGGGTATTCTGGGTCCTTGCCACCGTTTGCCAGTGCCTCGGCAAGGCCCGATCCGCCATCCTTCAATGGTAGTCGCTCCATGTTCCGCAGACAATAAGCCACGATCTGCTTGGCGAGAGCCTTCACAATCTCGCCAGAGGTCTCAGTGGGAACGTCAATGTCCACACAAACGAGGCTGGGAGATATTCTTGTAGCAGCCAACAGGGACGCGTAAAGTGCAGACGCTTCTTCCTGCGTCTCCTCGGTGCTCGCATCTGCCAGCTTGGTGAGTTCCGGATTCTCCAGAAAACTTATGTGGGCTACCGATTTCATTTCCGGAATGACCTCGGCCAAAGCGATCACCTGCTCGGAGCTCAGGGCGCAGTCGCTCAGGTGTATCCTCTTGACGGTCTCCATCTTTGGCAAGTATCTATTGTCGTCGCGTTAGTGAGCTGTATCTGCGGGTGGGAGCAGAGTGAGATGAACATACCTTCTGAGGACCCCAACAGCGCTAGGATCCGAGTTGAACAGCGCTTGATTCTGCGACAGATCAAGGAAACGGAAATTCGAAAGCTTATATAAATGAGGGAGCAATTTGCACAGTGAAGCTGGCTTGAGGTTGCACTCAGCCAAGCTTAGAGCCCACAGCGCGTTGGTCTCGTCGATAGCGCCACCAATATTCTCACATTGGTCGCGTAGGTCGTTACCGCCCAGGTCTAGAGCCTCGCATTTCCCGCTGCTGAGATATTTTTTGATGTGTTCGAGGCCGTCTGTATCGAGATCGAGATGCGCAAGGCCGAGCCTGCGGACCCCGCACTGCATTATGCCATCGAGGACCTGACCAAGTTGGGCATGGTTCAGGCCGATGTTGCTCAAATTCATCATTTCAAGCGTTGAACCTGCCAGTCTTTCGCCAATGCATTTGGCGAACAGCGTACCAACGTCCAATGGGGCCTTTTTCTCTTCGTGAAGATGGAAATGGTGGGTGTGCCCGTTTGCTGCTGTTTGCGGCGGTGGCTTTGGGAACGGAATCTCTGCCAGGTCCAGGCTGATGATGGATTTGCACATGTAGAGGAACAAGCAGAGGTGTTTCCAACCCTCAGGTCCGATTTTGTTGTTCTTCAGTACCAGCCGCTCGACCACGCCCCCTTGCTCAACGAGCCCATCGGCTGAGGTTATCGGCCGTCTCCTAGGGCCGCTGCTGACCTTCCTCGCTGCGAGAAGACCGGCCAACACGACCCTCAGGCCCTCATCGTTTAATCCGCAGTTTTCTAATATGACCTCCTTGACGGGAACGACAGCCAGGTAGTCCCCCAATGTGACGAGATCTGCAAGCTGCATCCAGTACCCACTGAGGTCCAGCTTCTCAACGACCCCGGCGGGTGTAGAGTTCGTAGGGGCCATGAGCTGCTCGGTGATCTTCTTGAGGATGGGCGTCTCCCTGAGCTGACAACATCTCCTATAGATGCGCACGGGGTTCGTTGTCGGGACAGCCTGCACCTTTGGGGTGGTCGGGGCTGACGGTTCAGAAGTGTCGGTATCGAGGTGTAGTTCCAAAGGGACCTGGCCATTGGCCTCTGCAAGTTTCCGCTTCTTATCCTTTCTTGCTTTCCTCTCCTCCTCGCTCCTCTTCTTCTTCTCCTTCTTTTTCGTGGTTGTGCCGCTGTCGGTAGAGGGCTGGGTGTCATTTTTTGTAGAAGCGTCGTTGTTCTCTGTGCCTTCTTTCTCGGGCTCTTTTGGCAACTGCTCTCCTGAGACCTGGACGGTACCATCCTGTTCCTTTTGGTTCTCAACGGCCTTAGGGTTCTTCAGTGCCTCGCCCTCGCCCTTCTCGGCGAGTTTCCGCTTCTCGGGCTTTCCGGTGGCGCACACCTTGGGCGCGGGAGAAGCCTCGGCATCGGAATACTTGGGCATCGGCGCGATCTCCACGTCGACACAGAATGCCACCCTCCGCAGTTTGGACTGGTGTAGTTCTTCCAGGGGGCATCGCTCTCGGTTTTGGTCGACGTTCAATACCTTCCGCTCGACCAGTCCATGGTTGTTTACGCCCTTCATAGGAGGCCCCAACTGCCCGGAATTAGACGACAGCCTGCGCAACACATGCAGTAGGCCAGTCTGGCCCGACCTGGGCGGTGCTGGTGTGTAAGGGCCTTCTCCCTGGTGTTTAGCCGCATGCTGGAGGACTGCATTCTTGGCGGGCGTGATCTTGGGGACGGAGATCTCGGCGTCTTTAGTCGGCGCGTTGTTGGCCTGTGGCGGGCTTTGAGGCCCGCTGCCTGAGAACTTCTGGGATATGTTGGAGAACCACGACGGCCTTCTCGTCGGGGAGGCGCTGCTTGCCACACCATTCTTCTCGTTGATCGAGCTCCCCCTCTCCCTGGTGAAACCAGGACGAGGGGGTATCTGCTTGGGCAGTGTACCGTTTGTTTTGGGCGCTGGGTCTGCGTGGCCATTCGCATCGTGTGCTTCCCTGACCGGACTCGAAGCGGGCGAACCCCGGGGAGACTGTTCCGGGGGAGCAGGGAAGGCTGATCGACGGGTAGGCTGCGCTCGGTCTGCGTTTTTGGGTGCTACGTCAGCCTCGCCAACGCGAGTGCTCGGTAGACAGATGTTGCAGGAATTTTGCGCTGCTTGGGTGTTCAACGTGAGGACAGGAGGCCTACCTTTCGGGGTTCCGTGGTGGGCCATCCACGAGACGTCGACGCCGTGTATTTGCTCCATTGTGATCCCGCGCAGACGTGATAGCCACAGTAGGTGCGGACAGCCGTAGAACACTAGAAATCTTGAGGGCGAGCAGAGCAATTGAGTCTCTGGCCGAGGATTGGTAATTATAATGACGGCTCCGGGGGCGCAACAGGAGGAGGCCGGAGGTCAGACAGTCAGACAGACTAGAGCGCAATAGCTTAACCACGCTTGGGAGGGTCTGATCACAGGCGGGGTTTGGCGGCCATGGTGTTAGCGAGGGTGGGAGATAATATCCTCTGCAGCGCAGGAAAAGGGTCGAGAAATGCGGCGATCCAGTGACGATTGGGAAGGGTGGTCGAACTGTGGGTTGGGTATGCTGGAGCGGAACTGGGCGAGGAAGAGGCGCGATATGTTTTGGTCGTGGGCAAAGAGTACCGGTTGCGGGTTTATTATTGATACTTTGTACCGGAGTACTGCGTAATAAGGTGAGGTGAGCAGCGGGAGAGTGGAGAGGCGAGGCGAGGCGAGGCAGGGCAGGGGTAGACTAGGTACTCGGACAGGACAAGGTGCTAGGTGCCAAGTGCCAGTGGGCCGGGCTTTCTGGAGGGTCGAGGAGTGATGGTTCACCGGGCGAAAAGGAGTCGGTACTGCCCGTAGGACCCCTACCAGGACGAAATAGGTACTGTACTGTGCCTAGCCTTTGTGCTGGCTGCGGTTGTGTTTTAGACGCAGGAGTGCCGTGCAGTGCAGCGCGCAGTACAGTGTGATTCTGATTCGTAATATTGTGCTGAGTTCGGTCAGCGAGAGAGAGAGAGCGGCGCGCCACGCCCGGCACCAGGCTGAGAAGGGATGAGTAATTTAGCCCAGACGGTACTTTGTGCTACATGCAGACTCTTGTATGGACCGATTGACTTCCTTGACTTCCCGCAGACGATATCTGCTGAGTTTATTGCGAAGGATACGGGGGTTTCGGCTGTCAAATGTAGACCAGAATGGAGTTGCCCGCCTCCTGTTCTGCCAATCCCAGGTCCATCCATCCATCATCTATATGGTGGACGAACAGGGCAGACAGACCGACAGATCCGACTGACTGACGGTACCTGGGTGTCCTGGGGGAAGGCCTGGAATGGGGTCACCATCCGGTTCTCAGCCCTTGCCCGGATTGAGCACAGCATCGCCATGCGCAGCATCCATCTGCCCAGCATCTAGACACTGGCACTGACAGACGTGAGCGACCACGGCGGGCCTTAGCAGGAGCAGGGCTAGCTGGGGCTGGCCACCCCAGCCCAGCCCAGCACAGGTCGCTCGCACGACGTCACACAGTTGGATGGCTTGTGGATGTGCCCGCAGGCCTGATGATGAAGGGACCAGCACTTCAGCACGCAACGCATCTCTACCGCAGTGTCTCCAGTTTTGGACCCTCCCTCAGAAGACGTTGGCCACTTAGCGCCTTCGCTAGCGCTGCCAACCTTCCCAAGATCGATGCAGTTCGAGTCCAAGCATCGTCGTTAGGCCTCTCTCTCTGTGCTGGCTATGACGGTCTGCCTGTGTTGGTGAGCAGCTGATCCATTGCCATCTACAGGACAATTCTACATTGCCCACACCATCAGACAGATCTCACGCCACCCGCCAGCCAGCAGCACCATGATGTAAGTAGTCTAGCACAAGGAGGAGTGCTTCGCTCTCCCATCGCATCGCACCGCATCGCGAAATACCGGGGACCACAAAAAAAATCATTTGAAGAGGGAAAAGAGTTCAATCAATCAATCAATCAACAACGGTCATTGAGCCGCGGCTGCAAATCGGGATCCACGCTGCACTGTCCTGTTTTAGGAGCTAATTGCCTCGTACGACACTCCCATCTCATCTGATCTTGACGACAGGACGAGCAAGCCACAACACACTGCCCTACCCATCTCCCTACCCATCCTGACCATCTTGCCCATCCCAGCCCTTGGCCACTCACCGCCGACCTCCGCCCGCCGCTCGTCCATCGTGACGAACCTCCCGGGGGGCCAAGAGAGTCACGAGTCCAACCCGCCCGTTCAGGGCATTGCTCCGCTTGATTGCCGTCCACCCAAGGTATTTTCTTTCTACACAGTACTGCAACACAATCGGGCTTTACCCTGTCCCGTCGTATGCCGCCTGCAGCCCGCCCAGCGGCCGTTTTCCCTGGGACGAGGGGGCAGAAGCAAAGTGACTGATTCCAAATTGAAACGCCGCCCAAGAAACCAATACCATTATCGGATGCTTGCCACAATGCTTAGAAATCCACTGTTCAAGTGCACACCGGACTCTCCCAGCTCCAGCTGACTGGGAGGAGGAAATCGGGATTGACATCTCGTCTCTGTTGCTGGCTGCTAGTGCGGGGAATATAGCGCCCTTGCCGCGCGCCCACTTCTTCGAGACTGACTTGCATCTTCACCAGCGCTGGTACTGCTTGACTTGGCCTGCTTGCTTGCTTTGCTGGCTCCGGAGTCAGTCTCGTCATCAGGCCCGGCCTCCAGACTTAAAATTACCACACGCACGGCCGGGCGCAATCGAACACGCCAGAAAACCACCGGGACATCCGACACCAAAGCATCGCCAAACCCAGTAGATAGCAGCCACAAAAGAAAGCCCCGGGAAGTATCCTCGGCTCTTCGGGGTCCATCCCCCCAACTCAATTTCCTCCCTACCGTTCCGAGACCTGCTCTTCCCCCATCGGACCCATCGGTGCTCCGTACCCTTCTGTTTCTATTATTGCCCGGGGCGTTGGATGGGTGTGCTTGTCTCCCACTGTCCCCATCCCCTATAGTAAACAATAAACCTCGCTGCGGAAATCTAGGTCGAGTCAGAGGGCTAATGATTCGCCATGCGTGTCAATGCAGCAGGAGTCACGGAGCTTGGGGCCCAGGGCTCAGGGGCAGGCCAGAGATGCCGCGCGGGTTGTGAGGTGACAGGCAGAGCCAAGGCATGAGACCGCCTTATTCCTGCTTTTCTTGTCAGGTCAGCGCAGATGCAAAGCATGACTTCTACATTACTGCGTATCACTGGGCTGCAGAGCCGATACGCGCTACTGCGGGTCGCATGCCATCGACCACCTGCTGATGCCCGTATTGCTTTGCAGGCAGTCAGTCTTGCACAGGATACACCGGTCGACAATCGAATTCAAATGCCGTCGTCTGCCGCGGGCAACTACCGCGTGGCACAGCGTAGACATTGCACCTCACTTTAATCATGGGAAATCGATAATCTGGATGAGCTGGAGGAGGCCCAAAGCAAGGGTGGCTGGAACTTTTCATTGATTTTCCCTAGACCCGAACCCTTGAAGACAACCTTTCCATTGAGCAACGCCGGTTTCCATCCTGACCTTTTTCCTGGTCATTCCTGCTTTCCGAGACAAGTCATACGCGAGTAGTGGTTTGTGGGTATCGAAAGGCAAAGGACCGCTTACTCCTCGCGGAGCTCAGCGATCTTGGCCTGGACACGCTGCTTCTTCTCGTCGTAGCTGAGCTTCTTCTGGCGGTACTTCTTGGACTCGGCCTTCCACTCGTCCTTGGACTTCTTGGGAGCATCGCTCTCGGACTTCTTGAAGGGGTCCTCACGGATGGCCTTGTGGGCCTCGGCGTACAGGTCCTCAATACCATCAGCCTCGACGTCGTCGTCGATGTACTTCTGGAACTGGCTCTTGTAGCGCTCCTCGTCGTCGTCGGCGAGGGTCTCCATGTACTCAGCGACGTGGCCGCCGTAGATGTACTTGCGGAGGGTGTCGGCATCGAGCTCCTTGGACTCGATGTCATAACCGGGGAAACGGTTCTCGGAGTGGGGGACGAAGATGCCACCGTCGGAGGCACCCTTGAGGGCACCGAAGACACGGGCACCAGTCGAGGTGCGGGCCAGACCGACGTCGAGGTTGGCCTTGAAGGGGCGGCGCTCACCGTCGTCGGTCTCAGCAGCCTCGGTCAGGGTGTACTCTCCGTCGGCCTCCTCGACACCGGTGAAGGTCTCGTCAATGCCGAGCTTCTTGAGGGCACGGCGAGCGATCAGGAGACCGGTCGCGTAGGCGGCAGCCCAGTTGGTCAGACCGTGCTCAATGCCGTAGGCCTTGAGCTCGTGGGCGTAGGCAGAGACGAAGACCTTGTCACCGCTGATCTCGGAGGAGACGATCTGCCTGTAGCCACAACCACCGTCAGCCATCTGTTCCAGACTTCTGCTCGTCGGGGAGCGGGGTATACGCACAGGATGATGTCCCGGTTGGTGAAGCGGACGACCAGGCGGTACTTGGGAGCATTGTACTTGTTCTTGGCCTGGGTAATCAGACGCTTGCGGGCATAGTAGTCGGTCTTTCCGGCCCTTCTGCGCTTGTACTTGGTCTGGAAGCGACTGCAGAGGTCGTCAGTGTTTGTCGTTTGCCTGCGTAATGCCGCAGTCGATGCCGCTTGCAAGGCACATTGTAGGAAGGATCGGGAACTCACCTGTAGTACGCGCTGCTCTTCACAAGCTTGTGGAAAGGCTGCGTTTTCCCATCGAGTCAGCAATTTGCGCTTCAGATTGTTCTCATCCATCCGAAGCATCTTGCATTGACTCTCGTTCCCCAAGAACAGAACTCGAGAAGGCCTCGAGAACGGATTGATGTCGCAGACTCACCATCTTGACGACTGTTTGGGGCTGAATGTCCACAAGGTCGTTGGTTGATTGTCGAGGTCGGAATCAGGGTCCAAAGAAGGCGGGCAGAGAAATCGTAAAGCTTTTTGCCGTCTGGTTTGTGGAGGAGAAACCCTATGTGACGCTATTGGCTGGCTTGCCCAGCAGTGGGTCCCAGGAGAGTTACTTGGGTTGGGGACGGAGAGGTGGTCTACAAAGTACCTAGGTACTTGGGTCGGGGACGTTATCGCTTATCGCCCGTCGACCACCCACCCAGGCCACCGTGACAACCACTCAGTCAAACGAGCCGAGGTCCGGCAATGCCTAGAGGTGCCTTTCTGGGAGGGCATCCGGTCTCGCCTCCCGTAAACAAAATCCACACGGGCTGTGTTCAGCGACACTTCCCATGGAATTGTAACACTTAAATCAAAGCATTCGCACCGATAGTATTTTCCTTCGTAGAATGCTGCCCGAGGAACAACCAGTGGAGTACATTCTCGAGGGCATCGACGCAGAGATGGGCAGCCAGGCGCAGCCCAAAGTCGTGCTCTTCGACATAGGTGGTGTTGTTGTAAGTGATGGAGATGGGAAATGACAGCAATTTGGAGTTTTTTTTTTTTTACTGTTTCACCCAATGCCTTATGTGCTAGACTCGATGGGCTCACTGTTCCCCCTTCCCTCAATCTTGTTTGGCTTCTTTCCGTGATATCAAGATACCCAGAGCATGCTGACATTGTCCTAGGTCGTCTCTCCCTTTCAGTCTATCCTTGACTATGAGCTCAGTCTCGGTATCCCACCGGGCTGGGTCAACTACTCCATATCCAAAACATCCCCAAATGGCTCGTGGCACCGCTTAGAAAGGGGCGAGATCCCCTTGGACGCCGCCTTCACACAGGGCTTTTCCGACGACCTACACATCCCAGAGCTGTGGGAAGAATTCTATAAGGACCAGCGCTCCAGAGACCCTCGCCTGCCGGAATCGACGCCTCCCGTGCCTAAACTCGATGCAAAATATCTGTTCAACGACATGATGTCCTCTGCTGTTGCTCCCGACCCTTGGATGTTCCCAGCTCTGAAGAACCTCAAGGCGAGCGGAAAGTATATCCTTGCGGCCCTGAGCAACACCGTTATCTTTCCGCCAGGACACAAGCTTCATCGGCCGGACCTCTCCAAGGACCCGATCCGAAGCATCTTCGACGTCTTCGTATCGTCTGCCCATGTTGGTCTAAGGAAGCCTGATCCTAGGATTTATGAGCTTGCAGTGCGAGAGGTGGACAAATTCGCCAGAGAGAATGCGGACTCATCTATGGGGAGAGCACTGGGCTGGAAAGACGGGATCGCCCCGGGTGACATTCTCTTTCTCGACGACATTGGGCAGAATTTGAAGGCAGCTAGCAAGGCAGGGTTCCGAACCATCAAGGTCAATCTGGGAAGGGCCTTTGAGGCCGTAGAAGAGCTGGAAAGTGTCATTGGTTTGACCCTTGCCGGTGATCACCCAAAGATTCCCATAAAGCCAAAGATGAATACCTCCAACCGAGCGAGGATATAGATTCAATTGACCATATGTTGAGAAGAAGCCACGAAGTGCAATCTTTACTTTTCATGGCTTCCGTGCAACGTACACGTAGCTCATGTCTACGCTCCCAACCTTCCCATCCACCGCAATCCTTTCCCACTCCTCCCTGAACAGCGGTTTCGCCTGGACCTTGAAGGACTCCGAGACGGCATGCTGCGTCAGGCTGCCGTTCACAATATACTCGTACTGGCTATCCGCCTCGTCGACCCCATAGAACACTGACCCTTTTCCAGAGACCCTCTCCAGCGGAACGGCCTTCTCAACAACAAGCCCCTGCCCCTCCAGGATCTCCCTGAAGGACTCGATCGACTGTATCCACAAGCGGTTAGACGGGAACTTCACGCCCATCCTCCTCGCGACCTTCTCCAGGACCATCGCCGGGCGCAGGTTCCACTCGTGCGTAACGTCGATGCCCACCAGGCCGCCCGGCCTCAGGTACTCCTTCCAGTGCGCCACGACGGCCGCCGGGTCCTCGAACAGGACGAACGCGCACGAGCACAGGATGGCGTCGAAGCTGCCCCTCTCGATCTCGGGCACCCCGCCCAGGTCCGTCACGTCGTGGTGGAAGGTCCTGATCCGCTGTCCCAGCCCCAGCTCCCGCTTTTGTCTCTCGCGCAGCTGCTCCAGCATCCCGCTCGAGACGTCCACCCCGACGATCTCGCCCTGTTCGCCTACTGTCTCCGCGGCTATGAAAGCCTCTAGGCCCGTGCCGCAGCAGAGGTCAAGGACTCGGTTGCCTGGGCTTAACGGAACGAGGGCCATAAAGCGCTGGGAGTAGTCTGGGTGCCACGAGTCCTCGTAGTTTGCGGCACGAGCGTTATACATCCGCTTTGCAGACTGGGGCTGGGTTTCGGTGCCGAATTCTTGCGCCATTCTGTTTGGTTCTGCTTTGTTGCCCGGAAGGTGGATGTTTCGGTTGATGAGTTGATCAAAGGTACGCGGATAGCTGAGTTAGCCGTCCAGACAAAAGATGCGTGACAGAGCAACAGGTTGTTGGGTGATGAACGATCTTTATCCCCCGCTACCACATCACCCAGACATGTGAGGTGAGTAAGCTCGGCGGAACAATGAGGCCACGCTCTATGAATGTGTAGTCACAGGGCGTGACAAACCGGTACCGGGCACTTGAAGCTACCGACGATCCCCATTGGTGGCCCGCTGTGCGAGGCAATAAGCTTCCCGGTCTTGGGGCAACTGCCCCCCGCGAGGGAGAGGCAGTACTGCGTTTCAGACACTCCCTCGCCAGACTGCAAAGCGACACTAAATATCATCAGCGCATCTGATGTGCTGAAGATGCGATCGACGATCCTCACTGCGGGGCTTGGCGAAGCCTGGTGGTGCCGCAGCCATCACCTACAGCTGCACGCATATGAGCAGCAAAAATGCCTCAGTATGGTACGCCCGCCACGCAATATGGCTCAAGCAGAGAGTCAAGATTCCAAATAGTTAGCGATAATGATTCCTATCGAATAACCATTGATTGGCCAACAGAGATTCAATAGTTTGTCGCCCTGTAGTAAACAAAACATTGGAAATATCACGGCTCGTGCTGCCTAGGTACTTGCGTCCAGTGTCGGCCAGCTTGTCAACATCTTGTCCTGCAGTCTAGATGAGCGAACAGGAGAGAATTGCTGGAGGCCTGGGAGAAGGATAAGTGACCTTGAGATCGAGCACTGAGGACTGTGGCCAGTTTGATGGCTCGGAGAACATGTGGTAGGTATTCATGGGGAGGAATTGGTAGCGTGCTGTGGTGTCCAATCATCTTACACCAACACCGATTCAAGCGGGTCCCTTGAACGGGTGCAACAGACGTCGATATGAATGGCTTTGGAGCAAGATCCTCACCGAAGAAGAGCAATAGGATCGAGAAAAGAAGTTTTTATTCCGCAACTAGAGATCCGATGTCAAGATACAGGGCACCGTCCAGCACGATTTTGATGCAGACTTTGTCCCGAACCCCCCTCCCTCAATGAGCACCGCAAACCCTGGCCCGTCCTGAACATTTGGGCGGCTGTACTTATTCCTTTCTTCTACTTGTTGGGAGATCCGAGACAGACTTTTTGCATATCTCAAGCAGAAAAGAAAGAGAGAGAAAGTCAAAAAGAAAGGTCGTATTTATAAGCGGGGGTGCTTTCGCAGAGCCGCATACAGAGACACAGAGGATCCTGGACTGGCTACTGCTCCACCTAGACTTGTACTTCATCAAAGATTGAGACTGTGTGCTCTTCTACGGAAGACATCGCGAGGCATTCTACGGGCCAGCAATGATCGAGCAGTCTCGCAGTCCACATTTCAAAACCGTCTCTCACTACCACGAGGTCCTCCTCATGCTTTCCCCAAACTCAACAACCTCAAAAGCCTCAAACCGCCACAGCAACATTCTCCAAGCTGGAGTGCTTCCTCGTGACCCTCCCATCCGCCAGTATCCTCGCCTCGTGAAGCAACGAAACTGAAGACGCCCCAGAACACACGCTCGCCGTGTCGCCGCCACCATCATCATCACGGCCGAATACCTTCCTCACGAGCCAGAGCAGGCTGGCACACACCACATAAACCACTGCCGCCACGTAGAACACCAGCGCGAGCCACCCCTCCCGACCCCGGGGTGCCGGTTTCCCATCGGCAGCTCCTTCACCAGTCCCGGGCCCGAGCCCGCGTGCGAGCCCCGCCTGGAACACGGCGCCGAGCCCCACCCCGCAGCAGAGAAACCCCGCCATCTCGAAGACGGCCAGCACGCCGAACAGCCTGCCGACCTCGCCCTGGTCCACGAGCCTCGTGAGCACGGCGCGTCACAGCGACGGCAGGCCCGTGCCGAGGGTGAGGACCGCGAGCCCCGCGCACGCGGTGGCAACGTCGGGCGCGCACGCGAAGACCAGCTGGCCCGCGACCAGGAGGAGCGCCGAGATGCGGGCGAGGACCATGTCGCGGTCGCGGTCGTCCTGCCTCGAGAGGAGCGAGTTGCTGAGCAGGGGGAGGAAGATGAGCAGCACCAGGATGTTGAGGCCCGTCCGGACGCCGAGCACCATGCCTGTCTGCTCCAGGGTCCAGCCGAAGCGGATCGGGATGTATCGTAGCGTTATGCCCATCGTCACCGTCGCTACTGGGATCGTGAGCGAGGCGCTGGGGGTGAGGGCGAGGATGTCGCGGGACTTGAGAAGGCGGATGGTCGAGATGAGGGACTCACGGAACCGGGTCCACCGGGACGGGGTTTTGATAGCCTCGGGAGTGTGCTTGTGCACTCGGTTTGTGAACGTGGGGGCTCTAGGAACACTAGGCGTGACTTTCCTGCGGGTGTTGCCGAATGCATCGTGCCTCATGTCCAATGTCTCGGGTATTAGAGAGATCAAAATCCCACCCAGCGTCATGATCGCCGGCGACACGAGGATCGGGAGCCAGACAAAGTGGGCCATCATCGCTGAGGCGACGAAGGGGGCGACCGCTTCGGCGAGGAGGACGGCACATATCTCAAACTGGAAATACGTCGCTCTGGCACCAGAAAGTCAGCGTTGGTCCTGAAAATGTGCAACACACTGTCAGCCTGGGTAGCATTTCTTACCTCTTTCCCTCTGGTGCGACATCTGCCACGATCGCAAAGACCATAGCCTCTGCGACGGTCTCTCCTCCGCCGATGAGTAAGGGCAGAGACGAGAGCCAGACAGTGCGCAAGTCCCAGCGTGTGTGGTTGTAAGCAGCGGCGATCCATATCAGCCGAGACAGGATCATGCCCAATATGCAAAGCCCCAGGACGGGTTTGCGGCCTCGGCGGTCGGCGAGCATGCCGTAAGGAAGTGCGACTAGGATGCCTGATATCGTGACGGTTAGGCTATGTTCGACCTTTCTTACATGAATGATGTAAAAGAGTAAGCAATACTTACCAGGCAGGTACCCAAACACCAACGCGCCAGTGGTAATGACGTTTAACTGGCTCTGAATTCCGTCGGTGCGACAGTTTCCCTCCTCGACCGAGCTGTCAGGGGCGAGGCCATAGTGCCTGCGACAGATGATCTCCTGTAGTAGGCGGACCGAAGGCACGTCAGACAGGCTGGCGCCGAATTGTGTGATGAAGACGAGTACCGCAAGCGCAGCGACGATAAATCGCGGCGAGCGCCTCTTCCTAGCCGTTTGCTGCCGCTCCTGGCGGTGGTGCATCTTGTGGCTTGCCAGGGAGGTGGCACTGTCGTCCTTGCTGCTCAGTGTAGATCTGCCTGCAGAGCTTTGGGAGCAGGCTGATGGGAGCTTCTGGAGGCGTGGCATCTTGATTATCAAAGGAGAAGCGTGGCCTGTCGAAGCTCCAGATCTGGACCAAACGAGCGGTGGTCAAACACGAGTGGGTCGGTATGCAAATGAAAGGAAAGGACCAGTGTAATGTGCTGTTCGACGACGGGCTTGTTTTTTTTTTTTTTTTGGAAGACGTCTGGCAACACCAATTCAACTTGGAAGAAGGGGGCTTTGAAAGTCTGCAGTGTAGAAAATGGCTGGCGGGCACACTTGCGAGAGAGGCTTTGAAGGAACTCCGTCTGACCAGGACTGGTAGCAAGCGCGCCGGTGAATGAAGCCCCGCCAGACACTTGCCTATTCAGAGGTTGTGAAGACAATTGCACCATTCTTGTGCCGTCGTCAGACAACGAGGACCAGTAACATCGTGTGCCTTCAAGTGCCCCAACCAAGAATGGTTTGGGCACAAACGGTAAGATAACAGCAGACCATGTCCTTGGGATGCAGACAAGCCCTGGCGACACCACATTTGGATAGAGTCCTTCAATAGAAAGCGCCTCATGAGTAGGAGGACAATACCGGTGTCACTGATAAGTGAAAAGAGACTGTCACCGCTCATGAGGAGACAACTCCTCAATGCTCGGAACATCTGGGATAAAGTAGGCGTTGGTAAAGTCATTGCATTCATATGCCTTCATAAATCATCAGTTGCCTTTATAAGCTAGACATGAAAGCACATATGTACCGATAGAGATACACCATGAGACCCATCGCGATGTACATTACCACGCGGGAGACGAAGAAAGGGGGCGGGGCCGCCCAGTGTAAGGAATGGGTAAAGGGGTATCCAAAACATTCTATTCCATCCCAGCATGTATCAAATTAGAAAGCCAAACCGAGCCGTGCCTGCGAAGATCACTTCACTCCTCTTCCCCCTCGGCATCCTCATCCTCGTCCTCAACAAGGATCTCGCTCGCCACCGACGTGACGGCAGGCGACGCCGCAACAACCACGGGCGAAGAAGCAGTGGACGTCGTCGACCTCTTCCTGCCCGCAGCGCGGCCCTCGCCCGCCGGCCGGAGCGGGTTGTTCAGCACCCACTCCCCAGTGGCCGCCACCGGCCGCGCGACGGCAACATCGGGCCTTGCAACCCAAGCCATGAGGGTTGGGTCCGTCGGCCCGCCAAACACAACCGGCTCTTCCGCCCCGGTCGCGGCCTTCTCCAGGTGCCTCGCGACGTGCTCCATCCGCTGGTCCCACGCGTCGGCGCCGTTAAAGGCCTGGTTGCAGCGGGGTGCGGGACACTCCATGTACTCCGGCAGCTGGCAACGCTCGCGCAGCGCTTTGCACTGGAGGTTCTTGATGGTGTCGTCCCAGTCGGCAGCACTGGCACACGAGGATGCTTGCGCGGAGGCTGTGGCCTTCTTGGACGACTTGGCAGACCCGGTCTTCTTGATATGTGCAGGTGTATGCATCCGGCGTAGGTGCTGGGTATACAGGTCTTTGCGGTTGAAGATCGCACCATCCGGGAGGGGCGGCCCGATGAGCTCGCCACTGGCAGCGTTCTCAGCACGCCGGCTCTTGTTTCGCTTGCCGCTGTGCGAGTGTGGCGCCGTTGGGTCGTTCTTGTTGTGGGCGCAGACGTCGATGTCACACAGCCAGTAGTACAGGAGGAGGTGCTGAGACATGACGTGGCGCTTCCACTCGTTCTTGCTTGCAAAGGTCGACTGGCAGCCGGCGAACCTGAAAACGCAGATAAAGGGCCGGGTGTGCTGCTTCTTGACGTGATTCTGAAGAGTGCACTCGTCTTTGAACGAGTGGGAACACTCCGGGCAGGGGTAAGAGCCTTGGTTCCTGCTACTCGGCGGTGGTAGGATCTTGAGTGGCTGGGCCGACGAGGCCGTCCTCACTCTTTTTGGGGCCGGCTTGTCGACGGGCTGCTTGGCTGCGCCTCTCTTCAGCTTATTAGTCCGAGCAGCGGCGGAAGCGGGATGCTTCCTGTCTGGGTGATAGTCGTCGTCATCTTCGTCGTCCTCGCTTTGGGAGGCGGCAACGTCTATTTCCTCCAATTCGTCCTCGCTCGCTCCAATGCTGGGACTCGGATATGCACTAGTCGTTTTCTCAACGGGTACGACACGTTCAGGGATCTTGATCTCATCCTTGATAACTGTGGGTGTGTCTTCTGGGCTGGCCAAGCGATGGTAGCCGGGGGCAACTGAGCTCTGCGTGGTAGCACTGTCTGCATCCGTGGAGTCTGTTGTCTGACTATCGCAAGTGAAGCTGCGTTGGGGCGTTTCGAAGTCGATGGCTTGGCCGGAGTCTTCCCATCCTGTCTTTGAGTCTTCAATGTTGTTGCAGTCTCCCATGGTCATAAATTGGTTGGCATCACCAGACACCTCACCTATGCCAAACAACGGAAGCTGACACTCGGGCTCGTAAGGCCCGTGACGAGCGGAGGCATAGGGGGTGAAGAGTATCGCATCAGACGGTGTCGAGGGCGTGTTGTCTGTGTATAGCTCGGTGTCTGCGTGTGGGCTCTGACCACCGCTGCAACTCGATGGCTCATTTGAGGAAAAGGGGGATCCTTGGCGGCCGTGGGATGCTGTTGGTGGAATGGGATTGACTGGTTGTGCAACACCTGGAAGTTGTGACTGCGGCATGGGGTTGAACAATGGAGCGCGTTGGGTGTCCTTCAAGAACCTCTGCATGGAAGAGTGACCATAGGGATCCAGGCGCTCAGCTGAGGCATCATGGCCTGGAAAACTTAACAGAATATCTTGTCCGGTAGTGTCAAATTCATCAGGAAACGGTTGCCCAGCGTACCCCGGGTGATTATGAGGGAAGCACTGATATGTAGCATCGTAGGTGAAGTAAGGGAACTCCATTTTGGCGGGTGGATGCCCTAGCAAGCCAACAAGTCCGCGGATGAGCCACTGGTAGGATGCACGATGTATCCAAAAAGGATATGGGCTTGCAGGAGAGGAACCTGCACGAGGAGGCTGCCAATTGTTTGGACAGCACCAGTCGGGGGGGGGGGCAAGAAGCAAGGCTCTGAAGAGTTGACAGCCTCGTGTGAAGTTGTCAGCTGAGGAAGGGCAAATCGCGCGGTCCCACAGCGAAGAGGTGCAGGGTCAGATACCAAGTGCTGAGAGGGGGCCGACACTAGGCAGACGGCAATGAAAGATTATATAAAGTATGGACGGATCGACTTGGAAACATTTGAGATACACTTCACTGAAGTGGATTGGGGTTGTGGAAGCCATGGTGAGCGACATGGGTGGCGGAGTCAAGTGCCTTGAGGGTATGTATAAGAGATCGCCAGACTCGACTCGAGCAGAACGACGAAGACAACCACACTGGCTGCCGCAGACCGGCTCTGTCCTTTGCTGCAGAGCTCCGTGGGCTTTCGAGCAGAGCCGCATTTTATGGAGACCTGATGTGCTCGGCCAATGGAGAATTGCCGTGGGTGCTCGCCCGATTGAGCCAGCCCAGTCAGGAATCTCGCAGGCCAATCTTTCTCATTCCTTTCCCGCTTGCCTGTTCCTTCCGTGCTGACGCCATGCTTTGCCTGGGTGTCCTTGCATATGCACCCCCCTGGGCCTTGACCAACCGGACGACGGCACTCGGAGCTGAAGAGGTTCTCTTGTGCTCTTGACGGCCAGAAAAGTGGACAAAGGAGCTGCGCCCCTGCTCGCAGAAGGACATTGCAACTGTAACTCTTGGTCGTGTTACCGGACGGCACCCGATCGGGGCGTGAGCTGACTTAGCACGACCCCCTCCCCCTTGCTGTTCGCGAACCGCCTAGGTGCGCTGTCCACCACCACCCAAGAGCAAATGTATTGGTGAAAAAGCAACTGTATGATGCCACCCCGGGTTCAGCTTGAGGCTCTGCTCTGGGGTTCCCTGTTTGTCCCGTCTCGAGAATGCGTGTGCTGACTGCTGATCTGTAGGATTGCGGTCCTGACGCACACAAGCTACAGACTAGACAGACTCGAACCCGCGAGAAGGTTCGTAGTCATCAAGAGGCACGTACATGTAGTGTCGAGTCCGCCTTCTCAAAAAGCAAACCGAGGTTTGTGCCTTGGCTGCCAGGTTGACACTCAACTCGTTAGGCGCAAGTACAAGGCGAACTGAGGGCAGACTTGGAAGACGCCGGCCAGAGTTGTTTGGTCGATGCTGTGCCCCGTCCGGGGGCGCCAAGGACTATCTTGACAGTCGAGACTGATCAGCCCCATGCCGTGGAGCACGTTGTCTATTTGGTCCTTTGGCAACCCGGTCACCCGTGTCAGACTTTTTCCACAAGCTGGTGGTGTGGTGCGTGGTCGCACAGGGAGGCCGACACTAGGCCTGAAGCAGGCCTTTTCTCACCCAAGCCGGGCGTCACCACCCTTGTCGACGACAATCTCTGAGTGAGGGGGTTAGGCCACTCAGAGTGAGCCCTTCCATGCCTGGAGAAGTGGATCTTTCATTGGAGCGCTGTCAGTGGAGGGTGGGAAAGGCGAGCGTGTGGCACAGCACAGCCAACCGTCCGGCATCCTTCTGAAATCTCATTTGAGGGCATTCGATTTGGGCAAACAGACGGTGAATTTTGAGCCGCACGGTCACATTCAACGATGCAGGCCCCCAGGTCGCTGTTTGATCTGGACCCCAAATTGGGACTTTCCCTCTGGATCGGAGCGGCTGCCCGGAGATGAGATGGGATCAGCTAGTGACGCTCATGCAGTTGAGCCGGTGATTTGACGTTGACAAATACCTCAGCGCTCGATCAAGCCGATCTTTCAACCGTGAAGTGAAGAGATAGGCCCAAGAGACAACGTCGGCGCCGAAGACCACACCACAGAAGGCGGTCATCACAGTAATCAACGTGAGGGTCTGGGCGAGTGACAGTGTTGGGGACAGCAAGACTGCCTACACCCTGTAAAGGGCATGTTGCATTGCAGAAGAAGGCAACGGCACTAGCCGAAATGCGTATGACAACCTGTCAAACAGTCAAGGTCTCTCGCTTACACTTGTCTCCTAGCTCGCTTGAGAGCACCGTTGCAGTTACCTTGTAAGGCGACCGAATGTCTTGCTTAGAACGGGCGACCCAATTTTGGTCGCACTGCTGGATGAACTGTCTTACCTGCCCCCGTTCCGGCTTGCATCATCTTGTTGCATCCAGCTTATCAAAATCGGGAAGTCTTACCATTACAGTTGCGAGCGGTAATGAGAAACCGCAACACTGAATGCTCACGACGCCCCGAAAAGCAGTGGCTCCTCAGCAGTCTTTATGAGCTCTACTCGAGCGAACTCCAAGCCATTGCGCCTGAATACAGATGAGATCGTTACATGTAATTCGTAATCCAAGGATGAGGTCGAGACTCCCTCATATTAATGAAAAAAAATCATCTCTCGTGCTTCGGGACTCATTGCTCTGGAGGAACAACGTGGACCCTGCAATTGCTACATCTGAGATGGCTGTCGCAGTGATCCATGAAACAAATTGCAGTAGTGCTGGTGAGTGATGGGTTGCCACAGTGGCACTAGACACAGAGACGAGGTCAGCATCAAGACAAGAGACGTGGACCGACAAATACATACGCAAAACCAAAGCGTCTCAACTGCAACCCTTGGCCGTTTCCGAGGAGTTGATTGCTGCGCCAAGGCCTCTCTCTTGCGACCGTTTCCAGGGCCAGCCAAAGGAGGCGACGGTGCTTGGGACAATCCGTTGAGATTGTCGCGGTCGGAGCCAGGCGAGATCAGGTTCCTCGCCGGTAGATCAGGGTCCACGCTCTTCCACTCGGATATATCCATTCTGGGGGGGATGCGGCCCGAGTAGTGATCATCGATATGGTTGAAACGCTCAGTTCCGGCCTTGAGGCCTCTTCCACTTGTCTCCACAATGGTCTTGCAGAAGCCGCACCAGAATCTGCTTTCACAGTCGCGCCCGACTCGACAATAATCAAGCCTGCGGTCAATCTCGGCTGGGTCCGTTATTCCATGGTCTTTTAGCACATGTGCCTTGAACTGCTCGCGACGGTGACAGGCTTTCCCGCAAGTTTCATTTGGGTCGACTCGACTTGGTTCGCTGCATTTCCACAACTCGAATTGGCAATGTTGACTGTTCTCGTGACGTTTCCAGTCATTCTTGCTGCCGAATCGTTTTGGACATTTTGGAAAGGTGCAGCCGTACGGCTTCTCGTGTCTTTTCTTGTGCTTTCTGGGGCACAACTTAGCAAGCTATGAATCGAGCAAGGTAAGGCAGACTTACTTGAGTTCACAAGGCCTTGGGAAGACTTTGCCACAGTTCGGCTCGTCGCAAATCACCTGACTACTGTCACTGGCAACACTGGCAACTGAGTGGGTTGTCAGGGTCCTTCTGTCAGATTGCCTCGGTTTCTGATAACCGAGCTCTTCCAGCAGGTCTGCCAGAGCTCCTTGGTCCTCCAGAGCCTTTATCAACTCAGACGCTTGATGCCTGTTGTTAACAATCCTTGATCCCTCCAGAGATGGCACTGGCCCAGCCGGATACTCTGCTCGCGATGTGTTGACTGCCTCGTCAAAGGCTGGCCGGTCACGGACACTTGGTGCCGCCACTGTGGCTAAAGACACGGCGTCTAACGTTTCGCTGTTCTCGGGCCTAGATGGACAGTCTTGTGCATCTTCACTCTCTGATTCGCTTGATGTCGAGTCGCCGTCGTCCTGAGCGGGTTGTCCTATATCGTCAGGGCTTTGTCTGGGGTCCTCGATGTCCGACATTTGTATTTCGACCTGCGTGACAGTATCTACTTGCTCATCACACAACTCGCTCTCATTTGTGGATTCATCGTTCAAGTAGTCCGATTCATTGAACTGCTCGTCAGAGCGTGTATCAGGGACACCCTCTATGGCTTGCTGCTCTTGCTGTTGTGACTGCGAGTCTTCGAGCTGGATGGAGGCGCTACAATCTGCTGAATTGACCGGGGAGATTTGTATAGCAGTTTGAGATAGTCGGTCCTCAGTGTCGTCAGACGCCATCAACTGAAGCTGCTGATGTGTGACGTTTGCGTCCTGGTATTGGTTCATTTGCTGGCCCGGGTAGCCAAGATTGCTTGAATACCTCGGCGCCTGCTCCTGAATTGCTTGCAGAGTTGTTCGGAGATCGTAAACCGGCCAAGTGTCGGAGTGGCTCGCGTCCATTCGCAAGTCGTCCCCTACGGATCCAAGGCCAGCGAGGTCAGGACCAGGTGAAATTGTCTCTCTTCGCAATACGGTTAGCTATTATATCATGGAAGAGAGACGCCCGTACAGCGGCTCACTTGTACACATAAGCTTCGAGATCATCATCCCGAGCTTGCACACCATGAACCCTCTTCAGATGCTGCCTGAAATTGTCTGCCCGAGGCCATTTCTTTTCCTTCTTGCGGCAACCCTGAACAATGCACCTGTAGTATTTGCCATTAGCACGCTGCTCGGGGTGGCAGCTTCTCTTGTGTCGATCGACGTCGTTCGGTGTGCTGAAGCCCTCGGTACGTGTGCAGCCGGGGACGTCGCAGTGGTGTGGCTTCTCATGTTTTTGCTTGTGCTTCCTTCAGGCATTTCTTAGCATGGCGGATTTCCGAAAGGGCTGAGAGTGCGACTTGAGAGAGGACATACTTCAGTTCAGACTTCGTTCTGACCTTTTGATGACACGTCGGGCAAACCAGGCTACCACTGTCTACACACAAAGGCAATGGAGGCGTCTGTAGTGATGTCTGTCCCCAGGATTCTGAAGAGAACGCCGGACGATCTACATGGAGGCCAGCCAGATGGCTCGAAATGCTCCCGTTCTCACCACTGCGGTCGGCATCCCCGCAAGTAGACCCGTTGAAGACACTGTGCGTGGCCCTGCTATGGTAACCAGAGTCTGACGGCAGGGCGCCTGGTCCTGTTGTCTCGCATTCAGATGGCACATGGCTTTCTCGGTAGCCGGAATAAGCGGGCCCACTCAGGCGGTAATTCAGTTTACCACCTCGTAAGTCTCCAGCTCGGGGCAAGGGTGCAGCTCGTCCGTGGATAGGGTCCCATGGCTTCTCCTGGGAGGTGTACCAATCTAGGATTGGATTGCGTGTCGCGGGCCGCACAAAGGCCTCAGGCGATTGGGGATTCCGACTGATACCGGTTGTTTGTAAATCACCAAGAGTATCAATGAAACCGGGGATTGGGGCGGGCAGTGCGATCCCAGAGCTGGTGAGGTCGGGCTCAAGGGGTCGCGGACGCCCGTCTATGCTGCCATGGAATGAGGAGGAAGAGAGCATGAATGTCTAGGCGGAGGGGAGATTAGAATGGGAAGATTTACAAGACGGCAAGAGTAGACGGGCATACCGAAGCTGAGCGTTGCTCCGGGATGGCGAACGAGGTCTGTTCGGCCATGATGCTACGACAGCATCAATCTGTGCCCTCAGCGAAAAGTGACGTCGCAGAAAACGTACATGTGTTCGTGCTGTACCGCGTCGAACTCGGGCCAGGGCCACTCCACTCTGCAGACAAACAGGGCCGCTGCTGGGCCGTCAGGTCAGGGGAACGGGATGCGAACTGCAGGCGTCAGAGCGAGGGTGGTCAAGGCAGAGGGTGGACGCCCGCAAGCCCAGATAAGTGATTCTGGATGGAATGAAAGGCCGCGAGAGCGTACACGGTGGCGTACTCGGACGAGCACGAGCACGAGCACTGGATGCAGGCTATTACCGGCTGTATGGAAAACCGTTTAGACACATGGGCGAGAAAGAGGGCAAAGTGGAATGAATGCACGCCCGGCTTCTGCAAGCTTGGGGTTGATGATTCCTCAGTCGCAGTTGCCTGAAGGCGGACTAGGCGGACCGCGCGAACCAGGCGAACCAGCGCGGACAGCGACTTTGAAATGGCGGGTAGACTGACTGACCGACTACTTACTGGACTGTATGTCCTCTGCTTAATTGACCGAGGCCACAGGCCCGCTTTGGGCAGGTAATGCTTGGTGATGCTTCAGTGTCCCATCGACTAGCGGGAGACGTGGATTCCGATGCAAAGGGAATGGCGTCCGTCGGGCCGGTGAAATAAGTCACGAGATGACGAGCTGCGTCCTCTGAACCATGTCGCCAGATGAAAGGATGGAGGAAGACAGACAGGCGGGCAGGCAGGCAGGCAGGCAGACAGAGGGAGAGGGACGACGAGGACAGCGGCATGGGCTGTGGGTCGGTGGGCAGTGCGAGTGTCTGTCTCTGCGAGGTAAGGCAGGTAAGGCAACCAAGACCAAGCCACCTTCCGGTCTACCGGTCGCTTGTTCGCCTCACTTTTCGCAGTTCTTTGGGGGCGCTCCTTCCTGATTGCAGCGCCACCTGCAGCCCGCAGCCCAATGGGAGGCGCTGAAGATTCGCGGCAGACCACCAGCCCAGTCCCTGCCACAGCGGTCCCTGCCGGTCCTGCCAAGGCAACGGCAACGGCAACACGAGAACTGGTGTCTGTATCCAAGGAAAGAGTAGAGCATAGACGACCCGACCGGGCCGGATCACGTGCCCTTCACGTCAAGACCGCGACAGTCCCAACCTCTGGTGTCGGCATTCGACCCGACGTGAAGAGGCCGGTCATGCAGAGGGCTTGGACAAATCAATATCTAGCACAGCTCGGTTGCTTCACGACGACCACCATGACAATCACATCCACGGCCTGGATCCCAAGATTCGCCCGGGTCCCTCATCTCGACTTTACTTGCAATCAGCACAGGTCGAGGGCCGACCCTCATGTCGCCCCTTGTGACTGAGATGAGCGAGCATCTCATTCCATGTTTGCGGCTCGGTCCTTCCCGCAGATATGGGCCGCTATTCGCCCGTTCAATGGCCTCTACACGGCATTAGAGGCGGCGACAGTTCCACTGTTCACTTGCCCATGCCCTTACTCACTGCCTGGTGCCTGTCCTCTCACGGCACTGGGAACGGATTCAATATCTTCTCTGGCTCCTCTCCTGGCCGCACCATTCATTCACACTGTCTCTTCTGAGACGGTCATACCTCGGCTGGAGGCTTGAAACAATCAACTAGCCAGCCGACAGCATCTCAACTGCTCATTCGCGGCATTCGCTTACCGCGCACAGTGTCCACTGTGTTCTGGGGAACATCCAGGCAGCGAGGCTCTCACAGCCAGAGCGGTCACTGCGGCGTTTGCGCCGCGCTACACTGCACCAAGGGAGGGATGCAGAGTGCTTTCCCCCGGTTACTGCAGCGCTTTCAGTCAAGCGGCCCGACGTCCTGCAGCCGCCGTGATTGTGTTCTTCTGGTCCATTCTGGCGCGGTGGGTACTCTTGTGGCGAACTTGAACAACATGACCCAGCAACAACCTTCGAGAAGTCTCGACACGGGTCTCGTCGCCCCTGCCCCGGCCCCTGTTTGAGTATCTGCTTTGAGGCTTATAGGCTCGAATCGGGCCATCACCGAAGCCCGTTGCGTTGAAACTTGGCAACACCAGATGGTACAACTGCCCTTTGCTACTGCTGCAAGCTGCCTCCCAAGGAAGCTTTCCGCGAGTAACCCGACAGAATAAACGGGTAGACTACATTCCCAAGATCCCGGTTGAGATTCTGGCTAGTTTGAGTTACACGTCACCCAGATGACTTGCATCTGCATCAGGCCTAAGGGAGAATATTCTGGAACGGCCGGCACGGAAAGCTGCACTTCCCATTGTGGCAGCAGTGCTGGCCATCCGCTTTACATATGATCCACCACACACTGGTATGGTACCTTTGTCTTTGCAACACCCTGTCGATGACGACCATCCCTGAGAGGGATAAGCTGACCATCAAGTATCGAGATACGCTGAAGTTTCAATTCAAGGAGATCATCAAGGTATGTTGTTCAAGCCCTAGTTCCCACAGTGCTAGACCACTGCCACTCTGTTTTCAAGTTTGTTTGCTTGCCCGCTTGGCTTGCATGACCTACCACAACCGAACGGCGCTATGGTGTATGCACCTCATGTGACGTCGACAACCTCTCTGAATCAGACACACCTCGTACCGGGCTCTTCACGGAGCAGAGGCAATGACTTTGTTTGGCGATGGCCTCTGTACTTGCCGCGTTAGCAGCGGATCTTGGGGCAAGGTCATCCAACAAAATCTTGAAAACCACGCTTTTCGTTAACATCGCGATCGCGAGGGTCGTGCTTATGCCACGTTTGCCTGACGATCCTGATGGCATGCGGTTGTGTTATCCCTATGCCGCTGCTGTCCCTTCCAGGCTGCGTTCCCCGGAAGAGCCGACCACACAAACCTGTGCCGGCATGACCATCGGTCCACAAGGTATATATCAAACTTAGAACAACATGAGAAATGATCAATCGACTGCATACGTCGTGGTAATTTGAAGCTCTGATGTGCAGGAATTCCGCTACGATCGAAACGAACACTATGTACAGCATCAGATCATGCTGATGCCGTGGTGGCATGAGTGAAGAAGTTTGCTTGAACATACCGACCTCAGACTCTGAGCCCCTGCAGCTGATATTCAGAGCATCATGAAGTTGTATAAAAGGGATGCGGTTACTCGGTGAGGCCGACAAGGCATCTGTCCCTCATGGGCCACGTGGAAAACCCTCAAAATTTCCGAGCCGTCACCTACAACTAATCTGAGGACCCTGATCACCTTGACTTACTCAAACATCCCATCCTTGACGTTCAATTGCATCACAAGGCACACCGAGGCCGTGCTTGTCATAGTACGTTCCCGGCTAATTCTCTTTCCTGGTGCCTGTCCATCAGTGATACCTCCCAGAAACTTGATCGGCTGACCAGTGCTGGCAGAATCAACATCCAATAGTTCACCGCCCGGCAAACAAAGAACACGACAATGTGTGACTGGGAAGAGTTCATCTTCGGATGCTCCTGCTCCTACACCAAGCGGAAGAACTATTGTCATTTCGCCCGCAACGATCCCAACCATCAGTGCTTCGGTGTGCAAGTCCTCAAGAAGGTCTGGGACGTGCCCGAGATCTGCGACAAGTGCAGCCAGAGGAATAACAGGACATCGTCGCGATCATACCAGCCCTACGGGCAGGGCCCTAGTAAGTGAACTGCCGCCAGACCTGGGGCATTTGCCATGGCCGGGTTGCCTGTGACAGGTCGGAGATGTTGGGGCATGATTCGAAAGCTGACGAGTCTGCGCACTTACAGGCCAACGACGTCGATGAGGAGCCGCACGGGTACGGACAGCTGCTCCGGTAGTTCCGATGTTGTATTGTTTGTCATTGCTGTGTTGAGGCTGTGACAGAAGGACCGTTGGGAGACTCTCAATGGCCCGCCAGGTTGCACTTGAGGTCATCTTGGGCCGAGCACAGCAGTTACTTTTATTCTGCGGATGCCGGATGTTCTCCCGGGCAGAATGGCCCCCATCACAATGAGGTTACCCAAGGTAACATATCGCGATCCTCTAGCTATGTGTAGATAGGCTTGTCATCTCCAGCCTAGACCGTTTCTTTCCGGGTCAATCAAAAGTCTGTTTTACGACGTCGTGGACCTTTGATGGTGCAAGGTTGAACAGAAGAATGTTCCGAGCCACTTCATGCAGAACTCATGTGACGAGAAACTCTCCTAGACCGGTCGAGGCATAAATGATGCTTGTGGGACGACAGGCCTGAAACCTCCTAAGCCCTCGTCGACGACATTCCATTGTGCAGCGTGATGCTGTCACGACTTCTTCAAGGCAAAAATACTTGTTTTGAACAAAGGCAAGCTCGTCACCCAAGGTGGTGGCCAACGATTACATCGGACACAGATAAAGAGGTGCTTCACATGCCTTGCAGCGATCCAGATCATTGTGCCCACGGAAACAGGCGTCGTGGGACGGACTAAGCTCAGGGTGAGAAAGCCCCGGCGTCGTTGTGCACGGCAGCGCAGCGCAGGTAGGGACAACGTTGGCATGGGGAGAACGTGACCCAGCCCGGCAAAACCCGCACCTGCGTGGCCTAAGAAACAAGACGCCCAGGCGAGAGCGGGAGCCTGCTCGAGACGCACACGGCCACCGGCCCGGCTCGAAACAAAAAGACCCTTGTAGGAAACGGCTGGCAGGCGATATGGCATGTGGCTAACCGCGAAGTCAATTGCTGTTCCCTCTGCTAAGACCCCTGCCAGAAAAGTCTCGTGTATCCCAATGTGCGCATCCCGTGCGCCCGGGGGATCTGTCGGGCGTCGTCGCATCGCCCCCAAGGCGTACTTGACTGGAGACACACAAAGAAACCCTAGGACCGTACCACGACCTGTAGCGCCGGATTCATCATCGTTCCTGCTCTGTAACAGACGGCCTGCGCGCGCGATGACCTCGCCCGTGCCTAGCTGGAGGACGGGGCGGCGGCCTCGGCGGCAGGCTCGTCGTCGAAATTCGTGGCGCCCTCGACGGTCCCGACGACGTTGTACCTGTTGGAGAAGAACTTGACCCAGTCGTTGAGCGTCCCCTTCTCCTTGTCGCTCAGGTCCTTCCACTCTGACGAGACGTCTTCCGGATTGGTCGAGGTCTTGCCCAGCGCCCTGGAGGCATCCTTGCCCGCGAACACTTGCCGGGCCATTGTTTGTCAGTACTCATGATACTACTTCAAGAAGGCAATGTGGGGAGAGCGATATTCAAGACGCCTCTGAAGACCACATCAAGCCTGGTGAGCTTACCGTTGTATGAGTTCCCGGGTTGGTACATCTTGTTGCCGGTCACATCGTATACTTTTCCCTGCAAACGAGTGAGAACCTGAGTGCGTGAAATGATCACATGCCCGAGGATTCACACCTTGATTGCGACGTAGCACTTCGCTCCCTCCTTGCCTGGGACAACTGGTCAGCAACAATGTGCAGGGTAGGTTGAGACTGATACCCGGCCGACCGGCCAAAACATGACCACCGTAAACGTGGAAAAGCACTCAGGCAGTGTGAATAAGTCGGGTTGAGGCACAAGAGTATTTACTGGGGCTCAAGCTGCAACACAATTGTCTTACCATCAGCTTTGGCAAGCTCCTCCAGAGAAATAGGGTCGTCCTTGGGAGGGGCTAGCTGCACAGGGTTCTTGGGCTTAAAGTCCGGCATTTTGTGGATACGGTGGTTTTCTTCCGGTTTATTTGAGAGGCTGCTTTCAGATGTCTTGAGACGTAAGAGACGTCAATATTTTGGGAGGATAAGCAGAAGTCAATGCAGGACTTCCTGTGTTAATTGTGATTTGTGCTTCTTCGATGCTCAAGTTGACGGTGTGTTCGGAGTTCGCTGTTGTGGGGGCCTTACTCCCTCGTCGTGGAGCACGGAAGCTTGGGTGGAGGTGACGACGGATGGAGCACGCAACGGGTACATTTTAGTCAGCAGGCAGGGGTGGGTTGGAATGCACGTCATTGGAGCTCTGCGGGAGTAGAGCTCCCAAGAAAAGCTGTGTTCGCGGTTTGTTCATGTGCTTTAAAGTACACGACTGATCTCTGAGCGCCCGACAAACCCGACCACCGGCACCGTGTGACCCGATGCCGAGGCTATCCAACCACAACCGCTGAAGGCTGCGAATCGAACGGATCCGATAGTTGGCAATGTCTGCCATTCGCAGCGCGAAGCTCCCTCGGGGCGAGCTGCTTCGCGCCGTCCTCGAGCCACGGCACTCCCCTCTCCGCGTGAACACGATCAGGACGGCCAGGACCCTGCCATCTTCCGGATCTGGCAGCAGACACACTCTACTCCCGACGTCAACTTGCAGCTGCCAGGTGCGATATGCATCCAAGACGTCCTTCACTCCACCGGGCCGCCCACCACCGGATGGGAAACAGACAGGGACAGCGCCCCCGCCGCCGCCGCTCGGGCAGATATTGCGAAGCGCATTGCGCTTACCCAACCTCTTCCGTGGGCAAAACCTCAAAACTTTGTTCCGCCAAAGCCCAGAAGAACTTGTTCTGGCCCTAATACTGCAAGTCACATCCCGCCCGTCCTCATCCCCCTTTCCCTTCTACTGCCTTGCTGACTTTTGAGCCAGGCTCGCCGGAGCGGCTGGTGTCATTGGATATGTTGTATACATGTACTTCACCTACTTCTACGCCGCACAATTCACCAAATACCCGCCCGAAATCGCGAAGTCCCTGAGACGTGCCCTCCACTACAGCAACTACTACGAGGACCCGAAGCTCGCTCTGAAATATTACAAGCTGGCCATTGAACAATGCAATGAACATGGTCTGGATCCGTTCTCGGATGAAGTGGTTGGCATCAAGATTCAGCTTGCGGCTTGGCTCGAGAGGATCAGCAATGTCGAGAATGCGATCCATGTGTTGGAGTTGGTCTTGACCGAGAACAAGAAATGGCTGACTACGGCCGAGTCCGCACCTGAGAAGCTCCCACGGGCCCCTCGCCCTGGTACAAAAGTTGGAGAGGGCGAGTCAGAGAAGATCATCACACAAGAAGACTTCGATAATTGGCTCCGCTCTTCGCGCACCAGGATCCTGGGCAAGTCGGTGGGGATCAGCACCAAGCTCGGAGAATTGTATGCGCATGAGCAGGTTCTACAGCATGACAAGGCTCATGAGCGACTTATGTGGGCTGTTGAGACTGCCCTAGGAGAATTCCGTCGGAGATCTACAGAGGGCGTCAAACCTGGTGAAGGACCGTGGATGACGCCAGAAGAGATCGGTGGCGCACTCGAGTCTCTCGCCCACAGCTACGAACGGAAGTCAGAGTTCGACCTCGCGCTGCCCTTGTTCTTCCAAGCGCTCAGGCTCTGTCAAGACCAGTGCCACATGGCTGTCATCATGAACAACCTCGCCGTTACCTTTGCTCAGCATCCGCCACGAGCTCCCTACGAAACGCTCGCGGGAATTGTTCCTGGCGAAGGCGATGCGGCCCCGAAGCCAAGCTCAGGTGAGCAGTGGACGCGCAAGGAACTTCTCGAGTCGGGACAAAGATGGGCCAAGAACGCCTACCGTCACGCAAAGGAACCAACGGGGGAGAAGCGAACTCCAGAATGTGACGAGGCGTGCGCTGTTGCCCTTGTCAACCTTGGTGATATTGCAGCCATGGGAGGCGATGTTCGAGAGGCGCGACGGCGGTACGAGCAGAGCATCAAAGTCAGCGAGAAGAACGGCTTCGCCGACGGTGTGGCGCAGGCTCAAGCTGGTTTGAAGCGACTCGCGTAATGGATATCTTGACCTGATCAACGAGCCCATGTCGACAGCAAGTCTCACGCTGGCCGACTTTCTCCGCCTACGCCCCTTCATCAAAGCCCGGAGGTCTACGATCAAAGCCAGAGCAGGAGCGAGAAATGTGACTTTGTCATCGATCTGTGTCCGCGACTCGAGCAACGACGGTTCCGAACGCAGCCATAGTAAGCTGCAGAGAAGAAATCGAACCATGTGAAACGTTCCACCTGCTCTACTGTATATTGCCCGGCAGGGTGGGCATATGGCATCAACTTCGTGCCGGGGTATAGAGCCATGACCTCCACGCATTCGGCTTTTGCTGGTGGAACTCGCATAGCCATCAGACCACTCTGGTCACCGATGCAGGGCATTGAGGTTCACAAGATATCAAAACGAGACACTGGTGGTATTCGCAACCCAATCACGAGTTCGAATACGTGCGCGGCTATTTCCATAGGCTCGTGCCCGATATGCAATCGAACGTTGTGGCGGTCCTCCCAGAAGCGCGATCTAAGACCGACCCGAGATGTCCCAGATAGGACCAAATAACCATCACGGGCCCTATCCCCCGAGAATGACCCGGCGGATCACGAACAAGCGCCGAGCAAACGAAGCTTGTGAATGTTAACCACACCGCTGACCTCAGAAAAATTGGCTGCATGGCCAGGGTAACGCACACGTGTTTTCAAGGTTGTGTCTGTCGGCACGGCCGCGGCGACGAATGGATGCAGCTGTGGCTGCATTGCTGCAGGCCACTCAGCACAGGCCTGGCGGTGGAAGCCCTGCCGGAGGGTGGGCGGCGGGCGGATGGGGCTCTTGTGAGGGTGGCATGATATCACCTATTACCTTTCCCCAGAGCCCTGGACTCGGTACGGGTACCCGCTTTTGAGAGGCTTGCTGTGGAGGCATCTGGGCCCCGAGGATATAGGGGCCCCTGCGTGTAAAAGTACAGAGGAGAAAAAGCAGAATAGGGCATTTCGCAAAGTCCTGCGCAAGGCCAGGGTGGTCGGCCGATGGGACCGTTCTTTGGAATCATTTGCATGTTGGTGTAGCGCATCCGCTGCACATTGGCCGCCCGCCCAGCGCCGACTCTGGTTCTCCAATCAGATTCTATCTCAACCCAACTGGGGAGCAATCCCACGATCTTCCAGCGGATCTCGTAGTTAATCGTGCAGGGCGTTGGCAGCGGCGCAGGGGGGACAGTTCCTTCGGAAGCGCGCGTGTTGGCGCATCTACAGTGTCAATATACAACGCAGTGCAAAAGATGACGAGAGGACATGGAAAAAAAAAAATGAAAAAATACATACTCCGTGAACTGGACGAATCGAGCCGTGTCGTCGGCGACCACTAGCCCGGCACGTCCGTATGTTCTCACGTCGGATGAAGACCAAGAGAAATATGATATCACGCACATGAATTCAAACTTGACCCTGGCTAGTGCTCCCCGATCCTAGTTAGACACATCTGGGGTTTAGGCTATACCACGAGTCTTCCCCAGTTCACGATATCCTAAGAATAGATAAAAGGCCTCACCGTATAGGCATCACGCAGTTTGTGGAGAGGAGGCAGGGGAGTGGGAGGCGTCCCGCTAAGGCACAGATAGAGTGGTGCGCTCCGGACGCGAGCAAGCCACCTTGCGCTGAGGAGATCTTCTGTGCTCCGCTCCCCAGCCCCCACCAGCTCCTTCTTCGCGGTGGCTAAGGCTGAGGCTTCACGTGTAGAATAGAATCCTGCGAGACGAAGCGACGGAATTGCCACATCTGGGAGTGGCTCTCCACGGAGCCCCCAGGATTAGGGCATCCGCCTGTAAGCTGGGCAGTCCAAGTTGTTTTTCGCCAGACGCCTTTTTGTGTTGTGTAACGTAACCTTGTGTTTATTACCGCCGGCGGGGGCGCGGCACTGTACTGTATCTCGCCTCCAGGGCTGAACAGAGGCTTGAAGTGTCTCTCGCTTCGAAAGGGACCTAGTCATGCAGAATCTAGATTGATTACGATGTGCCCTACGCCATTTCCATATCTCACAGCATGGAGGCTTGAGTGGCACCGACGACGGCGCGCATCCTCAGGGCACAACACTTGAATATACGCGTCAGTCGAGAGTCCATGATCACATGTCCGTGGCTGACCTAAAGCTTGTGCCCAGGAGATGCTGGACAATATGTCGGGTATCGGCGGGTCGAAATGTATAAAGTTGCAGTAGTCGCAATCCGCAGTCACGATCTTAAAGTTTGGAAGAGGGGGTTCGATCGAAGACACATCTCTTAACAGAGCATGTATATACCTACCTGCCCTGCAACCCCGTCGTCGATCAGCCTGTCTTCAAGGGTCCCCATCCACAGAACAGACAGCGGGTTACAGGGTGCAGATCGCCCGCGCCCTCGCACCGCATGTAGCCCTAAGAAAGCTTGTCCAGAGAGGAGGGGAACCGCTTCCCCGCTCTCCATCTCTCTATCTCTGCTCGCTCGTATCCGGTGCAGTGCAAGGAAGGCCTGGCGAGGGGGGGACTTTTCCGGCGCGGAATGGTGGGAAGGTGGGAACACAGTGCCCGCCGGGCCCCTAATGATGATTTGACGATTGGGGGGTGGTGGGGGGCAGACGAGTATGTGTCTCGACCTTGCGGATCGGTGGAATTGTCGACGCTCGTGAAAGCGCCACGCGGTAACATTCTCGAGTCGAGGAGAATATCCTCTTCCGTGCTGGTTCTTTCACTCTCCTCAAATCGTGTGGCATGGAGTTACAACGTCAACCCTCTGCTTGCCATTCCAACACCACACCATACCGCCTGGCTTGGGTAATCCTGCCCCTGAATCCTCCCGGACCTAGGGCACCATTGATTCCAGTTCACATCGTAAGCTCTAGGGCCGGGGTTCGCGGCCGTGCGTCAGATGCGGACCAGATCTATCGTGCATGCTCGAATCCGGAGGCCAGGCAGTCGGCGGCGTCCGTCGGCGGCGCCAGATGTTGGTTGGTTGGGGGAGGGGGTTGAATGGACTCGTTCGTGGGCTGCTGCTGCTGCCTTTGAGGATGGTGTGGATGACGATAGCTTCGGTTGATACCTCGAGGGGTGCGTGGACCAATTACACAGCTGCCCAGATATGGAAGAGCATGTGTTGTCAGGTGTGGCATAGTGCCCAAAGAGACCCACGACCCCTGCTGCAAAGGACCCTTTTGAGGGATGAGGACGGGTGGTGCGTGAGATCAGGGAGAGATGGCGGGTTCACGCTAGGGGTACCTGGACGCTGTCTGTAGCAACTATCGGTGAGATTCTTGGTCTGAATGACCATTTGGGCGTACAACCCCCCCCCTCCCCCCTCCTTCTGGAGCTCAGGGAGCCTCCCAACCAGGGTGAGGATCATCAAGACCAACCGCCAAGATAAGCGTGATTTGCCAGAGAGGCTCTTGTATGTAGTCTAGAAGGTTGACAGGTCCTTCCAACGGCCAATTCCACCTCCCCCTCCTCCCCCCCCTCCCCCTAATTTTGCCCTGGGACCGGCAGCCTCGCTTGCTGCACGGCGCTGCTGACAGCAGATTTCCGCGGAGGACACCATTACAGCCTGACAGGAGACGATCATACAGCAACGGGCTTTGCTTCGTTGTTCCGGCGACGGAAAAATCTGATAGTCGAGAAATGAATTTTCAAAAGACGGCAGAAGAGTCAAAGGCCGTGACGAGGAAAGATAGGCCAGGAGAATCGAATGAAGCAACAGTTTGCGATCGGAGCCAAGAAACCGGGAGCGGTTGCTGCCGTTGTGAGACTCCCTGGGGTGGGGAGGAACCAATCAGTCGGGTCCTGTCTGTGCACAGATCAAAGTGTCGATCAGAAGTTTGTTTCCTCTCGTCCACGCTGCAGGGAGGTGGTCCGTGACTTGGACCCGGACTTGGACCTCACCCTGGCCTTGGCTGACTTTGGACATGTCATTCCTACTCAACTACACAACACACGACACACAACATACCAATACACCACATCATCATTGACTCACGGCCATCCAGGAACCCGCCGTCTCACCAGGGTCATCATCTCGATGCCAACCTCGTTATGGCATAGCCAGCAACGGGACCCACTGTGCCCGCTCCGGTTCCCACAGGAGCTTGATTCTTCTAATTATGGAGTTCCTCACCTCATTTCGTGGCTTGCGTCTTCCATTTCGGGTGTGATGCCCTGCTTCTGGCGACAAAGGACCATTGTTGTCGTTCGCGAACCCGGAGGGTAGCCTCCAGCTATCCCTCCGCTGCCTAGATAGCTTTGCGGCCTCAACCCGATGCGGAAGTGTGGCTCGAAGTGCAGTCCTTGTCCTGCTGGTTCCGACGTCGCCATCGTTCGTCTCACTGCCGCCAAAGGACGACGATACCGTACGGGATTTGTTTCGACGACGATTGAGATGCCAGTGCAGCCCAGCTCACTGGCCATCCCCTTGCCGAGCCCACCCAAATGATGGGTTGGCCACTCTACGGCAGATGAGAATTGGACAATCATCTACACCCAGGGTCAGGTTGAGGCTCTGTGCTTCGCGAACCATGGCTGATCGACATCTAATATTGAAGCTGCCCCAAGCTCACCGAGCCAATTCACCAGCAATGCGACCATGGGTCGACGACCCAGACTAGAGAATAGCGAATACCGGGTTCAAATGCCGACCTGCCAATCAGGTCGGCATGCACCGTTGACAGCGCAGATCAGCCTACCTATGGAGAGCCTGGCATTCCTCGATTGCGACATCGAGGACATCTTCACCCAAAATGTCGGGTCACGATCCGTCAGCGTGGCCCACCTCAAGGCGGCTTGGGTGTTCGCGCGGCTAGCAGGGCCAACACACCCACGTGTCCATGCCCTGTTAGGCCTGCGATGTCGCGTATCTGGCCGGGTAGAGGCAGAGCACAGCCCGACAGAAAGGGTCATGAGCATCACGTCTGCGGATCCCTCCACCGAGGCTGGCGCTATCACGAGATCCACGTGGAGTCCACCTCCCGGGTATTCGTCGAGGAGCGTCACTTGGGACGCCGACCCGGCGTCGACGAGTGGGTATCCGTTGCATGCCAAGAATCCCATGGAGGGAAGATCTCCTCGCTGGGCCGCCCAGTGGGTTGATGCAATGCAATAACAAGAATGAAAGTAGCGGAGAGACATATGTTGCATGTCTCGGCGACGCAGGAGACAGGACGGAGTGACCGTCGAACCAGGGAGTCAGCTTCCCCACCGTGCGCGCACCTAGCCCTACAGACTGTGCATGCCGGACCCCTGGCCCGACACCCTTGTCAGAACCGTCAGACGTCTTCCCAGCCTGGACAAGGAGCAAGGCTCCCCACTCTATCTCACCTCGTACATAGTACCGCCCTGCGGCACACGGTCGTCCTCGGTATCCTGAGCGCCATGGACATCCCACGACCATCCTGGCCCAGGCCTGGGCTCTCCGAGAAGCCGACCGAACAGCTAGTGACGTCTTGCAGCTCCATGCGTGGGCGTCTCTCGGAGGAGTGCGCAAGTAACGTCTCGGCCGCTCATCGCAGACCAGGGCGGGATGTGGACTTGGAGCTGTGGCCTCTGTCAGGACGTCCCACTTGCTACCAGCCGACCAGATCCATCCGTATCTACATCCTTGCGCCTCGCATGCAGACCATGCAGGTCTCCCAGGCTGACAAGCCCACCATGAGCAGCAGCACGCGCACGGCTCTGCTTGCTATGAGCCATAGTGAGACTGTCCGCCCTGGACAAGCACAGACTCGCAAAAACACACCAAGTGGAGGCACTGTCTCGGCAAATGTACGGGCTTCATGTACACTACTGCCCCAGGCTCATCCTTCCCAGCCCTATCTTGTCTCTGAGCATGGGCCCAGGAATGGCCACTGTGTCACACCAACATGGGGATGCTGGTGCAACGACTTTGGCAGACCGACGGCCAGCATGGCGGGCCACAATATCGAGGTATTAGTGACACCGCAACTTCAGTCATTTTTATCCCTCCGCAATGGCAGACCAGGCCGCCGATGTAACCAGAGCGGCACGGTGAAGTCACTGGTGCCATTGCTCTGGTGTCTATCACACCAGGACAGCAGTGATTTCCTCCTGCCTCAGTTCGCATATGCAAGTGCTGCACCAGGCAAAGCTGCAAACCTCCCGCACCATGAATGAATAGTCCGCTCTCCAGACGTCCTTTTGGCCCTCCCTGCACCCGGCCAGCATCTTCTTATAATACAAGCTCGTCGTCCGTCTCCTTGGCCAGCCTGCCCCTCCCTCCATCATATCTCTCACCACACTTTATTATCCACCGGGATATTTATAACACACCGCCGTAGCCCACAGCCTTCTCTCACTCGCCACATCGTATAACATGGAGGACGTCAGCCTTTTCTTCGACACCCCGTCACCATCTCATTCCTACCTTTACACTTTCAGCGACCAAGACCAATTCCTTGACGCCAGCCGCTCAGAGACGCAAAGCTCCGCAACCTCTCCCGTACGTCTGCTTACCTCTCGTCCAGCTCGGCCCCATCGCTAATCTCATGCAGTACGACATGACCTTTTCTCGGGATTACACAGGCTCAGATACAATGCCGAGCCCAGACGTGGAAGGCGAGGAAGGGAGCCTGTCACCACACGACCAAACATCAAACACACAGCTCAAGCCCGCCGCGAAGAGAAAGCGAGAGAACAGATACAAGAACGCCCCGCCATCAGTCCTATCGGTAAGTCTCAGCCAGCAAGGCAAAAAAAAAGCGCCACTATCACATCCCCACTACCAGCGCATACCCCACAAAGCCCGCAGTCGAAAGGTCTCACGCTGATGCAAGCCCCTCCAAACAGCGCCGCCGAGCACAAAACCGCGCCTCGCAAAGAGCCTACCGGGAGCGCAAGGACCAGCGGATCAAGGACCTCGAGCAGATGCTCAACGACGCCAAGGCGCGCAACGACGTGCTCAGCCAGGCGTACGCCGACCTGCAGGCCGAGTACATGAAGCTCAAGGCCTCGTCGGTCAGCGAGCAGCACCAGCACCAGCAGATCCCCACGTCGTACCCGGCCGCGGGTCCGCCGCCGCCGGGCCTCGGGGGCTACGTCGACCCGACAATGTCGGCCATGCACGTCGGCAGCGACCTGGACGCGTACCTGTACCCCGAGGTCGGGAACTACTCCATGTGAGGAGGGCTCCTCACCCACCTTCGGACAAAAGGAAGAACGCGAATCTACCCCCGCCCTCTGCTATTTCTGGGGTGGCTTTTCGAAATGGCGTTTGGGATGAGATGCTGCAGCCCAGCGCGATTAGCGAGGCAGGGCGGATGTTGCTTTTTCCCGCCGCCTCCTCGCGTTTTCGCGGGTGGGCTGGCTGGCTGGATACCGTTGCATTTGAGGCTTGATGCGGCTGGGCTGAAATCCCGCTGCCACATGCCTGACCATTCGTCCGCTTCAGGGCGGACCACACACACACACACACATCCGCACATACACGCACACACGCACACACACGCATACACACACATGGCTGGAGTATTTTTGGGCGCTCTCGCGGGGCGAAGAAAAGAACAGGGAGGAACCTCGTTTTTGTGACAAGAAAGGCGAAAAATGGCGAATGCTCGGCGTTCGAGGCGGCGGCCGCGTGCTGTGCGGGCGTTTTCTTCTCTCACTCCGGAATTTGGAGTTGATTCCTGTCGGGTTGCTTTTGGGAATTTAAATGGGCGAGGCAAGAGTTTGCGAGGCGAACGGGTAGTGGGGGGGGGGGGGGGGGGGTTTCGAAGGAGTTCGGGATTGATGATACGTCCCACCGGCCAGACATGCTCAAGGGGCCTGGCACCTACCTACCTTGTTCAACCCCAAGGGTGCCTTATTGTAGTACGGGCGGCTCAGGCGTCTCCGTTTTTAACTCGACACTTAATCAATCGCTTGATACCCTTGCGTGAGCCATGGATGAATGAACGTCCTGCTGTGTCCTGCTGCGCCCTGCTGTGCTCTCTTGGCCGGAGGAACCCACCGGAGTTGCACGTCAACGAGAAAAGATTTTACACCCGTGCCCGGTAGCATGTTGTGGTAGCCTCACCGCTATGTCTACCCTCTGCCGGGAATTGCGCCCCCTGTGTATGCCCTCATGCATCCTTGGACATTATTATTCTTCTACGCGTAAGAACATCTTGTATTTCTCCTCCTTGTTTAACTCTACAATCCAATGTTCGTGATTACAGAGAAAGCATAGAGGTGTGACACATGGCGGGCACAACGTTCTCAACCAGCTGTAGCTTCGTGCGGACGCCGACATGTGGCCATTTAGTACGAGGCTTCCATACGCTGGAATAACAGCATCGCCATGCTTAGACGGTTGAATACCACTATGATTTTGCTTTGCGGTCGTAGCACACAATCATTCTAGGGAAGAGTCATCGTATGGCAAGTAACACTTACATTGGTAGCAAAGTGTGAAGTCCGCACTGACGACTCTCTGGGCGCATTGCCAACCCTGTTTAGCAGCTATGTATCTACCTATATACGCACTCTTATATTACCGCACCTATGTCGTATGCATAACCTCTGATGTTGAATGTACTGTTCCGGCCTTGAATTTGTTCTTTATGCCATTAGTCACAGCGTGACGTGCTGTTCTTCCTGGAAGGGTCGATGTCGGCTCTGTCGATTGATAATTCAGTCCTGACAATGAGCACTGTATTTTCTCTATTCTGGGTTTTTTGCTTATTATGACTGAGCCTGAGCACAAAGGCTATTAATCCTTGAGAGAGAATTCTCTCGGGGAAAGTGATCGAGAGCCAGGCTGTCTCGGTAGCGGACCCTGATCTAGAGACTCCCATGTTCGAGACTTCAGTATGCTTTCTGCGTTGATCTCGGCCATTGCAAACCTGGATTTGTTTCCAAGGTTTCGTTGGTTATTTAACCGCTGTATTGGGCCTCGGAAAAAAACGGTGACATTATCAACCTTGGTTCAGACTTCGGCGATGCTTGATATGCCCAGTGTATTCGTGCTTCGTGGATAGTAATATATCTGCTCGTGTTTTATCCGATTTGGCGCTGTCGGACTTCGTAACTAAATCATAATGCCTACCTCTGCTTTTATCGACAATATATGCTTGGGGACACTGTGGTCCTGTTCGTGAATCCTCCCTGTCATCATCGAGGACTCGCACGCAAGACTGGTATCATTCGTTTTTGACTTGTTGTAGCATCCCTGTTTTTAATCCAAGTACAGATTAGCAATTACACATCTCAATCAAAACAGTACAACATCTTCGTGACGATTGTCATTACCAGAGATCAGACATAGGGGCAAACAGCTCCATATCGTACGACGTCCGGGAAGTCGATGTCTGGGAGGCACAAGAGCCAGCAACGAATTTACCAACCAGACCAAATGGTCTAGAACAGTCATTCGAGGATCGAAGGGGTAGAAGCTTATGTATTATGCATTTTTGAAAGCCGCTAGGCCCCTTTGACTGAGCATTACGACCTGGGGTCTTACTCAGCCCAAGACATTCTCCGCGCCGGCGATCCGTAATTCTCGGCAGTATACAGTCCGAGAGATAGAGGAGAACTTGTCCCTGCATTATTAATAGTGCTTGTATTTGTTGTCTGGTTTGGTCTGGAATAGTTAGACAGTTGTTGTGGGATCCCTGGTGCATAGTCAGTTCTACAAGCCGACAGCAATCTGCCGCTTAACACAGATCGCTCATCATCACGTCTACAAGCAAATCTATCCCAACACGGCTGTTGAGAAGGAATTTTTATTCAATTCCTGAAACAATGTTCTCATGAAGATGATTCGGTCTTCGCCCTGCAGGACCAAATACCCAGAAGGCAACCCGCCAAGAGAGCCCGCGAAGAGCATCTTGGCGGCCGGGAAGAGGTCATACATACTTCCACATATCTATACTTTCTAGTTTAAACTACACTATAATTGCTCTGGTTAGGTATTGATACCAATCATTTTCTCGTGGCACATAAGTTATACGTGTCATTCTTCGCGGGAATTGCGTTTTCAGGGAAGATGGAGGCAGTTGTATTCCCCGACTCCTATTCCACAACATTTTTGATGCATAATTCCCCCACATGCGAAATCAGAACAATCATCGATTTCGGCACTGGGTGTTGCCTAGGCAGAATATCAATTACAAACAATTGATCCGCTCGTGAAACTGTATGCCTGACAAAGATCACTGGGCTTCCACTCTGAATTGATAGATCTCCAGTGGCCGGACAGAATTTTTGTATGCTGCCTGGTGGAAACATTTGGGGTTTTCGACATCAACTCGGAATCGTGTTTCTTGCTACATACGAAATTATCAGGATGTAGGAAATACATCATTGCAGTTGCCCTTTGCAAACTGGAGCAACCGATATTGGTCCAAAAGAGTAGTACCTAGGTATCGTAGATCTACTAAACGAATCAAGTCTACTTACTGCTCGAAGATCAGTGGCCCTGATGGTACAAGCGCTAGAATTTACATTAAAATTGTATACAATAACTTGGCTAAGACCTAGTCCCTAAAAGACTCTTGGAAAAATGAACAAGCCAACGCAGAAGCGGATAGAGAAGCCAATGATGCTAAGATCTATGTTGCAGATGAGGTCGCTCATCCGCTGCCTGCCTGTGGGTGTCCGAGTCTGCCAGGCCACCTACGTTGAGAATTTGATTTCTATTTTTAGACTGTTGGTATTGCATTTTAATGTTTGTGCAATCCCAACAGGTTCATAGTCACGTATCTGGCTTTCCTGCATTGGTGCACGTACTCGCCTCCATGCGTGGCTGCCTCAGGTGGCAACGTAAAGCCCAACGACATATCATCGAAGTTTGACACTAAGAAACTTGTCAGCACACGTCTTTGTCCGAAACTAGAGCTTTATTTTTAAGCCTAACTCATGCTAATGAATTCGACGTCGAGGCTCAGTCAGAATGCAACAAATATAGGACGTGAAGGCTTTTCAGCGTGATTGCTTGTGCTCATGCAGGTAGCTCGACAAAAATGACACGACGTAACGTCCCTTCTCTGTCCTCAGCGCCTCCGTTTGTATGCCACCATATCATCATTCAGAATATCCATTGAGACGAGATTTCGTTGCAAGTTGAAGCCTCCCGAGGTCAGGATGATTTGGCATCCCAAGATGGAAAGGAGGTGGCAACTGAGAGTTGCTACACGAGCCGAAGGAACGGTAGACAACATTCCGTGGTCTGAGTCCATCAAGAGAATCTACTCCAGAAAACAATAACTGACATTTACAACAGGTTCTCGGTCATGCTTTTCGAAAATAAGTGATCGTGATGCATTGTGGCCGAGGTGACTCTGTCACCAAATCTGAGGCGACAACAAGATGACCTGATCCGCAAATGACCAGAGAGAGGAGCAGGTTTTGGAGGAAAGATAACAAAAGTAGTACGTTTGCGTCCTCGAATGGACTACCGTGCCTTTATTAAGTGGTCTACTAAGTCCCACTGTTGACGTGACCAACGCCTTGAGGTCTGAGTCTTCAGAGTGTGCCCTGAAGCGTGTCCGTAAAGTACTGGGTGCTGTTCTCGCCGCATGGGAGGCCAGGCCCTGGTACCTTAAGTTACCTTGCAATTCTGCGCAGCCGGTGGTACTTGCGTCCTCGAATAATGCAAAAATTCTGAAATTAAACGTGTGCGAAGCCGAGGATGTGGGCAGGAAAGACTTTTCTTGCCCTAGACTCATGGAGTCAAAATCTGGAAGGTGAACGCAAAAGGATTGACTCCGACAACAAGAGGTGTTTCGGATCATTACGTGGGCAAGTGAGCCAGAAAAAAATGAATGCAGAAAAGAAATGAGGGTAAATTTGTGACCGGTCATGACAGCTATCACGCCGGATAACCACCGAGCCGTGTGGGAACACGGATGCCTGCTAACCTGGGTGAATGAAACATGCTGGTTCCCGCCTGGCCTGGTTAAAAAGACCCAGGGGCCAGAATGGTTCTCAGAAATTCACGAGGTCAGTATTTCCCTCTCAACCGATGAAATCCCATCATTATTTTTATCCACTTGGTCTTGCTGACAGCAGCTGATGGCCTTCAGCAACCTCAATTGTGTTAAGAGGTGGCAGCCTTTCCTACGAACGCCGAGCACACTAGCTCAGAAAGCCTAGGTGTGGCTTGCCAGCAGCGACTCAGTGTCGAGCAGGTGTTCTCCTTTTCTGGACGTCGCCACTGGTGTCCTGTGTCCCACGGTGGTGCCGTCATCAAAGAACACCTGACGAGAGTCTAGGACTCCGGAGCTTTATGGATGAGTCAATCGTAGGACGGTTGCGTCAGTCCATAGGTATAAAGATTATCCCATGCCGGCGAGCGTCTTCGTGTCTCTGAAGCTGCTGTGCTGTCCTCTCAAATTCCTCCAAATCATACAGACGCTGATGCGCACATGACCCAGTATCCCGTGTTCGTCCTTTTTACTGGAAGCCTGAGAGAACCAAGAAGGATTTGTGCAAGGAAAGGCCTCTACCAGTTGCACTTGGAGGATCCGTCGACTTAGAGGGATCTTGGAGTGTATGTGAGTGCCTCTTCCTCGTTCCTAAGAACGTTGCTGATATTTTGAGACAGCGGTTACACACTTCCTCGGTCTGAGAAGTCGGGGGCGGCCTGAACTGTACGAGTTCGCAGGCTGAATTGCAAGCCATCGCCCCCAAATCCGGTCTTCTGCACGGGTTCAAGCCACTGCATGTGGGTGTCGAACACCACCAATGACCCCGTCGACGCCCCGCTTTACGCATGCACGAGAGGCACAGGAGCGGCTTAGACACGGTGGTCAGGACTGATTCATTCTCTTCCGGGGCGGTCGAATGCTCATCACGATGCACTACTACGCCCAAACAGGCATGTGTCTTTGAGATGAGGGGCTTTGCTCTTATCAAGCGCATGCTTTTCCTGGGCGCTGCAGAATCCTGTGTGGTGTGTCGGGCACCAGTGTTATGATATGTATGGTAATTGCTGGGGCGGGATCGAGACCGTGGAGGCTGGCATTTTGGGGGCGCATTCTGCCGGTCATGTTCATCTTCGCTAATATGGTACTAGGACCCCATCGTCCGTCTTCAAATTCCATCTTTCCAGATAATTATGGGTTTCAGCTCTGGGGGCCATTTCCACAGGTGATCAGCATTGGCATATTATAACAGCGACCTATCCGTCCTCGAATATACTCCAGTTCTCGATGGAGGATGCCTTCTCTCTTTACACCGCTGGATATTTACACCCATCGATTACCGTTCCTTGCCAGCCCCTTCCAAGCCTGCCTGCTTTTTGGTGACAGCCACAAGACTTTGTCTAAGGCCGGCCCAAATGGTGCACTGCCATCACAGTGTGCCCGCCTTGAGGCTCTGTTTCCTCATTCGGACGGCTTGACCGACAGAGAAAAGGCAACGATGCAGCTATTGGAACTACGCCAGAGGGCTCGATCGCTGCAACTCTGAGTCCATCACCTGCGCATGTTTGCATTGCCCCCTTCGCCCCTTCGCGGACCCTGTCGGCCTGAACGGACCGAGGCACCCTTCCACTGGACCTTGCACTCCTCGGTCCCAGAACATGCTAATTGTTTTCCCAGCACACAAGGTTGCGGACTCTTCGTTCCCGTTACCGATGTTCGGACTCTGCACCCTTTCGCGAACCACGGCGAACCGCCACCCTGTCACGACACAAACGACGTCAACCGCTCGTGCCTTTTTTCCACTCGACACCCTGCATGTTCCTTGGATCCTCTGCATCCCTTCACAACACTTCATGCTTCGTGTCTTCGTGTCTTCGTGGAGGTATTATTGGATGGGCCTCCCGAAGGTGTCGACCCTTCCATGCAGGGCCAGTCACTCCCGAGCTTCCTCAGGCAACCAGTGCTGCCAGACCTTATGACGAATGTATCCAGTGCATGGGTAGTGGAAGGAATACGATGCCAACTCATTACCATGAGGGCCTGGGAGCCTTCCTGAAGGGTGATGAGATTCCATGGTGCCAGACAAGGCAACACATTTTTGAGTATGGCAGAAGCAAGCATCGAATTTGTTTATAACAATCCAGTTTCCTGCTTGAGAATGGCCAAACACAAAATCCATAAACATTGTACATGCTTGAGAGAATTCGGGCATAGCCTCGCAGTCCAGTATTCCCACAGCCTCGTCGCCGGAGAAGTATTCGATCGGTTTGCCGGCAAACATGGCTTATCAGCGTCAAGGACTTGAGAGCCCAAGTGAGGCTGCGGCGCAGCAGTCGACTTGCCTACAAGCATATGACAAGAACAACCAGCACACCGCGCAATGCGTGTAAGTCCGACGATCCTGTGCTTGAGCGATGGCTGACCAAATGACAGGTTCAAGGAGCGCGCGCGCGAACCCTCGTCGAAGAGACACCTGAAGTACATTCTAATGGAATGGTACATCTGCCTAAATGAGCGACATTGCCTTCAAGTTCAAGACACTTGGAACTGCCCTCTCCTAAGCTGCAATCAACAGTGTAGCACCTTCGCCGACGTAATCACTCATCTTGAGAAATGCCAGCATTTCAAGTCCAACCCGAGACAATATACCTGTCCCGGCTGTCAGAAAGATGTCCGAATGCCTGCCAGGGGCCACGGCGAGAAGGCCATGCTGAAGTTCAGGAGAAGTCTTGACAATGTCCTGGGCTACCCTAGCTCCCCAGCACGATCTTCCTCTACTGTATCTTCGCCATCGTCATCCCTCTCATTCGACGCTGGCCCTTCCCAGGAGAGAGACCAAGTATCGCCCGTGTCATATTTGTGTGGTAGTTCCGAGATCGACTCTCAGGTAATCTACCCTCTCAGCCAGCAGCATAACAGAAGTTTCGCCGTTGATCCGATCGTCACGCAATTCAACCCGGCGTCGTCACATGCAAGTGGGCCATACAGCAGCAACTCCTGCCCAAGTTCTACAACTACGAACTCGTCATGTGATAGTGGGCCCTGTAGCACTTTCTCATCACAAGGAATCCCGTCGGCGGTTTCTTCATCGTCGACGCAACTTACATGGTCTCCCTCGAATGTTGCGTGGATCGAAACGCCAATCATCGATGGCTCGAACGTGTCTCAGTGGGCCAACATGCCTCAACTGCCTTGCGAACCCCCACACGTCGGTGACCCGCCCTGCGGGTTCGAGCTTTCAGTAGATAACTTTTTGCAAGAAACAACACATCGGGACCATGAGGTCCTTATTCTCCGCGGGTAGTGATACCAACATGGACTACGACTATGTCCAAAAGGAATGCCAGGGTGAACTCACAAGCTTCCTTCAAAATCAGTGGAGCCAACGAGAAGCCTTCTCCTCGTTTATGCCCGAATCAGCCATCAGCTCACTGGGAGAACATGGCATAGCCCTGGAGGTCGCCGGCAGTGCCTATCCCGCCCACGATTCGTTCTCCCCGGTATCCAGCGACGTCACCATGGCTCACTCGCCCCCGACAAGCGAGGACTCCCCACCAGCCGCCGACAACTCGATACCCGAATGCAAGATCTGCCGGTGGAAGCCGGACACGAGCGTGAAGAGGTCGTTGAAGAGGCTGGCGGCGGCCGTGGAGAAGCACATCACGCGCAACCACAGGAGCAAGGACTCCCAGTGCCCCATCTGCTACCAGGTCTTCAAGAACCGGCCCGACAACGTGAAGCCCCACGTCGCGAGGAAGCACGCCGACATGCTCGCCTCGCTCTACCAGACAAAGGCAGTGCTGGACGGTCCCCCGCACGAGAAGCCAGGCACACTGGCCAAGACAACCTCGCCGAAGAGGAAGGCTAGTCAGTCCGCCTCTCCCGGGCTTGGGAAACACGTGCGGTTCCAGCGGGGCTGAGGCGGATGACAACGCACATGCACAGCCGGGAACCCTTTAGTCGAGCACATATGTGTGTGTGTGCTCGGGCGGCGCAGATGGGGTTCTGCGGAAGGATTCGCTGGCTCTTGACTACATCACGATTTATGGCTATTTATCTCCTTGGTCGACTGTTTTGTGTGTTTTGCTGGTTCATTTCAACCTACGCACGTCTTCCTAGTCTCTCATAGCTGCTATAATCCACAATTGTCAAGCACTTTGCTTACCGACCTGGGTGGGTATGCAGTCTTCTGTGTGAAATGCCATCCCTCGACTCGTCTTCTGCTGTCTGCAGAGGCCGGGGGGTTTCTATGCGGAAAGATACTGATGTGTGGCTAAAGTACTGGTCATTGTAATTTTCTAAATATCATTGCTGGGTATTGTCAAAAGATATTAGGAGCCGTGGGCAACACGAGGCGCGAGAGAATCCCACGGGACACCATATATTTTCAGAGATGGCGTATAGTGTTTGCTTTCGTACGTGAACTCCGACTATTGGTATGCAATGTGTGACTCGGTCCGGTACGAGGCTTTGCGGGATTATCTGTATCTTGAACACATGAGTTAATAAAGATTTTCGTCCGATACGAAAGTACAATGGAATCATGGAGGACGATAGAACAAGCCGACACTGTTGTTTTTTGTGATTTGACTGTGTATTCACTTCCTGAGCTCGTGCCGTTACGCTGAACAGAGGAGAAATCTGGACAGTCCAACCGCCCGCAGGTGCGTGTACGCGTATGCTTGTGAGTTGGAAAATGTGACCAAGTTCTGATGATGATTGCTCCGTGTGCTATTGTTAGATGACAAGATTTGAGGCGAAAACTAGGAGCAAGAAGAATCTGAACGGTCTTGCCGGGCAATATTGGTCCAACATCGAGCTCAACGACTCGAGTTCAACGACTTTGTCACTATCAGACGCCAAGCTGGGACGGGAGATAGGGAGCGGGAGATCCGGCTCGTTCTATGTTGTCTGTTCCTAAATCAGACAAAGCTGCGATGTGTTTGAAGCCCCCTGAGGATTTGTGTACGCGCTCCGACTGATGGCCTTGGGGCCAGCCTGATGATGCCTGCTTCCAGACTAAACTGGCGAATCCTAATCAATCATGTGCAATGCATGATGCCGTCCCCGATAGGCGAGAGGCCGAGTATGACTCCAGCGGCAGTCGCAGGGGGGGGGGGTAAAACTCTGCCTTGGGGCCGCAACCTGCGCCTCAAACATGTTCGGTGAGTGCTGTTTTGTTTTGGACGCATCGAAACGCCGATGCACCCGAGGTTGAAAAGATAGAGGCCCCTCCCCAGTCCACGAATCAGCGTCCCCACCCTGAATCAATCCCATCGACTAGTCCAGACGACTCAGCCATTCAGCAGGGGAAGAATTACCGGATTAAGTGAACCTTGCACTACCGCCCGGATCTTGAGCCTCAGGTTGAGACGATGACAAAGAGGAGGGCCCCGAAACCAAGTCGTCTAGATCGTGTGCAGGAGGCGGGACGTGGCGGAAACGACGCACGGGGCGGCCACGCGCCCATCCGGGTTGCATTTCCCCCGCTGGCACGGAGTTATGCCATCCATATTGTTGCTGAGACGAGAGGGAAGTCGGGACGAAGACGCTGGTGATTTGGTGGAATGTGTGCGGTGGATAAGCGATCGGCAGCGGCCAAGCCTTCGACATGTCTTGGTAGAAGCTTGATCAATCTTGGGCCACCACTGAACATTGCTGGGCACGCGTGGCTACGGTACTCGGGACGCAAAGCCAGTGTGCACAGGCATGTGCAGCCGGTGGAGCATGGAAGCAGGAGGCTCCTTGTTTCCAATGCCGATTACGATTGCACTGACGAGATTCAAGCGTTTCCCTTGGCGGCAAACACTGACCCGCAGGCCAGGTAACAGTGGGGAGTCCACCTCCCCGGGCGCAGGCTGTGCGAAACCATGTGCAGGCGCGTCTTTGAGTTCCTACTATGTGACCAAGATGTGTGATGAGATTAGTTCCCGGACATCGGCGGCAGCAACGCTTATCGAACTGCAGCGTGCCGTGCGCTTAATTTGCCATTAGGAATATGCAGTGTGGCGCCACGTCTATGTGCCTCTGAGGTGCCTCTCGGGTGCCTTGCGCCCATCAGGAGAATCAGTCATGAGTTGTCAAGAGACGAATTGAGGCCTGTGGCCAGGAATCGAGTTAGTCGCGAGCTGCAGACGGGGGCTGCAGGTGCATGATGAGGAGGCGGCGGCGGCAACTGGCAGTAGTTTCCAGGCATGGGCGCCATGTTCCAAGAAGCGTGACCGGCTGTGTTTGACATGATCTGCTCGACCCCTGGCAGATCAGGGTCAACTGCGGTGTGGGTTTGGTTTGTTGAAAGGGGCCGCCGAGTGGGCAGCCGCAGCCTTGCCCGCTTCTGGAATGATTAAGGCCACATGCAGGCAAGGCTGGAGTCGAAGGAGAAGGGGCAAGGGGAGGAGACAAGCAGCAGGAGCAGGGCAGTAGGACAGGAAGAGCCGGCTCAGCCCCACTGCACCCGGCCCTTCCTTCCCTTGCTGTGCACCCCTGCACCCAATCTCAGTGGAGCAATCCCAGTGCGGCTCAAATGCTTAAACAGACCTCGTTTCACCTGATCAGCAAATCGCAAGCGCTCCTTGACCCCCTTCACCCCGTTTCTGGGATGGGGTTTCCAAAACATAACTGCCCTCGGCCCTGGGCACCACAGGTTCCTGACGTTGACGAGCAGCACTCAAGCCCCATGCCCCCTGCACTCAAGAGCAATCCACCACGATCGCAACCAAATCTGCCTTGCATGACGAGCACCAGTGGCCGCTGCAGCCCGTGCCGATCTTGTTCTCCTTCCTCCTTCCTCCTTCCCGGCCCCCAGTGACACCAGGCTATACCCCTTTGCACACCCGGGAGATGTACATACCATGCTGCCCGTTCCTCGACAGACGGCCAATCGCAACACGTGCTGGCACCTCGCCGCGAGGATCTGCAGCCACTCCCGTCACCTGCAGGCATGGCGGGCTGGGCCTCTCCCGGCTCAGCGTCTGGGCTAGCAGCCACACTGCCTCAACTCTATCGTCGGATCATTGCTTCACCTGATCTCTGAGAATACAGAGCACCTCGAGTCCGAACTCTTTTGCATGGCAACTTGGCGCCCAGAGAACCAAGCCTGTCAAGCATCGCCAAGATGCAAGCCAAGCTGTACCAAGCTGTACCAAGCCGGTTGGCATCCGAAATCTCTATAAGATTCACGGGCCACTGCCTCCTCTCGCTCCAGTTTTCTCTTCTCATCATCATCAGCAGCTTCATCAGTCGTCTAATCAGTCTCTCATCATCAGCCTTTCTTTGCCCTAGAGCCCGGAGCTCCAAGTTTTTACAGTCTTCTTAACTTCAGCCACCTCTTTCGGCCCGCAAACAGCTCTTTCAGTTTATAAACATCAACCAGAAATCAGTCAAGATGCAGTACTCAAGTGCCATCCTCATCGCGGCTTACGCTGCCACCAACGTCTTCGCCCACGGTGTCGTCTCCGCCGTCCAGGGTGCCAACGGTGTGACCCTGCCCGGTCTCTCGGTCGCTGATGGCACTCCCCGTGATTGCGCCTCGCCCCGATGTGGCTCTGAGGCCGACACCTCCATCATCCGCGACAAGGAGCTCGGCACCTCCAAGGCTACCGCTCTGGGCCGCACCAACGGAGGTGGCCCCGTCGATGCCTCCAAGATGGTGAGCCTCTTCATGGACGGCGCCGGCGCCAACACCTCCGCTGTCGTTGCTGCCCGTGAGATCCACGAGGCTGCCCTCGCCCGCCGCGCCAACCTGCCCCGTGCTGCCAACGGTGGCACCAAGACCCCCAAGGGTACTCAGGAGACCGCCGTCAAAGCCGCCACCGGTATGGCCGCCGCTCAGGGTCTGCCCACCACCCAGGATGATGGCACCCTGCAGATGACCTTCCACCAGGTCAACCAGGACGGTGCCGGTCCCCTGACCGCCGCCATCGATCCCACTTCCGGCGGCACCGACCCCGCTGCCTTCAAGGATGCTCAGATGACCCAGGACGTTCCCGGCATCGGCATCGGTGGTCTCTCCGGTGCTTCCACCATGGACTTCCCCATCGCCGTCCAGATGCCCGCTGGCATGACCTGCTCCGGCTCTGTCGGTGGCGCCAACAACGTCTGCATTGCCCGCATGGCCAACTCCGCCCTCGCCGGCCCCTTCGGTGGCTCCGTCGCCTTCACCCAGAGCGCCGCCGCCAAGAAGAGGGCCATCGAGTACAACCTCGCCAAGCGCAGGTTCGCCCGTGCCCTCAAGACCGAGGAGTAGATTGGTACATACCATATCGAGCTCAGACGTTGAGGCACACAGTTCGATACCCTGGTCATTCTGGATGGATGGGTCGGTCAAAAAAGGCTGGGAGGCATAGCTGATCTGGATCAGCTATCCCCTTCCCATTGCTGGTTTCTTTTTACTTCGTTTTGCATTATTATACCACATTCTTTAGGCGCTGGCTGGGAGGGAGGTGAGACCGATAATATGGTGGGCTGTACATAGATAGAAAGCTGTAAATTGATGACAGATGACGTTCCTTACAAAGTCTTTCATGCTATGGTGAATGTGCGTGTGTGCGCTTTGATTAGACTCAAAAGGATCCCAAGTTCTTGAGCTCATTAAAACATGGCTTCCGTCCACCTCCTTCTACACTGTCGGTTTGGAACTAGTGCCATGGCGTTCTGCTCGTACTGAAGTTTCAAATTGTTCCATCAACGAGCCAATTGTCATTTTTACAATTTCTGTTTCTGTCGAGACGAGAATGTTGAATGGACTTACAAATTGATACAAATCTGTTCAGGGCTACAGCACCTCTGCAAGACCAGTCTAAGCGTTGGGACAAGTATGTTACAGAGCTGTGTCAGTGTAAAGTCTGCTCCTTATTGCTGCCTCCTGCGGTATGACATGTTGATTGTGTGATCCTTTTTTCAATGGTATGTTGCGAGAGTAATACAGCTATGTATCATAACTCCCACACATATCACTAATAATATCTATGGAGGTCCTGTTGTGTGCATATTTAGGGACTTTAAGATGTAGCTAGCAGAAATGGTGGGGATGCGTAACATGCGTGTAAGTCGAAACGGGGGTCGTATAAGGGGGGGAGGGTATCTTTCCCAGATTTGAACCCGAACCCTTCACACACCCACGTAGGTGTAGTGAGGCTTTGCCCCTGAGCAGCTGAACAAGCTGAGTAGTGGTGTTCGAGTCAGGGTCCACCGTTTACGAACCCCGCAGTTCGGGAACTGCTCTGTACGCCGTATACGTACCATTCGTGTCTACGTGGACTCAACCAGGTCAATTGATTGATTGCAATAGAGGCTCTTCTTCTTTTTGCGGGTTTACTCGAGTACTGTTAGCCTGTGATTTGGCCAAGGGCCTGCCTTGATTGCAAGCTGTCTATCTGCAGATCAGCCGAGTGTCCTCGTGGCGGAAGCGAGTGCAGATCAGCCGTTATACGGATCGCGCCTACGTCACAGCGAAGCTCCCTGCTCATTACCGCAGCTCCTCCACTGCGACAGACACGCAAACGGACTCAGCCACTAGGATAATAATAAAGAGAGCAGGCGAGCTCCATCCATCATCACATCGCCCCAAATACCATTCGACGAACCTCCCTCCCTTCCTCCCACCACCTTGCCCTACCTTCTCAAATCACCAATCCAGCACCACAACCAGCCATGGAGACATTCGGATCTCTCAAGCGTCGGACCACCGACCTCATGTCCCAAGCCCAGGGCCAAGTGGGCAATATCCCCAGACCAAACCTGCCCGGCATGCCAGCGATGCCAGCGATGCCAGCGATGCCATCGATGCCATCGATGCCTGCCAACTTTCCCAACCTGTCCGACCTCTCGTCGAGGCTCCCCAAGATGCCAGCCTTCGGAGCCGGGGCAGCGCACCCGGGTACGCCCACGCAGAAGGCCACCTGGGAGCGAATCGACGTTCCCCCCATGCCGCGGTCATCCCACTCGGTCAACGTGGTCGCCGGTAGCGCCTACATCTTCGGCGGCGAGATCCGGCCCCGCGAGCCAGTCGACAACGAGATGCACATCATCACCCTGCCCTTCAGCAGCGCCGGCGCCGACTACTACGCCGTCAAGGCCAAGGCAGCGCCCAAGCAAGAGGTCCCGCAGGTCCCCACTGTCATCGCCCCCAGCGACGACGGCAACGACGATAGCAAGGAGAAGGACTTGGCTGAGGTGCCCCTCGGCACCTCGGCCGAGGCGTCCGACGACGTCGTGACCGGGTCGGAGAACATCGCCGACGGCCCGGACCCCAGCACCTCCAAGGACAAGGGCCCCGCCCACGCAGACTTCGACCGCTCCTCCCTGGGCGACGTCCCCTCCCCGCGCGTTGGACATGCCACAGCCGTCATTGGCAACCGTATCTTCCTGTTTGGCGGGCGCGGTGGCCCCGACCTGGCGCCGTTGGAGGAGCACGGCCGAGTGTGGGTGTTCGACACCAAGACGCACCTGTGGAGCTACCTGGACCCCCTCCTCCCTGCAGCGGGCCCCATATCCCCGGCCTTCGCCGACAAGAGGCACTTCTACCCCGCGGCGAGGAGCTACCACTCAGTGGCCGGCCTGGACCAGCCGCGGGACTTCGCAACCCGGGAGACCAAGACCGAAACGTGGGCCGAGTGGGCGCAGGGCGACAACCCGGCCGTGGGCCAGGTCGCGAACAACAGCCGGGACGAGGACGACGACGGGTACGGCACCCTGATCGTGCACGGCGGGTGCTTCGCCGAAGGTCGGGCCAACGACACCTGGGCCTTCGACGTGCGCTCGAGGGTGTGGCAGGAGCTCCCCTCGGCTCCCGGCAAGCCGCGCGGCGGGACGAGCCTCGGCGTCGCGGGCTCCAGGCTCTGGAGGTTCGGCGGCTTCAACGGCGAGGGCGAGGAGGGCGGCCAGCTGGACTACCTCGAGCTCGGCGTCGACACCTTCGAGAACATCAGTAGCGAGCGGGACGTCGTCCTCAGCGCCAGGGGCCAGTGGAAGAGCATCTTCCCGGAGCTCGCGGGCAGCCCCGCCGCGCCCCTCGTCGCGGCCGCGGAGGAGAACGCCGCCGCCGGCGAGGACAAGGACGAGGCGGCCAGCGTGCCCCTCAAGGCCGAGGTCAACCCGCACTGGCCCGGCAACCGCAGCGTCGCCGGGATGCAGACCGTCACCATCGGCGGGGTCGGCGGCCGCGAGTACCTGATACTGCTACTGGGCGAGCGGGACCCCAGCGAGGCAGGCCACGAGGCGGCCGGCAAGTTCTGGGACGACATCTGGGCGTACGAGCTCCCCAGGGCCACTGCCGCCTCGTCCGTCATGGGCATGTTCGGCAGGGGCAGGAGCGGCAGCAAGGGCCAGGAGAGGCCCGTCGAGGGCAAGTGGTTCCGCGTCGAGACCGAGGCGTATGACGACGAGGACGACGCCGCGGCTCAGGGTCCCGGCCCGAGGGGCTGGTTCGCCACGGCGCACATGGGTCAGCTCGAGGAGAGGGGCATTGTTGTCTGGGGCGGATTGGACGGCGCGAATAAGAGATTGGGAGACGGCTGGATCCTGAGGCTGGGTGCAGAGAAGAGAGAGCCTTGAGCGTCCGGGCTCCGATGAGCTTGACTTTTTTGATTTACTTCATCTCACCTCGGAACAGGGGTCGGCGTTCTTGCATTAACGGACGATGGGTTTCTGGGATCACATGTTCTCGAGAAAGATAGCACTGCTGCAGGCCAAAATTGTCTCACAAAGGTCTTGATACGACGCGCAATACAAATTCATATGTACAACCAGCAGGGCTCTGCTCTCTCTGGTCTCTTTTCCCTTGTCCCCGTCCATAAATCGCCTCGCACTGTCTGTCTAACGATCTGCTCTCGACAATGAGACGGCCATATTGCATGAAGTCAGACGCCAAAAGACCCGTATCTCTACCCACCTGCTCACAGATCCGACCTCGTGACCTCAGCCCCGTAGGGCTCGCTCAGCAGCGTCGTCTGGCCGGCGCTGTTCTCGCACGTCTGGCGGCCGCTCAGGGGGCCCGGCTTGGGGATCTTGCTGACGTCGCCGGCGCTCTCCCTCAGCGCGGTCAGCAGGCTCTTGGTGGTCTCGGGCGTCAGGTCCTCGTAGTAGTCGTCGTTGATCTGCACCATGGGGGCGTTGACGCAGGCGCCGAGGCACTCGACCTCGATGAAGGTGAAGAGCCCGTCCGCGGTCGTCTGGCCCGCCTTGATGCCCAGGCTCTCCTCGATCGTCTTGACGATCGAGTCGGAGCCGCAGCCGCCGAGCTGGCAGGGTGTCTGTGCGTGTTGGAATACAGGTCAGCTTGTGTGCTATTTGCCCTTTCTGCGGATTCCTTGCGTATATCCGTCGGATTGATTCCATCTCTTATTTGTAACCTCCTCCACCTATCCCCCAGTTCTTCTTGTACAGCGAGGGCAAGCTTACCGTAGTGCAGGCCTGGATGAAGAACTTGCCAACGGGCGTCCTGTTGTACATGGTGTAGAAAGAAGCGACCTCGTAGACTCGCATGGGGGGCATCTCGAGGATGCGGGCGACCTCGTTCATGACGCTGATGCTGGTGAAGCCGTGCTGGCGCTGGCCCAGGTCCAGCAGCGGCATGACTGCGGCCTTCTTGTATTGTGGTGGGTACCGCTTGAGGATCTCGGCGATGACGGCTTCATTCTTGGCGGTAAATTTGAAGGGGATGTTGGGGTTGTTGTCGGGTGTGTTTCGGTGCTGTTGCAATCGGGGGCCTCGTTAGCTTCTCTTCACAGTCTCCAGCTGGCTGTCCACAAGACTTATGCGCCGAGGTGGATGGTGACGACGGGACACAACAGAGGGAGGGTGTTCTCGGGTGGCACGTACGACCATGAGCGAGTCGCTCGGTCTTGAGGTTGTGACGGAGAATGCGCGAGTCTGTGGCCTTGCCGCCCTCCGTGCGGAGCGGGCAGCCGTTCTGAATACTAGGGGGGCGATTTTGCTTGCCATGGTGGGCTGTGTAGAGATCAATGGCAGGAAGTTGATGATGCTGTCGCCGCCCTGGAAGTGATGCCGTCAAACATTTGGAGCTTCCCGACGGCTCAGACAGGGCTTACCTAATCTTGTTTGCTCAGCTTGGTTGTTGCTGTTGTGATTGGCTGGCAGTGTGGTCTCCCCCTGTGCCGAGGCACTTGGTTACTTACTGCTACCATATGTGCAGCCAGCTTAATAATAAGGAGCGAGTGGACCGATGGCGTTCGACCCAATTAGATCGAACTGAAAAAGGCCATGGTAGCTGACGTGCGGCTTCATTGCGCCTCACCAGATCAACATGCAAAATGGGCATCGGCTGCTTTTTTTCATTTGTAAGAGAGAAGTTATGCTTCCGCATGATTTCAGTAAGGGACCATACGCCAACGCTTTCTCACTACCTCGAATTTCAACTACAAGTCAAGTTCCCCCCGAAATTGAAAAACGGGGGCGCTCCATGTATTGAGTGAAGTAGATGAATATTGTACACATTGCTGAATTCGAGTTATGCTTGCCTCATTTCGTTATACACAGCACGCCTATATCATAACTGTCAACAGAGTGAACTATGTTCCATTCAGTGCATCCTGCGAACACTGAGAGTATCAGATACAGTTGACAAGCAATGCAACTACACGACATTTGCAGACCAGAATGGAATCCAACAACAAATGAATACAGAAATAAATATTATTACCTAAGCAGCCTAAGCAAAAGATAATTATTGGGCACCATTGCTGTTTAGGCAGCGGGTTCCGATAGACGAACAGGATCTGTATAGCATTGATACCACCCCGCGTTGATAGATATCTGCTTTCATTTTGTACCTTACCCGTTGAAATTTCACAGAGTTAGCTTCGTGTAAGATGTGACCAACACTCCCGAGGTCGTGCTGCAGCTTCATGACATTGAGCGAGTACAGCCTTGACTTGTTGATCTTCCATCAGGCAGGTTTGCGGACTCGCAGAACATCCGTAAGCTCTTCTTGGGCCAGATAGCTCCGGAGTAAGAGAAACCCACCTTTCGATGCGCGGCTCCACTCGATTCAGGCAACAATTGATAACCGCCTGTAGAGCACACAGAAATCGCGCCACCTCATCACGGTTCGTCATTTTACCACTGGGTCTATTAGCCGAGTCCAAAAAGTTTCGTTGAGACGGTCCTGAGCAGGCTATAGACCCCCTTGCCACCTATACCAAACCGTCATCGTATACCGTGCGTCTGGCGGTACTTAGAGATTCTTCGCATTGTCCCTGCCTCACACTGCCAGACTTATTTTCTTTTTCTCTCTCTTTTCCCACAACATCAAATTTGGGTACATTATAAATACTCGGTTCGATTCGGTTAAGAAATATTTACAAGACAACCTAAAGTTTCAACCACGGACTGCACGCCACGTGCTCAACAAGAAGTTTGCCATGTCCCCAGTCTGTGGAATTTCGATTTCTGGGAGGCTCCTGAGGGCCCTGACAGGCCACTTCTCCCCTATCTGAAATATCGGAATTAGTACTCTTGCGAAGAAGCTGTCAATCTCGTGTTGATATGCCACGTTTTCTCATGAGAGTCAAAATTGCTACCTCCCGGGTCTTGCCATCATAACGTCTACTTCAAGAACGTGCACTCTGCTGCTCATCAAGCTACATTTACATTGCCCCCTCTACCCTGCCCAATATCGTCCCTTGGAACATTCACAGCACCTCCGCGACCGATTCCATGACTGCTTGCGATGTTGACGGCCCCTCTGCCCAGTCCGGGTGCCACGTTGATGTGACCCCGGCCGCCGACCGGAGACACGTTGACTTGTCCGCTTGGTCTTCGGTCTGGCGGTGGTGGCGGTGGTGGCGGTGAGATGTTGATGTTCCCACCGCGCTGTGGGCTAGGCGGTGGTCTGGGCCTTGGGTTGGGCCTTGGATCCGCGTCAGAGGATTCAGATATTGTATATGATGATGGATACGTCTTCTCGGATCCTGTGTCCCTGGCTTGACCAACTAGGCGGAGAAGGAGGTATGTCAACAGGGCGAAGAAGGAGATGAGTAGCACCAATATCAGGGCTATGGCATCGTTTTTTTTGACCATGACCAAACAGTGTTGAAGGCCAAAATGTCCGTCTTTGTGTCGCAAGGGCTTTCGGCCTGGGTGGTTAAGAACCGGAAATTGATCACACCGAAGACGTGCACTGCTTAGATTCCTCGTTGAAGTGGGTGACGATATGGTGATTGCTGGACTCGGTAGTATCAAAGGAAGACACTCAATGTCGTCAACAGGTAGCGGCGTTGATGATTGGAGGCCCTCATCTCAGGTAACAAATGATATGAAGACCAATTGCTGAGACATAAGCTAGAAGCATTTCGTGCAGTCATCTAAGGTCTAGAGAATAAAACGTGAGACAGAGAGACCTGCTTGTAAATGGGAGACGACTGGGATTCACGTCGGGGGGGGAAGGGGGGAAGAGTAAACAAATCGAGTGGCTGGCCCTCATGCAGCCATCTCTATCTGGTATAGGAAGTCGGCGCATCTTTCTCAACCCCGGTCTCCATGCAGCAGAGTACAGGAGTAAGACATCTCGCTTGCCTGCACCTGTTTTGGGAACGACCGGTGTGGAGCCCAGCAAATCAGGCACCCCAGAACAGCGCATTTAAGCGCCTCTGCAATTACACCTGGTAGTACACCGAACATCGTTGAATGGGCCCTCGTCCGGTGTCTCTTTCCACACCCCTTTAATCACTTCCACACGTATTCTCTAGACACCTCTGCAGCAGCCTCTTCAAGCACCTCTTCAGGCGTAGGCATCTGTCTGGAGCTTCTCTAAGCACCTCAAGAAAACTGTCCTCTAACTCCTATACATACTTCCCTGTTCTTATACTCTATTTTACCTAGTCCCAAGACTAGAGTTGATTATTCTACGATCTTAATCAAAGTTCAAACTTCAGGACTATCGCGGCTAGAGTTCCGTTCAGAGACGAGTTCTAGACGAATAGAACACATCATTGGCGATCGAAGGCACATGATACACTTAAAAGCATTGAAGACTGCGGGCGTCTTCGCCGGCGTGGAATAAAAATAACTTGATCGAGAAAGATTCATGCGACGGACATCTCCATGTCCCTGATGGTTATTCGCCAGTCCATCTTCACAGTCTCGTTTCGGTACCCAGACATCGACAAGCGTCACCCCTGAGCAATGGATCCAGAGTATTTGTGACGCCCTTCAGCTGTACCCGTGTTCAGTCGTGTCCCACTCAGCATCAACCGTGCCATACTCCGTTCCGTCGTGGACCAATTTGAAGGTTACATTTGCCATGTTGCTTATCATGACAATGTGGAAGTCGATCTTATAGTACATTAGATCGTCTGCTCCCTTCTCCTTTTTCAGCTTCTTTTTCGGGATCAGATCCAGATTTGCCTTGACTTCTACGAGTCTTTTATTGATCTCTGTGGACTGTCAGCGAACAAGAACCATGCCTCAGCAGCGACATCAGTGCCAAAACCATTCCAAAGTCCATGTTTCACTGTATTGGCTGACTCAAGAGGAGAATTCGCATAAAGATTACTTCCGCCCAAAATTTTTCAGCATCACTTACTAATTGGAGCATTCGCAGGATCAGGATGGCCTGGAGCATCGTCAATCTCGCAAGCATAGATTGGTAGCTTGATGGTATCTAATCTCCCATTCCAGTCTGCGTCAGCCACTAGCTGGTCGTAATAGAAATGGAATGGCATAGGCTGCAGATCCTTGACACGAGCATTCTGGCGAGAAATGTCAGTACTTGGAGGGGTGCATATGTCAGCGGATGGTTTCACAAGCCTTCTTCACAAACCAACGCATCACGTCAACCCTCTCTCCACCGTCAACGCCACCAGGATACCTGATAATGTCGGTCAGTGGACTAAATGGCATATTCGGTGAGATAGGAGCTCTCATAGTGTCATACGGACCTTGTTTGGTTGTGGTCGTGAATGTCCGGGGAAAATTTCTGCAGTGCCTTCGTGCCATAGTGCTTCCTCGCCATCCGAGACGCCACCGTGACAGTCGGCATTCCCGTTGTGGGTGAATGCTTGTCTTGGAGCCCACGAACGAGGGCACCTTTGACTATGGCCGTTGTGCTGTCAAAAAGACCAATCAGTATGTGCATGTGCCAATGAGAGGGTTTGAACGAGATAGTTAGTAGTCGAGAACCGAAGAAATCGAACACTTAAATCATGCCTTACCAATCCTCCATTTTCTTCACTGTCACGTTTTGCCCAACGGCAGCCTGGATGCGGTCTCTGAGATACTCATTCCTCCCAAAACCACCTGCAAGTAGGACTGCGTTGATTTTGGCCTCTTGTCCTTGCAGCTTTTGCTGCTTTTGTACCTCTTCAATCTGGCCCTTCACCAACTTCAAAATGTCTTTGATCACTGGAGAGAAGATCTCCTTCATCCTTTCGCACGAAATCTTCAAAGAGCCATTTTTGATGTTCAGATGCTCATCATCATCTATCCTGCGGCAAGGAACGAGGCATCTCCCGTCGTCGATACCATTGAAATTCCGTTTGATCTCGGACTCCCACTTTGTCATCGCGTCCTGCATATACCCGTCGTCTTCCATCCAAGGCTGGCACCCTGACATATGGGTTTTCACCCATTTGTAGAATTCGCGGTCCAGGAATGATGAGCCACAAAGCCCACCGGTTCCTGGCGCTGCTTCCTCTAGTTCTGGTTGAGCGCCAAGTTTTGTGATCCTGTATGAAATGAGATCGACGGTACTAGATAGTATGGAAGATCAGCATTGCCAATTTTCAACGAGAATATTTGAAAAGGACGTACCCGCCCCCAGCGTCACATATTACGAATGTTTGGCCCTCCTTCAGCTCGAGCTCTCGGAACATGGTTCTTAGTGCATGAATGCCAGCAGCCTCTGGCTCCGCGATTATCTTCACCGGGCGATTAGGGGCCATCCCAGCATCATTAGCGCATTTTTCGGTTATGCTCTGTGCTGATTCAGGCCACATGGCAGGGACGGTGATGATATATTCCCAGCGGGTGTCCCTTAGCAGGACGCTCTGCCCACCGCCGCCTGGGTCGAGCGTTTCCTTGACAGACTTCTCAACATGGCGTCTGAGAAATCGCAGATACTTGGTGATCAGGTCTTTGACCTCCTTCTCGTTCTCTGGCTTCAAGGTGTGATCTGGGTACGCTTCCGCGAGTTGTCCGGCCTTGTATTTTGGATCTTGTTCTAGCTTAAACCACTGGAACACATCCTGATCTCTATCGCAGCCAAAACCCCACTTCATGCTGCCACGGTCGCTATACTGCAGCACGCTGGGTTGGCTTCGATGTTAGTCATCAGTGGCAATTGATCCAACATTCAAAGGTCATAAACTTGTCCGAATACCAGAGGTTTTGCAAGCGTGCTCGTGTCCACCCGCCACCCCGTTTGAAAGGCATGATTTGCCGTTACTTACGTCGGAACCTTCTCCATCGTATTCGCATTGTAAGGCCAGGACGTAATAGCAGTAATGGTTGGGACTTCCTTCGATCCCTATTTGACATGGTCAGACACTGTGTTTGAGATTCCACGGGTCTTTCGAGCAAGAAATGAACTTACAGCTCGTATCTGCAGCCAGGCGGCAGCAGAGTAGGTCGTCCCTGTGATCATCTACCGTCAGAGACTATCCAACTCCGAGAATTTGCAACAGTATTGAGCTTTCGTACCAAAGTCGACGGCTACTAGGATCCTACGACTGGCCTTGGAGCTGGACAAAGCCTTTTGCGGGGCCTTGGACGTGCGAGTCGAGCCCGCCGCCGGTTGCTGAAAGGCACTTTGTACGAACGAGGTCGACATCTTCTAGGAAATGACTGGAATGAGCTGCGTCCGTAATCAGGGACCTGAGACTCGAGAGTACTGGTGAAGGATGGCTGTTGAAAACCGCCCTGTTGTGACGGATTACGAGCGACAAGTAATTCGGTAGAGGGTCGACGGGTAACCGCAACGGCATGCTTCGGATTGAAATGAGAAATTGAATTGGGTCCCCCGCTCAGCAGGCTGCAGTGCAATGGTTCGCCTTGTGGTTCGCCTGGTCTGCAAACTGGGTACGGAATCTGCCGTTGGAGCCCGGCGAATTTCGCTCATCCATGACAAAACGTCGCTGACCCCTCTCACGAGAAGCGCCATGTGCATTTATGGGATGCAAAGTGATCACACCGGTCTCCCCTTTAGAGTATGCGATTGGAGCGCAATCGGATTTTTCTGCGCCTCGCTTACAGAAGCTGAGCTGGATGTATGCAGCCTCATGTGTATTGATTGGGTATGGCGTGATAACTGGTAGCACACGCACGGGAGAAGTGAGCAACGCCACGCGACTTCGATACTTGTCCTACACACCGATGCTGACCGATGTGCCGAGCAATGCCCTGCCACGTCAGCGGGCCACGGCTGGGTCTTTCTTCCACACCAGAATACGTCCAGACCACACTTCAAACATGTTCTCATGTGTCTCAGTCGTACGCTCCCCATTGGCAATCACGTTGAGCACGGCAGGCTGAGTTACACTACTGGTTCAGAGAACGCTTTTCCTTGGCAAAAGTCCCAGTAACTTTGTACCGGCACCTCGTATACCTACCTTCAGATCTACTCCAAAATCAATCCGGGTTCATGGTGGTATACCCGACAAGCAGACACGACACAGCTATGAGAATGTCTGATTCCCAGGACGAAAGCGAACAGCGAAGCTCACTTGGGGTCAATGATACGATTGAGAGCCTACGTCAGGAAAATGAAACACTCCGCAGAGATCTCGAAGATTGTAAGGACCAGCTATTCGAAGTCCTGCACAAAGGCAACGACATTCCTGAGGACGACATCAAAGCTGCGTTCTCCAGAGTCTACAGTGGCATAGATGCATGGATCGACGAGATCACCTATGAACGAGGCCACGAAGAGACTTTCAGGGCGCATTTCAAAAAGAAAATACAGGATGGATACGGCCTGGAGTCTCTAGGTTTCCATCGTCGGTGTTACTCGAATGTAGAATGGCGTGTGAGGCTAAGCAAGCTGCCACACTGCTTCCACATTATCGTTTCGTTGATCATCTCCAAATTCCTCACAGATGAGGTATTTCGCACGGCGAAACTTGATCAATGGCGACATCTGTGCCCACATGGTCTTTCAGACAACGAAATCAACCTCTTGGTGCGATTGCAGGAGGCGATGCGGTCGAAATTGAATCGAGGTATGTTGCCCACTAAATATCCTTGGCTGGATTATTGTCCATGTCCAAGTCGCGGTTCCGGGTCCTGATAGCTCGCTGGCTAAAACAGATGATTCTGAAATTTCTCGATGGCGTGGCCAGTCTATCTCTGCAATGAACGCAGCGGACCGCGCAAAAGAACGGACGAAGAGGGCAACTGATGAGCAGCTAAATAAGCTGCAACAAATTCTTGGGCATTGGTTGGACAAGCCAATACCTAAGCCTTTGTTGGACTCGTTGATGACCAGCATCATCCTTCGTTCCAACAAGGCCCTTGAAATGATGTGCTGCTCGAACAAGACCTACGTCGTAGGAAGTCTCGAAATCCCGCCCGGGCCCATCATCAAGCAAGCAGAGTCGTGGCACCTTAAAGATCTCATCACATGGAGGAAAATGCGTCCGCGTGAGGACGGAGCTCTACTGCAATGCCTTTACCCCGGATTGGTGAGGATTGGGGAAAGTGGTCAGGACAACTTGCACCTTGTCAACCCGACTTGGATGGCGTATGAAGACCACAAGCATTTGCCGCCACCTGTGTCTAGAAGTCCGTCTCCACCCAAGCAAAGCTCAAGCATAAGTGACCGCGAGATTGGAGAGCGCAAAGCGAATCGGCAACGCAAGTCCAAATCGAGGACGGTGCTCGGATTATGGTCACCATTGGACAGAGCTTCAGCAAAATCTTCACCACGATCTGCAACCAAAACACCCCCAGCCCATCCGACAGAATATTACTATCCGCAATACCCAGGTGGACCTGAGCTCTATCAAGCATACCCCCCCGTCAGCCCCGTTGCCGCCCCCTATCTCGAACGGGCATCCACCTTTCCTCTTGCCCGGCAAGAACCTTATGGTTTAGAGGGACAGGACGATGTGAGTCAGGGGGTTTCCTTCGAGGCCTCTGATAGTAGCAAATGGAATGGTAGCCTGCCTTAGGCATGATAGAGAATATACTGAAGAGCCACAAGGAATTTCAAGCTTCCCCACGTTGTATCTGCTGAAACTTGAGGATTGGAATTCACAAAGGACGCCACTGTAACATAGAGTCAAAACTTTCCAACCTGAGACTTGAACTGGCATGGTTGGAATTAATAGGAGATTACGTGTGGATGAGTAGCGTAAGATGGAGTGAAACAAAACATGGTCTCTTTCCATATTCTTTTAGCTGCCTTGAGGTTCACATTGGAGAATGATGCTCGGCAGGGTCCCAAAGACGCCCAAATCCAACCAAATCTGTCACGAGCTCGGGGCTCCACTATTGTGGTGCTCCATTGCATATCAATAGGAGCACTGCACGCTCACTTTTCATGGTCAAAAGAACCATTCAATTCACTAGTTATTTGATATGCCCTGCTCGGACTCGTGATAAACCCAATGACACGACGGGCCATATCATAGACAAAGGCGGGCTTCCTTCCCATTGCATGGTATTGATCCTTCCCTTCCACAAGCAGAACCTTTTAAGGAGTCACCCAGGTAGGAAACAAGAGGTTCATTGCTTGGCAAGTCAACCACTTATGTCAAGTATTTCACGCGATCTGCATTGTTCTTCTTGGCCCATATGTGGACATACTACATTTCAGCTCTTTCTTCTTGTTCTCTTCTTCTTCTTTTTCTTTCCATACAATCTATGCAAATATGCAATTCCTAGGTACAAGCTCTCTTCTCGCCCTTGTTTCTGTGCTGCCTGTATGATATCTGTGACGGTATGGTGCTTATATGCTGCTGGGTATGCCTAATTTGGTGATTGGGAATTACTCGTCTCTTGGCTGAGTGGTATCTAATTGCCTAGCAGTAATAGATTCGTCTCAACATCTGGGACAGAATGTGATTCCACTCAGAGCCACCCTGTTGATTGCCTTGTTCTTTTGCACTACAGAGGAGAATGGATGCACCTACACCCCTGAGTGTGATTTGGCCCTTGTACGGTACCCCTCCTGGATTCTAACATGTTTAGCTAAATTGGCGTCCTATATCAGCAGAGAAACGCAATAAAAAAAAAGAGAAAAAAAAAGAAGAAAAAAAGGAGAGGCAACGGTCTCCTAGTGCTCGTGTCTACACTCGGCACTCGCGGGTAGGGTTTCCTGCCGTATCAAGTTTGGAGACCTGAGTGGATAATGGTTCACAACGGGCCTTACATACAGAGCCGACTTTACCGCACGAATACCATACTTCCGAATTATGGAGCCGGAATAGCGGCACGGGATGCTTGGGAGGGAGGGGAGGCTGCAGAATTGGGCGGGCGCTTGATGTCGTGGCTGGGAGGGACGCGATGAACGGCCGCAAGTACGTACATCGCCGGCATCGTTCTCGCCGGCAGCGTCGTGCGAGCGCCACGCCTCGACCAGGTTTCCGTACAGGCGCTGATGCATCAAATCATGGCCCAGCGGCTTGCCAGTTGAGGACGGCTTGAGATACGACTTCGCTTGCCCGGCCCGGTGAGAGAGGGTGAGACAGACGCAAAGCATCAAGCGTTGGTTGTACCCTAGCTCGATCGTCGATGATGTACGTACGTATGTGCGTAAGCCTTGGAAGACATTCAAATATAACCAGAGTGTGTTTCATATTGCCCAGAAACGGTCCGAATCACGTCCTGTTTTGTATTTTTTGATATTATGTCGGGGTACATCGACCCCGACAGCCTTCCATTAACGTGCGAGCAGTGAGCTGACTGATAGCGGTACAGCCTTGATCAGTTCGATTTTATTCATACCTCATACTGTGGGCCTTTCGGCGCTGCTGTCTCCAAATCTGCTTCTTGGGCGGCTTGACACGCCACAAGGCTGTGCCAAATCGGGCACAAGCACCATTGTGTATTTTCCACAGAGTAGGTTTGTTGAGACGGCTTGCGCAGCAACCGACCGCAACTCATCAGTCTCCCTAAGTGATCCAATTCCTGGATACTTCTCGGGGCTGACGAGGTCCACAATCTCGCTCCAGTATCCCTCCGACTGAAAGGTCCGGATTGCTCGATACGTGCTCGATAAACACCACCTGTCGGAGCGAGCACGACTGCAAAGCGGCTCGAGGGCAGTCGCAATTTATGAACCATGCTTGTTGGTGTCATTCACTGCCGGCGCTTACCTTCAATCTATCCAATCCAGACAAACAACGCGAACCAAAGAATTTGGCCGGCTGACTGCCGGCGCACTGGAGCTGCTGAGGAACAGTGACAGTGAAGGATTGATAAAGGGATACCGCCACAATTTATCGAAGCAGATGCCAGGGTCACGAAATGCCTACTAGTGTCCGTTCAGGAACCGGCCTCAAAACACCCAACATGGGTCACGTTCAGGTATGGGCCGGAGCAGCATTCCGACGACTGCCGAATTCTAGAAGCTTTTAATAGAATTGCCAACAGGTGAGAAGAACCATGGTCAGCGAAGGAACGAACGGCACCATTCTGTGCTATCTAGGGCATGTTATCGAAACCAAGATACTGAATTTCACGGTGGGTCACAATATGCGTCTCTTGTCCCGGGCGGCTGGTGATGGTTGATAAAGCAATTAAGCAAACGATAGTTGTTTGTTGTTGTTGAGGAGAGAAATCTCCCCGCTATTGAACGCTCAGAAGAAGCCTATTTATAGGCTAGCGCTAACGTATAAGCATATAATCCTCGCACCTTTCAATACACCCCTCATCGCAAATATCATCATCCTAATAATAATAAAAGATATTCTATTTTAATAGCTAAAAATACAATTTAAATATTCCGCTATAATTTATATTAAAACCATTATATAAATATTATTTAATATTTATATATTTTGCTTATATTATTTTTAATTAACTATTTAAATGCCCCTTTTAGTAATATAAACCCTATATTTATCTTAATCTTAATCTCTTATAAGCCTCTTTAAGGGCAGGGCAAGGCAACGCTTTTATATAAATATTAGTAAGATTATCTTTAAATGCAATATAATAAATATTATATATCTCTTTAATTCCTTTATAAATAAAGTAATAATAAATAGTAATATATTTTAATTAAGCGTTAACTTTATAATTTTAAATAAGGTTTAATATTAATTAATTATTAATATATAAAATAAATAAATATTTAACATACTTAATATTTAAATCTTTTAATACTTAAATTATTTAATAAAGATATAATAATGCTAATAAATATATTATATATTCCGCCTTATAAATAAATTTTATAATAATAAATTAGCGCTTTAATAACTAAGTAATTAAGCTATTATTAAGGAATTATATATATTTACTAAATGCTTTTAAATTATTTAAATTAGTATTATAAGAAGCATTAATATATATATTAAGTATAGCGAATTAAAATAATAATGTTTATTTTAGAAATTGCAAGGTATAATCCAGTATATGCTAAATATATTAAAGCACCTCCTTTGCAACGTTTAAATAATAAATTGCAGGCTTTGTATTAAATATTAAGAGCATTGCATATAAAAACGCAAAATTAAGTTTTATTTTAATAATAAGAAAATTAATAAATTTAGTAAGTAATTAATATATTATTGCGTTTATTGCAATATTATTAAGTTCCTCTTATTATGAAAATAAATTTAAATTTATAGGAATTTATCTTTAATTATAATTAAATATATTAAAGCATTTTAAAATCCATTAAGCATATTTCTTTTAGGAAATGTAAATTTTATTATTAATTTATATAATTTTTAATTTAAATAGGTATTTATAAAAACTAAGATCCTTATACTTAAAACATTGTATAAGCTTAATGCGAAATTCATTAACTTAAAAAGGACTTTTAATAATAAGAATATTATTAATATAAATAATAATAATAATTTAATCTTTAATAAAAACGTAAAAATTAAATATTATTTCTATTAAATATTTAATTAATTCCTTTTTAAAAGTATTAAACTATTTATGGCTTAATTATTTAAGTTTATATAAGGCATTAAGAAGTTTTAAAATAACTTGCTAATTATTAAATAATATTTAATATCCTTGCAGCAATTATATATAAACATTATATTTTAAATGGCTATGTAAATATATTATTTTAATGTTAAATTGCTAAAGCCATTAGCCTATTATAATGGTAATGGCAATAATTAATTTTAAATTATTATAATATGCTATAAGGCTATAAGTATCGTTATAATTTATACTGTAAATTTATATATATTTACGAGTAATAAATTAAGCCTTATAGCGGATAAGCTTATTAAAAGCATTAAACTTCTTTATATATACCTAGCAAGGATTAATAATATATTAATTTACAATAGCAAGTACTTTAATCTATATACCTATATTTAAAAGTAATTTAAGTTTTCTTTTAATAACTTATTATTAAGCATTCCTTTTATTACTCTTTATAACCTATATATATATATTAAGAATATTATTAGCATTTATTATATTAATAAGCAATATTTAAGTAAAGATTTAATTAAGGTAGTTAGCATTAATTAATGCTAATTAAGCAAGATTTAGTATAAAGTTTATATTAATTAATGCTAAGTTATTAAAATCTTTAAAATATTCCATAATAATGTTTATATTTTCTTTTACTTTTTATAAAGGCTAAATCCATTATCCTTAAGAATTATATAATTATATAAGTTTTATAAGTTTAAGTAATTTATTAATAGGTTTTGTAAGTTTAAGCAATTTATTTATGGGTTTATTTATAAGTTCTATATTATTAGCAAGTTCCATTAGCTAAAATGCTAATAATACCTTTATCTTAAGTAGTATATTTTTATTTAGCTAGCTAATTATTTATATAATCTTTATTGCTAAATTAAATTAAATAATATAGCTTAATATTATAATTATAATAACTTTTTAAAGTAGCATAAATAAATAAAAAATAGTTTCGCTTTTAACCTTAAATTCTATAAAGTATACCTTTTTAGCTTTATTTAATAATTTCATTCTTAGCTTATAAGCCTTAATAAGAACATAAAAATACATAGAGCGAAAGTATAGTTAAAAATATTTAATATTAAGCTTTTATTTATAAAGCGCCTTAAATAGCGTTATTTAATATAATAAAGCTAAGTATAGTTTTTAATTTCATAAATACATTATATAAGAAATTGCTTTAAGCTATAAAAATAAATAGTTTTTATTGCAAATTATTATGCAAATATTAATAATAATAATATGCATAAATCTTTTAAGCATATTGTTTAACTTATAATAATAAGGGGGTAATTTCTTATAAATAATTCCGTATTTTTAAAATATTATAATAATTATCTTATTTATATATTTATTCTTATTATTTAAACTAAATATTTTAACTTTCGTATTAAATTAAGTTTTAATTATATTTAAAAATTCCTTAATAACGTTTAAGATATTATTCTTTTAAATAATAAAGTAAACTTAATAAAATTAAGTATAATTATTAATAAATAAAATAAAGTATTAAAAACTTTTTAATAATCTTATTAAGAATTTGCTTAATAAATTAAATTAAATATACTTAAATAGTTATGTAAATTATTATTTTAGCAATAAATATAAGCATTTCTTAATGAACTTTATAAATTAATATAATTTATAATAAAAATTTATTAATTTATTTAGCATAACGTTTTTATCTTTATATAAGCATTAAGCAGTTAATTTTAATAAATTATTATAGTTAAAAGCTTTATAAAATTTACTATATATTGTAAATATTGTAAAGTTATTTTTTACCATTTAAATTTTAAAATTTCTATATTAAAACTTTGCTTATAATATCTTGCGAAATTTATTATTTTTTAATAATAAAAAGATATTATTTCCCTATACATTTAATTAAAACCTCTTTTAAATTATAATTTAGCTAAATAAATAAGTATTTCTTAACATATAATTATATAAAACGTTAATAAAAATGCTTTTAATAATTAATTTATTTAATAATTATAAAAAGATTTTTATAAAGCTAATGCCTTTTATAATAAGTTAATTATTATTTATAATAATAATTATATTTAAATATAATTATAAAGAGCTAAAATCTTTTATATATTTTATTATATACTTTAAAGCATTAAAATTAAAAATCTATAATATTAAAATACTTATAATTATTAATAACTTTGTTGCATATATTAAAACATTAATATATAATACTATTATATCTTCCTTATCATTATTAAAAATTTTAATAACTTCTTTATTTATAACTTAATTTATAATAGCTTATTTCTTACCTTTTTTTTATTTTTAATTAGCTTTATATTTAGCAAGCTTTGCATAATTAATATATAAATAGCTAATAAATATAAAGTTTTATATGCAGTATTAAGTACATTCTTTATTACTTAATATAAAGTTAATACTTATTAATGCAAACTTTGCAGCCTTTTTTATACTTTTTAATGCCAACCTTTTTTAAATAAAAATAAAGTAAATTTTAAATTATTTAATCTTTATATAGAAAATAATATTTATTATCTTAAGTTTAATTTTAAAAAACATTATAAGGTTTTAATTACTTAAGTTATTAATAATATTATTTATAATATTTAGCAGCATTATTAAGAAAAAAAAGCCTTTAACTTTATTGCTTTTAAAAAGTAACTTTATTAACCTCTTAATTAACTATCTTAATATTAAGGTTTTAATATAAAGTTTTATTTAAAGGTTTTAAAAGGTATTTAAATAGCCTTATAAGTTAAAACTATCCTTATATTATAAGTTTATTAATTAATAAAAGAAATAAATAATTAAATTACTAGTATTATAATTAAATTAATTAGCTAATATTTTTTAAGCATTAAAAGATTTTCTATATAATATAATAAATATTATAAGGCTTAAATATATTAAGCTTAAGAGTATAATAAAGGCTTAGTTATTAAGCTTTTCCCATTTTATAAAGGCCGCATTCTTATTTAATTATTCTTTAATGCTTATAATGTATTTATTAAGGCCGGCAAACTAAAAGCCGCGACTTTATATCGCCCTTTAATCTAAGAAGTTTTCCCCTTTTAAGTTTAACTTTAAAAGAAATAATGGGTTAAGCTTAAAGTTAAGTATATTTAATATCTTTTAAATAGTATTTATATATTTCTAAGCATATTTTAAATAATATTTATATGTTTTTATTTATTTATAGTAATTAGCATTAATTAATATAAATAAATAAATAAAAAGGAGTAAGTAATTAAAATATTAAATAAGGTAAGAATATTAAATTATTATAAGTTATTATTAGCTATAGTAGTTATTATAAGATATAATAATAATATACTGGTAAAGGCTAATAACGTTAAAATCCTAATAATTTAAATATGAAAATAATTATAAAAATGGGGGTATTAATATTTCCCAACATTTTAAGATATCTTAAGCAACGCTAGGCTTATAACCTAATAAAGCAATTAAGCAAATGATAATTATTTATTATTATTAAGGAGAGAAATCTCCCCGCTATTAAACGCTCAGAAGGAGCCTATTTGTAGGCTAGCGCTAGCGTATGGGCATACGATCCTCGCACCTTCCAACAATGGTATCATACGGGAACTACGGGAGGCGTCCCGTCGTACATATACGTGGGTTGTCATCCCGGCACTTTTCCATTGCAGATAGGGAGTAAGCAGGTCAAGCTTATATGGGCGTAGAGGCTCCCGTCATCTGAGGTGTCTATTAATCTGCGATCTGTTAGGCGCACGGCGCACGCGTGACCATGGTCCAGCACTGCGGCTAAATTGCCCCGGGCTCACCCTTTCCCTTTTCGGCCAGCGGAGGACGGCCGCCCCAATATCACTGCGAATTAAGGGAGTGAAACACCAACATAGAGGACGGCTCGCGCTTGGCGTCCTTGACATCTGATATGTGAGGACTTGCGCGTGTAATATGATTGGTGATGGGCTAGGGCACTGGCGATCTTCGCCATCCAAGTTCATCTACCTCAGCCGTGCCGAGAGCTGCCAGTACCAAACATGTCGGCGGTGGAGAGACCTAAGCCACCCATGATTGCTGGATGAAAGGCATAGCGCAGCAGTCGAGATTAAAGATTGAGGCTGGTGTCGGCCCGTAGGCAAGGTCTCCGAGACGTTGACGGAAGTCGACACTGTTGTTATAAAAGACGTCTCGCAACCTGTCTGTGTCGGTTGCTTCAAGTGCAGATCAACCACTGCCGTCTTCATACTGACCATAATTCTATTCTCGAACGAGACTCGCCATGAAGCTGTCACTGCTTATCACCTCCGTCGCTGCTGCTGCCGTTGAGGCGCACGGCATTTTCCAAGTAAGTCCACACCGACTTTCGCGCCTGGAAATACTTGTGTGGACAACTTTAACCATTGCTGCACAGAAAATCTCGGTCAACGGTAACGCCAAAGGCTCACTCGAGGGTTTGCGAGCGCCGTCGACCAACAACCCTGTTACCGACGTGACTAGCACCTCCTTGATCTGTGGCGCAGCTGGCACCACATCACAGTCGGTCGTCGCTGCGAACCCGGGCGACAAGATCGGGACATGGTTCCAACACGTTATCGGTGGCGCACAATTCCCCAACGACCCAGACAACCCGATTGCGAGCAGCCATCATGGCCCGGTTCTTGCATATATGGCCAAGGTCGACAATGCGGCGTCATCAAGCCACACAGGGCTGAAGTGGTTCAAGATCGGACAAGACACGTTCGATACGTCGTCAAAGAAATGGGGCGTTGGTAAGTGGTCAAGCCCTTTCCTGCGCTAATAGCCTAGTTGTGGCCCGGCCGGTGGGATGGTGGAATATGTTCCTTACTGAGTGCTTCGCAGACAACCTCATCGCCAACAATGGGTGGGCTTACTTCAACATCCCATCGTGCCTTGCACCGGGCCAATACCTCATGCGCGTGGAGATCATCGCGCTACACTCAGCGTACAGTCGCAACGGCGCTCAGTTCTACTCCTCATGCTTGCAGCTCAATGTCGGTGGTTCTGGTTCGTCGACGCCATCTCCGGCTGTTTCATTCCCATTCTACGGGCAGGGCGATCCAGGCATCCAGACCAATATTTACGGCGCAGCGGGCGCGGCAGACAACAACGGCCAGGCCTACGCCGCTCCAGGTCCGGCCGTAGCAACTTGCTAAAGCAGACAACTAAGGTTAAGCCAGGTCGGATTCAATGGATGAGGTTGGAGTAGGTGATCCGGGGTCAGCCGGAGGTCAGCCGGAGGTCAGCCGGAGGTCATCCGCAAGTCTCGATAGGGCGGGCCGGGGTTGTCGAGCCGAGGCTCATGAGCACATTTCTTCCTCTGATGCAGATACTTCCTTGACAGCCACTGTATATAGGTTGAGTGCCACTCGGCTCTGTCAAATGGATAACGAAGGGGGGACAGGAATCAAAGACAGCAATTTGGTCACTTAACCTGATTACCTTGGAAGCGTTTCCCCAAAGTCGGTGTGAATATCGCGATTTCTGGCTGGCCAAGTACAGACCGACCATCTGTATGCACGTAGGGGTAAGCTGGAGGGGGTGGAGCGCAGCTGGGTGGACAATGTCCGGAGTAAGAGCGAGGAAAGAAGCCGTGGTATTCCGAGCCAATCCAGCATGAGGCATTTCTGGGTCTCTCCAGACTGACATCATTGGGCGTTGGGGGTGGAAAAGGCGTTTTCTGGGGATGGAAGGCGAGCGGGTGAGGGCTTTTCTGTGCGTCTGTTCGGCTCGGCCCAAAGCTGCAGGTGGACGTAGGCCGCGTGCAAATCGGACTGACCGCATGGCGACTAGATCTGCAGGCCCGCCTGGTCTTTGTGTGCGGGAGTCTAGTTTGCCCAATCCATGGGCCGGAGGTGTCGGGACGCCACCGCGTTTGCAACTGTCTTTCGGGTACGTGGAGAAGAAGGACACGGAAGAAATGACGCATTGAGCCATTTCGGTTTTTGTCAAGTTATTGATTCTGGGGGAAGAGAGATGCCTGGAGTCTGGCTGTGATTGTGATCGGATCGGTCATGGAAGCGGCGATGATGTTGAGGTGACTCGAGGCAATTAAACGTGCAGTTGCAAGCACAGTGTCCCTGTCCCTGCCTGCAAAAAAAGAGCGGGAAGGACTCGATGAACCTGGTATGTTATTGCCGCCCGGCCAATTGCATCCGCGGTCGGTCATCAACGGCTCCAACGTTCTTGCCCACATGAAAAGCTGCCCCATAAGCAAATCCCTGCCGGCGGCCATGACCCACGGCCCATAACCAATGACCCATGACCTTGACTTTGGGGAGCTCGGGCCTCATCTTACCACCTCACCAGGCTCGCCTGCTCACCACCAACCTTGCACTTTGCAGCTGTTCGGACATCAGCCTCTGGGGGTCTCAATCTCCTGCGAATGGGCCATGGTCAGTCAGTTAGTCAGTCAGTTCTCGCTCGAACTTACTCGCGACGGGGAAGCTTATCACAGTACATGCATCGCACGGGACGACCAGATATGCCTGCCCTGCTGCGTCTTGTGTCGTGTCTTGTGTGTGTTGTGCTTGTGCCTGTGGCCTCTCTGCGATCCGAGTTCGAGGTCACCCCGGTTCGAATCCACCCAGATGCCACCCGCGGAGCAACGTCGCCCATCCTGCCATCCAGGCCAGGCAGGCTTGCCAGGCTATCTTCTCCATCCCTGGGGGCTCGCTCGCCCAGCACCGACCTGACCGACCGGATGGGATCCTTGTAGCCTCGCGCCTTTCGCCTGGGCGAACTCAGTCCAAAATTCGCGCATTGCTCTGCTCGCTTGGCCGCTTACTGTTGTTACTGCTTCTGTAGATGCGGATACATACCACGACAACGGCGGTGTCGTCCCTGCTCGCCCGGGTACCCGGCCACTTGGGCACCTGGTAGTCCACGCTTTCATCTATCTGGACCAGACGGGACTGGACTGATCTGATGTGCCTCGCGCTCCCACCTCCCCGTCTCCCACGGCCACTCACACTCACACTCCCACACAGACACTGCCAGACAAGCTTTTCTGTTTGCCGTCTGGCTCGTTAGCTCGCCCGCTGATTGGGGGGATGGGCCCTTGGGTGTTTCCTCGCTGCTAGGGGGTTACCTGCCCCTGCAGCTGCAGACATGGGCATGCCTCTGGTCACTAGCAATCTTGCATACCAGACCCAGCACTTAGTCGGTCCCCTTCCTGGCCTGGGACTGTGTACTCCACCCCACTCGGGCAGGCCCTGCCAGTGCCAGCTGCTATTTGTTGGTGCTCACGCCCGTCGTCTCTCGACCTTCGTCGCTTCTTCTCTCCTTCCCTTCCCTTCTCCAACTCACTCGACCGTGACAATTATCTGCTCTCGACGGACGTCCTGATTTCTATATCAGTCAATTTCACATCCTCATCACCAGCTCTTGTCACCAGTCCTGTGTTGTTCGCCCAACGTCCCTGCCCCGTTTCCGTCGCATAACCAGCCAAGCTTTCACAGCTCGTGCCGAAGCCGATTTGCCGATAAACAAATCCCATCGCCCGAGACCATTGCAAACCCCTTCTCACTCAATCCCAAACAAAGGTACGGCACGAGTCCCTCGATTATCCTCCCTGTGCTCTGCAATTGCCCCGGAATCTCGACGGTCTGGAGCAATTCAAGTCGAATCCGCCTCGCGTTATTGCGCCCAGGTTGCCGAGCAGCGACCAAGCTACAATGCGCTCAAATCGGGACACCCGGTAGCCCACAATGACGGCTGCCAAGGTCCAGCTTTTGGGCACGTTGACCACTGTCAGCCACCGTCACGGTCGCCAATCGACAACTCTCGTCGCCTCGGCTGCGCTTGGAGCTCCGCTGGGCGTGGGCGGGGCCAATTGCTCATCCCATGACTCGGATTTTCTCCGTGTCGTCGATTCTGCCCAGAACCCACCACCTACGATCGATTTCTACAAACAAACAAATACCGCGAGCCCGTGGCTAACAATTGAATCGTAGGATCCTTCTCCCACAAATATCACAAAATGCCTGCCATCAACAACGCCCTGGTCGCCCGTGAGGCCATCTCCCACATCACCAAGCGTGAGAACTGGGCCCAGCAAGAAGCCGGTGTCGTTGTCGTCTTCTGCATCGTCTTCGTCGTCGCCGTCGGTGTCATTGGCCTGTTCATCGGCAAGAAGATCTCTGCTGCCCGTGCCAAGAAGCAAGCACTGTCAGGCTAGATTGGTGCAGGGCTTGGAGAGGCAGAGAAAGGCTCGACGGTCGGTCACGGCTGACGGGTCATGTATGAATTAATGGAAGGACGATAAACTTACTACGTACTACGTAAAGCCGTAATGGGGGTTCAGGAGAAGCACGGGGCGCAAGGGAAGTTGTCACAGGGGACGAGGAGACGATGATACTCCGATGCCAAGGGTTGCTGGCATCATCACAAATAGTTCAGATAAGCATTGGCTGCTTCATCTACTACACGCCGGACACCAATACAATACTATGGTTTAATCAGCATCCCCCGCAATCGTCATTGACCCAGATACTTGTGCTGCTACCAACACCACGTGCTCCTGACTATTATGCATATCCCCCACAGTGAGCCTGGCGAACGGCCTTGACACCAGAACGTGGGATGCGGACGCATGCAACAGCCCTAGAAGCCTCTGTTCGGCTCACTCGCCAATGATGACGAAGAAGATTACAATCCCGGAGGTCCAACCCCACGGCGATCTCAACTATGCAAGGAACTCCATCTTCTCGAGGTGGACCAAACCATTCGCAGGCTGTGAGCTGTCAGCATTAAACCCGCCCCAGTGTGTGGGAGGTCAAGGACGGGGTGGGTTGGTCGGAGGTGGACGCAAGACATCATAGAGGAGGAAAGGAGGAAACACAGGACTCACAGGAACAAACTGCCTCAGCCGGACCCCAGCCTCCCTAAACACCGCCGCCGTGTCCGTGTCCATGCTGTACCCCTGCGCGTAGACGACCTCCGATATCCCGACCTGGGCGATCTTGATGCTGCACGTGAGGCACGGGCACGTGTCGCAGTAGAGCACGGCGCCCTCGCGCAGCCTGTCGCGGCCGGCCTCGAGCAGCGCGTTCTCCTCGGCGTGGATGCACAGGCAGGTGGCGAGGCCGTGGCCGCTGCCGAGCCCCTGGTTGCAGCGCGGGCAGCCGCCCTCGCCGCAGTTGCGGATCCCCCGGGGCGTGCCGTTGTAGCCCGTCGAGATGACGCGGCGGTTGTGCGACACGACCACGCACCCGACGCGCCGCTTCATGCAGTTGGACCGCCGCGCCGCCAGCGACGCGAGGGTCATGAAGTAGTTGTCCCACCCCGGCCGCAGCCGCTCCGTGCTCAGGAGGTCTAGCTTGCCTAGGTTCACGTACAGGTGCGCCAGCGAGCTCGACGTGTTGAGGAGCCGCACCGGGGCGCTCGAGATGTGCGTCGCCTGCCCTGTCTCCGAGTGGTAGAGCTGGGCGTCGGACAGAGTCACAAAGTCCTCGAGGGTCTCGGCCGGGTGGATTTGTTGGCTGTCTGGTAGCGACTTGGTGATGGATTCGGTGGGCTGCTCTGCGCCGGACGCCAGCTCTTGTTTCCTCTTCTGGTAGCGCTGCCACCGGACGAGGAGGGGTGCGTCGACGCTGATGAGGAGGAAGAAGGGCCGCCGGCTGTACGCGTCGAGGGTTTCTTTGCCCATTACGTCCATTGTCACCCACCGTTCCCGCCACCGTGAAGTCACGTACTCAAGCAGCTCATCTGAGGTTGGGAAGACCAGGGCTGTCCTTGATGGCTGCTTCTGGTGGATATTTGAGACATTGGTCTCTGCCTCTGAGCCGATCCCTTGTTCCTGAGGTGCCTTGGCTGCATTTGGCTCAACAGAGACATGTTTGAAGCCGTGGTGGTCCACCAAATACCGAGCGACAGTGCTCTTTCCGGAGCAGATACCTGGAGGGCGTGTAAGTCTTGGGCGGAGAATGCAGTGAGGAAGACTCACTGCCACAAATACCAATCAACATTTTTTATGATGCAAAAAATGAACTTCCTCAAAATCTCTCAAGGCTCATGAGAATGATCCCTCCCTCTGTCACAGCCTTGGAAGCGAGTGGTAGCTTGTGGAAAGCCTTTCACCAAATCTTGCCCGAAGCAGACGCGTCTCACAGCCCCTGACTGTCTTCAACGCGTCTGTAGTGAAGCCCCAGCAGAGCGTGATGGGGTTTGCCGGCGGCAACTCTCCGAGTGCCAGAGTGCCAGAGTGCCAGAGTGCCAGAGTGCCAGAGTGCCAGAGTGCCAGAGTGCCTGAGTGCCTGAGTGCCTGCAGTTACCCTCATTAGGGCACCTGCAGGCTGCAGCTTGCAGTGAAAGCCCAGAGGGGTCTTCCCGAGGCCAGTCAGCCATGAAATCATCAAATCATCACACATGACAGCTCCTACACCCACACCCAAGCTCCGACCTGCCTTTCCACCTGATCCTGATCAGCATGCTTTGAAATGACGACTCGGCGTGTGACCACGAACCTTCTTCAAACTCACCTTCAAGCTTGACATTCACAAATTTCTGGCTCCTCACCCTTCCTTCCTTCAACTTTCAAGTCACGGTTGATCTGTCGACCTGTTGCAGCATCACGACCCCGCCATAGTGGACCTCACGAACCCCTCAACTTCGAAGCCACGCGCCGAGACTAGGAGAATAGCAAGCCTCCAGATCGTGACTTATTGTTCCAAGAACCCGAGTAGCCTTTCTTGCTCCCATTCAAGACCTGCAGTCCAGCCGAATACATATATATTCCCCGACCAAGCCTTGTCCCACCAAGACAGCCCGACAGCGGCTGCCGGAAACCGCGGGCGCATCCCGTTTCGCCCAATATGTCGGAACTCAAGTTCTCTGCCTTCACGTCGCAGATAGAACTCCCCTTCTATTCTGCACTATTCTCCTCGAAACTCGACCTCGACAAGCTCGATGACTCGGCGCGGTTTGTTCTGGGCACATACGAGTCGAGTCCACTCGCAACCCCGGAGGAAAGCACTCGCATGCAGATCCTCGGGAATGCGCTGACAAGCAATGCGTATGTCGCAGGCCATTTGCCGACACTTGTGTTGCCCCCTTGCGAAGGCTAACACGGAGTGCTAGAATCGGCCTGGGTCAGTGTCGAGCCGAGGGCATGATTAAAAATGTTAACACGATGGAGGACTTCAAATCGACAGACAAAGGTGCCATGCTCCAAACGGCGGGCCGGCAGATATGGGATGCCATCAAGGACGGGACTATCTATTCCATTCCGTCGCTCCTATCCGCCTTCACGATACTTTCTTTTGCCGATCTTAAAAAGTATCGATTCACGTACTGGTTCGCCTTTCCAGCGCTGCATTCTGACCCTCAGTGGAAGAGGACGGCCCCAATAAGCAAACTCACCCCAAAAGAGAGCGAATCCCTGGTCGAGAAGGTTGGGACATGGCGGTACGGAGTGGACAACAGACAATATGGATTCTTCCTGGTTAAAAGAACACGCGGCGGGGAGGACAACCGATCTAAGAACTCGTTTGACTCTTCAGCCGAGGACCTGGGGTTCAGATGGGAAGTTGGCGCCCTCCGTGATTTTGATGACGGCTTCTTCGAAGGAGTTGCTGAAGAAGATCGGTTTGTCTCTTTCCTCGATCCCTCGAGTTACACCGAGCATCCGTCGTGGCCGCTGCGAAACCTGCTGGTCTTGGTGCGACAGCGCTTCCACTTTACAAAGATCAATATCTTGTGCTACAGAGACACCCAGGCCAGACGGCACGAAGCTAGAAGCATCATCCTGCCGCTTGCTATGGACAGCGTGCCGGAGATGGAGACAACGCAGATGCCAAAGGTCACGGGGTGGGAGCGCAACGCAACAGGGAAGCTGCAGGCTAGACAGGCAAACCTCGCCGAGTATATGGATCCGACCAAGCTCGCCGATCAAGCTGTTGACCTCAACTTGAAGCTGATGAAGTGGCGCATATCTCCAAATTTGGACCTAGACACGATCAGGAACACGTCTTGCCTGCTACTTGGCGCAGGCACTCTAGGAAGCTACGTATCACGGAATTTGATGGGGTGGGGGGTGCGGAAGATCACATTCGTCGACTACGGCTCGGTGTCGTTTTCGAATCCTGTACGACAACCGCTCTTCGAGTTCAAGGACTGTCTTGAGGGAGGAGCTCCCAAGGCGGCCAGGGCAGCTGAGGCGCTGAAAGCTATCAATCCAGGGGTAGAGAGCGAGGGCCATGCACTTCCCGTGCCTATGCTCGGCCATCCGATCACGGACGAGGCCAAGACGAAAGAGGAGTTCGCCAAGTTGAAGGATCTGGTCGACTCACACGACGTTGTCTTCCTGCTGATGGATAGCCGAGAATCACGATGGCTGCCTACAGTCATGGGCAAGGCGGCAGGCAAGATTGTCATGAACGCTGCATTAGGCTTTGACACCTATGTAGTGATGCGGCACGGCGCCACACCAAAGGATGGGTCTGAGAAGACCTTGGGATGCTACTTCTGTAACGACGTAGTGGTAGCGACAGACGTATGCGCCGGCCCTTCTACAAGTCCCACCGGGACCGAACCCGTGCTCTACACAGACTTGCTGATCTTTTGATACAGTCTCAAAAGGATCTCACCCTCGACCAGCAATGTACCGTCACGCGACCTGGTGTGGCAGCCATTGCGTCCGCGCTCCTCGTCGAGCTGCTTGCCAGTGTCCTGCAGCACCCCGAAGGACATCACGCTGCGGCACCCAAGCCCGCTGCCGACTCTTCGTCGTACGACCGGGACCCCCAGGATCACCCACTTGGCCTCGTACCTCACCAGATCCGTGGCTTCCTGTCGACATTCCAGAATATGATGATCCGTGGCGAATCGTACCCGTGTTGCAGCGCCTGCAGCAAGCCCGTGCTCGAGGCATACCAGAAGGACGGTTGGGGCTTCGTGAAGAAGGCACTGGAGGAGAAGGACTACGTCGCCGAGCTGTCCGGCCTGGCGGAGGTGCAGAGGCGGGCGGAGGCCATGGCGGCCGACGTCGACTTCAGTGACGAGGAAGGGGTTGAGGGAGATGACGACGGTGAGGCGGTGATGGTATGATGTGATATGACATGATGCTGTAAACGATTTTCATGCCGACCGGAGAAACATTTTTTCAGCATTATTAGACATCTCCTGTTAGGCTTCGGATCTTGCGAGCAAACTCATGTTGGCGTATCTTGTACTTGGCACTAAAGTTGGAGCCTGGATGATCTTGTGGGACGAGTTGATTGCGCGAGACACTTTCCAGTGGACGTCACCGCCTCCGAATTCATTACATCAAATTCCTCACTCAGTGCGAAACTTGTTTCCATGCAGAAGTCCATGTGCATGACGACGATAGCCGTTTGCTGGGTGGTAAGGTCTCGATGGTGGTGGCTTCACGCCGGTGGGAGGTGCCTCCCCTGAATCCACCAACGATCTTTTTCTTGCACCTTGTCCGCGAGCAAGCTGTATTGATCTTGTGCCTTTAAAGGAAATGGGTAGACTAATGCGAATGTCGGCGTGAGAGATTCCGAATAGCAGGGCTTCCGGTACAAATCCACAGATATAGGCCCATTCAAGAATGCTGGTGATCCCGCACTCTACTTGTCCTATATATACAAGCTGCCTAGGTAGGAACAGACTGAACTTAAGATCTGGCTTTACATAGAAGCACCATCATCTATGCCAGTAGATACCTTGACTTGATCTGACCGCTCAACAATCAAAGAAGTACGGTGACCTCCCTTGCTTCTTCTTGTCAGGCTGCTGTTCGGCTATCTCATCCTTCAACCGGTCCAAAGCATAGAAGTAGGGGTGACATGCAGCCGCCTCCCTTCCGACTCCGCCATGAAAACTTCATCATATGGCTCGCCCGCGGCTTGTTTAGCCGCCTCGTCCGCCCTCTCGCAGGCCTCGGTGTAATCTGGCCAGCTATGCTCTGAGATGACACACCGCGGGCGTCCTCGATATCGCTGCGGGATCTCGTGACGATTTCTGAAGATGTTATACTTGGTCATAGCATCGTACGCATCCCAACGCCACCTATTTTCAGGTGTCACCTTGATTGGTAGAGGGTAGTGCTCGTGATCTGGAGCGGTTGACAGAAGGAACGCTATCAGGTGATTGATTTGTTGCTCTGTTGGTGGTGCGAGGGCGAAGTTGCGGCGTATGTTGTGCAAGTATACTCCGTTACACTACACCCAAAACAACGAACTGTTAGCTACGACTGAGTGGTTACCAAATATGGAGCTTTCGGTAACCAGGCATACCTCTTCACCGGTGTTGCCGCGGTCAAACAAAACAACGCCCCCAAATATCTGCGTTTCTGCCCAGCATCCAGCAAGCTCTGCTATGCCGTTAGGGTAGCGATGCGAGTCTCTGAAACTCCCATGCCAGAATAGTGTAGCTGGTGGTAATAGCATTCGTTCCCGTGAACGCTTGTTGGGATACCTCTTCAATTGCTCTGTGAGCCAAATCTTATGCTCCTTGTGCTTGTGGGCACCACTGTCCATCTGGTATAGGAATATAGCAATATCGTGACAAGCAGTAGCGACAAGCTCAAGGAGTCGGAGCTTCCAGGCTACAGAATTGGGCTGTGTGTCTTGATATGTCTGGACGAGCTTAATAGAAGAGTTAACAAAGTGAGATATATTGGGGCAGGGAAGCCTTTTCTTGGTCCTACCTTGGCATCAAAGTTCAGAGAAAGCACGTCGAAGTCCGAACGGAGACTTTTTGCCTTCTCCAGGTATCCGGGACAGATTTCTTCGTGTTGCATAACAGGCCAAGAATCTTCAGAATAGTGGTCGCCGGCATAGTTGTAGCAAGTTGGCTGCCCATCGAGGATCCGAGTATACGTGTATTCAGCGACCGATGTGGATAGGCAGTTGATAAGAGCTCGTCGTAGGGGTTGAAGATGTTCAGTATCTAGAAGCTCCGAAGACGCCATAGTATCTCAGTCCGCGAGAAAGGGTCCAAGGGAACTGACCCGGGCAGCTTATGACACTTGTATGGGATCAAACAAGGTCTGGGGTATCAGTGAAATATCATAGCAGCGGTGTGTCGATTGTTGTCTGTTGGTTCAAAAAGAATGTGGCTGGCAAGGCTGAGCCACATTCTAATGGCAGACTGTTTGATCTGAACTTCTCATGATTTTGTTGCGTACTTAGCTGGCAGCAGCCCACCTTCACCCCAGAGGCTGCAAGTTATATGCCTTCAACCGAAGACAGAAGGTAGCTTGGGGGGGGGGGACGGGTCATTTGCCAAAGGACACACTCTTGGCACACTTGTCCTCATAGGCCCTGGCCCCACCCAGAATCAGCTTAAATCATCTTGTCTTGTTCTTCTCCAAGGTGTAATGCTGATAGAATGTTCAGATAGGAGACATTCAGTGGATGACCGAAGAGAAAGTCTCCCAATCCCGCATGCCTGCCTCAAGACCACTGGGGCTGGCCCTTACAGCACCTGCACAATTGCTTATCATGGAGTTAGGAGCGCCCCATCGCTCACTGATTACTGAAGAAACCTTAAGCGAGCTCAAAGCTCTTCCAAGACTACAATCTCACAAATTGCCATCCTCCACCCTCCAAGTCAAGTGCTGCCTCGACCGTCGGACCTACGCCTGGGTCACGTACCCAATGGAGGGCCTAGATCAACTCTTGTGACTGTCTCAACACTTTCTGTTAAAAAATCAAACAAATTCATGGTGAAGATCGTGCCTGGGGGCACCGGGAGAGGGCCGTGTGTCTGGCTACCAAACAGTTCGCAGTCTAGAGTCTCAGGCAGCCCTTCGAGGGAAGTCAGCTGACAACGCCCAACTCACAGAAGATTGTCATGACCTGAGCAATCCACGCACACAACTCTTTTGAGCACAAGGCTTGCTCATTCCTGAAAGAGTTATCAGGATCTTCACTCATATGGGCTGCTATGGGGAAGTCCGAACTGTCCTCATCACCAACTGCTAAGTCATCTTGCGCTTTGCAGGTGGGTCTTCGCATTGAGAGAAAGTAGGGAGTTATTTTACAACTTGGCCAAAAAGTTTCGGGGTCAATTTGCTCACGAGTGTCTTCAACAACTGAAACAGATGGTGTTCCTACCTCTTGTGTCATTCTTCAGCCAAAGTGGCAGTAAACACGTTGCTTTGTGTTCCAGTACCATATATCCCGCTTCTTACCCTCCAAGCTAATATGTTTATGATCAGCTCTCTTATGTTTCTGATGAATTGTCTTGTTTGCACTGTGTCTCCCTTAACCGACGTCGGCAGGAAAAGGATCGGTGAGATCAGTCACCCCGTCCAGGCCGAAGAACACTAATACCTAGATGGAATAGACATCGACGGTCTCCGTCGCCTGACCGAAAAGGGAATAAGATCGGCCAAGTCCGAGTCCGCCAGTCGACGAGTCAGTCGCGCGCTGGTCCGTGTGCAGGTCCGTCTGTTGCTGTTGGACGGGGGGAACTCGCCTCGGCCGAGAAAAAAAAGGCCACCACATCCCGTAGCATGCCCTCGCTGCGCGTGCCGGCGCTCCGGCGCTTTGTTTGGTCTTGCAACTGGGCGGCGGGAGGCAGCCCGGGCCCCGGGGTAACGAACCCGTGATGGACATTCCAAAATCCACAAGTCGCATACTGGACGTTGGGCCGACGCAAGAAAGAGGCTCTATTTTTAAGCTCCAGGGTCGGGTCGACAGGGCCAGGACCGAACGGCGGGTGCCGCTTCGCCCACGAGAACCGCTGTCAGTCATCTCCGAACACGACACAGGGCGCGAACCCACAATAACACACAAGCCCTGCGCGCACAATGATCGCTTCGCTAAAAGAATGGGGAACAGAACCAGAACAGCCCAAAAACTACGCACCTACCAACCCGGGACACGAAAAGGTACCCACGGTGGGGAGTATAAACCAAGGGCCCCAGCCCAGCTGGCCCGCCGCCCTGGGACTTAGCTAGATGCAGCATCGCATGCGTACGGATCGGGACTTGTGTTGTGGGGAGGAGGTGGGATTTAATCTTAAATTCAAAAGAGAAAAGAAAAGCTGAGAACCAGCCTCGTTTTTCTGGAGCGGGACTTGCGGTGACGACAAAGATAGTGGTATCCATCGTAGCGGTTGTGTAGTCCATGGGGTAGCGAGTGGGAGAAGCCCCGGCCTGTGATTCCAAGTCCCTTGTCAGCGATGCCGTTCCCTCTTTTTTCACACCAGCACCACCACCGGGGAGAAAAAAAGCCGGCGCTTGGCCCCCGTACTGGAGTGACTGTGGATGCCGGTGACTGTATCCCCTGCGCAACGCATCGACCACCATCCGGGCGGGTTACTGGGGGCCATTTTGGTGCTGGCCGCCGCCGGGGATTTCTTGGTTGTGGCGGAGGATGAGGAGACACAGGGGGTTGATGATGCCTTGATTTCCCACAGCTATCCCTCCCCTTCACCGCACGGAAAGCAAGACAGGAGAGCAGGCCGGGCCAGGAGTTTCAGGGCACGCACAGGTATGGCGCAGAGGGCCAAATCCTGTTTTGTTTTCTTGGTTGATTGTAACTTGGCCATGCCAATAGCAGCCGGTGCCAGCTGCAAAGGGGGATTTTGGACTAGCCAGAACAGAAAGGGATCGCCATCTCTCATAATAGAACACGACCGCACAAGTTGGGTAGCGACGAACTGCCGCCGTGTAGTTTTTGGAGAAGCTTCCGAGTGAATACGGTTGTCTGATTCCGAGGCCTGGACTGGGAGATTTTGAGGTCTTGATCTGATAACCAATGAGGATGAACTAATTGATTACTTGGAGCGAAACTCGGCCAAGTCAGCTGGTGCAGTTTGAAAAACAATACGTCAATTGGGCGAGAGAGGACTTACATCACTCAGTAGGAATTTTAAAATAACAATTATGAACGTCACACAGCAGTCACGCACGTTGCATCAGGACACCGGGTGTTTCTTTCAAAAAAAGTATGTAATTACTGAAACTAATTCATTATGCAATGAAGTCGTAACACATACCCAAAGTTCGTTCTAGAAGACCCAACATTGGGGTAGAGGAGAAGCGAAGTAACGGGCCGGCAGTTCATGAAGATTTTAGTTCCCAACCGTCTCGCTCCGTCTCAGCGGCATCCCCTTTAGTTTCCGACCCACCAGCGGCCGAGCGTCGTCCAGACTCCGCTGGTGTCGATCAGCTGAGCCGCGGGGCTCACGAAGCCGTCGACGGGGGTGGTGGTGGCGCCGAAGAAGCCGTATGAGTTGACGTAGTCGGTGCTGTCGAGCCACGAAGAGATGCCCTTGGTGAAGGTGTCAACGCTGGTTGCGTCGCGGCTGGTGCTGCCGATCTCAGAGACGATGACGGGCAGACCGTATTCGCCGTGCTTGGAGGAGATGTACTTCTCCGCGTTGGCGACCTCGTCCTCGGCGGGCGTGTCTTGGCCGGTGTAGAAGTGAAGACCGAGGAAGTCTGGCTTCTCCTCAGCGGAGAGCTGGGAGTAGAACTGCTGGAGCCAGGCGGAGCCGGCGTCGTTGCTGGCAACGGCGGGGCCGACCAGCTTGACACCGTACTGGGCGCGCAGGGGGAGGACGCTGTTCTTCCAGGCGGCAGCAGCATCGGCGGCACCGACACCGTTCAGGTCAGGCTCGTTGTAGAAGTGCACAACGGTGTTGGAGCCGCCAGACTGGATGGCAGAGACGAGGTTCTTCCAGTCATCGCCTGCCAGCTGGGCAGGGGTGCGGATCATAGGCTGGAAGGGGACATCGGTGGGGAGCTCCTCTGGCTTCCATGTGTTCCAGTTGAGGGCGGCGCTGACGCCGGGGGAGGTACTGAGGGAGGCGGCGGAGGCCTGGATGTTGCCGTTGGATGCGTAGGCCTGGGTCAGGGTGTAGTCCCAGAGCATGATGCGCTTGCCAGCGTGGATTGCTGTGCCACGGTTCTCGACGGGGAGGGCTGATGTGAGGAGGGCGGCCTGGAAGAGGACAGCCAGGACCTGGAGGCGCTTCATGGCGGAGAACTGCATGATTGCGGTGGTTTGTGGGGTGGAATGATTGTGTTGTCTCTGCGAAAGAAGGACTGGACTGGTTTGGAGTCTGTTTTGCTCGACGAAGCCTCTAAGGAGTGATGGCTACGGAGGGAGTGAGTGAGAGTTGCCTGCTCTGGTGAATGAATGACAAGAGAGTGCAGTCTGTGTATGCAGTCAGGAAGAACAAACATGGGACGAACGAAGGAGGAGGTGGGCAACGGGCTTATTCAAATACCGGACGAACATGGACAAGCATCAGCAGCACCAGCACCAGCAGCACCAGCAACAACAAACAGACGGGCAAGCGTGGGCACCCTGCCGCCCTCACCCACCCTCGCACACCCTCGCCCATGCCCATCCCCCTGGGCTAGAACAGAAGACTGGCCCGGCAGGCGGCCTAGGCTCGTAAGATGGAGTGAAGGACATGCTTATTCACTGGGTCCCAACGGCCCACAGGGTAGCGCCCACAACACACACACGACAAAGGAGGATAAGGTTTCTTTCTCGATGGGGTGGGTGGGATTGTCATGGCGGCATCGAGGGAATGTTCCTGAGCCCGCCGGCCTTGTCAGGGGCACTGGGGCATCTTGGCAGGTCCGGATGCTGTGATAGGGTGTGTGCCTGGCTGTGGCCAAGGTCTAGTTTGATAAGAGGCTTGTTTAGGCGGCCTGGGCCTGCAGCAGCGCAGCTGAGGGGGGGTCGGCCTGCTCGCTCTGTGGGTTGCTTCACTTGTCATGTAATAGCGTGGCATGGTCACTGCGCTTGTGCCTGTGTGCTGTACCCGTGCCTGTGCCTGGTCTACCACAGTAGGGTTTTCCAAATCTTATTTTCCTGCCATGGCTGGTTAGTCCTGTTGCCGGCCCAATCCTGGACGCAAGTGAGATTAGGTGACGTACAGGCACATATGCGGGAGCTGAGCACAAGGTCAATGCTTTGAGCTTGAGGTTGGCACACCTGGCAATGGCAAGCCTTGAAATGCTGATGTTGTGCCAGCCAGTAGGTGACATGTCCCATCCAGCCCGCTCCGGCTGGTGGAGCAGGACAAAGGCGCAGCGGGTGGGCGGGCGGACGAGTTGAACGGAGCGAGGTGAAGGAAGTGAAGTGGCTGCTGATCTGAGAATAGATCTTGCGATTTACCCAGGGAGCCGTGTTGCCAAGTCGCCCAAAACGGACATGTACCAGCAGAGATGTACTCCGCCTATGATTGGGGGGGGGCGTACCCGCTCCGGGATCGCGGGAAATTGGGAACTGGGCCAGGCACGCTTAGGCTGAGGTAAGCTCGGACCTGCAGGACTGGGTGGTGGTGGACTCGAGTCGGAACTGGGCAGGAGGGGGCGAAGGATGGGGTAGGAGGCGGGCTCCCGGTTACACCCAGCAAAGGCTCGATATTATTACACCATGTTGTCTAACAACAGAAGCCTAGCCTACCACGTCCTTCCCTTCCAACAGGACCTGTCTCTTCCTGTTTGGCACTACCTAAACTAGCCCCGGGGACACACCTTCCTATCCAGGCCCCCCAACTGCAAAAGAAGTTCTGTTTCGAGTCCCTTGAAACGGAGAATATTGCCCGTCACAAAAGCCAAAAACACTCATACACCACACAGTAGACCAGGCCTAGTGATCAGCGGCGACGGGCCGAGACCTGCAGCTGTCGGTTGCCCCATGTTCCATGTGCCAGCTTCTCCGAATGTTCATCTGCCCACCTGCCTGCCCACCTGCCCTGCCCACCGAGCCTCTAGAGGCCCGGCAAAGCTGGGGTTGGTTTGTTTCGGCTCGAAGCTTGGCACCGCCGCACATGCATCGCATCCTCAACGCTTCCTCATCAGCATAGCATTTCATTCATCAACCTGCATTGTACCGTAGTCACTGTCGATGCCCAAGCGTGCATCGATGAACGGCACGTGGAGTCGTGTTTGTGGTATTGATGTTGAAGGTTGTTGATCCGCCCTCGCCGTCATTGTCCACCTGCCTTGCCGAGCCCGCCGCTTACGGGTTAGTCGGCAGCCAGCTGACTGTCGCCTGTCTTACTGCCTGGTTGCACGTGGGAGATTGATTCTCTTGAAGAGACCTCGAGAAGCCATCATATTCCCCATCTCATCAATACACACATATATTCTTCAGCTCCTTTGGGAGCGATATACCAGCCCCTTTCCGTCTCTGCAAATCCCACCCCCGCCGATCGCCCTCGGGCAATTTCCACAAGACACGAGCGATGGCGGGAAGGTTACGTTGGCGCGGGCTGCGCATCGAGTCCGTCGATAACTACTCTGGCGTGCTCGTCCCACTGGACCAGGCTCATCTCCACAGCCATTCAGCTCGTTGCGGGAGGACCGAGTTCGAGGAGCTCCCGGCCCACGGCGACGACGACGATGACCCCAAGGACAGGGGAGGGGATGAGGGGACCGGCATGCTGGAGATGAGTGCTGCTGAGTACAGCATTGAGGGCCTTAGGAAGGAGGTGCGAAGAGGCGGCAGTGGCATGAGGTCGGATTACGAGTGTCAGTCTGCAATTCCCCAGTCCTGCCTCTGTGCCCGAGGGGTGCCCAAGTGGATGTTGAGATGAGGACGCCAGGACGTACGTGCTCGGCTGACCTGTTTGCTGGCAGTGAAATCGATGCTAGTCAACAAGGCCGTCCAGGATATCGGCATGGGCAGGTACAACTGGCAGCTGTTCGTCTTGTGTGGCTTTGGATGGTTTGCAGATAAGTATGTTCTCCCGATGTTCGATATACTGGCAATGCTGTCGTGCTAACCAAGAACTCGTCCCCAGTCTGTGGATGCAGGTGAGACAGTCTCAAGCCCGCCCTTGTGGCGATTCCCAATCTCTGGGTTGACCAAGACTCTATTCGCTGCTAACAACGCCAAGGGAGTCTCATTAATTTTGCCATCCCTTTCGGCAGAGTTTGGCGTCGCAGAGAAGACGGTTCGGTACACGACAAGTGCCGTGTATCTCGGCCTCTGCTTTGGCAGTTTCACCTGGGGCGTCGGCTCCGATGTTCTCGGCCGACGCATCGCCTTCAACATGACCTTATTGATCACCAGCATATTCGGGATCATGACCGCATTCGCCTCCAGCTGGGCATGGGTCTGCATATTTTTCTCGCTCCTAGGTTTTGGCGTTGGAGGCAATCTACCTGTCGACGGTGCGCTCTTCCTAGAGTTTCTACCCGACACCTCATCATCCCTTCTTACCCTGCTGTCTGTATGGTGGCCAGTGGGCCAGCTTTGCTCGAGCTTTATCGCATGGTTTTTCATCGGCAACTGGCCTGCCGACAGGGGCTGGCGGCTGTTCGTGCTGGCCCATCGGTCTCATCACATTTGGCATGTTCTGTCTGCGCTTTTTCATCTTCCACCTCTTCGAGAGCCCCAAATACCTACTGTCGCGAGGCCGGCAGTCAGAGGCCGTGGCAGTTGTGCACGGCCTCGCATTCCGCAACGGAGCAAAGACCTGGCTCTCAGAAGCCGTCCTTGATGCGGTGGTCGATAGTGATGACGGCGGCGACGAGCTCGCGCGCCGTCGGGGCCACGCCGCAGTGTCGGCGCTGTCCACCAAGGGCGTCATCAAGGCCAAGCTGGACGAGTTCTCGGGCGCACGCATCCGCCCGCTCTTCAGCAGCCGCAAACTGGGCCTCGCGACCGCCCTGGTCTGGTTCACCTGGGCCACGATCGGCATGGGCTATCCGCTCTTCAACGCCTTCCTCCCCCAATACCTGTCTCACTCGGCCGGCGGCGGCGACCCTTCGTCGTCATCGTCAACACCACCCCGTGAGCCCGACCCTACGGACCCCACCAACATCTCGGCCGAGACGTACCGCAATTATGCCATCCTGAGCGTCGTCGGAGTGCCGGGCAGCATCCTGGCATACTTCACCGTCGACAGCCGGTCGGCCTTCCTCGGCAGGAGGGGCACGCTGGCGATATCGACGTTTATCTCCGCGAGCTTCCTGTTCTTGTTCGTTAGATACGGCACGACGTCTGCCTCGCAGCTGGCCTTCAGCTGTGTCGAAGCTTTCAGCCAGAATATCATGTACGGCGTGCTATACGCATTCACGCCCGAGATATTGTGAGTCTGCCCCCCTCCTGAGGACTTGCTGTGATATCACCGTGAGGAATGGGCTTGCTGACTTGTGTGTGTGATCTTCAATGCAGCCCTGCTCCCGTGCGTGGTGCTGGAACCGGCGTCGCGAGCTTTTTGAACAGGTTTACTGGGCTCATCGCACCCATATTAGCAGCTAACATACCTGGCGATGGGGCGTCGGCGCCGATCTATCTATCTGGCGCTTTGATTTTCGCCGCATTCGTGGGGATCGTGTTGATTCCCATAGAGACTAGAGGCCGGCAGAGGCTTTGACTTATGCGTACATTACATCACGAACTTGTAGAAACGTTCACCAACCTAAGGGCTGGCTCATTGTATGGCGAATCTTGGGTATTGAATGGCATCTTATTGGATTGTGGCGTTAGAGGAGGTCATCTAGGGCATGAACTTGGCTTAAATTGAGGGTTAACATCAATGTGAAAAACCTGAGATCATGTCTCGTCTTCCACCGTCGCCTGTAACGGCTTCCTGACCCTCAACCCATTGCCCTGCGCGCCAGCCGGCGCGTCCTGCCTCCTCCTTGCGATTGTCCTCTGCAGCGCGTCGCGGGTCATGGGCTCGTTGCGCACCGTGTTGTCCACGAGCCAGCGGCGCATCTTGTCCCTCAGGCCGTCGAGCAGGCGCGGGTCGCCGGCGAAGGGGGCGAGCTCCATCTTGACGGCGCGCGTGGCGTTCTCGTCGACGCTGTGGACCATCCTCTCGAGCTCCTCGAGGCTCTGGCGGGCGCGGGCGTCCTCGGTGCCGCGGCGCTGCAGCAGGACCCTGCCGCCGCGCGTGTCGGCCGTCAGGTAGGGGACCACCTGGTTCAGGGCGATGGTGAGGGTGATGCTGAGCTTGCGGGCGAGGGCGACGGCCTGGAAGGGCAGGTAGGCCGGGTGGACGAGCGCGGGGGCCCAGGAGGAGAAGGCCGGGTTCAGCGCGCGCGTGAGCAGCGGGTTCACCACCCCGGCCAGGAACCACGGGTGCGCGGGCCGCGTGATGGTGTGCAGCTCAAAGGCGAGCAGCGACGCGAGGGCGACCCACCGCCAGTACATGCCCTGCTGGAAGTAGCCCAGCTTGGGCAGGGCATAGATGGCCAGGGCGCCGACGCCGTAGTAGCCGAGCACGTCGCGGGCGCCGCGCATCACGAAGTCGCGCGCGACGGTGCACTCGCGCCAGCGCAGCATGTCCGGGCCGAGGCGGTCGTAGGCGAACCTCTTGACGTCGTCGCTGAGCGTCTCGTGGGCCGTCTGCACCCTGATGTAGGTCTCGGCGTCGTAGGCGCCGCCCTTGTCCGGGTGCATGAGCGCCGACAGCTGGCGGTAGCGCTTCTTGATGTCGCGGACGGGGGCGTCCGGGGCGACGCCCAGGACCGAGTAGAAGTCGCCGCCGGACCGCTGGAGCTCCCAGTCGGCCTCGTAGATGGTGAAGAGGAGGTAGGCGCACACGACGAGGATGTAGATGCGTCGGTAGTGCTCGGCGAAGCGGGGCTGGCCGGGCTGGGGTCTCGGGGACCCGGCGCGGATGGTTATGCCATAGTACGTGCTCTGGAGAAAGCGGGTGGCTAGCTGGGAGGGGCTTGCAGTCAGTATCTGGGCATCTAGGGAGGTGGTCGAGAATGTGGCAGACGACGGGTGGGCGAACTCACATCCGGGAGGAAGGTCCACCCCATCAGGGAGAGGAAACCCGACATTTTGAAATCTTGTGGAGGCTGCCTACCACATCGAGAGAGAGCGTAGAGGCCTGTGTTTCAAGCAAGAAGAAGGAGGCGCCAGGTTGCGCCTACAGCTTCGACGAAGTCAAAAGATTTATTTGAGATGTAAACGGAGACGGACGTGTCCCTAGCTCTGTCCCTAGCTCACGGCCGGTGTGGTCACCGTCAAGGTACGTCGGTACTTTCATCGGCTAGGGGCTAACCAGTTTGGTCCTAGCGCAGAATGGCTGCTGATGGTGATCAGCGACTCCATAACCCCATCCACACCAGCACATGTAGGACATCTCAATGCCTTCAATTCTGTGGCGATACATCCAAGAATAGCTCATAACTCAATTTTTCCAACCACATGGAAACAAGTGCCTGTCTTCTTCTAGGTCTCGAAATTGCAAATCTAAAAGTCATGATGAAAGACTACCATGTCAAGAACATAGATCAGGTGCTGGAGGTTGATGACAATGTTGCTGTATTCTCTTTAATAGTCAGCCACCAGCATTGTTATAGGTTTCCTACTTGGTTAGGTGGCCACCAGCTAGCTAATATACCAAGCATCAAGGAATACCCCACAGGACATGACATGTAATCTTCCATAGCACCCCATATAATACCACTAATAAGCCATTACCCTAAAATCATTATAATAATAAGTTAAATATAACGTATTATAATAAAAGAGAGGAAAGAGAAAAGAAAATAAAGAGGAAACAATAGCAAACAACAATGCAAGCCTCTTATAAGACTCAAAATTTTCTGTGTTTAACACAGACAAGCAATGCTTGAGTCAAGCACCTCAACCACTCAGCCATCCAGCCACTTGTAGTTGTAATCTTGTGATTTTAATGATTTGTATCATAATTCCAATTACACAGAGGTGTGCAACTGTGCTGCAGCAGTGTTGCTCTGGTTATTTGGAACTTAGATACTGGTAATAGGAGTTCTAAGCTTTGACATGTCTAGTAAAGCATGTACCTAGGTATCTCAGCCTAGTTATTATAGTGGATTGTGCGTTTCTTGATCTTTTGTGCTTGGTGAAGGCTGATGAAAAAAATAATCACTTTGTTATTGCCAGTGACTTGGGATTTAACCAGGTTCCTAAGTATGACTTACATTTCTGGTGACAACACTTCCTCCTTTAGCACAAGAATTTCTGGCTCGACATAGTGCAAGCAAGCATCTACTAATTCTTCAAGAGAGGAGAGATTCACATCCCTCAAAACAAAGGGTACACCCATACACCGCCAGCACTAATAAACCAACACTCACACCCAATTCACACGCCTAATTTTCACGCCTAATGCAGACGCACAATTCACATATCTAGGGCTAATTCATAAACCCAAGGCTAATTTGCATACCCAGGGCCAATTCACATACCCAGGGTGAGTTTACATACTCAGAGCTAACCTATACATTTAAGATTAATTTACATGCTTAGGGCTAATTGGGTATGTGAATTAGCTCTGGGCATGTGAATTAGGTCTGAGTATGCAAATTGGGCATGCAAATTGAGTATATAACTTAGGTGTGTGAAATGGGTGTGGCTGCAGCTATAGCTTGAGTGATGTATGGTCGTACACTCCGTTTTGGGGGCTGCAAATCTCTCCTCTCTTCTTCAATTATACTAGATTTTATTATCAGGACAATGTATCATCACAACATTGGACGGAATAATGTATCGTCGCAATATTGGATGGAATAATGTATCATTCTAACATTGCAACATTTTATATTCAATCTTCTGATAGATCCCACACTGCAGTAGGCCCCTGACAACTTTTCAAATGCAGGTAACCAAGGGCGTTGGACACACGGCATCTTCCTAATAATAAAAGCGATCAGCTTCAACCGAGACTTAATTTCGATTTTCAACACACACAGTGTCGGCTCCTAAAGCCTTGAGTCCGGCAATTGATAGGCCAATGGTCTGGTACGTCCGAGGAACTGAACAGCTTCTGTTCGAAGAGGAAACAGTTTCCCGAATTGAGTAGTGAGGGAGACCCAAGATCTGGTATGCCACTTATCGGTGGGGCATTGCCGTTCGTCTGAGGAGTTCGAGGCGTTCGTGGACAGTCAAGGGCAGTATGTCCAATCCGCTTGCAAAAATTGCAGGGAAGCTAGGGACACTTGTGACGTGTGTGAGGGAAAGCCTGCAAATGATGTTTGCCTCGTTTGCAAACTTCCCTCATGGAGGCGTGCAATTTCCTCTCTTCTCAGGCCGCCAAAGCCCGTCGCTAGCCTTCGGGACGGCGGACTCCCCATGGACGAATCCTGGACATACTTTGTGATTGGCTGGTCGTGCCACTCTTGTCAAGCTTGTGTCAGGCAGCTGTGCGAGACACTTCAGATGTTATCAACAAGCGTTGGTGTTGCCTTCGTCACGAATCGTCCGCTGGAGAGTGACGAAGGCTGAATTCTGTAAGCGGTAAATGGAGTTGCCCGATGTGTTTGGCCCCTGGTGGCCACTTCAGGCCAAGTGACGGTTGTTACAGGGCGTGCTATGCTCGCAGGGGCATAGCATGGTATCGATAACTGCACGTACGTTTCAGCATAGTATTGAATGATTTTCAAGTGGTGAATAGGGCATCGTCGTTTTCCTAAGGCGACGACCGCAATTCTTGCAACCCAAAGTTGGACGCAGGCATTCTGTTTGGGCAGCTCTTGAATTTATATGAGCACACGCTTCCGTTTGGATTTTAATACTACTCGGGGAGTATATGCGAATAGACGCACATCTCAGTCACAAGAGGCCTTCACTGTGATTCTCATTTGTTATAGCACAAGACACCCAGTAGATATCTTGCGGCACAGACACCAGCTCTAATTTTGCGCTGCTGTCTGTCTGTCTGTCTGCCTCCCTCCTCACCCCACCCTTCTCTCCTCAAGTCTTTCCTATGCAAGGTCCTGTTCATTTCCCAGACGAGAACGAAACCACGGCCCACTTGCCTTTTCACGCCGCGCCACCGAGCCACCGTCGCCCCCGTCTATCGCGCGCAGTTCCTCATCCTTATCGGAGGGGAGACCTACGATGATCTTGGTCTTGCAGATCCGCAGGGCCAGGACGTAAACCCCAATCCCAGACCCAGCAGGCCAATAGCCTCGGTGAAGGACGTTGAAGCATTCCATTGCGCCTGTAGACAAGAAAAGAATCAGCAAATCTGAATTCGTGATAGACTAAACCTTGTAACAACGACCAGGGTAAGTCAATGTGCCTACTCACGCACACCCCCACTCACACACGGCCGTTTCCCACCAAAAAGCCCAGCTTGTTGTTGATTTCGGGTTACTGGGGCCAACTTGATGTGGTGGCTGGCAGACTAGTGGTCATTGCGGCGAAGGCCTTCCAAGCACACCGTCCTCCATATGCTCTCTCCACCTTGTGCCATCGTGAGCCTGTCGAGATATTTCTCACAACTTCCCTCCCAGTTCTAAGAGCTGGCTCCGTTTCTCCTCGCAAGTTCCAAGACCCGTTCAGCTCGGGCAGGATATTGCCTCAGAAGCTCAACGGTGATAGGTCGACATGCCCTGGGACATCGCCTTTGCCGGCACTTGTCGCAAGGAGTTTGCCCGTCGCATCGGCGCCTGCACAAGAAGCAGTGCCTGCACCTGGGAAATGTATCCAGGTCGACAGAATCCGGATCAAACACGGTTTCGACGCTTTCGTTGGCGACAGCATTTTCATTGGTCGCAGAACTATCGTTGGCAGCAACATGGTCGTTGGCAGAGACATTTCCGTTGGCAACAACGCTGTCGTTGGGGGTGTGATCGTCGTAGGGCGTGATGTTGACTCCAGTGGCGCTTCTTGTTTCGTCGCGTGCGAGTGAAGTGCCATCCCCGTCGAAACCATGAAAGTTTGGACTGGCCTGTCCGTCGTGATTGTCGTCATGGGATCCGAGGGAGTCGCCTTCGGCTGGCCTGAGAGGCAGGTCTATTTCCATACGAAGCATTCGATCAATCTCAGCGAGCCTATCGTCGATGCTCTCCATGTTAAGACCGCAACCCGGGGTATCGCAATCCCATTCGAGAAGCTCGCGGCGGCTCAGGAACCGTGTGCATTCCTCGGGGTATTGACAGTCGCGGAAAATGCATTCGTGGAGCTCAACTTCCTTGGCATTGGTACTGCAGGCATTGCATATTGGCTGAACGTTGACACACATCTTTTTCGACAGTATGAGGGCAGCAGAATCGAGGTCGCTGAGGTGTTCAGTGTCCAGATCGTACAGTTGAGGTCTGGGATTAGCTGATGCCCTCGTGGAAGCCAAAGATAGGACTGGCAACGACGGGTTATATGTGCTCTGGATTTGCTCGCAGTAAGTCCAAATCAAAGGTCGAAGCAGAACGTTGCCTAATACTCGAGGCTTATTGGTTCTTGTAATTTAGTCCAATTCCATTGTGTGCCGTATTCCTGAGGCCCAAGTAAACAGACAGCAAGACCTGCCTAGGTATGACAATGATCATACTCTTTCAGATATCCTCTTGGAAACGTATCCAGAGCGAGGGAATGGCACTGCCGTTTTAGACCGGATTCTATCTCTGAAATGATCTTCTTGGTTATACAACTACCTGAGCCGGACAATATCCGCCCTTAAAAGATCGTCGAAATCCATACCCAGGGACCTCATATTTTCAATTTCGGGAGCCTCCCCACTCCAGGCGTTTCACCTACGAATCCATGACAGAAAGAAATCGTGTCTCAATTCTCACCCTCCAAGTTAATCAGTACCCTGGAAAGGTTCATATGGATTGAAAGAGGGGTGTTCAAATACTGCAGACGGAATTCAACTCATTGAGAGTGTTCATAGATTTAGTGCTCTCATCATAGGGGACTTCAGGAATTCGTTTGGACACCTAGGCAGCCTCTTTGAACAGGACTCCCCAGTAGAACAGTGGTTGAGTCTGGATACCTTTCAAGTGGGAAGAGAATCTGGTTCCTTCAAGACCCACCATCTTACGAGATACTATGCATGACCAATAGTTTGACAAGCCTTTGTTACTCGCGAAGTTGTTGTGGAGCTAGCTAGGCGGGGAGACAGTACATTGCTTCTTTCCTTAGGTACAGCACCCGTTCTTCTTCAGTTCCTTGTTCACGCGACAAAAGCATGAAACAGTGATCGAGACATCAGCCGATGCCAAAGCGATGTCAAGTGGCCCCTGGACGTACAACGCCTCATCGGCCTTACCGGATCTCACAAGGCACTCATGCAATCTATGCAATGCCCAAACATTGTTGGGATGCGCCCGACGGCGCGGGAAGTCCGCTGCAAACCCCAGATCCTCCTTGAACACCCGCTCCGCCTCGCCAACGCGGCCCTGTTCGAGCAGCAAGCCTCCTAGGGCATGGCGGACAGGCTGCATCCACGGTGGCGGGTCAGAGTACGCCAAGGCATCCTCGCGCTGGACAGCCTCCCTGAGGAGCGAGAAGGCAACCTCGAAGTTCCCCTTGCGGTACTCCAGCTCGCCACCGAGCATGGCAGAGGCAACGCCGAAGACGTCTGCCTGCTTACAGGGGATACTGTTCAGGCGACTGTCGGGGACCCTCGCGCCTGCTGCCTCGAATTGTTTCTGGGCGGCCTCGGCTTCCGGGACCCGGCCCAGCGCGCTGAACGCGACGCCCTGGGCGTAGAGGATCGTCGCGGTCGTGGCGCTGTAGAGGTCGCGGTCCTCCGGGAGTTGGAGCTTGGTGATCTCCTCTCCACGCCTTGTTGTAGTTTGGCCCGGACGCGAACGCTATCCCCCAGAATGCCATGGCGCACGATGGGTCACATGCCGCAGCGCGCTCGTAGCAACGTAGGGACTCTTCATGATTGAAAGAGTACGCCCACAGTAATCCGCGATCAAGCCATGTCTGACAATCTGCTGAGGATGTGCTCAACGGCCACCGATGTAGACCAAGGTTGAAGTAAGGAGCAGTTTCCTGGGTGACGTCGGACTTCCTACAAGAAGACGGCAGTCAGCATCCCGATAGTTGAAGCGTCTCTCATGGATGTACATACGGCATGGTTCATGAAGGGGTTCAAGAACCCTGGCAAAGCCGTTTTGAGACGTGTCTGGTAAGCTGGGAATGCTCTAGTTCAGAAAGCAGTAAGAGCGTCACCAACGAGTTGAACTCGTCTTTATACAACCGATCTCGCAACGCGTGCTCTGAAAGTCGATCGGCTTAGGCCTGGAACGTAATATGTGAGCTGCATTGCGTTTCTTTTGAACTACGGAGATTACTCTGGAATATCGAATACAGCATCGGCTGCCAGCTCCACCATGGATGCCGCCATATCTTAGCTAAGATGGCTTGAAACTCTGCATTACTCCCAGTAGTGCAGGATTCCAAGTTATGGGAAAGGGAAGATGTTAGCAAAGCTGGGAAGAGATGTCGCGTTATTGAAATTCCGACCATCCACGCTGTTGGTTCTGGATGCACAAGATCTAAGCTGAACATGTCGGCGCATTATGAGTCTTGGGAATTTACTAGGGCCGATTAAGAGCTGCGTTCGCCTTTCAAGAAGGAATCAATCTATGTAAAAGTCTGCTGACTCAAGTCTGGGAAGACATTGCCTGAAGGGTAGACTGAATATCTCAGTTAAGAATCTGGTAGTCTGGTGGTGGTATGGTGACGGTCTGAAAGTCGACGGTTTTTGTGTAGGAACTTAATACCAACAATACGATCAGGTGACCTATACTTTTCGTTGAGATTCTCCGGGACGAGACTGGATGTGATATATTCTTGATTACGACGTGGTATGACCCACCGTGTAAATGTATTGTACCAGAGGCCTCGAATGTAGCGTATTCCTGCTCCGCGCTGGTCCGGCAGCCTGTTGTGTTTATGCAGACGCCGCCCCAGTTCTCATCATATTCCTACCGCATACACGCCGCCGTCATCATCCGCCGTGTGTGCCCTCTCCTCATGGGCGGTGACTTGGACCCCGACGAGCTGGAGGCTGGAGACCAAGCCATAGCCACTTGGAACCTCGACTCGCCCAAGGCATCCTGCGACACGAGCGGAGAAGTCGACCACATGCTGCTGCAGGCCCATCTCCTCGTACAAGTCGCAACCCTTTTCCTGCATGTCCCGCGCACCAACCTGCCCCTATCCGCACCTCGCGCCATGGACGTGACGTGCCTGGGAGGCGGCAACCAAGGAACAGAGACATGTGGCCTGCACATCATCAAGTCGGTCGCGGCCTCGAAAGGGATCTGCAACCTTGCGACGATCCCATGGCTCCAGGAAAGTCACACGCCGTTGCTCCTGTGCGGCTTTGTCCTGGGGTGCGCCGTGCAACTTGCCGTCGCCTCAAGCCGCTCCGGTACAATCAGCCCAAAGCAGACACAGCAGTGCCGCCAAAGAGTTGTGTTGATGCTGAGCGCGCTGAAATTCCTGGGAGGGACCTGGCCGCTGGCCCAGGATGCAATGCTCCGGTTTCAGCCGATTGCTCATGCGGTTTTCAGCCCGCTGACCACGAGACACGATGAGCCCGACAGACCAACCGACAATTGTATCACCGTCGAAGGAAGAGGGTCCGACATTGGACAACAAGCCAGTCGCGGAGACTCTGCCCAAATCACTGGGCTCACAGGCGAAGATTACCCTTGTAATATCGACTGGCTCGACTTTTTTGCGTCCGTCGACGTGGATGATACTCTGCTTCAGCGCACTTCCGTATCGTAAATGGACTTAGCAGCTTCGAGATGACTGCTCCTTCCGGAGAACGTATAGAGGTCATTGTTGCCCAGCATCAAATATAAGATGATCTATTGTATCAAAACCAGGTCCATCTGCCATTGTCCATGCTAAATGCACCTTGGCAATACACATAACGCTCTACAGTTGAATTCATAAGTATCATAATATGCCGAATACAAAGCGTATGGCTCCGAAGATACTAATCAACTAAACAGTCACTCAGATGAAAAGGATAAAGAAATGCCGTAGTTAATCATTGTCTTAAGCCTTGCATAACGCAAATGACGGGAATTGCCTATGAAATGCTAGGCCTCCTATCCCATTAGGACAATCACTGTCATTGCGCTCAGTGGAGGAACCCAAAGAATACAAATAATATATAAAGAAAAGCCGGGATGGAAAGAATGCAACTCAGGACGGAAGGCTAGTTATTATTATTGAATATCAAGCAATTGTGGGATCTATAGCTTGCTGGAAGTGTACATAATTATTCTCTGAAGTAGTATATATTGTTTATTTAAGTTAACTGAATTATGTTGTTGAGTAACACCGCATGAATGGAAGGGCTTTTTTTTCAGCCATTTGTTGCTGATGTTCCTTATCTTCTGCTGCTCTACGGTATTTCGCGGGCCGTGGTAATCGCTTGAAGTCTTGTTCTGTCACCACCAGCGCTGATTTTACTGTACAGGTTGGGTATGTGGGGAGGTATGTCGATCTCAGGTTTTTTGTGGTCGTTCCCCCAATTCTTAGCACGGGCTCTTTCGAACAAGTCGTTAAATTGCTTATTACCTGAGGTTAATTTCAAGCTTACGGGCATTCTCCCTGTATAGTCAGTTGGATGGTTCGATCTTCTTTAATGAACTCTCGTATGGCTACTCGAAATAATTGGAAACTCCAAAGACGATATCGACTTGGACTGATGGACTGATTGGATGCTACATGGTTAGTATTGTTGAGACACAAGTGCTGGTAGAGATTGGTGCTATATAGTTAGTACGCTATAAGATATGGGGTTAGTATTGCTAAGAAATAAAGTCAGTCTGTCTGTCTTTCATCCAAATGGAATCTCTCTTGTTGCTGGCGTTCTATGATTCTTGCTTCTTTATTAACGCCCACGGCCGTCGGAATTAGCCGACAACTTCACGTTGGTCTGAATTACCTGGATTAAACGGAATCGCTGAGGCTGGGACGAGCTGAACCTGCAGCTGAGGATGGTATAGAGCCCGTGGCTTGACTCAGCTGGTCAAGCTGGTTAGGACTCAAACAGCCATACCTGCGGAGACGAGTTTGGCAGAGCACACACATGCCATCGCGGTGAACGATTCCTTCGGGTTCGCGCCAATGAAATTGCGTGGAAGGATAGATGATCCCGACCGCGCACCTGGCGTTTTGGCGAGGCTCGCGTTTGGAGTGGCCGCAAAGGTCGTATGTTACCGTCGTCGTGTAGCACATTGTAGCGGTCAGAGCAGGTGTATATATATCCGGTCTTGTGTACCAGGGTGGTGAGGAAGATCGGAAATGGCAATGACTGTGATTTTAGTCTAGATTTATATATACATGGTAGCCATAATTCAATGCCATTGTCACCTTGTGGTGCTGAGGCCAATAGAATAGCCCTGCTTTCAACGGTTACAAGGAAGCATAATGGATTACACAATAGGTACAATGGCCTTGTAGAGGAGTATAATGGCTTACAACATAGGCACAACAACGTTGTGTAGGAACTCATGCTCACTTGAGTCTGCCGTGAGAGGACTATAGCCAATAATTACACATACAATGCATTAATGATAGGCTATGGTCCGTCAAGTAAGTCTGGACGTTCCAGGATCATAGCCAACACTTACGCAGACAATACCTTAATGATAGGCTATGGTGGGTTGTTGGGTGGGATGATAGTGAGACTTTAACTCAGAATGGTAAACAAAGCAGAAGTGTAAAACTAATGTTAAGCCATACTGAGCCCACAGACAATGTGGTAATTAAAGAAGAGTTATTGACAATATATTCACTCAATTGAGATAGCCGAATTGATCTACAAGCAGTCATTGGCTTTGTTGATGGACATTGGTTTTCCTGCAGCGAGATCAGTAGATTTGTTGAATACCTTTGTAATCCGGCCGTGTTGTTCAGCCGCTGAAGACAATAGTACTTTGACAGGCTGTGAAAGGGCTGATACCTACACACGGCCCAGCACACATCTGCTTGTTAGCATTGTATAATTGTTATAATTATGTCCTTTCGGATGTAGTATCGCAATAGGCCTAACCGGCAAAATTTGAAGCCGGGTGGTTTCTAAAAGGAACTTTGTCAAAGGTGCTAATTCTTCGCACAAAGAGCTTAGCACACTCAAAGAACATCTCTACGTTGAGTAGTGAATCCAAGTCTGGCCAACACCTCCATGAAAGAATGACACTTTTCTGGAGAGAAATTTGAGCAGGACTCAGGAGTAGGCAGCGAGGGAGCCCACAGGCCTCACCACACCTAAGAGCATTATTCAAGTCAGGAAATATGCGAGTTCATGTCACTGTTCCTAGAGTCCAGAGCAGAGCTGCAGAGGGCACCATTGGCACACAGCCGCGCAAGTTTGAGTGAGACAACGCTTATAACTCCACGCCTCTGTTTCTCTACTTTACTGGTCCCCACTGGATTGACAGCTTATGCTCAAATTCAAGGTATACATGATGCCACAGGTAAAGATGACCCAAGCACTTAGATGACCCAGCAAACATATGCGCTGGTCTCAGTTCTCGCCATTCGCATGTCATCATTCTACTAGCTAGTGGGTGTTTTCAGCTGGTCACAGGCTGCTTATCGGTGTTCGCCCATAACCTTCCTCCCGGCCAATGGGCACCTTTTAGTTGCATCATAGACTTCGAAGCCATGAGGACTACCCTAGCATAGATGCGACGGGCTATCACTCAGCAGCAACAAGTGATGTAGAAGCTTGATGTAAACCTGCGCTCGTGAGTGGCTGGAACGCTTCCCCAAGAGCCGACAATTGGCTGAACGATGAACCTCGAAACGTTGTTCAAGGGAATACTGGGTAGAATTTGCGGACTAAGTCAAACGCTAATATCATCGGAAGGGCGGCCAGATGAATGCCGCGTAACGATGCCAATCGGCATTCGCGCCCTCGCGCCCTCGCGCCCGCGCACTCGCGTCCGCTCCCTGCCCCAAGTTAATTGCGGATTACCAACCTGTGCACACGCATTGAACAGACACACATACACGCAAGATATGTATATTTCCCCTTGATGCCAAGGAACAATTTCAATGCGTCGTCAACATTATCATTCTTGACATCAGCGACGAATAAGTTAAACTTTGAAACCCGAAGAACAAGGAAGCATCATCGTAATGAGTCAATATCAACCACTGCTTGGCAAAGTCGCCGTTGGTAAGTTCTATCTTCTTACCTGGTTATTCCCAGAAAACACATCTTAACATCCACACAGTCACTGGTTCAAGCCGTGGCATCGGAGCAGCCATCGCACTTAAGCTTGCAGCTTTCGGAGCTGACGTCGTGGTCAATTATGTCTCTTCGCAAGGTCCGGCCGAAGATGTCGCGGCGGCCGCACGCAAGCAAGGTGTGAGAGCAATCTGCATCCGAGCCGATGTTAGCAAGCGCGAAGAAATCGCCAACCTGTTCCGGCAAGCGGTGTCCGAGCTTGGACATATTGACATTGTCATGAGCAACTCCGGCATTGAGCACTTTGGGAACCTTGAAGATGTCAAGGAAGAGGAGATTGACAGAGTCTTGGCTGTCAATGTCAAGGCCCAGTTCTTCGTGGCCCAGGAGGCTCACAAGTACTTGAAAGAGGGAGGGCGCTTGATACTGATCTCGTCGATCTCTGCGGTTTGGGTGAGCATCAAGTGCGGCTAGTCTGAAGTGACTTACTGATATCATTCAGGGTGTCCCGCGTCACGCGCTGTACTCGGCTTCGAAGGCAGCTATCACTGGCATGGTCAAGTGTCTTGCGCTTGACTTTGGGTCTCGCAAGATCACCGTTAATTGCATTGCGCCCGGAGGCATCAAGTCGGACATGTATACCGAGGCTGCGAAGGATTACTTCCCTGGGGGAGAGCATCTGACCGCGGAGGAAATTGACGCGAAAGTAAGCGGCATGAGTCCGATGGGACGGCCAGGGTTTCCGGACGATATTGCTGGCGTCGTGGCACTGCTGGCATCTCCCGAGTCGCAGTGGATGACCGGTCAAACATTCCACGTCAACGGAGGGGCGCACATGGCTACGTCTTGAACAGTAGTAGATAAGTGTGTGTTGTGATGATATTTGGGCAATAGGAGAACTTGTATGCTTCTGGCCAAGAGGATAATAGCGTGATAGCCACTAATACAAAATAAGGACTTTTAATGGTGTTACTCAGACCACAACTCTCATAAAACACCAGGGCTATCATCATTCAAAAGTCCGAGGCGACCCAAGGGAATTATTACATAGTCAATTTGTCCTTCCAAAATGTAAGATCCAGCATTAAATTTGGGATGACATTGCAGATGATTGGCAGGGCTGGGCTGGGTTTCTGAGGTATAAATTTCAGGATCCCTGAGACAAAACAACTTGAAGCAGGATTCCTCAAACACTATGCATAAACACACCTGCCTGGACTCGTACAAGACCTACCGACCTGTTGCCTATTCACTGGCCCCAAGTCCTGGATTCTCTACGCATGATTACTTTGAAAATTCTAGTACATCTGTGAGGCAAGATGAACAAATGGAATTGCGGCCTCTCCAGCAGCAACCTACATTGAGAATTGAGGAAGGCAGAGATTAGCATATTTAGTGCGGTTGTGCAGAAGTCAACTGCCGTGATCAGTCAGAGAGGATTTCGAAGTTAGAAGTGGGAGAGATGTGTGAATAGAACTTAAAAATCATGTATTTGTTCAGCTATGCGGGTCCAGTCCCATGTGGTATTGAAGCAGGAATTATCAAATTTTGTCTGAGTCCTCACATCTCATGCAAGACCTGGCGCCTTCATACTTGGTCAACATCCTGGGTACCAAGGTAGGCAGTTCAATGGGCAAGCGATGCTTACGGAAACAACAGATGGCAGTGAATATGTGAAAGATAGTCAATCTGGGGGTCGTAGTGATGTTTGAAGACTGTATCTTTCCAGACTACCTAGGTATTAATTCTTGGACGCAATGCTCAAAACAGCCCTACAAGCATCAAACAACCTTGAAATGCCATTATGCCATGCTAATACACTCGCTAACAAACGCCAAACTCAACCAGGAAACCGCATCCTGTCCAACATACTGCTCAAAAGAGAGGAACACGGTTCTCATAACCATTCGGAATCCATTATCTAGATCCATGACACAGCCACACAGCCCTACTCAAACTTGCCAGCCCTAAAGAGCCCACCAACAACCTTGCTCCGCCCCTCCACGGCGCGGAACTTCCTCTGCTCCCTGCGCTTCTCGGCCTCGTCGACCGCCTTGCGCCGGTCGTTCTCCCGCGCGAGGTAGCTGATCCCGCTTTTCTTGCCGGCCTTGGTCTTGATCTTGGCGTCCTCGCCGAACCCGCCCGCGCTGCCGGCCCCAGCGGCACCGCCCTTCCCGGACGCGCTGGAGGAGCCCGTGGAAATCAGGGAGTTAGTCGTGGCTCGGCGCAGCAGTGCCGGCACCTTGAAGCCCGCGCTGCTGGAGTTGGGCGCTGCGAAGGCCAGGCGCCCGCCGTTGGACGCGGTGGACACGTTGGAGGAGCCCTGCCGCTTGAGGGTGATGCGGTCGACCACCTGGCCTGCGTGCCGGGCGCGCGAACGCCGCGGGTTCGCATTCTCCTTGTTGGAGGACCCGCCGTCGTCCTCGTCGTCGCCTTCCTCCTCGCTGTCGGACCCAAAGTCGGTGGCTGAGATGATGGAGTTCCCGCTTGGCTCGTCCAGGAGATTGGACAAGGTCTCGCGGATCTCGCCAATATCGGAGGGTTTCTTGCCAGTCTTGGTGCGCCTCTCGGCCGCCGGCGCCCTCTTGGGAGGGGCGCTCATAGTACCGGCAGCTTTTGGCTGACTATCTGGCACAACAGAGGCAGCGCTTTGTGCTTGATTATCCTGTGAGCCCTCTTGGCTGTCTTTGTTGTCACCGGGAGCTGGCTCATAAAGAAAGTCCATCTCCTCGTCGCTACCAATGTCTTCGATGGTGCGCATGAAAGCCTGATTACGCGGGTTTTCAGCAACTTTGGAGATCCGCTCGTCCGCAAAAAGGGCCTTCTGCATCTTGGCGAATTGGCGTCTCTTCATGCGCCGACGGGCCTCACCGCCATCGTCCTCGTCATCAAGGTCGAATTCTCCTGCGCCGCGCTTGCGGCGAAGCATGCCCGTCGTGATGTCCTTGAACAGCTTGTCGACTTGTTTCTCATCGTCGGCTCGGGCGCGGTCACTAAATTCTTGTCAGTCCTGTCCCAAATCTCCATCTGCATTGAGCGTTTGACTTACGCATAGAACTTAGCTAGCTCAAGGCCGTCAGCCTGATTATTCTGAGTTTTGTCGTCAATCATTTCATGGACAGACGCAGCATCGTCATCGTCGCTGTCCTCGCCATCTACGCCACCCAGCCCGGCATACTCGTCTTCCGACTCCTCGGCCTGCTCTTCAACCATCTCCTTGGCCTTGCTCTTCTTTTTGATGAAGTCCTCCCTTTCCTTCCGCTTCTTTTCCTTGGCGGCAGCATCTTGCAGGATGTTGAAGGCACTAGGTTTGGTGGTGGAATCAGCCCCGTCAACCTCCTCCTCCTCGTCCGAGGCAACGGCCGCCTTCCTACAGAGTCGGCCTCGCTTCTGCACAAGGGGAGATTGGTGGGAAAGATCCACAGCCTCGCTCGGGTCCCGCACGACAGTGTCCGCGGTCGCCGATGGTGGCTCTACAAATCTCTCTTTGAGGGGCGTCCAGTCTTGGAAACCATCATCTTGGGTAGGGTTCATCTGATCAGAAGCCTGGGTCATGATATCATCCCTCAAGAGGCTGCCGAGGCCGTGCGTTTGAGATTGTGAGAAGTTGAACTGGATCTGCGACTCGTTATCGCCCGCCTGCGTCTCGTTCTGCTGAGTGGCTGGAACCGGCTGGCTGTCAAGTACCATGCCGTCCGCTGAATCATTGGCCTTCTGAGAGAATTGCGAGTCGGGGAAATTGTCGAACGTGGGCATAGGCTGCGATGGAGACCCCTCGAATGGCATTGCCTGACTGTCCATAGTGCCCGCAAATATCTGCGTCAGCCCGAGACCAGCAGGACCTCCGGCATTCACAGGCAGCCCGGGAATGAAGGTTTTATTGGCCGACCTCAGTACTGACTGTGGTACCTCGGGGGAGGCGCTATTCGGAGCCGGAGTGAACTCGACAGCCTTCGGTTTGGGCGCAGGTGTCAAGGTAGCTGGGTGAGCCTTGGGCCTCGGTGTTGCCTCGACGTCTAAGCCATCTTCGTCGTCGGAAATGATTGCGGTAGGTCTCTTCCGGCGGCGAGCTTGAACAAAAGCGCGTGCTTGATCCTCATCCGCTTCGTCGTCGGGAACAATGGCAGTAGGTTTCTTCGGGCGGCGAGCTTGAACGAACGCTGGAGCTTCGTCCGCTTCTTCGTCAGATGCTCCCCACCGGTGCCTCTCTTCCTCCTCGTCCGGGTCGACGAAGGAAAGACCGCTTGACGAAGCCTCACTTGCACTGTCGTCTTCTGCATCTTCGTCCACGAAAGGCCGAGCAGCAGATCCCTGGTTGAGACGTTCTTGTTCTCCGGCCTCGTCGTCGTCTTGGTCGACGGCATCGTCTCCCAGGACCATCGCGTCGTCGTCTTCCTCCTCTTCTGACCCTGACAATTCCACTTCGGCAGTGCTCTCGTTCTCCCCTTCCGCAACGTAGTCATCATCGCTGCCACTTTCATCCCAAGCCAGCGGGTCGACTTTGCCGGAGGCCCGCTTCTCCTTCTTCGCGTCTTCTCTCTCGCGGGCCATAATCTCCTCGGCCTCACGTCTCGCGCGGGCGACCATGTCTTCAATCTGCTCCCGGTCACGCTCACGTTCCTCTTCTGTCTGGATATGGACGCCCTTTGCCCTGAGCATTTCCATACGTCTCTCTTTCTCGAGCCTAGCCTGGTCGCGGGCTCGCTGGTTGAGGTACGCTTGCAGTTCGCCAGGAGTCATGGCGGCCTTATCAGTCTTTCTGTGTGCCTTGCGCTCTGGGGAGTCGAGATGTGCGAGTTGTCGGAGAGCGTAAAGTGAGCGCGATTCCTTGCTCTTGTCATTCGGGGCTCGGTTAAACAAGGCGTCGAGCTTGCTCCTCTTTGCGTCGAGGATGACCAAGTCATCGTCGTCGTCGCTGTCCTGGTTGCTCCCAGTGCCCAGGTCAACTCGATATGCTTGCATCGGAGGAAGCTTGATTCGAACTTGTCGCTTTGAGGTCCGTTTCGTGTCAAGTTCTGGTGTTTCTGCCTTGCCTTTGCCCTTGTCAACAGGTTTGCGTGCAAAAGCTTGCATGTCCATGAGGTCCGGGAAGTCGTCGTTGTTTTCTTCAGCTTGCTCCTCAATTCTAGCAGTGGTCGGCTGGGGAACAGGAACCCCGGCCTGCGACTGCAAGCCCACCAAATCCTTTCCCAGGACGTCCTCGACTCGTGCAGGAGGTGAACTGGGAGGTGTCTCTGGATCCCGCATCTCTGCGTCTGTGCTCTTCGCAGAGGTAGGTGTCTGAGGTCTGCTGGAGCTCTGCAGTTTCTCCTTTGTTGCATTCCCGCCAGGGTTGAAGTTGAACCGCTCAAACAGTGTCGCCTTGGTGATCTTCTTCTTGGTTTTGGCCTCGTGAGCAAGCTGCATTGCGCGCTGCATGCGTTGCGTCTCGCGGTTCATCTCCTCCAGAGCCTTCTTGCTGGCCTGCCGCGACGGGCGCGTTTTTGCCCTTTTGTGTTTGGGTAAGTTTGCGGCCGCCTTCATCATCCGAAATGTCTGAGACGTCGTCGTCATTGTCGTCCCCGAGCTCCTCCGCCGCTGCGGCTCGGGCTTCCCTCTTCCGGGCTTCTTCGGCCTCACGAGCTAGGCGCTCATTCCGCTTCTTCTCGACCAGGGCTTGAAAGCGATTGCTCTTGAGGACTGGAACATCCCCGTCACTTGCTGAGCCTTCAGCCTGGCTCGATGGTTGTGCCGAGGTTGGCGACTTGGATGGCGTGACGAAAAGACCAGGTGATGCTTCCTTCTGCGGTGTCCCGAGGTTGGACTCCGGGGTCTTGCTTCTCCTCTGTCTTTGCTTGAGCTTCCTTGGCCTTGCGGAGACTGCCTCCTCCTCATCATCCGCACCACCATCTGCCATCTCGGCATCTTGAAGGCCGTTGGATGGTTGATCCGCGCCGATAGCTTCTGCTGCTGATTCCTCCGGGCCGGGCCTCGTGCCTTGGTCAGTCGAACTGTCGCCGCCTTGCATACGAGACGCGAGTCGGCCTCGGGGCCGAACAATATCATCCTCGCTGTCGCTTCCCTGTGCCCCAGCGGCAACCGAGTCTGCCATCTCGACATCATCGGAGTTTGTCCGGCTCTGTTTGGCGTCTGTGTTCTGCAGCATATCCCTCACACGTGCCCTCACGTCGTCTCGACCGCTCTGCATCCGGGACGCGATCCGACCTCTCGGCTGGGCATCCTCATCACTAGAGGCGCGTTCGGGCGCGTCGTTGCTTCGATCGCTGGCTGTAGGGGAAGCGCGTCGAGCAAAGTGAGGCGTCTTCGTGGGCACTCGAGTATGATCTTCATCTGAGTCGCTGTCCACGGCCGCCAGCAGTTTCTTCAGCTTGGAGTTTGGGGACAGCTCGAACCTGTCAGGAGAGGGGCTTCGGACGGGAGAGGTTGGCTGCGAGGAAGCCATTGTGGCTTGAGGGAAGAATGAGATCAATAAGTGCTATCCCAAGTGTACTAAAATCATGGAAAGAACATGCTTCTATCAATTGATCGGTCCCTCGGGTGTAAAATGTCAGACAGGTCAATACGTGCTGGGAATGGTGACTGATGTTGTGTGTGTGGTGCAAGGCAGGGGATGCAGGTTATACTGAAAGACTTACACGCGACGCGTTTGCGGGAAAGTGCTGCGCGTGTTTAGAGCGGGTGTGGCAGGGGTAGCGGGATGGCAGGGGGTCTGGCAGGGGCGGTGGCAGCTCCATCACAGTGGGGAGCTTGATCCCTGCAGACGCCTCAGTTGTCGATCACCAACACAGTCCGACAGGTGCACGCTTATTACATAGACTACGAGGATATCTCATTTAGACGGTACAACACAGCAGAAGGCAGTGCCAAGAGGCGAGCTGCGGTCAGCAATGCATATCATATCGCAATGATCTCGTATACACATAAGGAATGGCTCTTCTACTGCTGCATTGACTGTCTAAACTCTGGTGTTTGATTTGTGCTCTCTCCGTGACGTGTGCCCCTACTGGCTCCTAGTATTCGGCGTCCACACCGTGGGCTGGATCCTTTACTTATCGACATGCTCCCTGTGCTATTCAGTCCTTAATCTCTACCATGATGATGCGCGCCAAAGAGTACATACAGTCCGTGAACTGCATTTCACCACTGCAATGCCGAGCTCAGTGAGCAGCTCTGGCCGATGAACACGCCTCCTTGTCTCCAAGCTCACCACAGTCACGAAAACCTCGCGTCTGCCGCCGTCCCACGTCGATGGTGTTATTTCGGTGAGCCTCTCCACTCTTCTTGAGGGCTCTATGGGTATCGTCCATAAAAGCAACTTTTTGTCACCGCCCAATTGACCCGCGGGCACTGGCCCTGCCCGGAACGCCGTTATGATCCAAGAAAACCGGTCATACACAAACAGCATCGTACAGACAGCTGCGCTCTGCAGCCCAATACGAGAATTTCCACCTCCTGCCCCCGCCCCTGTAATGCGTCCATGAACGCCAAACACAAAAATGAAGATGGAGCGCCAGTCTTCAACGCCGGCGCCTTGCATGGAAAGCTCACTCTAGTGCACCCAGGTCTTCGCTTCGCTTTGGGAAGAAATCGATCGGTCGCACGATGCGCTGAACGACAAGAGGCCTGCTAACCACTGGCCCCGATGGAATCTAGGACGGCATCCAAACCTTCCAAATCTTCTTCGTTCGCGCCGGCCCAGAAGTACTCGTCGTCGATCTCCATCGCATCGTCATGCGGTACCCCGTTGGGGAGTTGTTGCTTAGTGTCCTCTCGGGTTCCAGCCATGGCAATGTCACTATCCACGCCGTTCGGCGTCGCGGGTTTTCGGCCATCCAGATAGTAGTGGTCGTTCATGTTCTCGAGCTCGCCATCACGGTATCCGTTGAGCAGCGACCTGACCATAACAGGAAACTGAGACATGCCGCAATCCGCGATATCGAGTGCAAGATGAAGGTCCGCAATGCCAAGAGGGCCTCTCTCGCCCGCCGCTTTGGACTCGATGGGAAGCAAACCGCACTTGTCCCGCGCGACCTCGCCGCGCATGACCGCATCTTCTTCCCTCGAGAGCTGCCTCTTGTATTTGTATGTCTGTATCCAGCTTGACGTTGATCCAAACCCAGCACTGCCAGAATCGCCAGGCCCATTGCTGCGTGTTCGACTGAATACGGATGTAAGGACTTCTTTGATGAACGACTCGGTGGCAGCGGAGACCAATTGCGCAGCGTCGGGCGCAGCGGACTCGAGACCGGCCTCGTAGCAGTAGGGTAGCATGCGCGAGTCGGTATAGTTCCCGTCGGGAAATTCGCCAGACTCCAGGCCCAAAGGATTGAGGTATCGCTTCTTGATGTCTTGTTCCCGGTCTGAGTATCAACTTGTCAGCGTGTGCACTTGTCCTGGTGAGGTTCTCCGGCATACTCATGTTCAGGCCGCTGCTGGCCACACTTTCTTCAGCCAGCCTGGGCCGCTTTGATTTGATCGTGTGCTCCGCGAAGATGCCAGCGAGGGACTCGAAGGGATCGAACTGCAATATATGGCGTCAGCACTGCACAAGTTCCATACGCAGCATGAATGAATATGCCGAGATATGTACACACATCATTTTGCTGGATATCCTTGATGCGCCGGCGGTCACGGCTTGGCAGTTGCATGACCTGCCCCTTCAGGCGCCGCTCGGTAGCATCACCAGACACGGGCTTGGTCCCTGTGCCGATGGCAGGTTTGTCATTTGCGCTAACCCATGGTGCCAGGCCCTGGTCTGGCATCTCACGGGTGACATTGGCATATAGGGCAGCCAGGAGCTGGTTGTGCAGGTGTTCCTTGTCGCCATGTTGAGATGATATTATGGGATCGATGCGCTCTGAGTACTCGGCCTGGTTGAGGCGGCCTGTGCGATGGGAAGAGTTAGCATTGCATTGGCATGGTCAGGCTGCGCAATGGGTGGGAATATGTGCGTGTGCGTATGCTGACCGATGAAGAATTGGGTTGTGGCCTCTTTGTAAATGGCCCATTGCTCATTGCCGATTGCGGACTTTAGGGCGGCATATATGGGCTCGAGGTCGATCCTGGCGGGTATTATTTGGCTGGTTTTGATGGGCTTTGCGGCGGTCGAGGGTGTCGAGACGGTGATTGTCTTGTTGGACAGGGTTGGAGTGGTGAGGTTGACGGCTGGGCGCGACGACAGGTCGGCGGGGTTGATGTCGGGCATTTTGGGCGATGCTGTGGTGGTGGATTGTGTATGTACTTGGTACTGCGATGCGATGCGGAACTGCGCGCGGTGGGCGGTGGGCGGTCCTACAGGCTCGCCAGCGACGTCGCGTGCAGGAAATCTCCGTACCGCGACGCGGCAAACTCGGTCATGAGGGCATCAGGCGGCTGCTGGGTGCTATGCGATCCTCATTTCCGATTCAAAATGATGATTTCGATGGGATGCGGCCGTCGAATCGATGCGGGTTTTCGGCGCTGACGATGGGGTGAGGTCGGATCTGAGTTGCGGTCCTGGCAGTGAAGTCGCAGACGGACGTGCCCACAGCAGAAACCCTGCCCAGCGCTCTGGACGCCGGTTCGCTAGCGCTGGTGGCAGCACCCAAGTGCCCCCAGGGGATTGGAAAGTCGAGGTACGTAGGCGGGTAGGCACATACGCTCTAGCGCCCCTGACCCACTCCACGTGCTTCGAGATCAGGTCTATTTTCCCCTCTGCAGCTCAAGACCATATAAAATTAATGGAGCAGTTCAGAGGATTACATGGTGGACTTGTTCTGTGTGCAATAATGCAGAGCTGAGGGTAGGTAGAGGAGAGTAGGAGAGCGGAAGAGCTGGTTCATCCAGTAGATACATAGACTACATGCGCGGGTCGACAAGAGCCCAACGAGAAACACTTCGGAGCCCAGTACCTGGGCAACACTGCTCCACGGAGCCGAGGCTAGGCGCATCGGATCTGCCTCCACGGCTGCGGCTGGCACTACAGGGCTGGCCAGGTCAGGTCAGTCGCGTAATAAAGCGCGTTGGGGCTCATACTGACATCAACATCCATCCCACCTTGATTTCGCTGTCGACGGCGCCCTCACCCAAGAATACCAATACCCTGCTACCCACGTCGGAAACCTCACAACCCCTTGCTGAACAATTACACGGCCCCTCGCGCCCTCGCTCGACTGCTACAGTCAAAATGCGACCATGTCTCGCAATCCCCAGAAACACATCGACGCCGGCATCAAGCAGCTGGTAGGGCACATCATCCCAAAGGCAAATAGGCAGGAGGACCGCGAGTTCGTGCAGGAGACGGTCGATGACCACATAGAGCTGGCACATCAGATCTTGGACAAGTATGTTTAATCCGTACACGAGCTCCAGCTTCTTCTTTCCCGGGCTCTGTCGACTCATTTTGTCTTGCTTTTGACAGCAACCGATCCGCTGCCATTGCCGCCGATGCGAACCAAGCCCACGACCTTATCAAGAAGAAACTTGTCCAGACCGACCCAAGCGCTGCCCTTCGCTTCACGCACCTGTACACCCGCCTCTTGACCCTCCCAGTGCTACAGCAAAAATGGGCAATCCTGTACCTACTCTACCAGCTCGCCGACTCGCCGGACCCTGACGAGGCCTTGCCCCTTGATACCCTACGACAGGTCGCCGAGAACAGGAGAGTCGAGGCGCTACGTCGCAGCGAGACCCAGATATCCCAAAAGTCCTCAAGATCTGCTTCGAGAACGGACGACGACCAGTTTAAGGAAGCCTTCCAACCAGAGGGTCTGAGGAAGTTTCCCTCGGAGGAGGCAAGGAAGGGGCCAGACGAGTCGGCTGAGCTTGATCAGGACAAGGCCAAGGAGCCGAGCCGCAGTAGAGACGTGACTCTCAAGTCCAAGCTACTTGCAGATAACCACGTCGAATTGGACCCTCCCGAGACAGTATTGCTGAGGGACCTACCTTTCACTCTACAGGGCCTATCCTCAACTACGCTGCCCTTCACCAAAGAGACCACACTAAAGCTGCCTCCCACACTGCCGCCACCTCTAATATCATTGCTGCATAGCTTGGCTGAGCCATCATTGCTCTACAAAGGACTTGTGGAATGGGTGAAATCACCTGCTGGCGGGCTGCTGGGGCAGAGTTTACGCGCTGCCATCAATGGCGAGCTCAGGTCATACTTGAACCTGGTTGCGACATTGGAAGCTCAAATACGTCGAGCCTTGTCTTCGTTGGACGAGGGTGCGCCGAGGAGTGGAATAGGCATTGCAGGGGTGACACTCAAACGGTGCGTGGTATGGACCAGAGAGGCGACGATGGGACTGCGGCTTTTGAGTCTGATTGCCGAGGAATCGAAAAGCAAGAAAGGTGGGCAGCTCATCTCACTCATCCATGGCTTCTCGACCTCACATGGAGATCCCATTGTTGCTGCTTTTGCGGAGCGACTACTCGGCTCTGTGACACGGCCATTCTACGACATCCTTCGACACTGGATATATGACGGAGAGCTACAAGATCCATATCAAGAGTTCTTTGTCAAAGAGCAGGACCCGAATGATGAGGATCGCCTGGACCTCAAATCTCGCGGCCAAAGTAGTGTTTGGAACGACAAGTACGAGGTTTGCAAGGGCATGATACCAAGCATCATAACCGACGACTTCGCCCAGAAAGTTTTTCTGATCGGCAAGTCTCTCAACTTCATCCGCCATAGCTGTGGCGATGCACAATGGGTGGACGATTACTCGAAATCATCCTCCAAGGAGCTTCGATACGGTGACACAGCCACCCTCGAGGCTTGGATTGATGAAGCGTACAAGACGACCATGAAGCGTCTGATGGACCTGATGACTACCAAATTCCACCTATTTGACCATCTGAGGGCGCTCAAAAGCTACCTCCTTCTCGGCCAAGGCGATTTCATCGCCTTGCTGATGGAATCCCTCGCTGCGAACCTCGACCGCCCAGCAGGTGCACAATACCGACACACCCTCACAGCGCAGTTGGAACACGCAATACGCGGCTCCAACGCGCAATACGACTCGTCCGAGGTGCTTCGCCGCCTCGACGCACGTATGCTCCAGCTATCACATGGCGACATAGGCTGGGATTGCTTCACGCTGGAATACAAAGTCGACGCGCCCATCGACGTGGTTATCACGGATTTTGGCAACCGACAGTACCTCAAAGTTTTCAATTTCCTCTGGAAGATCAAACGCGTTGAGTTCGCGCTCTCGTCTACCTGGCGGAAGTGCATGACTGGGGCACGTGGCGTGCTCCAGTCTACCGATGCGTCTGTACTCGAGACGTGGAAATCAACCCGAGGCGTGCTCGCCGAGATGATCCATTTCGTTGGCCAGCTGCAGTACTATATCCTTTTTGAAGTTATTGAATCCAGCTGGGATGAACTGCAGAAGGGCATCACGAAAGACGACTGCACGCTTGATGATCTGATCAAGGCGCACAACAAATTCCTCAGCAACATCACGCACAAGGGCTTACTGGGCGCCAAGAGGAAGCAGTACGTGGCGCCCGGTATGACGGAGATGGAAGACAGGAGCGACTACATGACACAGCTAAAGGTCATCCTCGACAGCATGCTCTCCTATCGGGAATGTGTGGATGGCCTGTACTCGTGGTCCGTCTCGGAGTTTACTCGACGACAGGAGGCGGACGTGCGCACAGCCGCCACGTCGCGGAAACCACCCTTCCCGCCATCGAAACACATGAAATCCGCATCCGTCGCGACGAGCACCAGGGGCTCGTACCCCAACACGCCCGTGGTCGACACCCCGACTGAGGACCCCTTCGCGTCCTTCGGCAGCACCGTCGTCTCTGAGCTCCCCGCGCTGCAGGAGCGCCTGAGGCACCTGGCGACGGGCTTCCAAAAGAGGCTGTGCCTCCTCCTCGGGGACCTGGCATACCAGCCCGACGTGGACATGCGCTTCCTGGGCGTCGCCATGAACTTCAACGACGCGTACCAGCCTATGCGGAACAAGAGGTCCAAGACTGCGTCCTCGGCGACGGGGTCGCAGACGGTCAAGAGCGAAACTCTGAGTACCGCAAAGACTTTGTAAACTATAGCTAGAAGATACCCGGGGTGGGATTGTGGCAAGCATCGGAGCAGACTCCAAGGTCATCCGTGTACTGGCTTTGGCCTGTTGGCACGGTGTCGGGAAAGCATTGCGACGATTGTACAGATGCAGCACAGTATGAATGATATCACCACGTGGAACATCATGTGAGTGTTCTCAAAAGATTTATCTTTAGATAAAGACCCTCGGGTATTCCGCCGCGAGGCTTCACCTTGGCTTTCTATTCGCGAGTGAAAGAGCTTGCCCTCCCTGTACTCCTTGACCTCATCTTCTCGCCCACCCACGAACATGGAAGCCATTAATGTAGACCTATACCTTTTTTTGCAATCTAGTCCCTAGCACTTGGCCCAAAAATGGCAGTAACGAGGAGAAGATGACTACATGCGCAAAGAGATTATGCAGTAGATCGATCTCCGCTGTGGTCCTCTTGGAAGCAGGTGCTGTCAGCCCAGGAAATGGAACCAGTTTCCCGTATCATGCCTACCTCGACGGCCAAAAGCGATGAGTGGATCGTGTTATGCTCACTTCCTCCAAAAGCGAGTATTGTCGCGGGATGTGAAGCCTTACTATGAGGTGATTAGCACAGCAGTGAGTTGCTCAGATGTCGGCGAGCTTTTCGGAAATACGTCCTTCACATCTGTCAGTCGAAGTCTTAGTCGAGAAGTATTAGGAGAGTGAGGGTTCTCATGAGGCCCGCTAGGATTTATATCTTACATGGCCATATTATGGTCCAAAATTGTGCTCAGGCAAGGGTGCCAGCTCCCTCATTATTCTGACCTTAGCCTTCACTTGGCTTTGATGGATTCTAGACATGTCAGAGGAGACATAATCCTGCATAACCACACTTTTCTCTTTGGACTTCCTAGCTGGCACAATCTAAGAATGTGATTTGCATTTCCGCGTTTCTGTCTGCCCCTCCAATTCAGGATACAAGCCTATCCTGATAGCGTAGCGATGGCTTCATCGGCATCTAGTCCTCTCCTACACGGAGGCGGCGCCGTGCGGTTTCAGGTGATGTAACATTGCAGCAGTGACGAAAGCCAATTTGAACATCACTTAGGAACACACTGTTGAGTTCACGTCCGGCAAATTTGACGGAAAGACGGCAAGGCGGAAAGTCGGAAGAGTTAAGACAGCCATAAGCATCCTGTGCCCTTGAATAGAAGATGAATGCTTAGCACGCGTTTAGGGGTTTCTGTTGGGGGGGGGTTAACTTGGGCCTATAGATGCTAGGCTCATCTCTCTTGCGGTCCTCGATATCCCCAAGGCGCCGTCATCATCTCTGCTCAATTCAATGCCCAGACATACATTTCAGGCCGGCCTGACGCCACTCATCGACGACAAACAAGAACCTCTATATTATGGGATCAATTCTCTCGCTCATGCTTTCTGGGCTTGGTACTGCTTCATTATTCGCGCCAGTCGTCCAGTCTCATAGCCTTTCTCTTAAGTATTTCGTCTCACGTTGGCGAAACATTGCCACACCTATTACAACAATTAAACATTTAACTCGGATGCAGACAAACCATGATGTCAATAATCCTTCCAGCTTCCGCCGCCTTCCGTCAATCTCAAGTACAAGTCTGGAAGGCCCGCCCATCAGGAATTGATGCCATAGCGGGCTATGATGGCAAGGGCCGGGATAGGGGCAACGGGCTTCCGATCACCGGCAAGCCATCCTCGGCATCCACTGCCCAAAAAGACAGGCAATACTACTTGGTGCCGGCCGGGGCGGGGCACTCATAGCGTATTTACGCAACCAATATGTGTAGGCATGAACACACCGCGCTGGGTTGCCAAGTCTGGGGAGATTAGACTTCGGCAGAAGTTGTTGACCCAAGTGGAGCACGGCCGTAGAGGAACTCCACCCCCGTGGGCGATGGCCCGCCCAGTGTTGTGCGTGCTATCTCCAATCCGTCGGATGCTGTGATAGGAACGAGTAATGACGAACGTCCCGCGCCCCGACGCGCAGATCTACAGTACCTGCATCCCCGGGTAGTATCTAGACTATATAAAATGTGCGCCCGGCACGGCTAGGCCTGGAGGAGACGAGACGGCTAGTTGGAGCAGCCCTTCTTCGCTCGACTGGGACTGACTGCCTCGGGAAACTGTAGTTGCCCACGATGCCCTCTATCAGCAAAGCAACCCTCATGAGGGTTGCGGCATATTTGGCAGGCACATGTTCGGCCGTGGCGCTGCAACAACCGCTGCTGACGAACAGGACTGTGAGGCTCGAGGGCTACGGAAGCTTCACCGGAACCACCGTCAACCAGACGTTGAGCGGCAAGGCACTACCCGCCCCAGTCGACGCATGGCTCGGCATCGACTACTCGACGCAGCCAGTTGGCGAGGGCCGCTTTGCCCCCGTGGACTGGCCCGAAGCATTCGACGGGGTGAAGCCCGCGACGCAGTACGGCAAAGCGTGCATCCAGGACCCTACTTCCGTGGACGTCTCAACTCAGGATGAGGCATGCCTGAACTTCAATGTGTTCCGGCCCCAGAGCATCCCTCCGACAGAGAAGCTGCCGGTACTGGTGTGGATACACGGAGGAGCATTTTACGCCGGGAGCTGGAAGTCTTTCGATGCCGCTGCTTTCGCCGCCTCGTCAGAGTCGCCGATAGTGGTGGTCAACTTTCACTACCGCATCAATTCTCTCGGGTTCCTCCCGTCGACGCTGTTTGACGAGGAGGGCCTGCTCAACCTCGGACTCCGCGACCAGAAGCTTTTCCTGCAGTTCGTCCAGAAGCACATCGCAGCTTTTGGTGGCGACCCGGACCGCGTCACCATCGGCGGCCGCTCGGCAGGAGGTCACTCCGTCGGAATCCATCTTTTCCACAACTACGGCGAGGATGAGGGCAAGCCGCTCTTCTCGCAAGTCCACCATCAGTCTGGGTCCGTGACAGCTCGGGCATTCCCCAACGCCAGCTACCCGCTCTACCAGGAGCAGATGGACAAGTTCACGAGCTACCTGGGATGCCCACTCGAGGGGGACAACGCGGCCTCGCTGGCTTGCCTGAGGTCCGCGGACATCAACGCGATCCGGAACATCAGCACCGACTTATACAACAAGTACGACCCGAGCATCACTTGGCCCTTCCAGCCCGTCCAGGGCGGCCCGCTCCTGGAGAAATTCGGCTCGCAGTCCGGCTACGACGGGACGTTCCACAAGGTGCCCATCCTGTCCAGCACCGTCACGGATGAGGGCAAGTACTACACCATCGGCACGCTCGAGACCAACCAGGAGTTCCTCGACTTCATGCACAACATCTCTCCAGAGCTGAACGACACCGACATCGCCCTGCTAGACTCCCTGTACCCGGACCCATCCTCAGTCGCCTCCTCGCCTTACGCCAACTCGCCCAACAGTACCCAGTACAACAGGCTCTCGGCCGCCTTCAGCGACTTCGCGTACATCTGCCCAGGCCAGGAGACGGCCTATCGCGTGTCAACCGCGGGCGTCCCGACCTGGAAGGCGAGGTTCAACACGAACAACTCCTACCCGACATGGCAGGGCATCCCGCACACATCCGACACGAAATACACCTGGAACGAGCCCAGCGTGCAGTACCCCGAGATCAGCCACGTGTACCACGCGTACCTGGCGAGCTTCGTCGCCACCGGAGACCCCAACTCGCTGAGGTACGCAGGATCGCCGGAGTGGCCTCGGTACACTCCGTCCGGCTATGGGCTAGACTCGGATCCTGCCCTGCAGCTGCTCGTCCAGCCTAACGGGACAACGGTCGAGAAGGATGAGATCCGGCGCGAGGCGTGCCTTTACTGGAGGGACCCTGAGAGGGCTCCTCGGCTGAACAAATAAAATGGCAAGTTTTGTATATAGCGGGTGGGGGCTGAAATGAATCTATGGCACAGATTGTTCAAGATGAGCACTCCTCAAGTTCACCCTTTGTAGAAAATCCAGATCTTGACATAACGTGAGAGGACACATGTAACAATTTGGCCACTACAACTGTCGCGTATGCCACGACACACTTGCCTCAGAGGCATCGACTGAGACGAAATATTTGGCTGATATCGGACACTGAACCAAGAACACGGGCAATGGAAATTTAGCTATCTGTTTCCTGCTGGATATGTTGATCTTTTTACGCTCAGAGACCTGGGGTGCGACCTTACAGGCCAACCAACTGGCTGCCCGGTCCAGCCCTCTATATACTACCACGTATTTTCGCACGAATTAATTGTAGTGCTTCCGAGACAGAGTTGTGTCTCAGAGTAGGAGGAAACCTAATCATATCAAAATACATCATTTTCGGAAGTAGAAAGAGGAGCAGTATTGGTAACTGGAACGTTTGGCTTCTCAAAACCCAATCTAGATGAATACCTTTAGAGAGGCAGTCTACCAATCTACAATATATGGATTGCGGAAGTCTCTTCGTCAGGAAGCGATCGGATATGTAAGATCTCCAGCCTGATGTTTTGGCTGCGCAGCCTACCGAGGAGAAATCTCATTCGGCTCTTTAGTAGTACTAGCTTCTAACACGAGACGTACCTCTAATCCGGGTGCCACCTGAGTCCTAAAACTGTACGTTATGTACCCGACTTTTACTGGCATTCCATAAGCCACACGAACAGACACTGCAGAGATACGCATGGCCCGAGATATATGTGGATAGCCTGATCAAAGCCGGTAGAAATCAGCTCGCACACCTTGTTAATGCTGCGGCTGGCAGTTACTGTTATACCGTGCGCCGTCATCTGTATGCGTGAGCCCATAGCAGGTGAAACAGAAACCTTTCTCTTTTCCATGTGCCAGATCCAGCTACAAGAAAATGAAATTCGGCGAGCACAGAAGAATACAAGTCTGCAGTGCACACTGTATGTAAGTCTTATCATCCTACTATGGTAGCACATGGGTTTCGCCCAGCTTTATGACGGCCCATTGTGCTTCCGGCAAACACCAGGAGAAGCTGTGAGCAAGGGTGCAGCTGAAGACAGCCTACAGGCACGTATTGACAGGCACTCGATGCGTAAGTGAGACGTGAGATTCAGTAAAATCCAAAGTAGATCGATGATACACTTCCATTCCTCCTATCCTCCTTAAAGTCAGCTTGTGCAGCCCCCCTTTTTCTTTCAATCTTTCCAAACACTGGTTATGTCGTCAAAATCGTACACGATCCGCCAAAAGTTTGCTTGTCATCCGCTCGAGATAGGCCGTCGTGATGGGAAATCATGAATCAGAAGACACCCTGAGAAACGAACAAACACACTTGACCACCCTGGAAACCACCACACCTTGCTCTCATCCCCCCCTTTTGGGGTTACCGCTCTTAATTCGAGAAGAGCCTCTTGAACATGCCCTTCAGACCGCCAGAACTCTTCTTCTTCTCGTCCTTGTCCTCCTTCTCGCGCTTCTCTAGCCTCGACTTGCGGTGCTTGTCGTCGTCCTTCGCCTTCTTTGCATCCGCCGGGGCAGGAGAGCTGCTGTCATCCCTGCGCGGCTTGCTTTCCTTGGCCGCCTTCGTGGACTCCTGCTCGCGAGCCTTCTGGAGCTTCGCGTTAGACTGATCAAGCGAGCGCCGCACGCCCTTGCTGGAACGCGTGGTGCTGGAGCGTTTGAGCTCGACTGGTGGTGGGCGGGTGACCTCCTTGGAGCGGCGAGAGGACGAGATGGTGTCCTTGTCTTTGGTACTTGTAGAGGCGGTATCGGCCGTGAGAGGGCCGCCAAAACTGGAGCCCATCACGCTCTGGCCGTTCTTCATGTCGAAGAACTTCTTGCTTGGCGCAGCAGTAGACGCTTCGGTCCGGGCGGTGTTGGAGGGCGACGCAACGCTGTGGCGAGTGGAGCTGTGGCGCCGAGAGCTCCGGTGAGAGCGGTCGGCCGACGGCGGTGCCTCAACTTCCTTGCCCTTGGGCTCCGCGACTGGTGAGTCCGTCTTCGCCTTGTCCTTCTCCCGTGCGAGCCGGCGCTCCTCCTTTCGCCTCTCATGCTCGGCTTGTTCTTGAGGTGTGCGCTCGCGCCGAGAGCGGGAGCTATGGCTGCCATGTGCGCTCTCACCCGTGTCTTGATGCCTAGGCGGTGTGCGCGGAACCTGCTCAGACTCCCGCTCACCGTCCGCACGATGCCTGTGAGAAGAGTGACGGTGGTGCGAGGACCTCGTGGTGCCATCTTCACGTGTGCTCGGGCGGCTAGATCGCGAAGAGTGACTGGCCCGGTGTTCTCTTGAGCGTGGCGACCTCGGAAGCCTGTCATCTGTCTTTGAAGACTCCTTGCCTGTAGTTGGGTCAGCGATGAAATCATAAGGAATGCTAGTATCCGCAACCCTCGTACCCCTCCCATCAACCTGCAAATTCGAAGGAGCGGTTGTTTCTCCATGTTGCTTCAAATCCTTGACGTGATCTGCCATCCGATCGCTGGTTTCACCAAGCGTGTCGGCCGCTGCGCGAATGATGACTGCGGCAGCGACAACCTCTTCTGCCTGTTGGACACTCTGTCTGCTCATTCTCCTGGCACTCCTAGCTCGGCTCCTGCCAATGACCTCCTTGTCATTGGGGTCCGGCAACACTATCCCAGGAGTGCTACCCCTAGGCAGAGGTGTCTTAGGGCGCCAGAGCTCATCAGTTTGAGTCGATGAATCAACGCGGCTCAGGAGTACTGGTTTTTCGCTCGAGTCTAGAATGGCCTGCTCCTGCTCACTCGTCGATGGTGGATCGACGATTGTGAATGACTCAGACAGTGGTTGTTGCGATGAGACTTCCTCAGGGCTGTCGGGGGCAGCTGATGAGATCGAACGCACCTCGAGGTCATTCTGATCTGGTGCTGATTTTTCCAATGTACCAGTAGCTTTGTCAGCTGTACGAGGCCGTTGGACGTCGTCTGTGGGCCCAGAAACAGCTATTTGGTCGTCTCCGACATCATCCTTGCTCGACACGAGCTCGTGAACAGCGATTCCAGCAACGGCAGCAGTGGCAGCGGCAATCCCGGCATTTTTGATATCGTTATCATCCTCGGATGTCTGCTCGGCCGGTTGATGCGGGAGAGACTCGGTCGAACGTTTTCCGTCGATGATCGGGTCTACGCTGGACTCCAGTGGCATTTCAGGTGGCTGGTCGATGTCCTGAGAGACAGAATCTTGTGTAGCGACCTCCTGAGTTGAATCTTGCTCTTTGGAACCGTGGCCATCTATCCCAGCATCCTCCGAAACGATTTGGTCCTGGGGTAACTCATCTTCATGAGGTTCAACGGCGGGTTCAGGGACAGACTGTCCAGGAGCTTCATTTTCATCTTGCTGTAGTCCATCTTGGTCAACGATACTGTCTGGCCCTTTCACAAGCTCGACATGATCTCCTCGCTGGTCCGTTGGTGGGTTGCGCGCGTTCTGGCCTTCGAGATCATGGGAGGATTCCTCGCCTTCGCTCGAAACTGGAAGTTGTTTCGGGGTAGTATGTCCAGAGTTGTGGCCGCTGCTTGAGATGTGCAAATCTGGTTCGATGACAGCCTCAGGTTCGACGGCAGCCTCAGATTCAACGACAGCCTCAGGTTCGACAATAGCCTCAGGTTCGACCATAGCCTGAGGTTCAACTAAAGCCTCAGATTCAATAGCAGCCTCAGGTTCGACGACAACCTCGGGTTCGACCACAGCCTCAGGTTCAATGGCAGCCTCAGGCTCGATGACAGCCTCAGGCTCGCTTGAGGACTGATCGACCATTCCTTGGGAAGATGCACCAGGTTGTGTGTCGGCTTCGATGCCTCCAGAGATGTCTTGGCTTTGTTCTTGGCTGGGAACGACAGGCTCCCCTTCGAGCACCGATGATGTTTCGAGATCACCTTTCGGTTGAGAGTTGTCACCAAAGTCATCAGTGTGGGCTACAGCTTGATCCACGTTGTCCTTCACCTCCTGAATGCCTTGGGGGCCTTCATCCTGGCCTTGGCCTTGCTCCAGATCGGCGCTTGGCTCCGGGCTCTCGAGATTTGGAGTGGAAGAGCCTGGTGGACTTGTTCCTTCCACATCTGCGGCTTGATCATCTGCCACGATTCGGTCTAAAGCGAGTTCCTCGTTGGTGGCGGTATCAAGTTGTGGTTGTGATGAGTCGCCGGATGGTGCTTCCTCTGTAGTACTTGGTGGCAACTCTTCGAGACTGGTTTTGGAGCTAACGACCAGGGCATCGTTGGTGTCATCAGTTTCTGCTTGACGCGATGCCTCCAATCCGTCCAGGACTTGAGTTTCACCGCTATCCGCTGGATCTGTCACCGCGGGAGGTTGCTCATCTATAGGCAAGACGTCCGAAGATTCCAGCGAGGGTCCAGGTGCGTCCTGTTCGTTTTGTGACAATTCTCCCCCGAGTAAGTCTCGGTCCACTTCATCAGAGATGTCTATCGTGTCGCTTCCAGACATCTCGCCGACAGCTTGGGCACTCTCGACCTGGTGGGAGTCGTTTTGTGCATCAACGGTGTCGCTTGGCGCATCAACAGGTGATGTTTTAGTAAGCTCCGTGTCGTTGCTCGGGTCAGCACCGGACTGAGTGGAGGATGACAGGGCAGCTGGTTCGTTCTCTACCTGATCGAGGGGAAGATCGGGTGTAATATTGACAGATCCGCCGGAGGATTGAGTAGATTCCGTGACAAGACTCGATTCCAGTGGCTGCGTGTGGGAGACAGTGTCCTCTTGGCCGTCTTGTCCGAGGCTGAGTCCAGGTTGAACGCCTTCCGAGTCATCTGCTTGTTCTGAATTCACACTATCTATGACTTGCAGGTTTTCGACATTGTCCAATTGTTCGGAGCGAGGGCCACCATCGTTTTCTTTGAGTTCTTCTGAGCTGCGGAATTTGTCCAAAGTTGTCTCATCGAGGGGGACCAGGCTCTCCGGTCCTGCCCGGTCTACCGTGCTTGGTTCCAGACTGGGAGAATCTTCTTGTTCTTTGAGCAACTCTGCGAGCACAGGCTCGGCCACCTTTTCTTCCTGGCCATTCAAAGCGTCCTCTGAGGATGGAGAGTCTATCCCGAGTGCAGGATTAGGCTGGTTGGCTGTGGAAGGAACAAGTATCGGGCTGCCAGGACTTGGCTCTTCAATGCTGGGCTGCTCAACGCTAGTCTCTTCGACGCTGGGCTGTTCGGCACCCAAAGAGTCGACGATAAGCTCGTCGACTTGCTCAGGTTCTTTCAGATTTTGATCAGACACGGATGGTGCAACGAGAAGGAATTCCGGCAATTGGTTCTCAGTCGAGCTAGGCGGAGATTCGACACTGGACCCAATCTGTGAATTCTCGATGATATCAGGGGTCAATGAACGCTGTTGCTGGGGTTCGCTGGATGTTTTGTCTTCGGGAATAAGTTGTTCAGGCAACGCGTCGTCCTCGGGACCTTTCTCGGACTGGGTTGTGGAGGATTCTTCTCCCAGTTTGCCAGGCTCGACTTGCGGTACTGGTGGCGGTTCGGTGTGTTGCTCCAAAACTCGACTAGATTCGGAATCGCCATCTTGTGGCATTTGTGTCGTTTCGGTGCTCGGGTCTAACTGCTGTTCGCTTGAAAAAATGGCGGGATCCTCATCGACTGGTTGTAAGACTATTGGTGAACTCGGCGGCCCGCAGAAGTCATTTGAGTCTTCGATTACTGGCTGAGAAACATCCTCGAGACCAGATTTTGTGGCGATCTCCTTTTCGTCAGCATCTTCCACAACGACTTCACTATCACGATCTCCCCGATCTTCATCCCCAACCCCAGGCCCAGAAATTACGCCCTCCTGCACGACGACCGGGCCACTGTCGTCTGCACTCACGGGCTCTGGCTCATCAGGCGACTCAAGGATATCTTGAGCCCCAAGCACCATTAGCAAGCTTGAAGACCGCGTACGCACCGAGGGCCAGGGACGCAAGGATGGTAAGCTTGCCTGGTGTTGTAGATGCAGCGATTGGCTTGGCCAAAACCTCATCCTTCACCACGATGTCCTGCTTAGAAGACTTGGCTGAAGATTCGGCACCACTGGCAGTAGAACGCTCGCGCAATTCATTACTTTGAACGGCTTGCTGTTCTTGTTGATCTGATGTGATAGTGCCGTACTGTGACCCGGCAGATGGAGACTTGGAGGATTCAACAGTCGTAGCAGCATCGGGGGTAGGGGAGGGGGAGCGAGGGGGGAGATCGTGAGCTGAAGGCTCGCTGGGAATACCCTCAGAAATATCCCGGACCACGTTGTCCTGAGAGCTCTGGATGTCATCTTGGCTAGGAGCGCCGGCAGCTTCCACCACCGCAGGGGCGACCAACAACGAGCCAGCTGCCAAAGCGCCAGCTGCGACAGCCGGGATATCGTTGGACTCCTCAGAAACAGCGCTAGACCGAGTGACGGGAGCATCTTGTTGCTCTTGCTGCTCCACACCCTGGGTGTTGTTGCTAGCATCTAGGACAGCCTCTCGTGGAGCCTCCTCCTCGGCTGTCTCTTGTGCAATACCGGAATCGATGACGACCTCGGAAGATGGGACATCGTGGCTGTTGCTGCTCGGATCTTCGTCCTCAAGCGCTTGCCTAGTGGCGTCTGATGTTGCCAGTTGGTCCTCTACAGGACTTGAAGCTTCGACAACGGACGTTTCGATGCTCGTCTGAATGGGTATTGGGTTGATAGTGTCGTTTGACGTCATTAAGTCATTATCATTAGACGGGTCGTCCGCAGTCGTAACTGGGACAGCTTCCGCGCCCACATCAGTGTTGATGTTCTCCTCGATTTGGGATTGGATGTTCGTGTTCTCGGCTGAAACATCACGGCTTTGGATTTCCTCCACGGCAGGCAGATTTTCGTCGACAAGATTTGAAGCAACATGGCTCTTCACATCATGGATATCGTCAATTGGGGGGACCTCACCTTTGTCCGCCGTTCCGTCCTCCAAAGCCACGGCAGGCTCCTTGAGCTCGTCACTGGGGATTTGCTGCTGCGGCTGGTCTTCGCCTGTTCGCGGAATCTCGCGCTGCTCGTCCTGCTCGGGCTGTGAGTCGGTGATCGGCGCTGGTGTCTCTACTGGCTTGTCGAGTTCCGCTTCCGCCTGTTGAGGTTCTGGCTCTGATACACCTTCTGTTTTCGGGCTAGGCTGCGGCTCAGATACCTCAGCAGGAGCCTGTTCAATGCGTGATTAGTGCTGTCTCCAACAATTGGGTATCAGGCTGCCAAAGCCAATGGGAAGAAACATTTGGAAGGCCAAAACAAGGCAAAGCAAATGGAAACCAGTAGAGCAAGTCAAATAAGCAGCAAGAAATTTGAAAGAGAACGAGACATTTGCGCCAAAAATTAGCAGCTTCACAAACAGGCAGTAACTCACCTCGGCGACATCCTTCTCTGGTGCAGGAACCGCGTCCTCAAGCTTGCTTCCCGCGTCGTTTCCTTGCGCAGTTTCGGTCTCAGTCACCTCGACCTTGTCCTCCTCAACCGCGGGCTCATCCTTGGCCTCATCCTTGGCCTCAGGCTGGATGTCATTCTTGACGTCGGGCTGGACCTCTGGCTGAGCCTCTGGCTGAACCTCATCCTTGACTTCGTCCTTAGCCTCTTCTTTAACCTCCGGCTGGGCCTCCGGCTGGGCCTCTGATTGAGCCTCTGGTTGAGCCTCTGGTTGAGCCTCTGGTTGAGCCTCCGGCTGGGCCTCCGGCTGGGCCTCCGGCTGGGCCTCAGGCTGAGCGTCATCCTTGACCTCGTCCTTGACGTCTTCCTTGACCTCGTCCTTGACGTCATCCTTGACCTCGTCCTTGACGTCTTCCTTGACGTCTTCCTTGACCTCAGGCTGGACCTCAGGCTCTCCTGACTGAAGGGGAGTTTCGATGGGGGCTGAAGAGCTGTCAACCACGGGGCTGTCCACGGAAGTATGCTCGGGCTCCGTCTTCTCCAAGACTTCACTCTGAGGCACGGGCGCTTCAGAGCTGATCTCTTGGGCATCGCTGGCGCCTAGTGGGCTCGATTCCACAGCTTTCTCGACAATTGCGTCGTCGGTCTGAGCGGGCAAGTCCGCGGCCTTTTCCGCCTCAGGCTGAGGCTCGGAGGCGCTCGCATCGGCCAGTAGGGGCGCAGCCTCCTCTTCGCTTCCTTTTTGCGGTGTCTCTGCTTCCTTGTCTCCGGTGACTGGGGCCTCTTCGACACTGGCAGGTGCCACCTCCACGGCTTCTTTAGCCTCTTCGATTTGAGGTCCGCCCACGCTGCTGTCGTTAGGAGCCTGCAAACTGCTGCTCTCCGTGGTCAAGTCATGGACAGCAGGTGTGTCCTCAACGGCGGGTGTATCCTCAACGGCGGGTGTGCCCTCAACGGCGGGTGTGTCCTCAACGGCGGGTGTATCATCAATGGCGGGCGAGTCCTGTCTGACTGCTGGTTGTTCGGAAGCCGGCTTTTCATCGACAGCGGGGGCCTCTGATACTCCAGCGATTTCCTCGGCCTTCACTTCGAGCTCCTCAGCCGGGGATGCGACGGCGGCGGGCTCGCTTGGGGGCGCAGTGGACTCTTGAGCAGTGGGAATGCTCTCGATGACAGCTTCGACTGGAGCGCTTTCGGCAGTGCTAGGCAAAGTAGGTTCCTCTGAGTTGTGGATGTCCGTTGTAGGCTCGACGTCAGTGGATGTGCTTTCCGGCAGAACGCTTGGAACCGTTTCGGAATCGACAGGCGAGTCCGTACTGGCTGGAACGCTCTTCGCGACTTGATCGTCCTGGAGAACGCTTTCCGCTGGGGCACTTTCTTCAACAACGCTCCGTTGAGCGTCCTCGGAGACAGGTGCTGGGCTCTCGACACTCTCTTCTTGAACTGCCTCGACCTTTTGAGCGCTACTGTCCTCCTTGGGCTCCTCACTGATAGTTGAAGGCTCGACAGGTGCCGGGGAGACTGCTCGCTCGACTTGGGCCGGTGAGCTGTCATCCTTCTGGTCGCTGCTCGGCGGCTGCGACTCAGCAACCTCATCTTGGGAGGATTCCTTCGTTTCTAGGCCTGCAAATTCGGGCACGGGAGCCTGTTCGGCCGGTGTAGAGTCGTCGTTGTGTGCTATAGGCTCGGACGGCTGCTCACTCGCTGGCGCAGTGGTATCGGCGACTTCCGGCTTGCTGTCTTCCGTGACGCTGTCCGCGGGTTGAGGCTGGTCGGTGCTGAGAGGGGCCGCCGATGGCGTTTGCTCAATCGACGGAGATTCGGCCTCCCCGGAGCTGATTGGCGCCGCCTGCTCGCTCTCCGTGTTGACGGGCTGCTCTTGGACGTCAACCGGAGTCTCAGATGGCTTCTCTGTGACCTCGGATGATGTCGGGGCGGCAGTCTGCTCGGTCTCTTTCGCGGAGACCTCTTCCTCGGGTACGGGTGTTTCCTGGATGTCCTCCGTTACATCCGAGACCGGATTATCGGCTTCTTTGACCTCTTCGACTGCAGCAGGGGCCGCCTCGACTGCAGCGGGCGCCTCTTCGACTGCAGCAGGCGCCTCTTCGACTGCAGCGGATGCCTCTTCAACTGCGGCAGGGACCTCTGCTTTGGTTGCAACACCATTTGCAACCTGTTGGGGTTCCGCCACGTCGCTGGAGATTCCACTTGACTCTTGGCTCTGAACGATCTCGGGTTCCTCAGCGGATTCGTTGGTCTCGCTAGTTGAGGGGCCGACCTCTTCTTGAACTTCTCCAGTTTGGCTGCTCTCGGTCGGTCGACTAGGTTCGTCACTCAAGGGGCTGGCGTCATCTTTGCTCTCGGAAGCCTCGACCTCCTTGGGGGCCTCGCTAGCCTCCTCAGGAGCCGGAGCGGCCTCGTCTCTGACATCGAGGCTCGACGAGTCTTGAGCGGGCTGCTGCAATCCGTCGCTGTTGGTCGGCTCCTCCGCGGAAGTTGAGGATGGGCCGTCACTGACGACATTCGAGGTTGTAGCGTCCTCCTTCGGCTCGTGGGCCTCCTCCTTCGCCTCAATAGGCTGAGCCGCATCCTCCTTCGTCTCCAGGGGCTCGACCGGGTCCGCAGCCGGCTCGGGGCCAGCCACAGGGGCGGCCTCGGGGACAGCCTCTTGCAGCTCTTCGGCACCAGCGGTGCCGTTGCTCAATTCCACCGGACCAGAGCCATCTCCGTTGGTCTGAGCCTGTTCAGGAACTGGCTCAGACGCGCTGGGGGCGGTGCTGTCCAAATTGGGTTCACTGGTGGGTTCCACCGCTATCGAGCTGCTCTGATCGAGCTGCTCCGGCTCCACGGCCTTGGGGGCTTCAGCGGGAGGAGCGGGGGCGTCCTCCGTCACGTCTTTCACCGGCTCAGGGGCTGGGGCAGGCTCTGAGGCTGGTGCGGGCTCTGAGGCTGAAGTGGGTTCCGCAACGGCCTCCTGGACGGGCTCCGGGGCGGCTTCCGTTTCTTGAACGTTGGATTGCGGCTGTTGAATGCTGCTCGGCTCGGTAGAAGCAAGCTCTGGCGGTGGAGAAGTAGGGGCAGAATCCAGGCTGTTCTTGGACTTGGACTTCTTCTTCTTCTTCTTGCTCTTGCTCTTGGGAGTAGCCGCCTGGTCACCCTCGCCAAACTCGCCGGTGGGCGAGACAGGCGACAAGGGCGTCATTGGTGTCTCCAACGGGGTGGACTCCCCGGAAAGAGCAGCGGCCTTCTTTGCCTTCTCCTTTGCCTTCTGCTTTGCCTTCTTGGCCTTGTTCTTGGCCGTCTTGCTGCTGATAGGCGCTGTGCCATCGCCAGGTGATGTGGGAGAGGCGAGGCCATCGCCTCCGCTTACATTACCGCCGTCAGCAGCGTGTCCATCTACGCGGTTGTAAGCATGCGTGTTGAATTTTTTTTCTTTTCAAAAAATAGGCGGAAATTGAAAGAGAAGAGAAAAAAACCTACTTTGGCCGTTGGAGTGGTGGCCGGCTTCATCACTCTGCTCCTCATCGGAGTCAGAAGGTTGAAAGTACTCAACCTTGGAGTAGTCCGCTACCTGCACTTCTTGATTAGGATAATCCGAGAACTGGACTTGGGACCAGTCGATGTTTGTCCGGACGGGACAGAATTCGATACTGCTAGTTGGGAAGCTCATACTGGTTGGACCGCGGGCTGGGACGCCTGTTGGTCGAAGGAAGTGTCAAGAGAAGACAGGTCCTGGGTTTTAATGTCGTTCGCCATAAAGGTGACGCAACAATGCTGGTCCTCCGGTCTTGCAGGTGGATTGCAGATGCAGATGCAGATGCAGGTCAGGTCAAGACAATCAGTGCCCGAGGAGTTGCTTGCGTCCTGTGGGGCAGCAGCTTGGGCAGGCGAGCGAGTCGATTGGGTGGTGCGCGGTCACGAGGGTGTGCTGTCGTGGCACACAGGCGAGGGGATCAAATGGCGACCTGATGTGATCGTTGGGTATATGGCAAAAGAAGCAATGCTGCAGACGCTCTTACGACTGGTAGACGGTGTATGCACAAAAGGGAAAAAAAGTTTTTTGGCAAGCTGCACAACTTGATATGCGGGCGCAGGAGGTATATGCAAGCCTCAAGGCGTGACGGGATATGCACCGGATCAAACGACTTTAATACGGTGAGCCAGGAGGAGGGAGATGCTTGCAAGGTCACCGAAGGGCAACGGAGAGAGGTTGTTTGAAAAATTGAGAGAGACGGTCTGTCGGTGGGATGGGGTGTCCCCGGCAACAGTGTGTTGAAAGGCAGGCGCGAAGGGAAGAGGGTCCATCTGGTGCAATCGCGATGCCCCGCGGTGGAAGTCCACAGTTTCCACTTTTAAGAAAAACTTCCAAGGGCCTGTCAATGCCAACGAAATGATTCAATGGAGAAAGTTTGGGACACACCCACGACAGGCATTCTGCCGGGGATCGATTGGCCGATGCGCGGTCGTGACTGGCACTGGCGCCACGTCAAGACTCATCTAGTAGAAAACCGAGGCAGACAAGCAGTGCGAATCATGGAGGGAAAATAAGAGAGGTCTGTATCATAGCATGGCACCATGAGATTACACGAGCAAGGCGACGCCGTGCGACGCAGCCAGAGTGGTCCGGGGGATGGGGGGCACCTGGCGGCCCAACACGTCCCCCCAAACCCAGAGTCGTGCATGGGACGGGTCGTGGGTATGTGTACTTTGGATCTGCAAGGCCGATATCGAGGTGGCATGTACAGTATTGTCGACCTTTCCAGATTACAGTATACTGTACAGGAGCCGCCGGCCACCGGTCGACGCGGGATACCATTTCTGCCCTCCACGCCGCGGATGCATGTCGCCTACCCGCACTCAGGCACTGAGTAGCGCAGAAAAGAGCTCGAGCTATGCCCCTTGGAGCAGAACGTGGCATGCTGAGTGCTACCTACTTAGCCGCCCTCCTCATGGCTGCCACGTCTCTTTGACGGCTTGGGGCCCGAGAAGGTTCCTGAACCTGCCGGGGTCTGTGCTGCCAGGCTGTTCGTCCAGCGATGGCTTGAAAGTCGCCGGCGCGTTGGACGGGTAAGCCCAAACCACGGGACTGCCCTGCTGCGACGGGCATCAAGAGACGGCACAGGGTTACCAGGAAGTGCCCGTGGGTGTTGCCGTCGCCCAATGACAAGACACAGCCGTGCTGCAAGTGGTACGTTGGTTTGCAGATGTTCGACTTTTCCTGCGTGCTACGTGGCTCGCTAGCTGGGCCGTCGCTTGCTGATCCGTACTAACAAGTGCATATACTGTATGTTCCCGCGAGGGACCTGAGAGGTGGGCGCCAAAGCCTGAGCAACCCGAACCTGCACGCCTGATGACTGCAGCGGCTGGTGCGGCAGTCAAGCACGAAAGGTGAGGCGCCGTGAATCGGTTCACCGTGTGGGGCGGGAGCATGAATTTACTGTGCGCGTGCCCGGCGATATCTGGAGCTTTAAGCACGCCTCGGAAAGCTGCTCCAAAGTTGTTCTTCATGCGTGCCGGACTGTAGCGTCCTGGCGCACCTGGCTTCCTGGTCTGCTTGTCGATGGATCATCCTTCAGATTTTGGTTCCCGAGGTCGCGGGTCTCCGGGAGATTTGTTGGGCACCCATGGGTTCCAATACATCGGACGAGACGGCCCTGGCAGTTCAGACGGTCTGACGGTCCCGGATGGCACGCCGACGCTGAGCTGGCGAACATTCCAACAAGGTCCCAAATGCTGACGGAGATTCGATTTCAGATGAAATGTGACGAGGTTGCATCGCGTTGTCAGGGCTGATCTTGTGAACGAACACACTTGGCTACCAAGGTTTGTGGCCTTGTCTATCTAGCCTGTGCAGTCTAGTATATACCCAGCCTAGCCTGTGTGTTGGGCGTGACCGCAGACCAGCGGAGCCACGCCGTTTGTTCCTGCCGACCTCACTCCCGGACTGCATCTCCCGAGTAGCGGGTACATTGCTCCCAACTAGACTCGGTAGCGTTCCTAGGTATTTGTGTACATCCATCAAGTACCGCCAGCCGGCAGACTACCGTGACTGGGAAGACGCGTCTTCCCTGCCACGGTTAACCACCTCACATGGATTGCATTGATCACGACTCGTCTTTCATTTCATCTAACACACAACACCGAGCACGCAAAGCTCGACGTCCTATGAACGTTGCCGTCCCACGGCCGCTTCATGCAGTGGATCTTGTGGCTGTCTGATGTACTATACCAAGTGTTTAAGCTTTTGGCCTGTCTCTGCTGCTCTGTTGATTTCCGGATGACCTTACTCATGTGACTCCCACTGCCTAGGCATTTGCATGTGGATACCGATACATGTGTACGGACTCCTGGAGGACGGCGTTCACCATGCGCAGGACATGTGCCGTGTGCGTGCTCAGCTTTTCAACCTGATGATTCATTCCGTGGAGCCAGAGAGCTTGGCCAGGTAAACATGCAGACATGGCACGCGTTGCCCGCTGCGAGATCGACTATTGACAAAGCATGATCAAAGCAGGTCCACAGTCTGCATGCAGACATCCACTCCCAACCAGATGGGTCCGCCTAAAAGGTCAGGCTGAGTAAATATTATTTGCTTGCTGACAGCCTCGCCTGCTGTGCTGCTGCAACGCAGCCCAACAAGATCCTGAGACTAGATGTGAGTGTGTGTGTGTGCGCTGCCCGGCTTGCCTACTTGGCTGTAGCTGTAGCAGAGGCAAGGCTGTTGGCCCGAGTTGGCCAGATCCAGCTGTGGCTCTGTAGGGCTCTGCTACCGTATCGGACATTTCAGTCTATGGTAGTGGGTCCTCCAGGGCTGTCCTCCCAGCTGTGCAGCTGCTCGGCTGAGCAGACATATTTACCACTAGCATGTGTCCCAGGGATGTATTTCCTCATGCAGTCCTCCACACGCAATCTTCCAGCCGGCCTGTCAAGCACGAAGGAGCAAGGAGGACGGTAGGCCTTTCAATATGGTTCGGAAATTTGTATAGCTGGCTGCCTCCCTTCTGTCCCCCTATTTCCCTCGCAATCACGAATGCAGCCTCCTGTACGCCAACGCCAGTCGCGGAAGGATTCCCCGGAGTAGTTCTTCTTGCCCGTCTGCTCTGGACAGTCTCCTTGTCTACTTCTGTTACCAGGCCAAAAGTCCGCTGACATGCCCTCGTTATATCCTGCTGACGCTGTATTTGTTGTCCATGCCGCCCGGGGCTTCTCACATGGCCATTTCGGCTTGCAGCTTCCGCAGCTCTTCCTCTTCGTCGTCCTCCTGTGCCGCAACCGGCGTCTTGCCCTTGACTGTTCCGACTCGTCAGCATGTACAGGCGTCTTGTCGCCCGAAGAGTGAGACTCACTGTCTTGGGGTGCGGCGGGGACCCGCTGGATCTGATCCGACACCGGCACTGTTCCAGTCTTGAGCATCTGCTCGTCCAGCTGCTCCTGCTGTAATTCGTCCAGTTCCGCCTCGAGGTCCCCCTCGTCGATGGGCTCTCCGATTTGGTTGCTCGTGATGGCGTTGACGATCTCTTCGCTGAGCGCGTTTTGCTCCCGTAGCTTGTCCCTGGATCGCGATCATGTTTAGCCATACTTGCCAGACCATTTATGTCCGTGATAGGGAGTACACGGGCGGAGGGCACTGCATACATTGTCTCGTCCACCTTCTCGGGCGTGAGCTTGCCATGTATTTGCTTCATCGCCTCGCTGGCCTTCTCCATCGCCAGGAGAGTCTCCTTGTTGATGTTGGCCGACTCGATGGCATTTATTTGTTGCTCTAACGTTCCGATCTGCGCTTGAGTCTGCTCGAGGCTGTGTTCGTGCTGCTTCTTGCGTTTCAGTGCGGTCTTTGCGGCTGTTCCCACCGGAGGGGCAAGGTTAGCACGTGCAACGACGCGGGCAGCCCCGCCCGTGCAGGGAGTGTCTCCTCACCAGTCTTGTTGTTTGTGGTGACGTATTTCCGGGCCAGGCCATCTTGCTCATCCATCTGGTTTTGCAGGTGCTTCTCGCGCTTCTGCAGCATGTCGAGCTGTGACCGAAGCCCGAGGATGGCGTTCTTGGGGGCATTCTTCTGCTTCTGAGCGGAGGCCCCGCCAAACCAGCCCAGGCCCCAGCCAGACATTTTGCTTCACTGACGTATCGTTGTGCAGAAGGAGGAAAGATTCGGTGGGATGTGCGCCTGGGGATATCAAGCGTCGTGGTCGCTTATCGAGGGCGTCGGGGCGAAAGGTACGTGGCAGATGACCTAGATCTGGACCCTGAGGACTCGTGCGTTGATAGCGGGGTCGTGGCAGCAGCCGGGCTTTTGTCGCAGCCTGAGCCTTATAGATTCGGAATGTCGTCCAGCAGACGCGGGTAGGGGGTCGTCACAGGAGAAGTCGTCGTCAGTGTCGATCGGTTCGCGAAGGCAGTCAAGATGGCCAGGGTTATGGGTAGAAGCCTAAAGAAAGGACGAGGTATGATGCAAGCACGATTCGTCAGTGCTTGGCCTTGTCACGACCGGCGCTAGTCAACAAGCAGCCGCAGGCGTCCGGCATTTAGCCGCGATCTGCTTAGTCATCCCAGCCCGATCGGTTGCTGCCTCTGCTGCCCCTGCTGCCTGTGAGATGTGAGCCTATTCCGACAGACATTGGGATTGGGGATATCGAATTTCAGCGTGACAGGACTCGTCATCACCTTCTCGCTTGACCTTGCTCGACACGCATTGCTTTTTTCCGTAATCAAAGTATCCTTCGGTTCAACCGTCCTGCCAATATCAACCCCTGAGATGGACTTGCAACTCGGCCTGCAGCCTTCCGGAAGCCTGCCGCCTGTCGTCGGGTGTTGAAATGTCCAGCGCCCCTTTGCCATCGAAGCTCACGCTATTGTCCTCTCTCCCCACTCACGACGCCGGTACAAAAGTACGCTTCCTCGGATGGTATGTTTGGCGACCCCTCCAAGATCACATTCACAGAGCCCTCCTGCCTTGGCGCACGTGCTTGCGAATGCTCTCCGGCTCCATCTCAGAGCTCTCAGTGTTGGTTCAAGACCACCTCGGCTGATTCAAATCACAGCGTCACATCATATGCGACAGCTTCAGGGTTGCTTACGCTGCAGCACCAGTTCCCTAAGTCAACCGAAGTCCAGGCATTGGTTGACGTTCGCTTGCTGCTCGAGAAGCTCACAGCAGAGCAGACCTCGGTGGGCGAGTGGGTTAATGTCATAGGCTACATCAACTCACCGCCATCATCATCGGTAAACATGTCTACCAAACGCAAAAGGGGCCTCTCGGCTGTTCATGTGCAAGCATTGATGCTCTGGTCTGCCGGCTCTTTGGATATTGGCCGATACGAAATGTGTCTGGCAGGCATTTCGGCCGGGAGTGAGCCGGTCATGGGTTCAACAACATCAAGAAAGACATGAAAGTCCGCGCAGGAACGCACGCATTGATTTTGATGATTACATGGCGCTCGGTAAAAGGCCTCGCGGCCCGGGCGAGCCATGTCCGTCAGCTGGGCTGGGCGTCAAGCATGCCTATCTGATAGGTGATGCAGACCTCTTTGTGGCTACACGAATAGTAGGTCGAGCACCTGGAGTCGACAGCCAGTCCTTCGATTGCCACCTCGCATTCAAGCACGGAGCTGAAGCCCCAGAACAGGGCTGGAGCGACATTGAGTCTCAACGTGTGACCGTGAGTGTACACGCTGGCGATGACTTGAACATTGCTGGCATGGCTCACGATTTCGTTAGGGCCCAGCACAACATAGACTGCCATGTCGTCTTCAGAGCACTCTTCCACGCATCAGTCACAAAAGAGTTGGGCAGCCTGCCGAGAGACGCAATTCGATGAACCGCGCCTCAAGAACTGTATCGCTGTGATACAGCGCAGCCTTTTGACAAGTTCACACACCCGTGCCGCACCAAGGGCGAGCGATCGGCTTTCGATGCAGCTAGCTGCCAGGCATGGATTAAGTTGAGGCGTACAAACTACCCTCAATCCATCCATTGACCATCTAAGGCAACAGGAGAGCGAGAGGTTCGACGCCAAACGTTGAATCCATGGGACTTGGACATCAAATTACACACGCCGAGACACAAATGATTGTTGCACGAGACCTGCGGCCGGCACAACCCCCTGCACCACAGCTGTGGATTTGCACAAATGAGCTCGAGGGACGTCAATGGTCAGCCGGGTTGGACCAAAGTTTCTGTGACTATTGATTACTTACTGGTACTCCTGCATATCACACCTTCATCTGTATGGTTCATGCAAGCTCAAGTGGAAACGCAAGGTGTATTTGTGCCAGATGGCGGGCTGTCGCTGGCTCGGAAAATTCCTCCACACCAAAACCAGAGCAATGCATTCGCGCCGCTACGCCTGCAATCCGCCCAACAAAAATCGCTTCCGAAATCAGCAGCACTGTCTTGGTGGGTCCTGCGAGACGTTGTTGGGTCAACTCCCATTCAGAAGTCGCCCCGTTCTCGTGCACCCGGTCGCGGTTGTGCTGGCGGCCCAAGCACCATCCACCTCGAGGCTCTGTCTGCGCTGACAATGCACCACGCGCCTGCTCCCTCTCTGCCTCGCAGCCCAACCTACCTTCAAACTAGATGTCATCGGCGGACATCACAATCTCGATTGGAGTCTCTCCGCGAGTCCTCGTGCCTTCGACGGCTCGAGCTGCCCTTCGAGATCACCACTGGTTGGTGCAGTGGCCGCTTGAGCTTCTTGCCTTCAGAGCCGGTTGAGGCTCTGCTTGCGGCTTGCCTCTCCCACATCTCTATCGATTTTATGCAAATGTCGTCGATTTGCTCCTGAGTGCAGGGTCAATAGCGTGGACAACGTCTGTATCGCAGGCCGGGCGACGCTCACATCTGACAGGCAGGGTCCTGGCGTTTGGATCAGGAACCCATCTTCGCCCTGCAAGCGGCCTTGCTGTCAGCAAGATTCTGGACTCGAATAATCGCTGGTGTGGAACCGTACGTCTCGCGTGAACGGCCGAACTGTTGCTTCAGGTCCCAAGTCTGTTCGACAATAGCAGTTAGTATTACCACGGTGGGCGAGGTCTATGGGGGCGTGGCACATATAAGGCGAGAGAGAGAGAGAGAGAGAGCTTTCGACCACCGCCTCGCCACGCGACCCAAGTTGGAGCAAGAGAGTTACAAGTGGCTCTGAGGTTCACCTACAGTACTGAAGCTCCTGGGTGATGACCTTTTTGTGAATATCCTTGTGGGGGATCCAGTATCTGTTCATGTTGGACGGGGACGACATCATCCGGACTGAGCACCTGGCACGGGAATTTCGGAGAAGATCGGCAGACGCCTTTGAGCTTGTCGATCGTTGCAAATATCTGGGGGTGTTGGAGGTATTTATGTTGTCCATGCCTCCGGGTCTGCCGCCTATGGCTTGAGCACCGGTGTGTGCGAGATTATGGCCGCCGCAGCCTTGGTAGCATGGCAGGTCGGGGCTAGTAGGACTTGGTCCATCCCGCACTCACCGCTGGGCCATGTCGATGGACTCGCTGACTGCGACGGTTTGCCGCATGGAATACGTGCAGGCAAGCTAATCGCAACTGCTTGCATGAATTCTCAGGTTCGATGGGATTTAATCCCTGCTGCGTGGGTGCATTTTAGTTGGCCGCACAACGCGAAGCCCGTCCGCCTCACTTTTCGCCCTGGATGCATTCACACACCTACTTCACTACATTCCACCCCTCTCTTGGCCTGGAGATCTTCAATCTTAGGTACATAATATGCCACATATCGACAATGTTGAGACCGAGCTCATCCTCCCTGCTTGAGCGAGAGACGCAACAGCGATCCTGAGCGCTCAGGTGCCACAGATCACTTTTGCTTGCAGGCTCTCCAAGCACGGCCCGAGGTGGCTGTCCGAGCCATGCAGCGCCAGATTTAGCAAAGGAAACGAATTATTGAAAATGTGTACAAAACTGCATATCTACCACTTGGGCCTTGAGCCATAGTCTGAAGCCGCAGCATCCGGATTCTGGAAAGGCAATGTTAGATTGGGTCTGTGATCAATTCGATATGTCTATCCCAATGCTTTCTTGGAGAATATGAAGTTCTGAGAACCTTTCCCCGCCGCAATGTCTTCTCTCCCTCCCAAGCAAACCATGACTTACCCCACAAAAGGTGCGCCATCCAAAGTCAAAAAAGTGATCGTCGCGGTTGGAGAGGCATTTCGACCCTCAATTCTTGCCCGTCACCCCGATGAAGTTGGCTTAGACACCCTCCACCCGCCAACTAGTTGCCGTGCCTGTCCAGGATAATGCCTCTTCCCGAAACCCAGATTCAGGACCCTTATTCCAACGGATCTGCGGAGCCGATCGGATCGGGACTAGGAAAACGCTTGGGCTGTCGGCACTCCCATTATGTGCATTCGATAATTATCCCGTGCTGTCGGGTATACTTCGCTCCCATATGCCATCTGGCATATGTGAGACGTGAGGCTTCCATGCCGATCGCAGGCTTCTACTGGCGACGGTGGATTGGTGATACCGTAACGCACTACCGCACCGCAGCCGCGGCCGCAAGGTAAGGCTTGGGGGCGGGCGAAGGGGGGGTTACTCTTCAGGTGACTTTCCGCGCAACACAAGAATTCGCCTCCATCAACCGATGCGTGCATCGAGGCGGAAGAACAAGCTCGTCCGGGGTCCTACCACGTCGGCGGCTGGGCGCTCGTCGATGGGTCCTGAAGTCTGCCCAGGTTTTGACCAGAAGCAAAACACAGGCCGTCGCAGCGGGCGCGCGCATAACACACCACGATAACGCCAGGGGTCCGGCCTCCCAGGTTATCATCAATTGGCCTCGGAACTTGCCAGGCCAGCCTTACTCGTATCCAGGCACCTGGGACGATTGGGCCCTGCGCCGCGCAGGCCGCGCGCGTGCCCTGGGCCTGGGCCTGGGGGACTGTCGATCATGCCTGGGTGAGGAGGGCGGTTGTATCCATACAATGTGAACATCTCCTTTTGTTTTCTTGGCCTTCCCCATACGTGCGTTGTGCTCGCGAGGCGTGCGTACTTTTGACGCTGTGGCCAGGTGACACTCGAGCCGAGCTGATGGGTTGAGACATGGGTCACTACCAGATGTGAGGCTGGCATGCGAGATTTTGTTGCATTGATAACCACGACCAAAAGATCCCAATGGTTCAGGTTTTGATCAGCTTATTTGCAGTAATACGCTGTGGGACTCGCAACAGCCCTGCGGCTATGGGATGGGCTTCACGCCAGGGCTGTCAATGTTTCCCTGATATGAATTCATGGTTCGTCCTGGCGAAGCCCTGCATCTGATTGCTTGATCTGGTTTCTGGGGCTGGACATTGGACTTGCTTGTCTCAACAGCCAGCTGAAGGGGAGATAGCATTGTTTTAATGGAAAGGATGTGTGTTGCAGAGCTTAAGACACCGATGATGTTTGTCAAGACTTGCTTACGTGGCCTCCTGGTCATCAATTTTGCGCACTTCTCCTCCCTGACTTGGACTTCATTGGGATCGTGGTCTGGCGTCTTTCTTAATGTTAGATAATCAGCCGCGGATAGCTTGTCTCATATTCGTCAGGACTGGCCTTCTCCCAAACCATAGCGGTCCAACGGTCCGTATTACCTTGATACTGGCAACTCTGCTCCGTAAATCATCACATCTGCTAAAAGCACGAGGCAATTTTGCAATGCGTTATTGGTTTTCAGATTAAGGACCAGGGCCGTCCTTCTATCCCACACCAACCCAACTTCTGAAATGTCCATCATGAACCAACCAATTTCTCCTGTCCGCCTTATTTTGAAGCCCCATCTCCACTTCATCATCTGACCCTGTCAAAAATTCGGGCTTTTGCTTGAGAGGAAGGTAATATGGGCTATCATTGCGCCGAGGCGAAAAAAGTCCTGGGAACCCTGCTCACTCACACCAAACCTTCACGTGTATCGAAGCCCCAGCCTGATGGACCCCACGCTCCGGGTCTCTCCAGTGTCGATGTTGTACCTTGCCACCACAATCCCAACGCTCTTGGTCTCTCCAGTGTGAATGTCTTGCCTCTCCAACCTGAACTTGACGTTTGGTGACAGAGGTCGCTCGATCACGGGTCGCAGTACCACCCTTGAACGGTGTGCCTCGGTCGCAGGGATCAGGTACACATATCTGAGAGGCAGCTCGGTCGCTGCAAGCATGAGCACGTATGCATGAGGACCCTCGATCTCTGGAAGCGGTGCGAAGATTGAATGAGGTCGCTCGGCCACAGGAGGCCGTAGCCGGTAGGAGCGAGGGCCAAGGTGAAGATTGAAAACAGCCGGGTGCGTCTGAGCACCGTCAGAGGCAGACAGCGACTCTTCGGGGGCGGTATCAGTCCTCTGAGTTCCCTGGCTCAACTCTGGGGCACGAGGCGATGTCATGGTGAAGGCGGCCTCGCTCGAGGGCTGTGCGTTCTATGATCGAACGAGTTGTTGTGAGCGATGGTCCGAAGCTGAAGCGGATGTGTGAGTATCAAGCTCACCTCTGGACTTGTAATACCGCAATCATTCTCGTTCTCTAACGGGAATGTGCGTCCGGTACGATGACTGATAGTGCTCAGTGCTGCTGATGCAATCCAGGGTCAGCAATTGTTTCTTTCTGGTGGATCGCCGGCTTGCCACGGTGGGGTGAAAGGTATGAGTTTGTGCTTGTGATGCTGTTGTTGTAGGCAGCACCTGGACAGAAAACGCATTCGTGCGGATCGTGACATTGAAAGTAATGGAGTAGGTCAAATACAACATGTTTCTGTAGTGGAAAGCCATGCTGTAAGATCAATGGAGGCGAGCAAACAGTGTGGCATGTGATCAATGATAGCAAAATAGAGGCAGTGAACTTACTGTCCGTGAACAACGTCTCGGTACCGAGGCATCTGCTCTCGTAGTCCGAGATGTCCTCGTCCAGGAGGTGACGAATGTAGGCGGGCATCTGGAGATTATGTCCATTAGTCGATCGAGGACATCGGCTTATAGTCATCGCGTCATTACGACCGTTCAATTGAGGCACTGCCGTAGAGGCATGCTTGCGAGGTGCAGCATTGCTGACTTCACGTACCTTGAGCATGCGCTGGTGAGAGATGGAAAAGAGGTGGTGACGAGAGACAGGCAGAGATGGAGAGGACACTCGAGAGGTGGTCCCAGGAAGAGTTTGAGACGCAATGCCGAGGCATCGATGGCGTAAGGAGGTCTTGACGTGAGCACGACTGGTGCACAAGGACGCGGTGCTTTAAGGATCCCGTGACACGGAAGGCGAGCTTGGGGTGTGAAGGTGGTTGAAAAATAAGGACCAGATTCGAGGATGAGGTCTTGGTATGGCTGGGAGCCTCGTGGCTGTGAGAAAGGGACTCGCTCACAGCCACGAGGCTCCTACGAAGTTTGAGTGGTTGTCAAAGCGGTGGAAAGCTCAGGCAGTACAAGTCAAGTCCCAAATGAAATTCGAGTAGACTCGAAGGAGATCTTTGAACCTCGTAGCTAGCTGCTGGAAGCTAGGTACCTGGGGTTGCCTCACTCGTTCCATGTACCGCTTTTTAAGTTTTCGTGATTTTCTTTTCCAAGCTAGGCACCTGGGCCTGTCGCTAACTGGTCAATAAACCAGATACCTGGCATTTGGGTGACGGCCACAGCACTTTCTATGTAAGTGCCCTTTCGAATTGCGGTTTTTGAGGGCACCCAGAACTTTGAAAGCTGAGATGAAAGCCTCTTAGAGCATATCAGCTCACCATAATGAGGACAGACCCACCTACAGAGCGAATTTGCTTCTCAACCTGTCTCCCCCAGCTTTTCGCAACTGCGGCAACCCCAGATTATGACCAGAAACGAAATTAATCACCACAGCCTTGAATGGGGTGAAGAGATTCGAGTCTTGGGACTTTATTTGGTCAGGATGAGATCGCCTGGTATCAATGCCTGTGTGTTGCTTAATTCCCTATACTCATCCGTGTGGACAAGTGTCAGCTGCATTGGTGTCCCTTGACAACATGAACTTGTATGCTATCACGTACCTAGCCTCTCCGGTTCTGAGCACATGCCCCCTTATCATTCGTCTGCACGTAAGCGGAAAGATGACAGCCAGGCGCATCGGCGCAGTAGAAGTGGAAGTTTCTATGGTGTTTCGAGATAGTTCCAGTCTTGTGCTGGTTATGGTCTCGATAGATTCAATGACCTTGCAGCGGCAGGATTCGGCTATGATTTTAATCAAATTGTCATCCCCGTAATACTGACCGGCCATGCTGAAGGTGGAAGTCTGGGCAGGGGTAAGTGATGATGATGACGATAGTGCGGGCAAACGTTGTCTTCATATTTATCCAGCACAGGCACCTTGAAGACCCAGGTGAAATCGAACCAGGCCGTGGTGGAACTTAATCGGTTCTTGAGGGGTTCGGATATGTTAGATTAATTAAATTGCAATTGGAGTAAATAGTTCAGAAAAGTGAGGGGAAGGATAAACTGTGTACATGGACTCCAGAAGCAAGCGGTCTTAGACTCGAATGACTGGAAGAGAACTCGTAACGCGACACGCCCGTTCTTGGAGGTTCATGATCGAGGTGCTTAAGTATATGATCAATAACACAATTGCCTTCTAATGGATCAATGATGTCCAGCGCATCATTGTGAGTCTCAAATGCTCTATGACTACTTCCCAGAAAACAGAACGCTTCAGCTGATCGAGAGGCGATGGACATCAGACACGCTACTTTTCTTTTAGTTTTAATTTCTTGAATACATCAGAAAATGCCGAGTACAGCGGTTTCAGACAATCTAGAACTATTGGCGAATTTGCAATGGATCTCGAGAGAGTGGAAGAGGAAGTGAAGCATATGAAGAGTCTCATAACATAAAATATGCAAGCTGATAAGTTAGAGATACGCAATTGTTTTAATAGAACAGAACGTCGAGGAAGCGCCGGTAAGGCATAATCAAGAGAGAAGCCTGTCGAACAGTCAGTGTCACTGGTCGGTCTCTGGCTGCAAGATGTCCCTCCATTGAGGTCTCGTCGGAATGAAGCACGTGCACTTGCCAGACGATGAATCTATTGAGTTCTGGCCGTCGGAATTTGGCCGTCGCACAGAGGAAATTAAACTCATTGGCTGACATCGACATTACAAGGGATGGCATAGACAGTTTGGATCTAGCTCAGCCCCATTCGGAGTAATGGAATGCTTTTGTACGTATAGGTATACGTGTCCCGCGTAATTTTGTGACTCTGGACGAGACCCACACAGGGGTCAGCCGGTATTATAGTCTACAATTCACCACACAGACACTGCTACGAATCAACTGCGTGTAATGTAATTTTCGTAGCGGCCATCCCGTATTCCGAACCCATGGATTGACACGCCAAGTATCTAGGCAGACCCATAACATATCCACTCTCGCTTGGTCGGTAACATGTGGAACAGCATAAAATTATTAGCCCATGTCTCTTTGTGTTTCTGCCTCACACTTCGCCAAGTCGCCAAATAAGCACACCGCGGCCGCTTTTGGGTGTGGCAGTGTCAGGTAATGGAACTTGGAAAGGGGGAAAGATTTTCATAACCAAGGCAACGAAATCCTTTGGAACTCTTGGAAGCCACACTCCCGTTAGCCTTAGTTGATGACCGCATTAATTATGGCTGCTACATGAACCAAGGCCAACATTTGCGGGTGTCCATGTGTATCTCTCCCCTTTTGCCTGCGGGTCAGACATTAATATGAACAGCTAGACTTGTGCGGATCAATAAGGACCACAGGAGCCAGACTCCGGCTGCGCCCTATGCCTCGCGTCAATCTCGAATTGGATGCGGAACACTCGCTGCTTTTCTAACCGTCAGACATGGACGCTCACTCCCACAAAACGACATGACAGTACTACACGTGCACCTTACAAAGACCAAGCTCCGCGAACAATTCCAACCCGGCGGATATGGGAGACGACCATGTGGAACGACATCAAGATCATTAAGGGCGACCATGTTACCAGATCGGCTGGCGCAGCACTGCTGTGCAGCATCTTGACTCAACACCTTTCCGACCGCCGACCCAAGCTCCAGTCCTTGTCCGAGACGCTGTGCTGGATTATACTACCTATAGTGTTCAAGGTTGCGGCTGCGAATAAAGGCGGAAATTACAGACGGGAGAAGGCCGATGTCATAGGCTGGAACGCCTCGAAGAGACTACCTGCATCTACCCTGTCGTTATGGGTAGTTGCTCTATGCTTCTTCGCATACTGGTTCTTCGCTGCTGAAAATTCCCTGGTCGCATTCCTTCCGGCACTGACGCCACTACTGCTTGTCTGTCAGAATCACCTTATTTGGCACGATGCAGATGTTCCTGGCGCATCACCACCCAGTTCCCAAGGCTTCTTTTACACATTCAACACTGTCTGGGGCGGCGTCTTGGTGGCTTTGTTCTCCATTCTGACCCTCAAATCGGACTGGAACATCCGAACAGTAGATGCTCTGTCGCTTGTCCCGCTTGTTGCTTTGCTGGTGGCCTATATCGCCCTCGACCCTAGGCCAAGAATATCCAAGAGGTATCATCGATTTCTTCCACCTTTCGATCTCGAGGATGCACTACTCCCTTTATCGCTACGAGTTACACTCGTGCTGGTAGTTGCACTAGGCCTGGAAACTCTGGCTTTCGGCTACCCAGCTTGCTCCGCACATACCCCCGCGTTAGCTTTGACCAAGGCTTTGTCTTGGTACTTCACATTCCAAACAGTACGTATTTCACCAGAAACTTGTTTATAGTTCTAAGACTTACCAGCTATCTAGGCTAGGAAATCTTCTTGGCGCACTGCCGCAGCCATAATAACATATAGCATTGTGTCTGCTCGTGATCCCTTCACAATACCCACAGATTTACGCGCATTCTCTTACGTTGTGGCATCCTTCTTGTCACTCGGCCAGATTATTCAATTGCTTCCAAGGCAAGCGAAATCGAAATCAGCATTATGGGCTTTCTGCCTTGTGTCTCTCGTACCATACCTCATCAATGTGTATACCATACAAATCGAGCAGCCGCCATCACTATTGACGCATCCCCAAGCTCATCCCATCCATCAATTGATACGCAACGCCAAAGAAGACTTTGAAAATTTGATCGACAGTCAGTCGAATACCTACGCGGCTGCTCACAAGGAGTATCGACGCCGATATGGCCTGGAGCCGCCACCCGGTTTCGAGGC